>NC_089616.1:2917769-3539920 GCF_039881205.1 Euwallacea similis | reverse complement strand
GACATTCAATCAGTTATTGTTAATTTTATTGGGTAAAAATATTAATTTTGCTCAGGTGGTTCTTTGTTAACGTTTCTGAGGAAAAAAACGGCAACTTTAATGGAGGCGCAGCTAATGAAAATGTGTCTGGATGCCGCTGCTGGGATGCGGTATCTAGAATCAAAGAATTGCATTCATCGTGATCTGGCGGCTAGGAACTGTTTAGTAGGTAAATCACTTTTGTCGGGTTTGATAAAACTACACGTTAACAACCTTATTATCCCCTGCAGGGTTTAATAATATTGTAAAAATATCCGACTTCGGAATGTCGAGGGAAGAAGAAGAGTACATTGTTTCAGACGGCATGAAACAAATCCCTATCAAGTGGACAGCACCAGAGGCTTTAAATTTTGGTATAATTTATCTTGCGTAATAAATACACAGGTGACAAATATCCTTTTAGGAAAATACACCTCCTTATGTGATGTTTGGAGTTATGGAATCCTTTGCTGGGAAATTTTCTCAAGAGGAGGAACGCCCTATGCGGGGATGAACAATTCCAAAGCGAGGGAAAAGATCGATGGCGGTAAGTTGTTAAAATAAACATTTATTTTTGAACCAGTGTTGATCAGGTTACAGAATGCCCGCCCCGGACAATACTCCTGACGAAATGTATCGGCTGATGTTGCGATGTTGGGAATACAAACCAGAAAATCGCCCCAATTTTGAGCAGATATACACGGTGGTCGAAACATTGTGTAGCGCTTATAGGGCCACTTTTTGCTAACCAAGAATTTTTTTAATATAAAGTCGGAGTATTAAACTTGTGGTGTTATGTCATCCTTAAAGGCAACATGTCCTAACTAAGATCTATCTTTAATTACAAACTTGTTTTAAGTTATGTTTCTGTTAAATTTATGTCAAATGTGCCTAGTTAGAGATGTAAGATTTTTCCTTTTTCAACGATTCTTTTCGCAAATTTAAGATAACATCACTTACTATTCGTGAATCATAATGCGTTTTTCACTCTGACCATACAATCTCCATTTAATTAAATTGCCAGTTATATGACAGCTGTCTTAACACAAGGTGTTCAATGGGCCATCCCCATAGAGGAGCTAATTCATGAACGCTGTTAAAGAGAATTCTTTTAAAATAAATTGTATTAATTTGAACATGTCTGAAGTCTTAGATAGGTAATATTAAGTAATCAAAGGTTTTGCACATAACAGGAAAATGTTAGGCCAACGGGTGACACCTCCGACATATTTATTGTAGGTCTTACTTTTTATTTCGTGCATTTTAGCTATAAGCCAAAGAGATCGTTCTGCATCTTTTCTTGACAAATTGACGTAGAGCCACGTACTATGACACAACTCCATAAGTTTAATACTCAGAGTATACATATAAATCTGTGATTTAATTTTGTCCATATAATAATTATTATTAATATTGTCGAGTGTTAAAGGAAATCTTTTAAACATAAGAGGGTTTTAAAATATTTATCAAACATTATTAGTTATGCTATATAAACGTTTTTGTAAGTGAATTCTCAGAAATTACTATTTTATAAGTTTTATAAAAATGTTTCCAGCTCTAACTGTTGTAAATATCTATTTTCGTGTATGAAGTATGTTTGCCCCTGTTGTTATTTGCTGTGATTTGATATTTTATGCCATATATATTTTTGAATACAATAATAAATAAATAGTTTCATTTTTCACCGATTTATTCAATTTTATTCACAGATAAAGTCTGATCAATTCATCGCTGACCGCAGAAGGCGTTAAAATCCCCAAATCAGTAAACAAGAGGGTAATGTAAGATGGCGGCGTGTAGTCCACAAGAGGATGAGCTGCTTTAAGATCTTTCAATTCTCTTACTTTCGATGTATACTAAAAATTTTTCCATGTAATCCATTTAATGCACTAAAAGTTTAAATTGTTACCTTATATTCTGCAGGTAAATCTTGTTGGTTTAATGGGAACAAACGAGAAAATTTAAAACTTTCCGCTAACACGTAAAAGGGCTTTTTCATTTCTTTAGCACATACTGCCATGGTGTAACTGCCAACCTAAAACATTAATTATGATTAGTTTTACAATTTTAAATAATTTTTGGTTCCTTGATTTGCCTTGTTTACGATACCGCCACTCTCCAAAACCCCTTCAGCTCCAACCATTATAAAATCAATCTGTTCCATTATATATCCTATTGCAGAATCTAAGATTAAGGTAGAAGGAATTCCTTTAGCTTTCAGTTCTTTATGCATCGTTTTTCTGTTATGTAAATTTGGCACTGAGGAAATATTATTATTGAGCACAAAATGAAACTTACCCACTATTGTCAGGTGCAGAAGTAGTAACAAAAACCTCAAATCTCTTGCCCTGTTTAAATGCTTGATAGAGTGTTTGCAGAACTACTCGAGATCTAGAATGTGTGAGGACTTTCTAAAATTTAATTTAATATAATTATGGTAATTTATATAATAATTTTATTTCAGATTTCATGTGAGCTTCATCTATTATTACCGATCCATCCATGATAAACTTGGAGGCAAATCTGACAATTTTTCCTCGAGCTTCATGAAGTTTTTTTAAAAATAAATTGCCCCGGTCCAACATTATGGCTTTACATTCTCCAAAACTCTATGTGAAATTCAATTTAAAAAATAACAAAATTTCAGAAAAAATCAAGAAACTTACACCTGCATCTAAACCTACTAAAGTGATGAATCTTAAAAACAGCTCACAGCCTGAGGTTATTACCGCAAGAGGAAAATTGGAATTTTTCATATTTTCAATTGCAGTCTTAATTTTGGATTCCAGTTCTTGTACAGTCGCACCTGAAAATGTTTACCTGCTGAAAATATATTCCAAGTATTATTCAACCATAATTTTTCAACACAAAATTAACAACAGAGCTCGTACATTCTGACTGTTTAATAAATTCCATTAAAGTTCTAATTGCTGCAATTCCTGCAGAGACATCCTCCTCCTGCTCCACAATTCTTCGGAAATAATCCTGGATCTCTGTAATATGTCCATTAATTTAACTATTCTATAACTTAAAAATTACTTACGTTGACCTTCCATTTATATATTTTATTATATGAAAATAATAATTAATGTTCAATATTGTCGTAAATTTAAAATAAAAGGAAATTAGGTTATTGTATTGGTATTTTCTTTTGTCTACAAAGTTGACATGACATATGTAATAGTATTTACCCAACAGGTGTTATTGGTAATATCCAGCTCTGTTTAATACATTATTCACTAATCTCACAATAAAGATAAAACATACAGAGTGACATACCTATAATTCAGTAGTAATATGACACATAATGACACATATCAATTGAATTTTTTTCAATTTTTGGTGGATGTAAAAGTTTTGCAAGTTCGTTCACGTCGTTTTCTATTTCCTCGTTGTAAATAACTAAATTAACTGATTAATGGAAAGAAAGAAAAGTAATGCAATACCAGGGACTGTTTTTAGTACCCAAAATGGTCATTTATTAATTTCCTCCGGCGTCATTTCTCTGGACACACTTTTAGGTAAGTAGAAATTTTCTTTGTTCTCAGAACGTTCAACCAGATTTCTCTTTGCTATAAATACAATTTCGTTGTAATTTCGCAATTTCCAGGAGGTGGTTTACCTGTGGGGACCGTGGTTCTAGTTGGTAAGCACTCATGTTAATAAATTACCTAACAAACCCTTATATAAAAAAATCATTTTCAGAGGAAGATTTTAGAGGCCTTCATTCAAAAGTCCTACTTAAATACTTCCTGGCAGAAGGCCTAGCGTCCAAACATTCCATTTTAATTGCTAGTCAAGACGTAAATCCTTCAAGTATAGTAAGTAGATAGATTAAAACATTTTCAATTAAAGTTTCATCATCAATTTTGATTTGCAGCTTAGGGAATTACCAGCTGTGATTGAGAGTGATCCTGAACCAGGAGGTCCACCAAGGGTGCAGGCTGTGACTGATAAAATGAAAATAGCATTTCGATATCAAAACTTGTCCACATCATCTGTAGATAGCTCAGGAACTAAACATATTGGTCATCATTTTGACTTATCTAGAAACATATCATTTAATGATATTCAGAACTCTGATATTTATTATTGGACTGGCCAAAGAATAGAAAATGGTGAGTAGCATTTAAAAAAATTAGTATTGATTTTGTTTATAATAGGACCATCCAAGCAAAGCACTCAAGTTTCAATACTGATTGTCACAGACCCATAATGATATAATTATATGGTCTATTGTTTGTGGATAGTTGTTACATATTTTCAAGGTTTTTATGTATAGTATCTTTCAATACCCAAAGCATAAATTATATAAAAGTTAGTAGAGTAGGTAGCTACAAATCTTAAAGAGAACTTAACTTTTTGATTATGAAACTTTCTATGTGTTCAATGGTTGCATGATTTGGTCATCAACAAAATGTTTCTTTGAACTTTTGAGATTCAAGAAATTAATGAAAATACATTTGAATGTGACAAATCTATGTTAAATTCAGTCTAATCCAATCTCTTATGAATGTTGTTAATTTACAGGTTTTAATTCATTTACAAATCCTGCTTATAATGATCTCCTAAAGTCAATTAAAAATAAAATCAAAGAGGGCAAATTTTTCCTCAAAGACAATCCTGAGAAAAAGACAATACTTCGAATAGGAATCCATTCTTTAGGTATGTTTCAACTTCCTTTTTCTTATATTGTACATTTCACATTGCACCCATTTTCAGGATCACCGATGTGGTTACCCACTAAGAAATCTGTACATTCGGTAAATGGAAACAGCCAAGATTTACATATGTTTCTATTCTGCCTGCGGGCCTTGGTTAGATCTGCTCACGCGGTGGCTTTCGTTACGATTCCTTCGTACCTCTATGACGAAGTAAGTCGATCAAACGCCCATAAAATAACCCCCTTAATGCGGCGTTTTAGGAATCTCTCGAAAGATGTGTCCATTCTAGTGATATAGCAATGAAACTACAATCGTTTAGCGGTACTGAATTAGAGAACAACCAAAGCCTACAAGACTATCATGGATTTTTCTATTTAATGAAATTAGCGGCAATTAATTCTTTAGCGTCGAAGCATCCAGGGTCTATCGAGTACGTTTTTAAATTGAGGAGGAAGAAATTTACTATAGAAGTTCTCCATTTGCCCCCTGGTAAGAATCGGTAAACACTTGCTTTTAGTGTGGTTTCACTTGAATTTGTTTCAGATTTAAGTGATGCGAACGAAGGGAAAAACAATAATATTTCTAGTCTGGGATGCGGTGGATCTAATAAGCATTTGTTGGAATTTTAGTGATACTATACCTCGATAATTAGATTTAATTTATTTATTGAATAGCTTTATATTTTCGACATTTGACTATTACGAAAATTTTATATCAGTATTATGATTGAAATAAAATTGAATTGACGTGAGAGACCCTGATTTGCACTAACAATTCTTAGGTCCCATTATAACAAAACCAATCAATCAACCCATCCTTTAAGGCATAGAGGAGAGCCAATATGTGCTTTTTAATGGGCTTTGCTCAAGAGCGAGCGTCCGGTCTTCAGACGTAATAACCAGTTTTTGTATTTGGTCATTGTCTTATTATTCCCTGATCTGATTTCTTCGGTTTTGCCTACTGTCGGCGATTCGTGTGATTTAAGCATTTTCTTCATTGATGGTGTCGTGGATTAACAGTGCAATGGTGTAGGTGCCGAAGCAAGTGGAATATTAATTAAGCAAAAGTTATTTCACACGCACTGGCACGAGTTTACTTTCGCTTGTTTAGTGAAATTTGGGTGTGTAAATTATGCAAATTAAAAGCCACTATAACTTTTCTTCAATTATCACCCTTGATACAACAGAAATACGCGCGCAGGTTCAAATAATCTATCCACATCATTAACTCCTTCTGAAAATCTTCTCATAAAAAGTAGAATAATGACTATCGAAAGTCCGAGCACCCTGTGATTAGTAGTTCTTACCGCCTATTAACCCACTTCTTCCGTTTGCTTTGCCGATGATGATTGCCGACCGAAATAATTATGAAAACAGTTAGCTATCAGTGCTCTTCTTCGCCACAAGTTCAATATCCACTAATATAATGTTCTTAGAACCACTACTTTCGAAACAAAGGATCTTCGCAGCGATGTAGCCCGTTTGACCATATATATCATCTCTTTTGTAGTGTCTTCGCCGGTTGCATTTTGAAAATTGTTTTATTCAGCGACCAAATATCGGCTCCGAAGATGTGCACGCGAGGCGTTGTTTTCCTGTGTTATAGTGTGGCATGTTTTCTATTAATTGCAGTGATTTGCTGCGAGGATGAAGCCAATTTTGTGTCCTCACTTAGGACGCGTAGTACTCAAACCAAAGATATTTATATGAGAAGGGTGCCGATTAAACGGTACTTGAATAAGGGCAATTTATATTATAAGACGCACGGCAATTTGATTTTTGCTGACGAAGGCACGAAGAGTAATTTTAGCAGGTAATAAATAAGTCTCCTTGAGTGCTCTCGAGTTATTAAATTATAAGTTTTTTTGAATTTCCAGTCTGAAGCCCGGGGACGTGGTGATGGAAACCGAGGTTTTTAGTCAGCCTTTAAGCATGAAAGACCCCACTTTTAATAGCACACGTAAGAATATCATTGATTGGTTCTTGGGGGCCATTGGATTTAGACCCGATGATAACCAAGATGCTGCTCCTCATCCTGTGCCAACGTCTGTGCCCAATTTGGATTGCCCAAAATGCAGTAAGTGCAACTCTCGATAAAGAAATTTGTTTCTAATTTATTTTAGCTTGTGGATTGGCACTGAAACACAAACGAATAGTCGGTGGAGTTGAAACCCTGGTGAACGAGTACCCATGGATGGTTGCCCTTCAGTATAATAACAGATTTTTCTGCGGGGCCTCACTCATAAACAACAAATACCTCTTAACTGCTGCACACTGCGTTAACGGGTAAATTTGTTACAGAAATATCGAACATGTTTAGATTTACAAGCCGATATTGCCTTAGCTTTAACCGAGAAAAACTCAGCGCAATGTTTCTAGACCATGACCGATCCAACTCTTATGAAACTACCACGTTTACCAGGAAAATCCGAAATGTATTCAGGCATAAATCCTACGGGCAGGGGGGAAACTACAACAACGATGTAGCGTTGTTGCAACTGGATAAAGAAGTCTCGTTGTCGGATATGACTAGGCCTGTTTGTCTGCCTGCGACAGGGAAAAGCTTTACCGGCCTCGATGGTAGAAGGACTAGCTGCTGATTTATTGTTAAATGTAAACTGAAATTATACGTAGGGATTGCAGTGGGTTGGGGAGCGCAAGAGCAGCACGGCGCAGTGTCTACTAAACTAAGAGAAGTCACTGTCCCAATAATGTCCAATGTGGACTGCAAGAAGACTGGCTATAACAGCAGAATTACCGAAAATATGCTTTGTGCGGGCTTTCCTGATGGGAAAAAAGACTCTTGTCAAGGTGATAGCGGAGGGCCGCTTCATGTAATAAACGGAAATTTACATGAAGTTGTTGGTAAGATTGTACACTTACTAAATATGTGCGAGTAATTTCAGTGATTCTTGGAATTTCAGGGATAGTCTCCTGGGGAGAAGGATGTGCGCAGCCCAATTATCCGGGAGTTTACACACGAGTAAATCGCTACATTACGTGGATAATGTCGAATACTAAAGATGCTTGTTATTGTTGAGTTATGAGTTGTTGTCACGTAATGATCAGTGTAATTTCTTTTTTTTGGAATACTATTTAGCAGGATTTTGCACTGTTTTTATGCAATGTTACCCTATTAAATGGGAAATAGGTTTATGTATTTACTGCTGTTTTAGGTTAATTGCGTGAATTCGAGAAATTTTCAATAGCGTCTTCGAAAGTATAATAATAAATAGATAGACAAAGATTTCAGTCTTGCTTTTTAATAGTCAAACAAGATCTCTTTCGAATCTCAACTGTTTAATAACTCGTCGCCGAAGACCTAGAATTAATATGGAGATTTCCCAGCTTGTTGGTTTTCAAATTTGCAATGTTTTCTTCGCAAGTCAATTTCTTATTCATAAACAATCCGGACAAAAAAGAATTGGCGCCTTAATTCACCTGGAAAATCAGTAATTTGTCTCAAGAGCTTTACTGCCGCCGTATGCGATTTAACAGCAAATGCTTTTTAACAGAAATTCCAACCTCAAATAGTTTGACGTTTGAGATCCGTTTTGTTGGGGGATACTTTATCTAAAAAAATATCAAAAATAAGTTCTCTGACAAGTTAAAAGCGAGGTTTTCGTCACATGTCTAGTTACGTATTCCTGTTTCAACAGTGTTGAATCTATTCCCCTGATAAGTACCTCTTAAATCTCGGTCGACCTCAATCACCTTGAGAAAACTAGGCATTAAGTTGGTAAGTCCTAAAATCAATGAAAAAATTAATTTAAAGGGCTTAATTTTCAGTCAATAGCACATACAAAATAATGGTTTGCAAAGGAACACTTACAGTGCTCAACCTGGCAGGTTTAAATAAGATGTTGGGAAGAAGGGCTTTTTCAGCTACCAAAGCTGTGGCTGCCAAACAGATGACTGTTCGGTAAGATTTCAACTTCAACCATAAAATAAATCCCCATTTGTTTGGTTTTCTAATTTTTTCTGTTTCTCTTTCAATAGTGATGCCTTAAATTCAGCCCTGGATGAAGAAATGACCCGAGATGAAAGGGTGTTTATTCTAGGGGAAGAAGTTGCTCAATATGATGGAGCATACAAAGTAACAAGGGGTCTGTGGAAGAAGTATGGGGATAAAAGAGTGATAGATACTCCTATTGCTGAAATGGGTTTTACAGGTATGTCAGTTATTATATTCTGTAACATTAATTTTTCAATTTTGATCAAATTATCCATTTTTGTTTATTTATATCTGGGGAAAAATCCTCTTAAAAATTACTGATAATATCTGTTTGCCTCCAGCTAGCAGTATTGATAACCTTATGCTTTATATTCACACACCAAACATATATTAAAAATAATCCTTAACATTAAAGTTGTTTTTAATATTACTTCTTATTGAATTACTTAGATAATAGTGCCTAAACTGGTTTTAGAAATTATTGCACAATGAAGCAATAACTGGAACTAAAAATATTTTATCTGCCTGTAATTTTGTGATAAAGCTATGTTTTCAGCAACCAGACAGTTACGATTAAACTTAAAAAAAAAAAGTTTTGTCTCAACATGATTTTAAAGAGTGCTTATAATAGGACTCAAGTCTAAAGGAAAAGTCTGGTGTGCTTTATTTTACAAAGAGGACATTTTAAAACATGCAGACTGCAATGTAACATTTGTTCTAACAACAGGCAGGAAAAAAGTGTTTTGAGTCCAAATTTTTACTCTGAGAATGAAAATATACAGATTTCATAGTTGGAATTTTATAATAAATTAATATTAACCATAAAGAGTTCCTTGTATGTGCCAACTTTAGAACATTTTAAATCTAAATATTTCCTACAGGTATTGCAACTGGTGCGGCCATGGCAGGCTTGCGACCAATCTGTGAATTCATGACTTTCAATTTTGCAATGCAATCCATTGATCAAATAATCAATTCTGCGGGTAAAACATTTTACATGTCGGCCGGTCGCGTTAATATCCCAATCGTATTTAGGTGAGGAAAAGGATGAATTTTTCATTTTGATATAGCCTCAATAAATATTATTTTTAGAGGTCCAAATGGAGCTGCAGCTGGTGTAGCTGCACAGCACTCTCAATGTTATGGAGCATGGTACGCTCATTGTCCCGGCTTGAAGGTATAGTTTGTAATAAATATTTAATTATATAAATGAAGTTTTCCGGAGTTTAGGTAGTATCTCCTTACAATTCCGAGGATGCGAAAGGTCTTTTGAAATCAGCGATAAGAGACCCCGACCCAGTTGTATGCCTAGAAAACGAAATTTTATATGGTGTTCAATATCCTATGTCGGATGAGGCGCTTTCACCAGATTTTCTGTTGCCTATCGGAAAAGCAAAAATTGAAAAAGCAGGTGAGTGTCGCCTAACAGCAGCACGAAGGTATTATCTCGTCTCTTAATCTTTTTAATTGTTCTCATCATAGGGAAACACATAACTCTTGTGGCCCATTCAAAAGCAGTAGAAACGTGCCTAGAGGCGGCAAAAGAATTAGCAGGAAAGGGAATTGAGGCTGAAGTAATAAATCTTAGGTGCGCAAAACATTCGAAACTGGTATTTTTATGCAGATGAGTGTTCTTTAGATCTCTGCGGCCATTAGACATCGAAACAATTACAAAATCAGTAATGAAAACCAATCATCTAATTAGTGTAGAACAGGGCTGGCCCACATGCGGAATTGGGGCGGAAATTCTTGCCAGGATGATGGAGAGTGAGGTGTTTTATCATTTAGATCAGCCGGCTGTACGAATTACTGGTAAGAATTTGAGGCTTTTATTAATTTATGGCACTGAAGGTCTCATCTAGGTGCTGATATTCCAATGCCATATGCGAAAGGTTTAGAAGCGGCAGCTTTACCACGTCCTGAAGATGTTGTCGACGCGACTAAAAGACTACTCAAAGTTAAGTGAGTTAGTTCTCCCTGTCCATCGTGCCATCAGCGAATCAACTGTAATGACGTCAAGATTAAGTGCAGGGATTATGAAATTGTGTAAACCAGATGGAAGATGGTCGCTTTTTTGTGACAATTTTCTTTCTTAAATATTTTTATTAAATGCGGTGATATCTGGGAATAACTGTTCTTAATCCGATTTCATCACTTACGCATTTTTTTTTTAGATAAGTTTGTCGGGTACAAGTCTACATATGTACTACTTGAAAAGAATAGCAGCGTATAAGGGCATGGCCCTGACATTAAGTTTGTTTTTTTTTGTTTACAATATTTATTTTAATCTTTGTACAAAATAGGAAAATATACTTTTATGCTGTTTGACTTTTGCTCATTAATCTAATTCCTTCTTAAATAATTTCAAGTAATATTGAAAATTATTTCAAAATGGCGTCCAGTTGCCCTACACGCCACGTTGCAATGCGCTATTTTCCTTTCAGCGTGTCAAATATAATTAATCATAACCTTAATTTTTAATTTGCAAACTAAAAAAAAATTCTTTTAGTTAATACAATAACACTATAAAAATGCCCTATAAATACATTGGTAGAACCCACGATTTCAAAGGCAAAAGCTTGTGGGAAATTGTAGGTAATTTAAGAAATATGGGAGTGGGGCGAATAGTTACGAGAACCAAATTTGAAAGGTACCCTGAACCCAGCTACATGAAGATTTTGAAAGTAGAAACTTTGCCCCAACCAAAAAATCAACCTCCAGACGTAAGTTTGCTCCAATTGCACACAAAAGCATCAAGTCTTTATCTTTACAGTATCTTAGAAGTGTCAGAGTTTTAGTGCAAAAAACATTCAGAGGAAAAATCATGAAAGATCCGATACTAATTGAACGTACTTCATACAAAACAGATTATAGGCTCATACCTAAACATGAAGAAGCAACTTACTGCAAACTAACACAGCCATCTGAACCAACAGCTCAAAAAATACTACCCAGAACTATGGAATTTCCCCCTTTATTGAGAGAGCTCATTAAGCGAGAACGCATTAGTACTAAAGGCCATGTTGAAAATAAAGATTTGCAGCTTGAAATCTGTTATAATAAAGAAAGTTTGAATAGTAAATATGTTATTGCTGAAGAAGGTAATAGAATAAATTGCAGTTTGTTAGGGAAAGTGTAAATTTTTGGGATTTTAGGACAAGAAGCCACTGAAAAATTTGTTATGGGTATAGGGAATCCTGTTACTTCGAGATTGTATGAAGGCATAACTTTGGAAGATAGGGTATGAAGCATACTAATGAATTAAAAATTATTATTATGAATATTTTTCTTTTATTGAACAATATTAAAAATAAAATATCTCCTACTCCTTTTTAAAAAAATTCATAAGTGTGGGCTGATTAGTTTTTGAAACCTTATTCTTGCTTCCTTTGTTAGCTTTTGCAGTTACTTTATTTGGACTTGTATCATTTCCCGAGCTACCACTGCCTTTCTTTTGCAATTTGGATTTTATTGGTTCTTCATGTTTAGCAATTTTGTTATTAGGCTCATATTCATCTTCAGAAGCTGTTTCATAAATGTATTCTGTTTGAGTTACTAAGAAGAATGGATTAAAAAAAAGGATAATAAAAATTTGAAACAAAGTTACCAATAAATCCTTCATCATCTTCATAAGTGTTTTTAACAGCCTTCCTCCGTTTGTTTTTGGGTGGCAAAGGTTTGGGTGGTGGTTCTTGTTCTTCCAAAAATGTTTGCTCTATAAGGTCATCTTCAGCATCAGACTTATCTGAACCAAATATATCTGGAATAGGATTATTGAGTAAATTCATCTTTGGTGCATTTAAATAAATTTCTTACCATCACTCTCTGATTCCTCATCAATAATAATCCTCTTACGCTTTTTCTCAGATTTACCCTCTTTAACAGCCCTACTTCTTTTTGTTGTTTTTCGTTGGCTTGGTTTCTTGCCTTTTTCAACCTTGCTAGGCTCACATTTGTTGGTTGGTATATCCAAGTCTTTCAATATATCCTCATCAGTGTCTAAATCAAACAAATCTAGTTTCTCTTCTTTTTTCATGACACATTCTTCTTCCTTTGTTTCACTTTTAATACTTTCTAATGAATCACTTGAATTTTTAGTTGATGACTTTATAAGGAAATTTGATAAACCTTTGACGGAAACTGGCTTTGGGTCTGGCTGCTTAGACTTTTTTTTATTTTGAGCAGCATTATTAAATAAGTTTGCAATACTGCCTTGAGTATTTGCCTAAAATAATGAAATAAAAACACTGGAAATAAGAAAATCAGTAAGCATGCTTACCTTTGGTTTATTAATTTCCTCTTTGTTATGTTCATTCTGTTCTTCAGTTTTTATTTCTTTAGAAACAGTTTTAGATGAGCTATTAAATACTATAGATTTTTCTTTAGTTAAAGGCCCACATGTAGATGGTACAACTCCCTTTTTAATTACCCTTTTGATGCAGTTTTTTCCAATTAATGCACCCAACCTTATTTTCAAAAATGAGTACCTATTTGTCTATGAGATTTATTAAAAACACTTACTTTATAACATCAAGCTTTGACTCAATGTCTGGTTCCACAAGAGATATAATATTGTAATTAATATCTTTAGCCTTCTGAATACTGAATATAGATTCTTGGACATTACTCTCAAATGTTTGTTTCTCATTCATATGAGTCTCTTCACTAACTAGAACCACAGATATTTTACCAGTGTCTTTTTGAATGCCATTTAAAATATATGTTGGGTGGATTTCTTTAGATCCCTGGTTTACTTCTAAGAATTTGATAATACATTCTTCAGCCTTTTTGTAAGGTAAGTTAGCAATGGTTGCATATAAGGGGACTGTTATCTGAGGAATTAATAATATATATAAGTGCTGCAAAATAGTTTATTCATGGCATACTTACAATTTTATCATCATCTTTTATCAGTTCCTCTAATTTGTCTAAGTGTTTTTCCATATTTTAACTTAATACAGGTGACCGCTAATAGATTAGTTAACTGTTTATTAAAATTTATTTTAAAACTGCTACAAGAAAACTAGAGGAATTTTCAAAATTGTTTAATTATTTATGTTTGTTTGTTATGACAATTCCCGCCATCTGTCTTTCGAACTATCACATGAAGTTGACATATACGGATATATTTTTTATTTCCTTTCTTACAGGTATGAGCGAGATAAATCTCTATTTTGGTGCTTCAATCCGAATGAAAGATTTGACATTTGTCAAATCATCATAACCTAATTTTTAAATAATAAAATTTTTAAGTTATATTTTATAATTATTTAGACAAAACTTTTAATTTATAAATAATTTTCATGCAAAGGCTAATAATAAATTATATAATAAGCGAGTTCAAGCATGAAAATCCATTATGCAATTCTTTCTGGCTTATTTGCAGGAACTGCAGGAGCCCTAGGGAAGGTCTCGGGAAGTAAATCTTTAGAGGTACAAATTGCTCATTAAATTCTGTCAATTAATCTTCCGTTAATAATTACCCTGCCTCAACAACAATTAATAATCAAAACAGCTAATTTTTAGGAATTGTTGTTAGTAAGGATTATTTGCTTTGGAGGTATGCTTGCATGTAATGCAATGGTTTGGACTATGTTCATTAAAGCTCTGCATCAATCAGAATCATCCCTGGTTGCAACTATAATTAGTTCTACCACAAATTATACCCTAACTGTAAGCATTTGAACTCTTGAATGGATTTATTCTTACAATTAGGGCTTGAGTTTCTGTCTTACCAGTAACATTTTAGGCCTTTCTTGGGTATTTCTTACTGGGCGAACTGACAACTATATACTGGTGGCTTGGGATGTTCTTTATTGTAATTGGTTTGTCAATTATTGTATCTGAGGATATTGTCAAAAATGAGTCAGTTGAACTTCAGAGAAAGAGGCTTTGACAGTAATAAGTGTTATTCAAATAAAAATTCAATATTCCATAAATTATTGTTGTAAATATATTCTATATATTTGAGGTGAATTATTCATTTTTTGTTTTATTTTGTGTGGAAAAAATGCTTCACACATAAGTAGGCATTATAAGAGCAGTGTAAGTGTACACTATTTTCAGTTAAAACTAGGTGAAATTTTCATGAAAAATTAAAAATATTGGAGACCCAATTAAAGTCCCCGCTATTAGCTGAAAATAACTATTTTGATATTAAAAAGAAGTAATTTTATGAATTAGTTCATATTTTTTAGTTCTGTTAATTTTTGTTTTTATAATAGTTTCTAGTATCTGAAGCACAATAATTTTAACTGAAAATAGTCTGCAATTCTACCCCTCTAACAATTTTTATTTGTGGGTGTGTAAGAAGCTATTTCCAAACAAAATAAAAGGAAATTCATTTTCTGTGATGTTTTATTGATATTTTGATTTTTGTATCAAAACTTTTATCATCCAAATTGTCTGAAAATGATTGAAACTGATTTTTAAAAAATTGATTGAGAACTGATATACAAAAATTATTGATCACAAAATGACATAATTTAGCCATCAAAGATCTTGTTATTAGTTATTCCATTTTTGTAGCACTCTTCTATGAACTGCTATTTAAAATTAAAATAAACTATTTGTTTGCAATTATATAATTCCTGCTGCATAAATAGACATGCATAATAGACAGTTAAATAGACTCAATAAAGAATATAATCTAATAAATTAATTCCTCAATAAAGGTAAACAATTTTCCCATCTAACTGGTGCCTTCTGAACCAGTACCATCTTCAGGCACATCAAAGCTGCTCATCACAAACATGCTTGGGATTTGCCACAGTTGGAAAACATTGCATTCCAGCACCCTTTCTTGTTCTCGCTTCTGATCTAAATCTTTCTGAAGAGCGCTTTCACGTTCAGTTAACTGCTTTAGTTGCTGACACAGGGCTTTGTGAATCTCACCACTTTCTTCTTGATGATTCCTCAGCAATTTTAATTCAAGCTCACATTCTAAAAAATATTTGTAGAAAAAAAATTAAAATTTACTAAATTAAACTTACTTCGATTTAACATTGCAACCTGACTCATAGCTTCATAGACTGTTATGGTGGCATTTTTATTTGGATTGCAGGAATATCCCTCAAGACTTGATTCATCCAGAGAATTACTTGCCTGTCAAATACTTAAATTACCCCTAATTCAACGTGTTGCATGACTTACCATGCTGCCCTCAGTTTTGTTAGTTATAGTAGATTCCACATCTGACAATTCACGATGAATATCCCCGGCCAAGGAAGTTAAGTGTTTCTTAGCTTGAAGGTGCTCTCGTTTATTGTGAAGGTTGTGAAACCATTGGTCACAAGTACGACAGTATAACTCCTCATTATCCTCTTCCTATGTATTCACTTCAAGAATATAATTGTTCAAAAAACCATCACAACAACTTACATCAAAATCATCTGTGGCGTCCATGTCGCTTTCAGATAAAACATTATTTTGAAGCCTGTTTCTCCTCTTTTTATTCAAATATGCTCTGTATGCTTCTGAATGTCGATACTGCTTTAGCTCTTCTCTATACCTATTTTAAATCATTATTAACTATAAAATAAATTATGAAACTAAGTACCTTTTCTTGTCTTCTTCTGCTCTATTCAAATAAGGCTTCTTCTGTTCTAGGGTTAAGCTTGACCATCTGTTGCCAACAATTTTAGTAATTTCATAAAAAGGTAGAGAGCTCTCTTTGAAAAAGCCCCGCTGCTCATTCAAGTATAAGTTATAACCTGTGGCTGGAGCTTTAGGAGGCAGATTTAACAACTCAGGCTTACGCTTCCTTCCCTTTGGCCAGCCCCCTCTACCCTTTTTCTTAACTAGCACCTGATGAGGTGATAAACATCCATCACTATTTAAAACTGATATACTACCTCTAGTAGAGTCAGACTCCTCACTAGATTTATCCCTGCCTATAAAAATTTTCTTTGATGGAAGAGGTAACAGAGCTTAAGACAAACATAGCTAACAAACCTAAATTACTGTTCAATGAAATTTCATCAGGAATTGAAGACACTTTGGTAAACGAAGGGTAAGTTGAACTTGAAGCTGTTGTGGTGCAAGTGCTGTCACTACACTCACTAGAAAAGCCTCCATCACTGTCACAAGCCATTCTCAAATTGGGTACTTTATTATGAACATGCTGCACAACTATGTGTCTGTCTCCTTGCTGCAAGATGTTCATGTCTGTAGACAGGGCATCATTGACGGTCATGCAGATGAGACTAATTATTGATTTGGTCAGTATTAAAGCTTTCTATGATAAAAAATTATCTTACCCTGTGCGAGTATGCATGAGGAAGCCTTTTCCCAAAATCATATTGGCATCAGCCAAAAGAGCTTCTTCAGATGACAGTGAAGGTGGGTTTTCAGGTTTTTGTGACATTATGTAATAAGTATGTATAAAATAGGACTCCTGGTCTGTTTGAAGAATATAAATATGTAATTTATATGCTTGATAATAAATATAGTTTAATCTTAGGTTTTAGATTCATAGCTAGATTGGCGACTGATTTCTAAAGGATATATTATTATTTATAAGCTACTCAAAGTATTTGAAGACGTTCCAAATGGGGCATCTTTAAGGCTTCAAACGTGAGAATTTCAAGTAATTTTTAAATAATTAAAATTGATAAATAATAAACTCAAAAAGATAGTAATTTTTGATTTGGCGACTACAAAATAGGAAAAGAGCTATATTATATTGTTTGTTTACCAGCAATTGTCTACATTAATTTCAAGACAGGTCAATCGAGTATAACACTTCCACTGTAGGTTCAGAGTTTCTGTCTCCACCGAAACTTTTGTCAAAGTAGGACAGTGATATGTTCATCCTACACTAAATGATTGCACCTTATCCAATTATTTAAAAATAATGTCATTGGTCATTCTTTTATCAATTGTCAAACACTGTCAAATGAAAGAGTGGGAGGTACATGGGTGTTTGTTGCTGGTTCACAACAGTGCAGTTGTGTGGTCTGTCTGCTAATTTGTTTGTAAAAGTGATTTTTCTTTAATTTTTTAGGCGTAAATCATGTATATTTAAGTGCGTTTCCCACCTATGCCTCCGATCGTTCGATATTTTCGGCCCAGGAACCGTACAGACGCTTTAAAATGATCCAAGTGGATCAATAGTGCTGAGCAAATAATAAAATTAATCATTTTCTTGCTCAATAGTGATTGTGTACCTTTATTACAAGGTTGTTATAATTGTTTGTTAATAATTACTGCGTTCGTTGTGTTTGACTTTGCGTTGAATTCGGTTCATCATGAATTCCAATAATCACAATCAATCGCGGAAAAACTCTAATAACTTTAATAGACATGCTAATAACCACTCTAACCGAGCTAATCACCCTCATAATCATCAAAGGTGGCCTAGTAGGTATGCTAAGGACTATTCTAGAGACTATGAAAACAACTTCAACAGAGGGTAAGTTTTTCTGCCTTATCATCTATTTGAGAATTTTTATGTCCCAAATATACATGAGATTAATCATCATTATAGTCACCCTGATAGTTGAAGTTACACCCAAAGAAGGTTCAGTAGCATCAAAGGAATTTTATAATCAAAACATAAGGCTTAAGCTCAAGCTTAATACAATAGGTACCTACTTCAGCATGTGACCGCTTTATTTACCATTTATGATATATCACATGCTGGGTATGTAAGCACTTTATCACATTTCTTGCTGTAATGGCAAACAAAACAAGTAATTCTAAAAGCAGAGCTAAAGATAATTGAATATATTTTAATGTTGCTCTGAAGGAGAGTTTAATATACAGAGTGGTCTTAATATCTGTAGTTGAAAATGTAATGCATTTGAAAATAATATACAGTTATTTAGGCAGGTATTTACTTTAACGTTCAGTAGGTGATTTATTACAGTTTACAATAGTAGCCTTTTATAGGTGAAGCAATGTCAGGAGCTGAATCTGGAAAGTGTCATGTATTGTAATAACACCTAATGGATGTGTATTGTATATTATTTTATTTCATACTTTTGCCTAATTTACAAAGGATTTGTATTCTAGGTCTCAGGTGATGATTTACCGCATGACGCCAATCGAAAAAAAACATTCAAGCAATAGTTAGATTTTAAATGTAGGTGTTGATATTGCATTGGTGCATCTCTTGATGAAAAAGTCTATTGTGAAAATATTTTCGAGGTGCATCGCGCGGCAAAGCATCCTTGAGCTGTGCCAAAATGACTAGAGACTAAGAGGTCAAAATAAATAATGTATCTTGAAATAATGGCGCGAATACAATATTTATCTATATTTATTATTCGGTTGCAGTGGAGTGCAATTAAAGCTGGTAAGGATTTATATAAATCTACCAGTGTCAAATTCATTGACTATTTATTTTATAAACTTGTAACTGTTTACATGTAAACAGGTGAACATTGCAATATTCCTAGTGATCTTTATGTTGAAATTTGTGTTCACTACAGTGACAGCAAGGCAAACATGTGTAATTTAAGTAAGATAGTAGTTGGGGAAAAGCATGATTATAGTAAAATAGATTTCAGTGTTAAAATACTCACAGTAATTTAAATAAATACCCATTAATGGCTTAGTAAAAACATCACAATATCAAGTACCGTAATGTTAAATTTTCTAGCCACAGATCAGTAGATATGGGGCAGCAGAGAGTAAACAGATTTACCTGGACAGGTCCCCAAATGTTTTTTTACTGAGATAAAAAAGGAATTAAAGTTTGGGATAAAATGTTTCTTTCAGGAATTGATGAAACCCATATAGAAATCCTAGATTCTCTAGTTTTCTTACTTACTACCATCAGTCCATTAGGCTACTTTACTGCAAAAACTAATTAAAATTCTACATAGGATCCAAGTTTTACCATCAGATTTCTTGATATTTCAGGGAATGTTCCATTCCAACAAACAACATCCCAAAAGATTCCAACTATGGACATGGTTACCCTAAGAACACTCAGCTCAGCCCAGTGTCCAGGAATAATCATTTACATTATTCTGGAGAAGCTGCTGGTAAGGTGTAAAAGTGTAAACTTCATTTTTCATTCTTCTCAGAGTGAATGAGTTGAGTTTGATTTAGCAATTAGCTACTTACTGCTACATTGGGTGAAGTAGGTGATTGAGTAGTGTGACTAAATTTTATGATTTCACTGATTACATTACACAGTACATCGAGACCAAAAAGTGCCAATATAATTAAAGGCCTCCAACACCAAGACAGACGACACAACATGATACAAAATCAGCCGGTAAGGCATAATCTGCAACCAAACTACCACAACATGAACGACCGGAGGCTGATGCCTGGACTGTCCGATCGCCGCCACATCTCCCCACCACTCCACATCAACATTTGCGACAATAATTCCGGACCTTCGGAGAACATGCATCCAAGAGGCATGATGGATTTCTCACAAAGGATGAACGCCAGGGATGTGATTGTCTCCCCAGTCCATTTCCAGCAACAATCGCCCCAGTATTATCGGCAAGCTAGCGATGATAGTATTAAGAGTGAAAGTCCCTCGCGGAAGCGCAGGCGCTTATCGCGATCCGGACACCATCTGGACATGCAAGTAGTGGGACCCCCTTCGCCACCTAGGAGATCGCCGAGGCAACATTTGCCGTCCACTTCTCATCATCAGATGCAGGTAATTGCTATGGTTTGCTTTTCAGGATTAGAGACAAGCAAAAGAAGGATAAAGAAAGATTTCTGTTGTAAAATTTTTAATTACGGTATGATGAATGGTGGTAGACGATAATTAATCCTACTTCGTAACTAGATACCTAATCAAGCAAGCTGAGCACTTCTATGTGGATATGAAACATTTTCAAATGAGAAAGAGGAGTATGTATTGAAGTTCTATAGAGATGTTACTCTGCTACTTTTTTTGATGATTCAAGAAAGTTATAGAATAACTCTTAAGATATTTGACGCTCGCACAACAATTAATACAAATTTGTCATTGTAAATTAGGGAAGTCCACCCCTAAGGAGGCAGCGCTATAACAGGGATAGGAACGACTTTGCGCATTCCCATCATCAGCAATTTATACCAAGTCCCCCGCCAGTAGCGCACGCGCACCCCCATCAAAATACTGTTATGGTGGATTTGAATCAGGTGAGAAGTATGAACTGCATTTTGGGTTTTATCTCACGAAAATATTTTAGGTCCCCGTAACAATTCCAATGAACCATCATCATCACGATGGACCAGCAGCGGCAGTTTGGGGCTACACAGCCGGCGCCCCCCATATTTCCTTATGTGCCGCGCCACCCGGAGCCCCACCACATCTCCATACCTGCCACGTACACGGACATATGTATAGTAAGAAGTTGACAAAGCTTTTTAAGAATTTATGGGGTACTTACTTACTCTTACATTTAAGAACTTTTGTGCTTTTGACCACTTCCCTAAAGCAATTTTTGCAATTAAAAACCTCAATGTGTGTGCAATTAAAAACCTCAACATTTGCCGATCTCTTTCAAAGGTACCCCCCTTGTTCCTCCGGTGCCTCCATTGGCAAGCTGCTTACCTCCGCCTCCATTCGCGGCAGCCCCTGCGCCTGTTCCGGTACCGGGCCACCACCAGCATTACAGTTTAGGACCGCGGCCTGAATTGGCAGCAGAATTGGAATTGTTACAGCGAACTGACGCACATCAGGCCCATTTGGCGCCTCATCCTTCAATCCATGTGCCGCAAATTCAGGTCCCTCAAAAATTTACAAAAGAATCCCTGTGACTGATTAAAAAATATTTTTACTTTCAGGTACCAGCCTCAGCAGCGTCTCTCTTCCTCTCCGACTCTCGTGGCGGTCCTTTGGATTTACTGAGACCTCGAGGTCCCCCTCATCATGGTCCCAGACTGGCACCACCTCGTGCACACAGATGGCACCACCCGCCGATTATGACTCCAGCCCGGTATTCTGGGTTCCTTTTACATTTCCTGGCCATGTTCTCCAACCCGCCGATGTCGCCGTTTAGCCAGACTGATCTGAGCAGTCCGGACAGTACAGAGACTGAGGTGCTAATACTCCTTGTGGTGTTTACTATTTGCATATATATGTTCACTTTTGGCCTAGAATTATGAAGCTTTGCTGAATTTGGCGGAGCAATTGGGAGAGGCGAAACCTCGAGGTTTGGCTAAGCTGGAAATCGAACAGCTGGTCAGCTACAAATTCAACGTGGACACCCACGAAGGCGATCAGACGTCTTGCGTGGTGTGCATGTGCGATTTCGAAGCGAGGCAGATGCTCAGAGTACTTCCCTGTTCGCACGAATTCCACGCCAAGTGCATTGATAAGTGGCTCAGGGTAAGTTTGGTTGGTTGATTTCATTGTTAAAAATGCAGATGAAACAAACTAGAGTTTTGAAAAAACTAGGAGAATTCCTTCTCAAGTCGGACGTAAGCACTTCGCAAGTCCTGACACTTCTAACTAAACGTGGTAACATGGCCTAGTCGCTTGCATGTACATTTTTTCAAGATTATGACTTGGAAACAAAGAAATGCACAAGGAGATGTTCCCATTTTTCGGAACTAAAAAAAACACAATTTTTTTAAGTTTTCAGCACTTGGAGACTTTCTTTTCGATCTAAAGGGTATCCCTAATTGAACACTAGATAGGAGGGATATTGAATCTTTAAAGTTCCGGTTCTTTCAATGCAATTACCAATTTTTTTTTTCCGTCGCGGTTCTGCTATAGCTACTCTAGAACAGCTTCTACAAAATTTTCAGGTCAATGTACATTCATCATTTTGTCAAAAAACAAGCAATAGTTTAAATCGTTTTAAATAATAAATTAACGTTTTAGGTTTCTAAAGTCATTTCGCATTCACCAATTTGCTAAGAATTAACAAGAGTTCATTTTTGATGCTAGGAAATTAACATTTGAGGATCATTTAAAGTCGCCTTTGAATGCTGAACGTTTTGCTGCTTAGGTCAAGGGTTTGATTTCTCTCAACGTTTGTTTCCCCCTTTATACCAACGCGTAAGTTTTTCATTCAATTCTGAAAGTCGGAATGGAATCGAGAAATAAGAAACAGCTGTTAGGCAAATCTTCAAAACGATCAATTTTGTTCCATAGTCAAACCGAACCTGCCCGATCTGCAGAGGAAACGCTTCCGACTACTTCAACACCAGCGAATGAGGACGACTATCCCGTCGCAAGCACACGCACTAGTAGCATAATCTTCAATCCCGGTTTAAATGTACAAGTAAGGAATGTGAAAATATTTCTTCAGGTGCCATTAGTTGCCACTGTTGCCAGTAATTTGTAGATTAATAGTTATCAATTAATAAAATTAATTGTCTGTTCCCCTACCCTTCTCCCCCCTTACCTTTCGATATTCTATATTATGCGTGATTATGCTTAGTCAGTCATCTTCCGTTTTGTGTTTGATTGTTTAATCGTGCACGATAATTAATTCGATGTGGTTCCTAGGAAGTTTAGGTGTATTTCAATGTGACGCTCAAGTGTGTTTGGTTTACCTAACTTCTACTTACATCTACACATGCTTAATTTAGGCCATACATGACATGCACAGTTCCCAGGGCGTATGCTTTTTCGCTGTAAAAACGCTGGCAATATACACAAAAATATAGCAAAAATTGACCACATACTAAATACTAAAAATAGCAGTATATAAGCGCCTTAGATGGACCGTATTTGCTTTTGGAAACAGATTCGCCTTATCGTCACTCTTTAACTGTATACAGGCGGCATGAGTTTTTAGTTTGTGTGTGTAAATGTTTTTCTATTCGCTTCATGAGTTAACTACCTCTAACCTGGTTAATTCTGCAGTTATTCAGAAGGTTCCGTGGGAATGTTCTTAGAGAGCCTGGCGGCAAGGCGATGATGATATTTGGGAAAATGCTATTTAAGATTTAGTAGATCTAAAGGGAATTCTCGAGATTTGGCAACACGGATCGATTTAATACGTCACGTCAAGCGACTAGGCGCCGTGAATGTTTTGAAAACAAAAGAGTACTGCTTTGTTGCCATTTTTTGGGAAATGTAGATTTTTCAGAATATTGTTTCCTTGATCTCATTTTTCTAAGATTCAAAGAACAAATTGCCCTAAGAACATTTGATTGGTACCCTCAAGACCACTTAAGTTTGTTTTTAATTGTTGTGCGTATAACGTTGAAAACTAGCCTTTAGTGCCCCCTAACGTTACTATTATGTTATCATAAAGTTTTGTTATTAACCTAAGTTTAGGGTACTCTAACCTTGATTTGTTTTGTTAGCTAGGTCGTAAGGAAATTCATTTTTTTTTGTTTTCTGAAAATCGTTATTTTCGCTAAATATCGTTAACCACCGCAATAAGTCAAGTGCAATTAATGGATTTTAAGGTTTTTAGCGAGTGTCGCCCCGTTACGTGAGTGTACCTTGTTTCGTTAAGTGTGTTCCCAACTAAAATTAGATTGTATGTCGGATCTCCCTAATATTATTAATATTAATTAATATACCTACAATAATGAGCTATTCTTGTACTGTCTTGAAATGTCTTAGAGTTACCTTACTAAAATCGTGATATTTTAATCCTCAAAGGAATTTTTTTTGTTTTTTTAGAAAGCAATTTTTTTTTAAAGTAAATTTTATGTTTTAGCACACGTCCGTCCACTTTTTTGGTTACAATCTCAGCAATAATTAACTTAACTTATCACGATTCTACTAAAGTACTACACGTGTGTAGTTTTAACTTGTCGCACCCGGCAAATCGTTGGTAATTTATGAATCAAGTGACTTACCTCTAAGGAATGTCTGATCTTAATTTCACGAGTAATTTTTTTTTTAATATTGCGTAATTTGGTACTTATACGATATAGTGTTATCTGATAAAATTGTGTAATATTTTTGAAGACTAACATCTGCCCAGTGTACCATTTCTCCACGGCTGGCATGCGTCATCAATTAGTCTAAAGGCGCTTCTAGCGTGAGGTGCAATAGGTAAGCGATTTGCGTATGTCCAGAGATGGGCGGCTTATGTAATATTTCATACAAAACTGCTCATGTAATTTGGATCGAACATTCCTTACAGGTAAGTTACGTTATCCATGAATTACACTTCGCAGTTTTGTCTTCGCATTCCATAATTTATTGTTTATATTTATATATCAGCGGGGTATGGGCTCCTAGGTTTAAGCTGCATACTCGCACTATGCCATATCACATAAAGACTTTCGCATGCGTGAGAGTAGTATTTGGTTTTTAAATTTTCATGTGGCACTTGTTGTCAATAAACTGTTAGTGCTTCTTTCATTCATTCGCGACATCGTTAACGTAATGCTGCGTTGGGTCATTGAATACTGGTGCCTTCTGGCCTCGTGCAGTTTATTTTTGCGATATTGATGTTGAAGTTTGAATTTCCGAGTTCAATTTGGGCCCTAAAAGGACTCGGTGCTTTCCTATTCAACGTATATTTTCTCGTGAGTTTTCTTTATCGTCGATGTCAATGCTCTTTCGTAACAATTCAGACCGTATTGCGCCAATTGTTTGTGGACATCCGCAGAATGTGGCGTTTCTTTACAGCGCATTTTAGGATTCGGTCAGTTTACGTTTGCCACTTTGTTAATATTACATTTTTTCAAAGACTTCTATGAAATTGTGATTAGAGTCAATAAGAACCAATGTCTTGCGTTAACTATTTTGTCAAGAAATTAACAGCAGTTAATACTAACATTTTTAGGACTTTATGAGGTCGCTTTTGAAAAATTTTTAGAGTGTTCCACGTGTATAATCGAAATCGACTAAGATCAGGCCATCGGTCTGCCTTATTCTTGCACTTTGTGCAGTGCAGGCCTGAAAGGGATAGATACCGGTAACGTCGTGGGAGTAATGGCGTTGGCGACCTTTTATCCCTGGCTCGGTCTGGTAGTTGCCATATGAGGCTTTTGCGCTATTATCATTGTGTAATCCGAGGAGAAAACTGCGACGTGTAAACGGTTCTAATACTTATCGATAGCCGGAACAAAGAAATTAAGATTATCGTAATAGGTGTGCCTTTGAATTGTACAATTTAACCGTTATTTTGTGTCTTTCACATTTCCAAAAATTATTGTTATTAATTTGTTTTCATGAGCACAGTTTAGTTGATATTTTTTAAGAGGAAAATTGGGTTTATTTACTGAAGATATTGCATCCTCGAGAGTCAAGGTTTCGTTCTTTGCCGATTATTTTTTTCCCTGGTACTGCAAATTTGAGGATGCTGTTAAAGTTTATTATTCGCACCAACATATCTGGATCTGATCGTTCTATTTGAAAAAGCAATATCTTCAAAAAGAAACGGGTGGTTCACATTTATCACGATTATAAATCAAAATTTTTTGTATTTTTGTGAATGTGAATACGTGATATTTTGCTTTTAGTGAAAGTTTAACATAATATTGTATTAAATATGCTTATAGTGTTGTATGGGCTCTCATTTCAATAAACTATAACAGTTAAGCTGCGCCGTTTTATTTGATTGTACGAAAACTCCAATTAACAACACAAAAGCACTTGTCTTCAGTCAAGCGGGGCATTAGAGTGTACAGGTTGTAAAAGCACTATAGTGTAATCTACAGCGGATATGTATGAGGTCCCCCCTTTTAGCCCATCGTCCATTCTTTTACTGGTTTTTATTGTGTGGCTCATCCTTTATTCCCCAATAACGCACCTAGTACATTCAAACAAATGCAAACGTGCGTTCTATTTAAGTAGTTTTACTTACGTGCGGACATTTTTTATGTATTGCTCATTCAAATACAATAAATCGCCGGTGTTGCACTTGTGTCGCATTGTCTTATCCAAAAAGACCGAACCGTTACTTAAAAGACCTTTTTTGCGGAAGAAACATGTATGAGCAGTGGATGAGAAGCCTGGAGTGTTATCGCATAGCAGAAGAATCGGCGGAGTCCTGCGAGAAGTGTTTGTTGAAAAGGTCCAATGCCATGCGAAGAAGAAGGGGCAGACGCGGGTTTGTACCTGCCAGAAGAGTTTCTTCCCTTCGCAGAGGGAGACCGATAGCGGTCGACCCGGATCAGACGGGGAAGATTTACACGTGAGTTTCCTTCAATATTAGTTCCGGTTTTTTGGATTTGAAGGCAAATTTGGGTCATTTAATTATCGATAATAATATGCCAAATTTCTTCATCCAAAATTCCAAGCAAAGTGGGTCAGTTTATTTTGGGATTTCACACAATAACCAGAAGGTAATCCAGCTTCTATGCTAAAATTTACCTTGTTGATGTAATTTCACCTCTGGGTCACATGATGGTATACGATTATGAAAAATTGATTTCTATAAAAATGAGATCTAAACTTGATTTTGGCCAGTTTGCTCACCAATTTCGCTTGAGAGCGCAGGCAATCTGATAGAAACGTAAGTAAATTTATAATCCCGATTTTAATAGTTGAATCTCCAGTGTGGACTTAAATTTGACTTCGCACAGCCTTTATTACCCCATTTGCCTTTATCTTATCTAATTAGATCTCAGTGCATACATATCTCATTATCACGTTTATTCATGTTACGAAACATCCTCATACTTTTATGCAGGGACCTTACGGGCATGGAGCAATTTTTTCTGTTTTGACTTGTAAGTATTTCGCTCGACACGAGCCAATAAAAACGTGTCTTCGTCCGAGCATAAATCCGTACCACGCATGCATTTTGCAATAAAAATTGCGACAATAATTTTTTCCCGAAGATGCCTAAAAATAAATTGGTAAAAATATGCGTGTTGAGGAGTTATCGCGGTCTGTCTATCAGAAACTGATGTTTAAGTTTGATTTTAGTCTCGATCGGCCACTTAAAAGTTCGGGGTAAGTTTCAGGTGCATTTTCGAAAGGCTGAGGATGCTTCAAATGAAGCCAGTGCTAATCCGAACCAATTTCGCTCCGAAACTGTTGAAGAAGAACCGACTTTCCAAGCTGCTGAAGTGGAACTTGCGGAAGAGCAAGGAGGAACCTGGGAAGGCGGTAGTGAGCGATCCTCGGTAAGTAACTTTGAGAGACGAAAATTGCTTTTAAAATTACATGTTTACATAACTCCGATGTTCTATTATTGTTAGTCATTAACTAAACGTTCTTTATATACGCAATGCAAATTTACCATTCTACGAAATTTACGTTCGTTGGTCGGCTACCATCAACAGCTGTGTTTGTATTGATAAGGATGTTAGGAATTTTAATGATTGTGCCCGAGTTCATAGTCATAGTCGTTTAGACCAAGTTCTGGAGGAAAAAAGCTATTTTAAGCCGCTGGTTTGGGGCTCTCCACGTAAGATGGTACGAGTATGGCCCTTCAAGCGGAACACGCATTGTTCTTGGGTTAATTATGGCGGTGATTCATCCGACGGTTTCCGAAGCTTTTCGTGTTTTTTTTCACGCAAATTACTGACTCTTTGACCTTAATTGATATTATTATTTATCGGTTATCTATTTAATCCAAATAAAAAAAAATCTAT
Source organism: Euwallacea similis (assembly GCF_039881205.1). NCBI lineage: Eukaryota > Metazoa > Arthropoda > Insecta > Coleoptera > Curculionidae > Euwallacea > Euwallacea similis. The sequence continues at coordinate 3,511,859 of NC_089616.1, read as the reverse complement.
GCAACTAGGGGATTTATGTGCTCCACGATTAGCATTAGCGAAAAACTGATTAAGTCATCATTATCTCCCTTTGACCGCAAATTCATAACATCTGGCTGCTACGCAAACAGCCGCTCCAAATTTAAAGTATACTCCCAGGACATTCTCCTAGAATCGCAAATAAACCATTAGGCGGTAAAAACCATAATATTTGGACTTGGAGAGTGCGGCCCCAAGGTCCGGTGCACCACAGTAAAATTATTATTTATCTTGACCGCTTAAATATTTACAAACCTAACGGACTTCTAAAACCCCCACAGTATAACTAAGCAGTATTTGATTAAAAGAGCGTAACAATCTGTCTTTTTCTGTACCAAACATAATTAAAACCATGGGATATGACTAATGAAATTTTTCCACCATCTTAAAATCGCGGTTCTAAGCACATTTAAACCAGTTGAAAGATCTAGTTTGAGTGGCTCTGTTTTCGTGAACGGACCACGCCTATTTTTAACATTGATCTGTTTACAAATTTACGAATCGTGCCGGTGGAATTGTGTGTAAATATTTTTGCGTTAAGGAAATTTCTTAAAATGGACAGAGAAGAGAATTTGTGGAGGGAAATGGTCGGGAAGTTACCGGAACAAGCATTGAAACGTGAGGGGGAGAAGGAATCGCAAAATCCTGTCAGGTGTGTGTTGAGCATGCGCTAATTAAAGGACATTTACCAGCAAATCGCTGGGTTATATAAACGAAAAATGAAACACGCACTTCTTGTCTTATACAGGGCGTTTTGGAACTGCGGTGACAAATCGATACAGGTAATAGATTATCGATAAATAAGTATATGTGAGCGTTCCCTTCATATTTTGACACCGTACCCGACAACAAGGACAAGAGCCCCTTTTTCTTAGGATTAGATATTAATGATAGCGTTCTGTTTTGTGTAGCTATTAATGGTAGGCATGTCGAACTTATTTCATTTCTGAGCTGAAGCGACACTTTAATTTTTTGGATTGCTAAATTTGTGAGCTGTTAGGGAGACAGATAACAGACGTCGGGCAATTTTGGAGTTTTGGATGAAAAGGGGGTTTTTAAGAAAAGAAGGAACACACTTGCTCTTGAGCCGCCGGGTCGACCGCAAGCCTCATTTTACCCCCCAGCAATCTTATAGAAATTAAATATTTTTAAAAAATGAGTAATTATTCCCTAACATATATGTGAACATTCCTTGTTTACGTTAAGACCATTAAGTAATGCTATCTGAAAATGATATGAGGGTTAGCCGTAAATTCCTTTTAAGATAAGCTTGAGAAAACGATAGAGGGTTGTTTATGAATTCCTTTAACATAGGCGAAAAAAATATTGAAGATGGATCAGGTAATCGTGGGAAAAAGCCTGGAATGTGGCTTATCAATGCTCTTAAAAAAAAAGGGATGCACTCGAGGGTGGCTAGGACGTGTGCATCGGGATGCGCTCCGGCCTTGGTTCTTGAGAAGTAAAGAAGCGCCTCAAAACTTCTATTGCTTCATTTTTCTCATAACCACACCTGAATCTTACATATAGTTTACTTAAATAAACGATTGTCCTAAGACCTGTCATGTCTGAGATACAGGGCGTTAAACTTTTTTATTTTATTTTTTTAGTTTACTTCAAAACTACTGTAGCTATTGAAATGAAAATCGGTGTACCTTTGTTTCTTAATCCGATAAATTTGGTCGACGTAATTAAAACCTTGTACATTATAAAGGGCGCTAATTATAAGTGTATCGTTACATATTTTTATCCAAAACTTTTTAAAATTTAGATTTATCGGTAAAAGAGTTGAAGAATTTGAAAGAACTATCAATTCTGCATAAAAAAGGTACTCTTGGTAAAATGCCTTAAAGTGAACGGTTGCCCAGAAAAATAATAATTATTGTCATATCGATTTCAAACGCTTTCTTTAAGAAAGTCTGAGATTTTTCTAACATCGCTTTCAATACTACCTAACTACAATAAAATAAACACTACTATTACAATAAATGTTCAAAGTGATAACCAGTAATAAATGTTGAAGAATTAACTGGAAGAATTTTCAGTGCTTTTGATATGATTCAGAAACCTCAAGGATTTTTCAAGGGGTACAACAAAACTTGTGGTGCAATTTCTATACTGACCCACGCGGTCATCACTTATTAAGTAAACTATACTTATTTTTCGATAATCTATTAGCTGTATCGATTTGTCGCCACTGTTCTGAAACACCCTGTATATCCGTCTGTTTTCTTTTAGCGGTCCGGAAAATTAATAATAGGTCTTATTAGTTCTGAACCTAGATTAACAATCATTCTTACTGCTCCAGACACCTACATACCGAACCCTCTGTTTATAATATTTTAAAGCGAGCAAGCCTATATTATCGTTTATTGATTTATCAATTTCGGGAAAGTGATGAAGCTCTATAAATTTTGCCTTATTAAATAAAAAAAACTTTATCCAACACAAATCACCGTCTGACTCTTCTCTTAATCGGGTTTGCCGGCAGTGCGTCAGCTGGAAAGCACTGCGAGTTAAGTTCTTAATTGCCCCTACTCCGTCTGCGAAATCAGCTATAATCCTAAGAATTTTACTGATAACAATAACAATAAAAACATGTACGGTATTAGAACAATATTGTGTATTTTGAAGATTGTGGGTCAAATGTTGCGTATAGTACTGGTCCAGAGAGAGTGCCATATCAATCATTAGTATTAGCATTAATGTGCTTATTGCTGTGATTCGAGAAAACCAATTGGAAATGTGGAAGCTGCCTTCCTATGTGTCTTTTTCCCATTTGCCGAAGCGAAGGTCAGTAGATACACCTTCTAAAGAATTTTACTGTGCAGCTTTGCAGCTTGAGAAGCCGCAGGGAAATTATCGTTTTCTTAGAGCTTTATAATAATATGTATTGCTATAAGATATTAGGGGAACGTTAAAATGTCCTTTAATTGTAGTCTGAAATGGGCTCTTTAGAGCTCCACTAAACTGTCAAAATATCAAATAAACAAGTTTTTTGCTCAGTCCTATATCCCCGTCAAAATGCATTAGAAAGAGGCTTTAGATTTGAAGTGTGGAGAGGATTTTTAGGGCAAAATTTCAGGCATTAACACGTCAATCTCTTTATTTTTTTATTTTCTTTTATTAATCCATAAACGTGCCGTAATTCGCCTATCAATACAGGGCGTTTCACCGGAAACCACCATTAGACGTTTTAGGAAAATTATGAATAGCAAAACTATGAAAATATAGATATTTGGTAAGAGTCTAGGGGCGACCTCATTAAAAATACTTTCAATGTCGTCGCATTTCTGACTGTACCAGAAGTAGATACTGCTTGCTTATTTTAGATGGAACACCCTATATATTATCGTATTTTTGGATTCTACATTGAATTTTAATATAACAGAGTCAACTTGGAGATCAAAAATGGGTCACAACTTAAAAATTTTAAACGGAACCCTACTATTATTATGGGGTACTACCTCGAAAAAGAACCTATCTTCACATTAAATTACTTATACTAAAGTTGCATAGCTTTTGAGTAATTTCGTTTTAAAAGTTGATGCAGGAATAGTACGTCTGTAATTCTAGCTGTAATGCGAACATGATAGACGTATCTACAGAAATGTTTGAAAATAGATAACCGACAATTCGAACATGTTTTACGATCATTTATTTCAATTTTTATTGACTTTTTTTAGCGATTGTTATGCTGATTAAACCGTTCGTTCTTAGTAATTAAAGTAATCTCAACAATAAAATAATTAATTTCTTTGCACACAAATGTTTCCATCAATACGTCTATCATTTTCGCATTGCGGCTTAGAATTAGAGACTTGCTATCCCTGCATCAATTTATAAAACGACATTACTCAAAAACTGCGCAACTTTACTACAGGTAACTAAATGTGAACATCGGTTCTCTTTCAACGTAGTTTCATATTACATCAAAATAATGGTAGAGTTCCATTTAAAATTTTTAAGTTTTGACCATTTTTTTATGTCCAAATTAGCTTTATTTCTGTGAACACCCCCTATAAAAAAAAACTAGGCAAAGCTTGACAGCGTACTAATGTATGGACCTTTCCCAGTATTGTGGCAGAAGAGTTACAAAATACCTTTCCGCTTGTTAACAATTTGCAATTCTGCAGATATCTGTTAATTTCAACATTAAATTGCATACATGTATATATCTTGAAAACTATTAATTCTAAGAAAGCCACAACGCATTAACAAACTTATATCAAAATTGAACGCCAAAAATGCAATAAATCTATAGGGTGTTCAGTTTTAAAATAAGCAAGAATCGACTTCTGGTACAACCGGAATTGTAACGTTATTGAAAATGTTTTAGATGACGTCGTTCCACGGCTCTTACCAAACCACTAAATTTTCGTAACTTGACCATTCATGGTTTTTCCAAAACGTCTAATGGCGTTTGCCGGTGGAATAACCTGTATAATGCCAAATAAAAAGTATTATTCTAGTAGCTGACCCAGCATCTATGACCTCCAATCCTCTTCTCTGAGATTTGCGTATGACTTAATTAACGGGATCGGTGAAAGGCCTTTTTGAAAAGAACATTTTTACTTTTCTGGCGCACAAACATTAGGTTTATTTGAATCCCATTATTTGACTACAACTTTACATTCTCCTATCTTTTTTCTTGTCTTGTTCTGTTTTCTCAGCTTCTTTTATGCTGACGCTGCATCTAGTCGTCACATAACTTATACCGATTTCACATGGGTTATTCGACCCACGTAATTTCCAACAAGTAAGCGAGGTCGTGCAGGAGAGAAGTGGTACCAAAAGAACCACACGATAATGCAAAAATTGTTATTGTTCAAATGATGGTCATTCGCAGACTCGTGTGGATGACTCAACCATCTTCCGTAAATGGTTTGTTGTGCGGTGCAGTAGTGCGAAACGTCGAGTGCCGGCATTATTACAACTGAGTGGAAACTACATATATTAAAAAAGTTAGTGATTATTGTGAATTTTGTGGCGTTCCTGTGTTAAAAATGGGGGATATGGAGAGTGAAGAATTGATGTGGAAGCAGATCTACACGAGGCTGAACTCTCAGAAGTCGGTCAATCAGGTCGACAAATCGGAACACGAAATTCGGTAGGTGCACAAGTGGCAATAAAAATGTTTGATGCGTTTTTCTAGTAGAAAAATGGCCCCAAAAAGTTCCATGTTACTAGGCCGATTGCCTTACTCACAATCAGAGCTTTAAAAGCGCAATAGGACTTCTGAAGTTTGTAGAGAAGTTCTAGAGACATCGTGTCCTGCCGGTCTTAGAGTCAAAAAGGGTATTTATATGGCTTATAATGATTCAGTGTGAGTAATCTAACAATGAGAAAAGATGTTGATCAATTTTTTCAAATGAGATCATTCATCCTTGACTTGCTTGCTATGAAACTATTGCAGACGCGTTTAAAATGAAGTAAATTTCTTCATTTTCGTACTTCAAGACGTAGAATTAATATATTGCGTGAAACTATGCGGGCATAATCCCTTATAAAGCATTATTAGCCAATTTTATAAAGCAGAATATATTTAAGGCTGAAGACGTTTAAAAAGATACAAGCTCCAGTCCCTGACTTATATTAATAATTGAAGAAATTAAACAAAAAATGATAATTAGGTCTAAAATGTGAGTCAAAGTCAACATATGAAAGCACTAAAAATTCCAACTTACTCATAATAAGTAACAAGCTTTTTAGCATGTTACAAATTTGAGATGTAAGTTAATTCTGCATTGTCTACCTTGGAAATTGTCGATATTTCTACTTACACCATTCCTAGCGACATTTCATTAGCATTATGTAGACAACCAGTTAAACTTACCAGCTGCTTTTTATTCATTTTTATTATTTCTATCAATTTAAAAGCTGCTTTTCTTCATTAATATTATTTACCCTAAATTTTAAGAATATTGAACAGTTCTTTAAATGAATATCATGTTATTTGCTTAAATTAAGCCAACAGTCACTTTAATTAATCATCTATACTTTGCAATTTACCGATGTATAGACAACCAGTAAAACTGAAGGAATCAGCTGGTTGTCATTTCTGTTTATTGTTTACTTTATTTTTTCGTGGTCTCCCTTTATTTATTCCTCCTTCCGAGAGCATTAAGGCCCAAGTGAGTATTAATATTTTTGCTTAAGCCTAACAATGACCTTAATCAACCTAGTTAAGAATAATGATTCCAAACTAACGTTCAATTGAACCTGATTGGCACCAGGATCGAAATGCGCAAGCTCTCGACGATAACACTCCTAAATATTCCTTTCTGAAACCTTCAATCAATTGTTTTATCAACTATTGTTTTTGCAATTTACGTGTAAACCCTTAATTCGTTCATTCCTAATGACTGTGATAATTTAAATGGGCATAACCTACAAATACAACATGATTACGCTACAGAGTAATATTCCCTCAATTTTGAGGTTAATGCTCAGCAGACCAAGCATAAGGAAGATGCATAAGAATAGTACAACGGCCCTAAATCGCAAGGGTTTCATTGACGGCCAGTGGGTCGATGCCGTAAGCGGCAAAACCTTGAAAGTGTATAATCCTGTAAATGGTAATGTTGTGGGAAGTGTGCCTGATATGCATATCAAAGACACACAGACTGCTATTGATGCAGCATTTAAAGCCTTCCAGACTTGGAAGGACACCACTGCTAAGCAAAGATCGCAAATTCTCAGAAAGTGGTACGATTTAATGTTGGCTAACCAAAAGGAAATTGCAGAAATTTTGACTTTAGAGTCAGGGAAGCCATTGGTTGAGGCAAATGGGGAGGTTGTTTATGGTAATTCTTTTATTGAATGGTTTTCGGAACTAGCGCGTCAAGTGCGTGGTGATGTACTTCCAAGCTCAACCCCCTCTAAGAGGCTTTTAGTACATCATCAGCCAATTGGAGTTGTGGGGTTAATTACTCCTTGGAATTTTCCTCATGCAATGATTGCACGTAAAGCTTCAGCTGCATTAGCTGCAGGATGTACTGTGGTGATTAAGCCAGCTGAGGACACTCCTTTGACTGCAATTGAAATGGGTAAATATGCCGAAAAAGCCGGATTTCCTCCAGGTGTTGTCAATATTGTCACTAGCAGCAGATTAAACACTCCTGCCATAGGAAAACTCCTATGTGAGCATCATTTGGTGGCAGGAATTTCATTTACTGGTTCTACAGCAGTTGGAAGAATTCTGTATCAGCAATGTGCACATGGAATAAAGCGATTAGGGCTTGAACTGGGAGGAAATGCCCCTTTTATTGTTTTCAACTCTGCTAACATAGATAAAGCTGTTGAAGGAGCTTTGACAGCTAAATTTAGAAACTGTGGACAAACTTGTGTTGCTGCAAACAGATTTTTCATCCAAGAGGAGGTTTATGATACATTTTTAGACAAACTAACCAACAGAGTGAAGGCCTTGAAAATAGGGGATGGTTTACAAGAAGGAGTGCAACTGGGACCTTTAATAAATGAGGCACAATTGCATAAAGTGGCTGATTTTGTTAATGACGCTGTTTCAAAGGGGGCTAAGATTGTCACAGGTATGTTCCACAGCTTGGTTTAGAGTATAAAATTCTTTTAAATGTCTACCTTTGAAGGAGGAAAGCCTGCGTCAGATTTAGGTAGGTTCTTCTATCAGCCCACAATCCTCACAGATATCAATGACACTATGCTTGTCTATGGAGAAGAAGTCTTTGGGCCAGTAATAAGTTTAATAAAATTTAAAACTGAAAAGGAAGCGTTAGATATTGCCAATGGATGCGACGTAGGCTTGGCGGGGTATTTTTATTCCGAAGACGTGTCGCAAATCTTCCGGGTTAGCAAGAACATGGAAGTGGGCATGGTTGGGGTAAATGAGGGGCTAATTTCATGCGCGGAGGCTCCTTTTGGAGGAGTTAAGCAATCAGGTTTAGGGAGGGAGGGATCTCACTTGGGAATGGAGGATTATATGTATATTAAGTATACTTGTATTGGAAATCTGGCTTAAAAGACTTGATTTTTGAATATGTTTATTAATTTTTTTTAAGACTGCAATATTTGTGAATATTTTCGTAGTTTGAAACATAATAAATTTTGCTTGCATGTGGTCTTACAATATTGGAAGATCACCCTGAATACAAATTGATTTCTAGAATGTAATTTATCAATAATTTAGTGTTATATAAGGGTCTTCATCAAACGCCCTTTTAAGCCTCTTCTAAAGGGTGCCTATTTTAGAAACAAATGTCTTCCAAGAGTCTTCCAAAAATAAAATATGGTTATTGTTAGATAACATAATAAGATGTATTAAATAATATAAAAATGAATAAAAGTCATAACGTTTACGTCTTTTTTTTATTGTTTTCTTTGCCTACTCAGGAGTATTTCCGCAAAATTAATCTGCATTTAACTTTAATAAAATTACTTTAATTTCCAGAATCCAGCAAGTAGATAATGGGTTTTTCGAAAGATTTGGTTCGCTCTTCCGCGAGCAAGCGGAAATGGCTCAGACCAGGGAGCAAGCTGAGAAGGAACAAGTTGCAGAAGCAGCCGCACAAATTGCTCCAAAAGTAATTAGTACATAATAAATTAAAGTACTTATTTATCCATTTAAATATTTACAGGACGATGAGGAAGAAGACTCAGAAGAAAAACTTACATCCGCAGAGAGTGAATCTTCAACTTCAGACTCTGAAAATGAGAAAGAGGACTTGGAAACTGAGTTTATTGCCGCAGCATTTAATGTAAGTAACTATCTCTCCTTCTATTCGTACAAACATATTAATAATCTCCGGGAAGAAAAGTTGTATATTTTCACGTTCTTCAATGTAAACTATTAAAGATAGTTCAAACATTCAAGACTGTGTCGTAAAACCTCAGTTGATTATTGTTTTACGCACATTGCCGCGGAAGCACGAAGCATCAAGCCACTGAAACTATTCAGTTTACGTAAATCCTAGATCCTCTCTTATTGTGGTTTCCAGTCAAGGCGTCTATCCGCAGTTCTAATGAGAACGTTCCTGGTTCCGTCATTTCAGTACGGTAATCTGGATCATAAACTTTAATCAGAAAATAAACTTTTAAAAAAATATGTTTTTACGACCCAGCTTGATTAAGTTTGATCGGCTTTGCGGCTGGGTTTATTTAGTCGAAAGTTATATTTAGCCCGGCCGCACATCAATGACACAATTACAAATGTGGTAAGAACATTTTGGGCACTACAAGTGTTTCTTGTACAGTAAGAACATGGATAATACTAGCGGTAAATGTGTCCTTGAAATGCCCGTCACATTTTATTGTACATATACTAGATACCACAGTCCAGACACAAAATCAGGTCACATGGAAAGATCAACGTAATTTTTAGTGACTTCTTTCATCCTGTTCTTGTGAGGGATATTTCGTAAATATGTTGATAGAGCGCGAGTTTCTGACGATCATCCAGACCAAATCGTGGAAAGAACTTCGAATCCCTGGATTTGGATTGCACGTGCATGCGATTTCCATGCTCATTTTAGATAATGGCTGGGTCGCCTAGTTAAAATAGTCAATAAAACGTCCAAACTAAGACCAAAACATCCAAAATCAATTCGTCATCTTGTCAAGAATGCATATAATAATTTTCATTAAAAATGAGAAACACGCGAAGCATGTGCATTCACCAAATGACAAGAAAAGTTTCATCACTCATAATGTTGTCGCATGTAACATGTGGCAGAAAATCTGAAGAAACGACAATAATATCATTAAGGAAAACGAGAATAAAAATGTTTGATAAATCAGATCAGAATTCATTTATCAATCTTTGAAAAGTGCAAATGAAAGCAAATGACATTCTATTGAGCACTCACTACTTGGTACCCAAAGATACTTTATCTGAATTAATCTAAAGGTACCCAGTAGCGTGACGAATACGGTTTTATCTGTGTCAAACGACCTTAAACCGAAACGTCCAAAATCTTGTCAAGTTTTTCCCGAAGCCGCTTATGATCAAAGAGTCTGCATTAAAGGACCTACATTAATACATAGCTGCAAGTCAATGAAGTCCGTGGGACACGATGGTATGCAGGAGTTAAAATTGAAGGTTCAAAACATATTGGGCGTCTTATTTGAACTATATAGCTGCTAAAATATTAAGCCTAGAGCCAACACTGAGAAAATTTCAATAATTTCTCTTAAGTGCAATTTTAACATTAAGCACACGCCAGAGTTGCTCTCTGAACATTGACCGCTATTTCAAAAATAATTTAGAAATTCACAATATGCTTAAAAATAAGTTTGATCGCGTGAAGGTCTTTTATTTAATAACTTGTTTCGGGGGCCTCTGAATCACTTTCACTCTTTTTGACATAAAAAGTGATAAAAACTTCTTTTAGCAACAATTGAGCGAAATAGGTCAAATCCCCAGCAGGTTACCGATCTCATAGTAGCACCGTATTAATTAATGATCAGAACGCAGATATTGCATGCCACTTAGGACAACTTAAATGACAATGTAGAGCCGAAAATAAACCTTAAAGATAACAGTGATCAGAGGCGCCCACAGGAAACCTTTTTAGACAGCAAAATAAAGAATTTTTGTTATATATAAAAATTTCGTGAAATTCATAGGTCTTCCGTCCGTATAGCGACATTGATGCATAATGTTTGTGTTTGGTGCTAGATCAATACTTTTTCTCCTGTCCGAAAAATCGATTTATTCCTTACCTTAAATCCTGCCTAGCAGTTTCGCGAAAAGGTGGGAATATCATTCATATTCCCGTATGCTTTTAGTATACATCTTTTAGTAGCGAGAAGTGAGAGCACGCATATCAATATACCAGAATAGATTTGGCACGATTCGGATCGAAATTATTGTAGCAAGTCAGTCCTGCCCTGACCAATCGGGAATTGCGACCGAAAATCGAAAATACATAAAAAGAATATTTTTCAATTCCGGTTTCTTTAATATATTATTGTGGTCTTTAATATATTTATGTGGTATTTATTAGGAAACTTACGTGACCCTTTCAGTATTCTTTTTGGCTGTTAAATGCACTAGTAGTGATACATGCAAAAAAAGACAAGTATCTATCCTATACCTCGCATTCTAAATGCAAAGAACTTGTTCGTGACCCCTTGACTCTTCGCAATAAGTGATAATGATGAGATCGAGTGTGTCCGAAATAGCCCTAAATGGAACCAATAAGTACTCTACGGTGATCAGAAAGAGGTCTCTGCCGAGGAACCATTTTCGGGGGGTTAAAAAGGAGGAGCTCCAAAGGCAGACTAGCATGTATTTGGCTTCTATGACTGTAAGTGAATTACCTCTGATTACACGCAAATCAAACCTCTGGTTGATATTTATAATTGTGCAGCCTTCGAAGTAAACACCTCCAAGGTCTCTGTTTGAAATTACTTGGAGGCGACTAAAATTCGTCCTTCGTTTTTTCCAATCGAACCTGGAGTTGTATTGAAAATTACTGAACCCTTCAGATTTTATGTACCATCCGGCAACGTTGGTTACTTGCCTCAACCTTTGATAACATCAAAGTTTGACGTCTATTGGAATAAACAAACGTGAAGCGCATTGTTGCCATTTTCAACTGAATGAAATAATCCTATGTGGGTGTAACTGAAGTCTGTTTTTTATTAACGTCATTATTATTAATTTTGCCTTCCGGTGACGTAGAGATTTTTCACATTTTTCTCTCTCAATACGTAAAACATTTATCGGCACACTCATTAACGAACGGTGTCTGCAATTAATTTTAGCAGCACTTCTCTATAGCTGCTTTGAACAATACGAAAATAACCGACCTTTAACTTGACTCTTGAGCGAACAGAAACATTACATAAAACACGCACGTAATTACCGTCAGAAAAACTAAATTTTCTGTTTATAAAATCAGTTAATTTGTTCACTCAAAATTTCAGATTGATGAACTGTACACCGAGATCCTCTACGTGATCCTGCATAATGTAGGTTGTGACGTCAGCCTGGAAGTAGGCCAAACGTCCCTTTTTTCCTATGCCCAGGACGCTTTCCGGGTGCCCAACGACAAGCATCGTCAGCTGATGGAAATCGCCGAAAACAAGGAAGATCCAGAACTGATCATTAACGTTGAAGTTATCGAAGCCAAAGAACTGAAACCCAAAGACTCTAACGGCATGAGCGACCCTTTCGTCACTTTATATTTAGCCTCCAATACCTCTCATCGGTATAATACTTCCGTCAAGCCGATGACTTTGAATCCCCTATGGGAGGAGCATTTTGCATTGTAAGTTGCATTAGATCTCAGTGTCTTAAATTTTAAATTAGTTCTTAATTACGCGTTCCCTTACAGACCTATAACTGATAAATCTGTGGATGACACCCTTTGTCTAGAAGTGTGGGATTTTGACCCTGCCGAATCTGTTAAGGAAAAATTAGGAAAACTTTTTGAAGTCAAGGGCGTTAAAGGGATGCGCAAGTTGGTGAAGGAAATCGCAGTTACTGCCACTACCGGTCAGCACGACAACGAGCTTATTGGGCGAGCCAGAATTCCTTTAAACGTTAGCCCTCTTTCGGTATTTTCAATACAAAACACTAATGAAACTTTTCCAGACGATTCCAGCCTCTGGAATGACTATGTGGTACACTCTGGACAAGAAGAACAAAGTGGCTAGACAGGGCGTTTTGAAGGTGCGCATCTGCTTTAGCTCTGGGAAAAACAATCAAGTGGCAGCCCAGGAACACCGGCATATGCGACGGATTATTCTTCTGCACGAATTGGAAGTTTCCAAGGTAATACATGCCCACAAGTATACATATATAGTATTTAACTGTAAATGCTTCAGGTCTCCACTTATTGGTGGTGCGGAAACTTTAGTCCGCAGGCCGAGCAGTTGCTCACCCAACACATCGCCCAATCTGGTCTGAACCCCACCGAGGTGGCCCTTTGCTCTTATTCGGTCTACGCAGGAATTCACCACAATCATCCTTTGAGCTTCACGTTGTTTTCAAAACTGTTGGAGAAATTGTTGAGGCCGCTCCAAACCGAGATTGTGCCTGAAGAAGACTTGCGGCTTTTCTGGGATGCTACACGAAAATTGTTGCCGTCGTGTTTCAGTATTATTAGAAAGATTAGAAAGAAAAACACAAGTGAAAAGACTGTGATGAAGCAGGTAAATATTTAAGAGAATTTTCTTTTTTATGAAAAACTAACAACGTTGGGTTTGCTAGTCGTTGTCGGGCGTATGCCAGTGCATTTGGCCAATAGGTTGAGTCGTTCACAGTGCTACAGTTTTTAGGCAATCAAAGGTACTACGTGTGGAATAATTTCGATCAAATTTTCGAACTGTTAAGTCACTCAATCTTACAAGTTACTTTATCGAGCAGCAGATTCTCCTGATGCACAGAGTATACGCCCAATAATGATGGTAGATACGCCTCAGTTTGGTATACATATACATATTTCAAAAACTGATGTTAAGTGTGAACTTACCAGTTCCAAATCTTTCAGGTAATCGAAGTGCTGAAAATTCTGCACTACCTTAAGATTCTAGGACCCACAAACATCGATCTATTTCCCCGTAATCTCTACCCTTGGGTAACGTGTAACGAAGAGGGTCCACACTGTGATATTCAACAAACTCTAAACGATGCCATAACTCAAGGAGCTAGCGATTGGTTGAACTACATTATAGAGAATAACAAAGAGACCAGTGGAACTGCTTTGGCGAGGCTTCAGAACTTGATTCAACTGGTTCAGTTGCTCAGAAGTGATTTGCAGAAAGCCGTGGAGTTTTACGATAAGCTTTTCATTGAGTGAGTAGAAATGATCTTTTAGAAGAAATCAATACGCGGGTTTTAATTAGGCACATGAGTTTCCAATACGCGAAGTGCCTGTACACGTTCTATCAAAAGCAATTGTCGTCGCTATGCGAGCCGGAGGTGCGTGAAATCTGCAAAAACCTCAAGACTTTGGATTATTCAGGGTATAATTTTGGTAATGGGCCGACCACCACGGATCAAACCATGGATCCGTTAGCTGAAGGGACTTCGTTATTTAATTTGTATCTGACAATTCAGCGCTTTGTCACGTTGGGGGAGGGCATTTGTCCGGCGGATTATAACGGGTTTGACATCAAGAATTTCCATCAGGTGGGTGCAAAAGTAGTCAAACATACCCTGTTCAACAATATTATTTCATATATGTAGTGGTTCCACGAAGGCGTAGCTCAGTGGCTGGACATAGCCGTATATAAAGCACTTCAAAGGATAGAAAAGGCAGTGGATTTAGACCAACTTGTACACATAGATGCTACTGTGAAATACAGTTCTTCTGCTGTAGACACTTTGACTATTTTTTATCAGGTTAGTAATATTTAGTGCATGAAAATCGATAAAATACACTGATTGACGATCCTGATAGGATGGTGACAACACATTTAATTGCCTAATATGTATAATTTCTAAAGAGTTCTTTTCTCTTTTGATAATTGGAAGGTATGTTTGTGTAGCGGCTGCGTAGCCTCTGTACAAACATAACTTTTCTTTAGTTTTTTACACCTTTTTAGTAAACAAAAATTATTTAGTTACATCTAGTTAATGCATATTTTTTGTTAAAATAGAAAAATATTTTTAAATCCTTGACTGCATGGCGAACATGCCATAACGCACCTAGAATAACATAGTGTTCAACTCATAAACGGATTTTATTCAAAAATCAACCCGAAGAGAAAGTGAATGCGCCCAGGGATGAGAGTTTTTAAAAATTATAATTCCAGTGGCGTAGATATTTAAAAACGGCTTTTTCACTTACTGAAATAATAAGAAATCCAACTTTTATTTCTTATTTCCATGGACATTTCCAGACATTTTATAAATCACAATTTTAGGTAAACACGTTCTGGCAGCAACTAAATTGGCCTGACATTGAAAGTTGCTATAGCTTTATAGCCAAAATCATTGACGTAAGTCAATTTTAATCCCACGTAAAACACAGTAACTTTTACTCCTTTGTTCCCTTTTTAGGACATTTGTCGATGTTGTGTATTTTATGCGGAAAAAATGGCCGCCAAAGTGGAAGGAATGGGCACCGTTGATAATATCTATGAAAAGAAATTCGAGGTGACTAACGAATGGTGTTTGGCGATAAATAACATCGATTATGTACGCGAAACCTTGGAACCGTTCGCTCGAGATCTGGGCATGGAAAATATTATCAAGAAAATATTCGAAATGAAGAGTCCAGTGGAAGCTCAAAGATGTCAAGATACGTTGGATATTGTCATTTCCAATGCCATTGACACTGTTAGAAATTCCATAGTTGAACTGTTACAAACTGTGGTTCAAAAGGTGAGATTTTAAACTCAAAAAATCAAGAAAGTATACTACCTTTTCTTTCAACAGATGACTCCTTCAATGAAACGCCTTTTAATTGAAGGCGCTGAGCTATGCGATCAAGACAGCAACAGCATTGATCGATTAATGCTTTATGTGGACCAGAATTTAGAAACTATGCATCGGGAATTGAATGATGAAAACTTCAATCGCACCATGGAAATCGTGTGGGATATGCTTAGTACGACGTTGGATGAAATTATTCAAACTAATATTGAGGTATCTATCAATTGAGTTGTGCACTATTTTTTGAACGAAAAACTACCATGTATTAGTACCTTTCTAACATCTTTTTGTCGGCGATTTCTTCATTTTCTACTGGATTTAAGTCCAATGATCTAACAAGTGGTACGTGAGAAGCGCTTTCACCAATCCAGCGGTCTTGACAGTTGCTGATCATCACCTACACATAAACCCAATTTCTTTTATAATACATAAATTTGCGATAAATTGAATTCATTCCTTTCAGAATCGTCGTCCCCCCTCATTTTTCGCCAATCTCCAGAAAACCCTAACCCTTATGCTGGGAGCTTACAAAGACCCCTCCGACTGCACTAGCTGTGATTCATTGAGACGTACTGAAAAGATTTTAAGGATTAACGGATTGGAAACTTGCGACCTCATTCACGAAGTGCATTTAGATCTGGCAAATAAATTCGACAAACTTTCCGAGTCGCCTTTCGGAGAGATTTCGTTTCGGTGCAAGTTTGACGGGGACATTTTGAAGATCGAGGTAATGAACGCACGAGACTTGGCTGTGATGGATTCGAATGGAACCACAGATTCTTTCGTACGGATCCATCTTCTCCCCGAGCACAAATTCGGCAACATTGAAAAGCCAAAAACTAAGACTCACAATAAGACGCTTTTCCCGCTTTATGATGAGACTTTTACTTTGTGAGTTTGGCAATTGAAATTTGACTTAAATGTAATTATTGGAAATGATTGCAGGAATTTGAATAGTGAACAAAGAGAAGTCAAAAATGGACTTATACTGCTGAGCGTAAAGGATAAAGACTTGCTGGGGTACAATAACCAGTATATTGGAGAGGCGTTTGTGCGATTTGAAGATATTCCAAACACCAGTGATTCACTGAATAATTTACCCCAAGTCAAAAAGAGATTGGGGCGACCGACTAACCTAGGCAAATCTTTTAGGTAGTATGTATTAAGAACATTTCAACAATTAATGCATATTTCAGAAATGGATGCCATCAAGGCGTTGGAACACAGACAGGGCGACAAACAAGCCAAAGAGTTCCTTAAAAAGTTCAAGCAGAGATTGGTTTCCTAGCAGAGGGGTTTTCATTTCATGAAGGTACTCAACAGACTGTTTTCTTAAAAGATATTTGTATTATTATTTATTAACGTCGACGAATAATATAAGTGGTTTATTTGTTATTTTTAATAAAAATACTCTAAATTTGTATATACATTACTTGTTTTTGTTCGGCCTAGTTTTATTTGCAGTTTTTAATAGATGTAGACATCGTGTAAACACACTGATTATACCTCCTCACATTTCTGCTCTCCTGATACGAAACGTTGAATTTCATACACATCACAAAAATTTTGACCCGAAAGTTTTAGTTGCTCCAATTTTAAAAATATTTGGTTTTGAAAAGTAAACGTTACTTACATAGATACATACATCATCAGAACCCAATATTATGTTCGTCATCTGTTTTCTCTCTACCATAAGTTGAAATAACTAATAAGCTTTATCCGCACGTGGCTTACTCTGTAGAGCGATTATAAAACATTCCATAGCAGATAAAACAATCGCTATCTTTCACATAACTTTATTACTGGAAAACTCATTATTCCCTGAATTCAAAAATGATATACTGTTAAAAGTTCATTCTATATTACAGAATCGTATCCTGTAATATTGCACTGAGAAACAGTAGAAGTTACATTTTTTTTATTTCTTCATTATTTTTTTTTTTTTAAATTAAATTCATCTAAGTTTTATAAACATAATTTTTAAATTTTCAAAACTCCGTAAAACACAACAAAAAATTCCAATATGTTTCTGCAGCAGCTTGAAAACCTCTCAACTACTTACACATTGATGGTACCACAAAAAGAATATGTACATATATTGAAAATGGTCATATGTATATACATATGTGAAATGGTTGAGATGCAATGGGGTTTGTCCCCCAAGAAATAATTCCATTTCATTATTCTTTTAGGAAATATTTAGGGCCATTAATAGAAAAATCAAGGGAATTTTTGATGACTTCGTTATTCAAACCCTACATAAGATACACATTTCTATTACATCTTACTCTTTTACATCCAACCACCTCTCAAGGGAATCAAGAAGTACCTTATGCCCTTTGAATAGGCTGGCTTCCTAAAACGATGCGACTTACGCATTAGTTTTTTCTTCCAAATTAACTGCAAATAAAATTAACGGAAACAAAACAGAACAATTTTCAATCTTTCTAGTTATGGCCCTAACTTCACTAATTTACAAATCTAAGTCAAAAATAGATTTTTATTGCTTAATCTATTTCCCAAAAATACTACTTCCCGGCATATTTATTTGAACGATTCTTCGGCTTTGGAAAATTAGTCACAAAAAGACCCAACTTACAACTTGTTTACTAAGGATAACTTGGGCTTTATCAAGTCAATCCTGGTCACCTTTATGGGTTTATTGGGGGTGGACAGCAGCTGACTGTCGTGGATTTGTTGCAGCCGATCAAATTGCTCTAGGAAATCCTCGTCGCAAGAAGGCGTAAAGCTAATATCGGCGTTCGTCCTACTCGTAGTCAGGCCCAAATCACCGACGTCATCACAGATTCCTATGCAGTCACCCTAAAGAAAATTAAAACAAATCAATCTAGTGAATTTCGAGGTTAACAATCTCTTATGTATTGTATATAAACAGTATATTTTGCAGCTTGATTGGATGAGAAGTAGGGATGGACATAATAAAGCCAAATACAAGAGAAAATGCGTTTCTGCAAGGTTTTGTAACGGCAGACAGTAACTAAACAACATTCATTGTGTCACCAATTACTATGCATTTTTCCACTGCTTATATAGTTACCTGCTTGTCCGCTTGTCGTGAAGAGCAGGGCTGCTGAAAGATATAATCCTCATCGCAAGTACTACGTTTCAAGAGTGGCGAATTAGAAATCCGCGCTTTTTTTGAAACTTTTCGATAGGAATGCCGATCTTCAACAACCCGCTTTGCAGCCTGGTTCCCTTGTGCCTAAAATAATTTAAAATGTATACAAAAAAAACATAAATCTGAGATTCACTACCTTTGTTTGTTGCTTTCGCAGCTCTTTCATTTTCATTAATTTGTCTTTAAGCGATTCCTCGGACGGCGCTTGATACTTTTTCAAATGCTCGTGATATCGTTCCGTACTGAGCAATTTTAAGTAAAACGTGTCGTTCGACAATTCCCCTTGAGTGGCACCGCAGATTTCCACGTTCAAGGTATTAGCCAGTTGCAGAGAGGAGATGAAGTACCTAGCAGAATAAAGAGGAGCATAATTTAAAATTCAAAAATTCATTGCAAAATTACGTCCTCACCTGACCACTTCAGCCGAAGATTTCCCTTGCACAAGTTCATGGAATGGAACCGCTTCTTCGATGTTCATGTTACGCAATATTTTGGTTCCGTAGTCGTGAATGTCAAAATCACACTCCTCCAGCTGCTTAAGTTTAGGGGTGATGTATTCTTTCCATTCCGTCACCCTCATTCGAACTTTCTCTCTTTCGCGCTCGTAAGAAGTCATTTCCTCTGTGATTTCAATAGGAGGAGACGCAATTTCCCTGCAAAATAACACAAATTTAGACTCGAATGCCGCAGATGATATGCAGGATAATTTTCTTTTTGGTCACTGTTTCGCATAAAGACAAAACTGGCTTTGCATAGCACTTACTTATCGTTCGTATCGGCACTGTTCAGTGTTGGGTCTCCAGGAATGTTATTAATCTCCAGTTTATTTCCAGTTTCCTCCAAAATATCTTCACAAAAAAGTAGACTGTCTCTGCTGTTGCAGTCTTCTTCTTCAGGACTTTCAAACATACCTAAGCAAAACCATTTAACTTACTGAAATCCTTCTTTAAAACTTCATGTAATATACAATAGCCCAAATTACATATTCTCTGATCATGAGAAATTCAATCCTGATTCAAGACACCAGAAAAAAAAAACTTACTTGCATCCATTACCACTCCGGAATCTTGACTTTCACGAATCCTTGCAGACTCAATTTGGTCATGTTCATTTTCATCCTCCTGACACTCCTCTTGGTCATGAAAATCACAAGTGAAGTCAGATTCATCATGCACAACTTCACTGTCATCACCATCAAACAAGTCTTCATCTTCAGATACTTCACCTTGTTCGAAACGAATGACTTCACCTGATGAAAAATTGTCGGTGAGATTCAAAAGTTAAGAAACACAGAGAGAATAAAATAATACTTTATTGTCAAAAATATGGAACTTGTAAATGCAACATAAGCAACGTATATGTGAAAATATTTTATAAACCTTAAATAAATAAAACTTTAAAAGATAAAAGCAATGTGGAAATTAACCTAGAGTATTGTTTCTTGAGTTATAACTCAAAGCTTCGTTGTTTAACAACAATATGACAGTAGGCCTTTCAGAGCATATCCACAAATTTGTTCCCATGGAATTGTACACAAAACTAACGCCCTGTAGATTTTGGCAATTTTGATAATTATTTCTAATATACCAACTAAAGTAAACAGCTTATCATATTATTTGCTCATAGAGCACATAATTGTTATTACCTGTTATCTAAAAATCGACTTACAATTCTGATCAGTACTTTGAAAGGCCCCACACCAAATGACGATTCACAGACACAAATATCGCAATTTTCCATTATCAATATATGCCAGTATGCTTTAGGCATCTTGTAACGTTCAAATATATTGTTAAATACGGTTTAACCAATTAGTTCGGCGATAATTCGTTCAAAACTAATAAAAGGGTAGATTTGTTTTACCTTCGGATAAACAGCTGATCTTGAATTGACAGATGGCGCATGACGTCACGGTTTGTCAAATTGCGATCAACTGATTGCCCAAACGTTGAACGCCATTTTGTGATGTCACCTCCACGGGACCAATGCCGATTAGGTTTACACAAACAATCTAAGTTTCGGGCGTCAACGTCATATTTGAAAAAGCAATTGATGTCGAGATTCCTTTTTAGTGATTTTTTGCTCAAAACAACTTCTATTTTTACTGCATTTTCCAAACGTTAAAGAAAAGCAGTAATTTTCAGTAGTTAATGATTGTGAATGCATCCGAACAGAGAGTGTTTTTGTTGAAAAGATCCTTCCTTAATGTCCAGAAAAAGGGGGGTTTGCCCACATCATCACATATCTCTTTGCCTTAAAGGGTTCCAAGAAGTTTTTCCCAATGTGGCAGTTAATTATGAGGAGTTTAAAAATACTCTTAAAAGGAGTGTAAACTTGTGTGAAACAGGAGCTTTTTACACAATGAGGGAAGTAGGCAAGAAACTATCTTTACAGAACAGCACATTTGAGCTGCACAAGAGATAATTGTTGCAAATCAAGGGATGTCTATTAGGCATCTATTTCAGCAAATTCAAGCTTCATTGGGAACTTCATAAATTGTGAAAAGATTTGCAATTTTATACTTGTCTAATGTGTTCACGAATTGCTGCCACCAGATTACAATAACCAAATACAGGTCTGCCAGGGTTAGCATAATTGAATTGCCAATAACCATACAGCTGCTGGAAAAACTTTTTCAATGACAAAGTTTGGTTCCATATTTCCAATTATATGAGTTCTGAGTGTAGGAATTTGGGCAGTAAAAAAGCCTCATGTAACAACTAAGAAAAGTCTACATCCAGAGAAAGTGGGAGTTTGAGGAGTAATGAGTAAATAATGGATCAGACATTTATTGTTTTGAAGGTACTGTATCTGTTGATGAAATTATTTGTTAGACTGTAGTATTATTTTCAGAAATACAAACTGCACAATGCTATTGAAGTGAAATTTTCACTCCTTTCCTTGAACAACTTCACAATGACCAACTGCAAACTGGCTATGTTCAGCAAGATGGCGTAAGTTTTCACTACTGAACAAACTTTAAAATTTTTTAAAACTTTAGCAACATAATTAACAAGAATCTGAATAATAATGGTTATCTACCAAGATCATGTAACTAGACCAGATTCCTGTGATGTCATCTTATGGCCATGTGACTGTTCAATATGTAAATGATTTAAAGCAATGAATTTAAGAAAAAATCAGTCAAGTTATATGTTAAATATCTTGTTATTTTGTACAATGTTATAGAAAATGTTGAGGAGAAAGGCAATTTAGTGTATTAGAAATGAAGGAATGCTTTTTAAACAGTTTTTATAACCTGCGTAATATTATTGTCATTAAATTATTCATTAATAAAAAGAACACATTTTGTAGCAGCATCTATCATTTATTTTTCTTTTTTAATGATTTAAGTTTGTGAGGTGTACACATTTGGTACCCCAAATTGCTACGTTTTATCCTTATTTAAACCTATCAATGGAACGAGAAAAGAATACATTAATTTGAGGTACCAGACGGATACCCATTACCGGCAGAAATCCCCTTTGGCCTTTGGTACATACATTACTACAAATCATATACATGTTCATACCATTACCACTATGTATTTTAATTTACTTTTAAAATGACGAGCTCCATTAGACTACTCTACCCATAGTGTTCGTAGGACAATTATGCATAGAGACACTTTTTGAAAGTCCCTGAATTTCAAACAGCTGTTAGTCAGTTTTTATAGAAAAGCTTACAGATATATGATTCAAGATAAGCACTCACTAGTTTGGACTTGGTGGTCAACAACAGAAGAGAACTCCATTAGGTCAAAGTCCAAAGGGGGGAAAGTTGTTCAAAATTTGCCTTTTCAACCGATATACACTGCCGGCCAAAAGTTTGAGACCACTCTGATTAAAATGGGAAATCAAAGATAACTAAAAATTTTAAAGTTATATGAAGCATAAAATTAAATTAACATGTATTATAAGATCTAACAAATCTAAGAAATAAACATAAACATAAAATTTCAAAAAGTAAAACACATTCACAAATTTCATTCAAACTGACTTTTCATCAAAAAATCCTCCTTTACATTTGATCACTTTTTTGACAAGTCTAGACATCCGAGTAATTAATTTATGGATGGTCTCTTGTGAAATATCATTCCAGCTTTGCTGTAATGTCCTCCACATGTCTTCACGTGATAAAGGACATCGTTCCCGAACTTTTCTATTGAGCTCCTCCCACAAAAACTCGATAGGATTAAGGTCGGGACTCTGAGGTGGACAAATCATATTTTTCAACACTCCTTCGGTCTCCTTTTGTTCCAAATAGCCTCTGTATAATTTCGAGCTGTGTTTGGGATCATTGTCTTGTTGACAAATAAACCCATTACCAATTAGTTTTAACCCTAAAGGAATGGCATTTTGTTCTAAGATTACTTTATAATGCTCTTTTTTCATTATTCCTTCAATTTTGACTAATTCACCGATTCCATGACCCGAAAAACAACCCCAGACCATAATGGAACCACCACCATGCTTTACGGTCGGTAATACACAATCTGGCATCATCTTTTCTTTGGCACCGCGTCGAACCTACACTCTCCTTTTTGATCCAAATAATTCGAACTTCGATTCATCAGTCCAAAGAACTTTTTTTAAATCATCTTCCGACCAGTTTTTATGGGTTAGGGCCCACTGCAGCGGTTTCTTTTTGTTTTGAGGCCTCAATAAAGGTTTTCGGATAGCAATGCGACCAAACAAATTACCTTCCGTCAATCGCCTTTTCACTGTAGTTAGTGATATTGGTTTGGATCGAGATTTGTTTACCTCAACGAGAATTTCTGGTGCTGTTAGACGCCTATTCCGCTTACTAGTGACAACTATGAATTTATCCTCACCAGATGTGGTAGCTTTTGGTCTTCCTGAACGTGGACGATCTCGATTACTGCCAGTTTCTCTGTACCGGACAATTGCGGAATGGACACAAGTTTTCGATAATTTAAGTTGAGATGAAATCGCACGTTCAGATTTACCTTCATTATATAGAGTGACAATGGCAGATAGCGTATCAGTGTTAATTTCATACACTTTTCCCATTTTCAAAGAATCTTCTCTTTAAAAGCCACAAATTTAAACCAACTAAGATTGTTAGTCAAACGAACTCCTTAACACACAAATACAAAAGTTAATTAACACTAAATATCTGATTTCAGATTATTTAAACAAACATACTGTTCAGCTAATGTAACAAACAGCAAAATAATATTTATTGAGGACGTAATAACTATGAACAAACGACTGTACCTTTATGGCGCTCAATCGTTTAAGTTTAAACATATAGGAAAACGTCGTAATTGTCTTATCTTAAAAAATCTGCAAACGACTGATTGTTTATATGTTTCGAAGAAAATAAAGAAATCGTAAATGGTGCAGAAATGTGTTTATATTTCGAAAATTTAATATATTTGTAAATAATGTAACGTTTCTAGAAGTGGTCTCAAACTTTTGGCCGGCAGTGTATATCGAATGTTTAAAGAGACATTTCGAATACTGCATGGTTAAGAAATAAGCCAGATTTCTAGTCACAGTAATTCAAATCTGACATCGACAGGGCGCTCAAAAGGCCTCCTTGAGTTGTTATATATAGAAGAAGCGCAAATAATATTGGTTTAAAAGCGTTTATTTTTCTTTTAAACACCTGCGTTATGTTCGGGCGCATTAACACAACCAAATGGTTCCATTCTAAAAGCAGCTCCTCGCCTACAAGGCGCCTAGACCTGATAAGAACCATTAAACTGATAATCGTAAATAAACTTACTAAATTATCAGTCAAACACAACAATTTAGGGCAAACCAAGCTACAGGTTCAATATGATTCCCTGGCCCCATATGAAAAATGTTTTTTTCTTCAGAGAGGTTTAAAGTTCCTTGCTATGATTTAACTCTCAAATTACTCCTTGGACTGAGTAGCCTGCCCCAGAGTCTCGCTCTAGACGTTGGATAAACAAGGTTTTTTCCCTTAGCTCCTCCTGCAGTTGAGAGATTCTTGACAGGATCAAGATTTCCATCGAAGTTTGCCAAATTAACACAAATGGGATGGCAGAAAATTAATTTACCCCTTGTCACCTTAACCCTGCAACTTGTGGCCTTTGTCCAACACTTCTTATGGAAAAATCTTTACATCCCAAGCAAAAGAAATTTGAAAACTTCCATTCTACAGCACTTAAAGGACATTTTCAATAATCACATCAATAAGGGTCACTCACGTTAAAACTTTCCAGGCTGCAGGCACTGATAATTAGCAGTAAACAGAAAAAGTAAAAGTTATTGCTCAGGCCTTTACATTGCTCTCACATTTAATGGTGTTATTAGGAGAACTAGACACTCAATTCACATGGAAAAACCACAACACGAAAAGGAACGGCAAACTACATAGGTGGTAAAATATTTAGATTTGTTCAAACAACGCAACGGAGTCAAATTTAACATTTTCTGAGGTCAATAATATGCTCCGATTATGCAGACATATTTCATATCAATTATTTTTTCAATGCTCAAAGGAGTAAATTATTAAGCAAATTTTTATCAATCATCTCCACTCACACGCGATTTTCGTGCAAAACTCTTCATTTTAAATAAAAATTTTTCCGAAAAAATAGTGAGAAAATGTTTCCTTACCTTCCTCATTTTCGGGCTGATAATTCAAGGAGTAAAAATACTCCCATTTTAGCTCTCTCACGGACCGCGTAACGCTTTTCTTCAATTTTTCAACTTGTCTTTGAGACAGTTTCCTTCGCTTTGAAATAGACTCAGATGGGAATGATTCCCTCAATTTCTGGAAATCCCAAAATCATTCATTGATTACCAAAATTTCTCTCTTACCCTCTTCTTGCGTCGACATTTATTAATAGGATTCTTGTTTACAGCAGGCATTGCTTCAACTGGAAGGGGCCACTCACTGTAATCCAAAATCAAGCTCTCAGATTGTCGGTTATTTACTTTAGAACTTCTTCCAGGTTTGTTGTACAAAATAGTCACCAAAGAGTCGTTTTCATCAAAGTAACTGTCCTCCAACGCTTCGTAAAGCATGTTCGGATCGCTACTTCCACGCTGAAGGAATTCTTTAATTGACTTGTTCATTTCATTGGACGGTTCATTTTCGACCACATTGGGAGATATGTCTGTTATAATCAATGAGTCTTTTTCATGTAAAGATGTTTCTATGTTCTCTGAAACATCACTGCTTTTCCTGGTTTCTTCTACTGCCTTAGCTTGAGGAGTATCAGAGCATATGCCAGTGGAGTATGTTACAAGGGAGACGCCAGAGTCATCTTCTGGAACGATAATATCTGGGAGTTTCAGGAGGAAACGAAGTTTTCCTTATATTATATTTTGAAGTATCTTATCTTTTTAAGATACATTTCACTCACATTTAAAATTCCAAACTTAAACGTCTTATATAAGATTAGCGAAACAAACGTTAAAAATTCCTACCTTTATTCATTCCATTCTCTGCATCGAACTCGTAAAAATTCTCGTTGCCTGCAACCTCTGATTCACTTTCACAAGCGAATTCATCATCCACAAACCCACTGCTTGAACATAAAGTATCTAAATATCCGGAATCCGATTTCTTCTGCTTCTCCGTGGACTGTGAGGCATGATCTAGTAAAACATCAATTTATTAGATGTAAATGCCAATTCATTAACCATAAGTATACAGAAAAAGTATTAGATAGAGAGATATGATTAGTTGACATAAAATCCTTCTAACGAAAACAACCTAAAACAAGTTTGTAATTAAAGACCATGCTACCTCTATACACCACGTAAATATGCGCGAATCATCACAGATTATAACTTACCTAATTCTTTGGAGACGTTTCCAAACAAAGCGATTTCATCAATTTCTTTTCCCGTTTGGTCGACCAATATTTCTTCAGGAAAATTCGCTACAAAAAATTGGAATTTGATTTGGCACTATTAGTGTATATGATAACAAAATATAACCTTGCTTGGACATCTCGAAATCTTCAGGAATATATGGATCAAAAATGCCTTCATATCCCTCTTTAGTGGGGGCAATTATAACAGATTCAAAGCTAACACATGGAAGATCCTTAACACCCAAAGCTTTCAACTCTTCCACTTTCTGAAAGAAAACTTCAATAAACACATAAACGCTAGAATTAATTACCAACCTTTAATGCAAGTTCTTCTTTTCTGGCCAAGGCCTTATAAAACCTCAATAACTGTTTTGGCGTATTTTGCGGCATATTTTGAATTTTTCGACTCTCATTCTCAAAAAAATCCTTCTCATATTTTTCCCAATTCCTCTGGTAAGACTCATAATTGGCCTTACCATGTATCTTATTTCTTATCAACCATTTCCTCTTTAAGGCAAAGGCCAGCCTGACAAAGATTAACTTAAGAATCTTTCAAGGAAGTAAAAATTCTAAAGTACCTCAACTTAGCAATAGTGAAGTTCTCGTCCGGCAATAAGCACTTGTCGTTATCTTCAAAAAGATGTTTGATGTGATGGTAGGAAATGAGCCTCCCTTCCCTAGAGTTGAATTCCTCAGGATCGTTCCAATCGTAAATCATTTCGTCACCAGTTGGGGTTCTGTAATGCTTCAACCTGTAGCGTTGAGCATGATAGTGCGCCACAAATAGAGAATTGTAGTTCCTTCCTCTCTTTTCCTCAACTGCAAAACCGATTTAGACTTTTGAGTTAAACTTGGTACATTAAAACTTACTGATACTTTGACCCGTCCACCATTCATTTAATAGATCTGTATCAGGCTCAAAAGGAGCCATAGCCTCTTCTTTGTCAATTTCAAACTCTTCAGAAAGAGGAAAAACCACTTTACTGCCAAACAACTCACTGACTTCTTCTTGATCAACATCAAAAATATATAACCCATTAGAGGAAGAGGTGCCAGTTTCTGACTCTTCCAACAAAATTTTCTTTCTTTTTCCACGGTTTAATCGTTCCTCAAGACGTGCAACTTCCTCTTTCCTAGCTTCTTGTTTATCACTAAAAGAAAACTGTTAGTCACATAAAGCCATTGTAAACCAAAATTTACCTATCAGTGCAATATTTCGCAGCCCTCTGGTCATATTTGACCATGCGAGTGTGGAACTGCAACATCTCTTCCCACAACTTGTCTACCATTTTCGAGTAATACTGACCACAACATTGCAGCAAAAGGGCATCTTCGTTGAAATTCATTTGAAGTATTCCATTGGCCAGGAAGGTGGATTGTTCCTTTGTCAGTTGGAAAAACTGGTCCAAAACCTGGTGGGCAAAAATTTACCATGAAGTGAAGTTAAGTTTATAGAAACTTAAGAGAAGTGTAAGACTCTGGATTTTAATTTTAACACAAAAACAAAAGGAGATAAGGAAAAATATATAGGGACAGAAAAGTTGTATTTCTGAGTTTCTCTGTTAAAAGTAATTATGAAAAATCTAAAAATATACAGGTCATTACTATTTTTGTGTAAAATTTTCACAGGATTGTCCTGTGAGCACAGCTCTTAAATTTCTGGAAGAACTTTAATATATCTGACAGACACACCATAATATTGTTATCAAATGTAAATATTTTGGTTAAACGGGTCTGAACTTTTTTTAAAAAACAGTAAGAAGGATTTTCTTAATCTTCTACACCTCCTATTTCAAAAAGGAACTAATTCTGGATATACGTTTACAGAATTTTTTTTCTTTTTTTTTAAATTTATTATCTACATTGGTGATTACTCTAAGTGGTATTTATTATTATTAAGTTTTTCTTTATGTGCCTGAGACTGACTTCTTGTTCAAGCACAAATAACCAACTATTATCCATGCTAGGTAGTTGTACTTAAGTTGAGAGCTAAGTTTGTATCTTTAGGCCTTAACCTCAATACTGTTCCCAAATATTTGATGATAAACATAAAATAATAACATTGCTACTTACACCACTATAACATACATTATGACAACTCTCAATAAAGAAAGTGAAAGTACGAATAATATTAAGGTTTACCTTTCCTAAGGTATCATCAATATCTGGCTTCTTCATTTTCTGTTCAAGTAACTTTATCAACCCTGCCTTTGGAGACCTGAAGTCCAGAAGGACCATTTCGTCTTCTTCATCCATGGTCAGGATTTGAACTCTCGGATTCCCTTTAGTAAACCTCTCCAAACGCTGATATAAACAGTAATTTGGCTAAAGCGTCCCTACACAACACTTTGGAAGTATATGAGTTATCACTAAATATTGTTATTTGCGCGACTACGGGGATATCGGGGGTGAGTCACTAAGTTAAAAAGCGCGTTCGAGAATGCACTTAAACGCCAAATTGATATTTTGTGGATTTTTTCATTAAAATGCTTTGATATTGGCAATTTTGGCAATAAAAATTCACCGGAAGGTACTAAACAGGCCATAACGATGACTGTAATAGAGAGGACAAAAATGTATAAAAAAATGACGATAAATGTCATATGTCAAAGAAGTTCGACATAATAAAAATAAATAAAGAGAGAATTTCATACGCTGTATATGATAGAGAAGGATATGGCTATTCTGCAAAAGAGGGCGCTCAGGACAATGGCACTAAAACGTAGTTTCTCATTTGTTATTTGTTGTATGCTTTCTCGCTTGCATTTGTCTTTGTCTAGTTTTCTGACTGTCTCTATCTTGTCCTGTCAGTTTTGGTTGTGGTATAGATTGGTTGGAGTGCGTGACTTTATTATCCAAATAAATCGAATGTAAACCGAGAATTTTCAAGAAAACACATTTCTTTTTGTGCCAAAGAGACGTTTAAAATGGGCTGCTACTCGTGTATGAAATTCCTGTTCGTTTTCCTCAACATCATCTTCCTGGTAAGTGGCCCAGATTTAAAGGGCGCCAGAGGCCATTTTGGCTGCACATTAGAGCATTTTGGATCGATAAAACTGCATGCCAATGTTTACCCGCAAATATTTAATTAGAGCTTAATTCATCGAATTAAAATAAATTCGCCATGGAAAAATATATCATTAAATTCCACCCCCAAAGAGCAACTTAGATGAGAGGGCCCGAAAAAAAAATTCCAGGTCCACTCCCCTTAGAATAAAAATCAAGGGAAAATAAATAAAGAACCCATTCACTTTTTAGGCAGTTCATTGTGCCCACGTTTTGAGTCACGTTGGTATTAATAGACTGTTGTCTGATACACTATGTATGCCTTATGAAAACCTCAAGTAGGTATTTTAATGAGATGCATATGGCATATCTGCTCTTATGTTGAAATTTTAATAAACATCCCCTAACTCCCCCCCCCCCCACTGACGGTTTTGCAAAATTGGAAATAACAATTATTTTCCTGCTGCCCCTACATATTGCTCTATTGAATTGTTTTGGTTGGAAGACCAGAATGGCAGCAGGAAGAACAGCTTTGAAAGAAAAACTCCAGAATGTACATTCAAACCTCAAAAAGATCCTTGGAAAGATACAGCATTTTAGTTTGGTGCTAGAGTAGATATACTTGCATGTAATTATACTCCTCCAAATTTGGATGTGAAGCAATTCAGACATGTTTAAGAAATACCTATATTTCCTGGATAATTGTTCAGATTCTTAGGTATTCCTCAAAACCCTTTAATTGGAATGTTTCTTATGCAGATATTTGGGATTACTGGTGTTGGCCTAATAGTATGGATTTTGCTGGACCGCACTATTCCACTTCATTTTGCTCAAGAGCAAGGCGATTTTACCATTGCTGCTGTCATTTACTTGATAGTTGCCATAATGCTGATATTGCTTTCGATACTGGGAATTTACAGTGTCACTAAAGAAGTCAGATGGGCAGTTGTTGTGGTAAGTGCTTTCTGGGGATCGGCCTACAAGAAAAAATATTAAATGAATATTTTGTAGTCTTTCTCATTGCTTTTGATTGTAATTGTGGTGGAAGTGGCCTCAGGGATCTGGATTTGGGTAAATAGGGAACCTCTGAGTGAGTTCACTCGTACAAATGTCAAAGACACAGTTCAAGAGTCTTATGACAAAAACAAAAGTATAAAGGAAATTTTTGATACCATTCAGTCAAAGGTAATAACAGTTGTTTGTTTGGGAATGAGTAGAAAATTAAGGAGGTTTTTAGATGCAATGTTGTGGCGCTGACAGCCCAATTGATTGGTCTCGAAACAAAGATATTAATTTGGGCGTCGTTTCTAAACCGACCAAGTACACCATCCCACTGAGCTGCTGCCGCGAGAGCATCGTCGAGTCTCAATGTCTGAAAGCCACTACTGACATTAAAATGGGAGAAAAACCTGATTTTAACATTATATACGATAAAGGATGCTACATCTTAATTAAAGAGAAGGTGATGAGCAGCCTTCCCATTATACTCGCGGTCTTTGGGTCTATTGTGGGGATTAAGATTCTGGGTCTTTTGATCGGGCTTATTCTTGCCTTTTCTATGAATCGGTCCGATCGCTACAAAGCTTAAGCCACTTTGGATTTTTGAGTCTAATCAAGTACCTTTGCTCTCTTTAAGAGTTCCCTACCAAAAAAAAGATATTTATGGGTCTTGAAAGATTTATTTACTTGTGTTAGTTTAGCGTTCTATTTCTACTTGTTTTGTGAATTTTACTGGTGCTCTCTTTAAGAATCTCCATGATTGTGTTCAAAAAAAAGCCAAAACAACCAAAAAATCCACTCTTGGAATGGAATAATGTAATTTTTAGTTGTCCAGAAACACTCAAACAATCCAATTTAACGTAAGTTGCTTTAAGGTTTAAAATATGCAAATACAAGTGACGTTGCTGTGTCCATGGTACGTCACATTGACTTTTCATTATGTGTCCAACCATAAACCACCACCTGAAGAAGGTACTTAGACACTTCTCATGTGCCATATATTTATTCTGCTTACGAGATATTAATACGTATTTTTAGACTGACTATTCGAGCCAAATAGATGTTTAGTAGGGTGATGAACCGTTTAGGAATGTGTCAAAGTCAAAAAGCATAAATAAAATTACAGGACAGTTAATCACGGCTAAGTACTACAAAAAAGCTCAAATCAAGCAATAGACGTCACTACTCGCATCGCTTTTGACTGACTTATTTACAAGACTAATTTCGTTGTTTTAATAACACTTTTTAAAAATAATTTAAGGGCATAATTATGAATCTAAACGTTGCCAATAAAAAACCATTATTTGTATAGATCTGAAGACCTTTTGTTCCCTGATACTAAAGGGATTATGATTAGTCAAAATGTGTTCTCGTTTATTACTATTTTTTAGTATGGTAGTGTTACCT
This sequence comes from Euwallacea similis, assembly GCF_039881205.1. Classification (NCBI taxonomy): domain Eukaryota; kingdom Metazoa; phylum Arthropoda; class Insecta; order Coleoptera; family Curculionidae; genus Euwallacea; species Euwallacea similis. The sequence continues at coordinate 3,480,110 of NC_089616.1, read as the reverse complement.
GTGTAGTACTTAAAAGTCGCAATTTGCGACCAGATATTGATGTAGTCATGAGATTAAACGGGGACAATCCTATCTTTCAAAATCAATCTCATGATTATCTTAGTTGTAGTAAGTTTAGAGTACGTGTTCTATTAACGTAAGAGGTAATGAAAACTGCACTAGTGCTATTATTATAAGCATCACAGAAAGATCATAATAATAGTAACTGAATTAGCATAGAAGGATGCTTATTGTGTCATCACTGCGTTTAGCACAAAGGGACATGAATCACTGCTGTATAAAAAGATATTCGCTTTCAATGCCTTTTCCGATTAAATAGCCAAGACAAATAAGTCGGTTATTGAAGGAAGAGGGCAGGCACAGAATGTAGTCATTCATTAATGAATTTTTATTAGTGTTTGTGCTATAAAGTTTATTAAGAGAAATAATTATTGTTAATGAAGAAACGCAGATTTCTATCTATTAAAGAAAAACATCTTGTACTATTAAAATCCACAAACATCCGACACAACTGAGGGTGTTGGTGCTCATAACAATCTCCCTAGAAATCTGTAACTTTCTCCCGATAATATTAATAATGTAAAAGTAGAAACATAGTAGCTCTTGATGTACCTTAATAAGCTATTTATCTACCAGAGAAAAGAACTGGTATTCAGTAGAGTCATCTATATTTTATACCTATATTTTATGAACTACTTTACGAAATTATTATAAAAATGTTACCAACATAATCAGCATGGTGCATCATTATTATGTGGTTGTGATCAGAGTCACGTGGAACTAATCAAAACTGATCGATATATAGAGAGAGAAGAGCCCTATATTTTTTGACGGAGCATGTTAATAAGTACGTTTTCCATAATCATTTCGTCTTCGTTTCTTTACTTACCTGGAATGTTGCATTTAATGTTTTATTTGTTTAAAATAATATTACTAAGTATTTCATGTTCGTAAAATAAAATAAATGGTATGAAATGTTGGCGTTTAATTATTAATCACCACTTTAAATAGCAGGCTTTATGTGTTCATCACGTGAACAAGATATCGATGTGGGCAGAGTTAACCAAACTGGTACAAAAGCATTACAAAAGTTGATGATACTTTACGTGTTAAAAGCAGTTATTTACATAGCGTTATTATAACTGCATAACCGACAAATCCAAATATCCTCTGAACCAATATTTGGCAGTCACAAACTTGGCCCTATCATAGAAATTTTAATTTAAACGCTAATATATTTTCAATCAGATTTATGTAGTCAAAACATGTGGCAGATCAGTAAACAAGTGAACATTATAGGTTGCGCTTATTTAATTTTAATTAACAACCACAAAAAGAGTGATAAATTTAATCAGCGGAAATGTTGTCGGGAATGTAAGGTAGGAATGTTTTATTTTTAAGCCACTAATATTTAAATAATTGATAAATAATTATAAATATTGTTTAGTTGCTACTAATTAATGAAAAAAGAAATGTGTAAGATCTTTTAAACTAATCAAAACGCAGGACATCTCCGAGATAAACCCAGCCAATATGGAAATTATTGTTTTTTTTTACTTGTATATTGGGTTGCCTACATTTGAGGGTTTTCATACATGTATTACAATTTGAGTGTGTTTACATGATTGATATTTGTTCGTGTAGGCCCTTTTGATACACGTCTCCTAAAGGCTAAATATATAAAAGTCTTGGTACTTTGACTAATAAAATAATTTCCGTATAAATGTATGAAATCGAACCGAACAATAGTTATCAACGTTTCAACGAAAAGTTACGAAAATATTGATATGTATAATGATCGTTAGGGCCAGTATTTCAAACTCCCAGTAATTTTGCCAGCAAGACAATTTTAGTGCACAAAAATCTCTCTGATTTGATTTAATCGTTTCTATGGATATTTTTTGCGCTGACAAAATTATTAGGAATTTGAAAAATGGCGGTCCTTAAATAATTGTCGCAAAAATCATCGGTTTTTCATTTACCATCATCAATTAAAACCCTCCTCTATGAGCTCGTTTTTTTTTTGCAAAAATCAATAGCCAAAGGTCACAAGCCGTAGGGTTTCCCTTGCAAATTCTCGCGCATGCCGAGCGCCCTATTCCATTGAGAATTTCCACACTCTCCATTAACTGGGTCAGTAATGTCACGAAAGCGTGACACGACCGTGTCACTGTGACAACACGTTAATTTTAGGTATTTCTTCTCCAGAATTTACATTTTTGCCAACAGATAATGTAGAAAAATTCCAGTCTTCCCCTGTAACTTAGTAAGGATTATGGACGAAATAGCGCGACTAAGGTTGAAGTCTCCTCTGGAGATTTTAAAGCCTGAGGAGAATGGGGTCCCGAATAGCCCTCAACAAAGCTCTAAAGCGAGGAAGTTGCTTCATGTAATGGAGATGCCTGATCATTTGCAATTTAACCCTTACATTTTGAACGGCTACCGTCCCCTGCAGCCCCCTTTAGGGTGTGTTAGAAGCCTTTTCCAATTGCATAATGAAACTGTAAATATTATTACTCACGGTAAGAGGCCAGCAATGTCACCTATAAGCTGGGAAACCAAATATTTTTCTAGCTATACCCATATTCTATATTATCTTAACAGTACCAGACGTGCTTCCTTGGCATTCCAAAGAGCTGACGTTCCTGGCTTGGTGTCACATAGCTGGAATTTTGTGCCCATGGTTGGGCAGCTTTGTCTACCACGTATTCATGAACCTGGATTACGGGCCCATGGCCTATTATGTATTGCTGCAGATTGATATGCTCGGCATATGGACTAGTCAGAGCATCGGTAAATTAGAGCTGCTTGTTAAGTCTTGCAGTTGTGAGGTTTTTAAGGGAATGTTTCAGGTGCCCTTCCATTTGTTTTTGCAACTACTAAATGCCTTCCGCTAGTGATCAGATGGTCACTCATAGTGTTTTATTGCGCGCTATCTATTTGGGGCTTATATAAGGCGATGATTGCCTGGTCCCCCTGGGAAAGACGTTTGTGCTTTCTCCTTCCATTTTTAAACAGAATAGGTCTGTGGTTTTTGAGGATCAGTAAAGCTGGAGGTGGTGACCCCACTGCCTTCGTGCATGTCATACTGCAGGTGAAACTATTCCAATCGATTTAGTTATTTGCAGGAAAGTATTAATAAGTTTTGTTAACACATAGGATGTGGTGTCTATTCTTGGAGGTTGTATAGGGGCGGTTCATATCCCGGAAAAATGGTTTCCGGGGTCCGTGGATATGGTCCTCAATTCCCATAATATAATGCATGTTTTGGTGGTCGCAGCGGTGTGGAGCATGCACCAGGCAACTGCCCTGGATTTGCATTGGATGGCGAAGCATCAGTGCAATTAGTTGTGTGTATTAATTATCCTGATGAGTCGGAAAACAGTATTTGGTGCAATATAATAATAAATTGTTAATGATAGAGAAAGTAGCGCTCTTTGGCGCAGATGTACCTTTGATAATTTGTCAGGCGATGGTGGTAAGAGTTAGTTGTAGCCAAAAATGATAATTTAAAAAATTTTCGCTTCCAGTCAAATGCATTTAGAACCAATTTAGTAGCTTTAAATAAATTAGGTAATAGGTCATTAGTACCTTTGTATAGTCAACCATTAGCTAGTCATGTAATTATAGTAATAATAGCACTGTGATGTAGGAAGTAGTAGTCATCTAATTTCAAACAGTTTACACCAAATTTATTAATAAAATTTCAGAGTACAAAACTTGTATACATAGTGATTGTTGTTGATTAGCCGCATGATTCATCGTCTACCATTGTAGAAAATCTGTAGGTTTTTATGATTCTCTAGTAGGAAGGTTCTGGGAATTTCTGTCAATTTTGCAAGCAAAATAAGGAATTGCTTCCGTATGTGCGCGCACAAGCAATTAAGGCCTTTGTATAGTTGGGAGGAAACGGTAGCATATCGACTTAAGAAATACTCATATGCTGTGATCTTGAGATATTATCATATGTTGTACTTAAATACATTATATGCTCTGATACACTAACGGTGAAGCTTATTTTTTCCTATTCTCATTCGAATTTTAATGAAAATTTGAGGGAAAATGGCACGCGGTCGTGCCGTATTTTCCAGTCCACTTTGCGACTGTCGGTAGTGAACTTATTAACGAGTATACTGGTTTGTCTACCTCAGCGAAATAATTCTTTTCCCACTAATAAAGAACATACATGATGATTAGGCACATCGAAACAGTGGAATTATACATTAGGTAGCAAAAACAATAAGAACAAAATATGTTTTATTTCATAAACACATCACATTTTCAATATCAACATATGGTTTTACCCCAGTTCTTAAGTAGACTAACCAGCGCAAATTTTGTTGAAAAATACTAAATTTTGGTTATTTAAAAGAATCTAACTTGAAGTGTGACTAGCAGTATTGACTTTTATTAATCTGAGCGAATATAAAAATATATATTTTCAAGCTAATGGTTGCTCGGATTCCGATGTAAAACTTTTCACCCAGGAAAACATCAGAGGGGGAAAACGGTTGGTTCTGAGGTCGAAGTTACACAAGCTCTCTTGTCCTTGCTTAGTCCTTGTGAACACTGAGTACTGAGACCAGGCCAGTACGACGTTTCGCCGGTTTTTGTGATTTCTTATACTTAATTCCTTTGCAAAAATGTTTAAATATTGCATACTAAACCCTCTAATAATTGAGTTTTTACCATATGGAAAGTTTGCTCAGAATCGGAGTTATCAACCTCCCTCTTTCTGCCCCCTCTCTTAAAATTGGTTTGAAGGGTTTTAGGAGACTCCTGCCTATGAATCACCAGAGTGACCTAATAAATAATATCCCTTTAGTCTAAAGGTTCTCTAATCATCAACAATAACCTACTTTATCATCCTTTAATCTGTAATACCCGGTCATGATGGGTGGCCTAGGATTTACTAATTTCATTTGATTCACGCACTGCTGCGGGTCATCAGCGGACGTCAACATTAAGACAGTTCCATCGGTGAAAAACCTTAAATACCGATAGTAGGTAATGGAATGCCAAGGTCTATAAAACTGATCCTGAAAACTGTTTTCGCCATATCTAACATAAGTGGTTTTGTTAATGTAACAGCCGTTAAAGTTCAATCTGGGACGGTCTATGAACATATCACGCCACGATGCATAAGTTCCCGGTGTTGGACCGCAGGCAAGCCCCCAAATTCTATAACACAGTATGTCAGTTTTCGCAACATTTGAGCGAGGTGAAAACAGACCTTAAACAAGCCATTTTCCATATTTCGGGGTCACGCGAACATACGTAGAAGCCTCGACAGACTGAGCCAAACATTTCAAGGGAGCGCAAATCCAAATCGGACGAGACCAACCATTTTATGACGTAATTCAGTACTTCTGAGGGCAGAACTGAGATATGTGTAAACTGAAAAAATTGTTTGAAAAGGACAAATTTGAGGACAAGCACCCCCTTACATTTTGCTCAATTGCTGGTATACATAAAGGTCCAGCTCTGGTTACTTTTCTTAGAATTACAGATAAAAGTTGACCCTCCTCAATTAGCTGATCATCATCATCATCATCATCATCAGAGTTACTATTACTGTCATCTTCCTTGTCACTCATAATATAATTGTTACTTTTACCTAAATGTTCAGTGTCTGCATCATCTGTCAGTTGCTTACTTTGATAATCAAGTTTATACTCAATGTCTGGCACAAGCTGTACTGCTTTACGATAGAACTGAATGGCTTCAAATAACTTCCCAACTTTCTCTAATTCAATTCCTAACAATGCTATAATTTTATAGACTGAAAATTGTGGGTGTTAAAGCTTTACCATTAATAAAGTATTTTCTAGCAATGTCCTCTTCAGAAGGGTTTTCAGAATTTGATTCCTCACAACTAAGTCCTTTAGATGACTCAATTTTGGGACTTTGTATCTCTTGGTGCCACTTTACTCGAAATGAATTTAGCTCATCTTCAACAGTGGATTGATCTATCCTCTAAAGAGCAATGCTAGATTGAACTAAGTAGCCAGTTTAATCATTTATTTATTTACATCCTGACAAGTCTTGCTTGACGAAGATGGTTTGTCTTGCAGCTCTCCTTCATTTTCAGCTTCAGCTCCACTTAGAGATGCATTGGTTTCAGTTGACTTTTGAGGGATATTATCCTAGATTTCATATAGTCATTGTTTTATTACATCATCCATATGTTTTTGTTAAATACTTACCATTTTTTAATAGCAATCGTAAATGTAATCACTGCCTCTTAGTTGATTAGAGGTATGCTAGTTCACGGTCAGAAAATCTCACAACTTTTAAACACTTTTCGGTCGAAGAATTAAGAATTATTCCGTTGAAATTAACGGCAAAAATTGCCATGTTTTCGAAGCGCAATACGCTTTATTTATGTTTTTGACAAAAACGATCATATGGTCGAAAAGAGATTAAGGACGACGAAAAAATTGTAAAATAATTAAAGCGCCATCTCGCCAAAGATAGCGAAAACAAAGGTAGAAGTAAAAATACTGCGTTGACTTGAGTAGATGGCGCGGTATATGTGAGGTTAGAGTATTCATCAAAATCCTTGAGGCTTACCATTACAACAAAAAAGTTGTAGTACGTAATTAGAAACGTTTCCAAACTAGAATCGTACAAAAAAGGGCAAAGAACTTGTTATTTATCCCCGCAATGTAAGAACTTGTCGGGAATAGCTTTCAACAATTTTTAGGTAAAGAATACCGCTACCAAGGAAAAAAGTTCTTACTTTAGCAGATCTGATAGGCAGTCCTTTGCATACTTCACCATCACTTAAAGTGTAGTAAATTAAAAAAAAACTTATTCCTATTATTTTTCTGAATAATTAGATTATTCTTGCTCGTATCAAGTTACCGATTTTTTATTCATTTGTTGACTTCAGATATTCAACTGTTAATCACATGTCTGATAATGCAATTACGGTCCAGTGCCTACTACGAGTTCTTTTTTAAATGCTCATCCGTTAGATAGAGCGATGTACGGAAACAAGGGTCAATTTCTTATATATTTTTCGCTTGATTTAAGGTTCAATCTCAAAAACAAAACTCAAAAATGACCAGAAATGTTTATTTATTTATAATGTTGCATGTTCGATTCGTGAATATAAAAAAATAATCTCAGCCACAGAACAGCCCATGTACCGTTTTAACAAAAGGTCGTGAAGTAGTAAGAGTTACATATTCTGGTTTATTATTTTTACTCTGCGCTATCTCTTTCACTGGTGGAGGTTTGCGAATTTTCCTCCCAAATCTTCCAGTTTTCCTTTGCCACCAACCTGACCTCGGTCTATTACCAAGTTCTCTATTTTTTTGAGCTGAACCAATAGGAGTATCTGCATGCGCCACGTTACTTAATCTTCCTACAGTGCACATACATTCCTCTGGTAAACTAGGAAAGGGCACTTACAAAAACACACTGATGATGGGGCTATAACAATACCTGAATTCTTTTTTACTTGGCATCATAATGATAACTTTATTATTTGGGGTTTTTCGTATAATTGTTGCAAAAGTACCAGCTCCATGAATTAAAAATCCACCTAAACCAGGATATTTTTCCACACAATGCACTTTGGTGCCTGCTGGCAAAGCTCCTAACGGGTGTGCATCACCTTCATTTGCTCTAACTGTATTATAAAGAAAAATCTAAATTGGTTTGCTCACTTGGCACATTATGATCTTTTCTTTAACTATACCACTTACCTGGTATACGCGGAATATGACAAGAGGTTTTAAGTAAATCTCCTGGCTTCATATTTTCTGTGGCTAAAATATATTTTAGCTTTTCACCATACGCAACTAAAGCCACATGGGCAGTTCTGCACCCATCTTTAATAATTTTGATAACTTTCTCCACCTGCGGAGGCCCCTCTTTAGGTCCAATTCTTTTCCAATCAATCCAGTGGTATTTATGTTTGATCCCTCCTCCAATACCTTTGACCACTAACCTGCCCGTCTCAGGGTCTCTACCCGCTAAATTCGTTACTTCAAGTGGTTTTATCGTGTACTTTTCAGTGAAATGTACTTTTCGCCTAAAAGCAATTCCATGTCCAATTTGGGGTTTATCAACAAATTTCATTTTAGTCCTGACTGAATTTTTTTGAACATTGAATACGTCAAAAATTGCGAGTCTCTGAAGAACTTTAATGTTGAACATGATTTACTTTAGAGGAATATTAGAATATTTAACTTTTAAAATTCAACATTTTCTGTATATTTTGACATAACGTGATTGTTCACCAAAAAAAAAGAAACGCAACCTAAAACGTGGCAATGTTGCAAATTAATTTAGATTAGCATATACATATATTTCTTATTTATTTTAAAATTTATTTGTTTAGGCACAAATGGATTGAAATTATTTGTTTGTGCCTCATTTCTCACTGTAGATACGAGGAGTTTACAACCAGCGAGCGTTATTACGAGAATAAGTATAATAATGCGTTACTCGTGGCAATAGGCTATAAAGTAAAAAATAACATCTATTACTTTTTCCTCCACTATTAAATAACTAATTAAACTAAAAAAATGCCATGCGCTGAAAATGTAACAATTCGCAAAAAAATAATAACAAAATAAGGAACAACTTCTACATTATGCAAAGGCGTTGTTGCCATTTTTTTTTCTAGTACAAAACCGCAATGTAAATTGTACGATTTGAGGTTATGTTCGTGTTTGGTTAGGTGGTTACGTTAAAAAAATTTCTCGAAATTAATTTGTTGTCAATTATTATTAATAATTTATTTTCAAAACTCTTCTCATTAGTTCCCCTTAAAACAAAGCATAAAGAGCATCACAATTTATTATTTAAAAATGGAATTTAATTTAGATATAAGGAAGAAGCAATTGGAGAGTTTAGGACAATACATAAAATCTTCAGAAGATAATGTTAAATCTGTTTTCCAGTCCTTGGGCTGGAATATTAACAAGACAGTTCAGGTACTTAACTCTTCAGTTTTAAGCTACCCAACTACCCAGGGCTTAACTCCTCAACCTTACATATTACTTATTTTATATTCAGTTATTATTTCCCTTCCAATAATTTGAAAAACTATCCTAGAATGGTCCAAAAATCATTTCCTGGAAATCTGAAATGTAAGTTACCTGTAACTTACATTACAGATTTGAAGTCAAGATGAGCAATGCATTTGCCCATGAGAAATCTTGGATCATACCGAGACAGTTTTCTATTACATTAGAACAAGCTTATTATGTTTTCATAGTTTTTATATTTATTATGTTTCATTACCAAATATTCCATGAAACTGTGCATTGAATCTAATTGAAGTTTCAAGATCAATTGATCTTTTTTTTAACATGAAATTAAGATTTAAATGGAACTTCATGAAACTTCATGAAAATGATGCGACTATATCATTAGTATTAATCTCCAGGATGAAGATCCTAAGGTGATGTGCCCCCTAAACAAACACCATTTAATATCAAAAAAAACAATGTCAACTCATATCAAGAATTGCACATTGAAAACTTCAGGTTATAGTGGTGATGAGCAGTTTCTGTCTGAGGCACCAATAAATAGTGAATCTTCCATTAAATTCTCTAAGACAAAGAAAGTTGAGCTGTTCATTGCAGTTAGAGGAAGCAAACCTGAGTTCAAATCATGTAAGTGTAGATTTAACATACAGACTACTCAGAAAGAAGTTCAATTTATTGCTTTTGGGGTAACATTATTATAGTTGTTTTTTGCTTTTTTAATTTATAATAGTTGTGACAGATTTGCAAAATGTAAGTACCCTACAGGTGAATTTAATTGGTGTGATTTTTTTCAGTATGGGGCCATCCTTTCAAATGGTCATTTATAGCCACAATTACTGCTTTTATACAAAATAATACAATATATCCTTTTAAGATATCCTTTTCAGACTGGATTTGCCACCCAGAGCTTATTCTTAATCAGCTCAAACTTCCAATAATGAGAAAGGCATAATATAAATTAGACACTGTGCAAACTCCAGATTTTTCTTTTGTTATAGTATTATGCCTTTCTTTGAAATCTTAAACCAAAATAAACACTCCAGCAAGTCGAATTGTTCTTCTATAGCTTGGAATGGCCGAGACCCTGATCCTCTCACTTCAGACCGCCTGACAAGCACATTTTCAGGAGATGAAAGACTGGCTTTATATGACTACAGCATAAAACACACTAAAGGTCCCCCTAAACCTGAAGAATTCACTTTGTAAGTACCTTAAGTTACCTTTTACTTGTTTCCTCTCAACTCTCACATTTAAGAGAATTGTCTGACGCGAGAGAGAAAAAAGAACTCTCAGAGAAAGATCAACTTATCCAGGCACGTGACTCGAAACGTCGGAGAGCTAAATACAAGTCTGTTCATACAAGCAAGAAAAGCCAGACAGAGATAATGAAAGAAGTTATTGATAATCAGATGGCGTTGTATATTGACTGGGTGAAGCAAAAACAGGAAAAGGAACTGAGGGATAAGGAAAGGCTTAAGAGGCTTGCCACAGAGAAGAGGCGTAAGCATGAGACTATGGAACATTATGGCAGCTCATATCAATACAATGAGCCTGCTTATGCTCAAGGTTATGAGAGTCAAAATCAGCCGTATATGTCAGAGTATAATCTCAATTGTTCAGGTCAAAATTTCCACGCAAATCAAGGGGTTATTACTGATTGGAGTCATGTTTATCAAGGAGGGATTCAAACTGATGTTTATTTGAATACTGGTAAGTTTTCTCTTTCACGTAATAAGTGGTTGATCATATATTTTTTTAACTTCTCTTTTCCAGACCAATCTACAGAAAACAATTATTCTATATCAAATCCGTGTTTGACTGACTCGCAATATGTCGGCTACGAAGATAATGCTTCAAATCAAAATACTTACAGCGATTATCAGTCTCAAATTAACTATCTACAGATAAAAAAATGAAGAAGAACATTGGAGCCTTTGGTTAGACTAATTTGTGAAGAAATACAAATTTTAATTATTTTATTGTTTGTATCAAATTCCTGTAGGCAGATATTTCCTAAAGCTGCGGACAATTAGCGTAGTGTGGTAACACGGTGGTGGGTTTGTCTGGCAAGCACCGCCATCATTATTATTTGCACTGAATCAGAATTACGCCTTATTGTCATTAAAAAAAAAAAATTGAAATTCTCAAAAATATTTCAAAGTTATTTCCGGTACGTCGAAATATGCAGATATTGAATTTATTCCATTTGTCTGCTCCACACTGCCTCTCAATACCTTTTATTACTAAGGCTTGCGAATTCTGAAAGAGTGATTGGAGATGTGTTCTCTAATTATCTTCAGTTTTGTAAATGAAACTTAAATTTCGAGTAAAAAGCAAACAATTATTTATAGCTTTAATGTTGTTCAATCTCATACCTGGGATCTTGGGGGGAAAATAATTGAAATTTGTGACTAGTGGAGGAATTTTCAGCTCAAATTTGTTGGATATTTTAAAGGGGGATATTTGTTGAGAAGTGCCTGTGAACCGATTCATCGGCCTCCTTGTAAATGTGTTTCTCCCTTTCAGAACCGTCAGACTTAGCCTTGTAAATGCCTTCTGCTTCGCTTATCACGCTGTTTCAAGTAAAACAAAGTTTAATTCAAAAATCACGATGATTTTCTTTGCGTTATAAGCATCTTTCCGCCTGTTTATTGTCTTTGAAAGTACTTACAGAAGCTATATCGACGGGAGTTAGATAAGCTTTCCTTTTAACACTTACTTTCATCTCCTCTTGGTGTCAAGACCAGTTCCAATCTCAAGGCAAATTTAATATCTTTAAGGCGGGATTGGAAGCCGGGCAGAAGCATAATTTTTTTAGCCTTACCTTCAGATTTCAATCGATCGGTGTCGTTTCCAGCCAATTCTTAACTTTTTCGTTGATTGCTATGCATTGGGAGTTAAGTCTGGGCTTTTACGTGTTTTGAGTCATGTCCATGTAGTCATCGCTGTTTTTGGAAGTGTCCTCCCGCAGAGTAGCAGAGCAGGATTGCTCTTGTCCAAAACAACTGTCTTGGTGGTAGGAGCATGTGGCAAGACCGCTTCTGATCATAACGAGGGGCTTTTTTGCTATCGATTGTAGTCGTGAATTTTTCGATAATATGGCGTTTTTATACTCAAGAACTTGTTGTTTCTGCTTGGGCGTTAACCACCATTTCAGTAGCTCCAGTTCGTTGAGTTCTTAGAAACTGCAGCTGCGATTGAGCTGGAAATGGAACCAAATTCTTTCCAAGAATATCTAACCATCTATGCGTTTTGACTTCACAATATCGGCCACTTCAGTGTACTTTTCCTGGAATAAATCTTTGTGAGAGTCCTTCGATGATATATAGTTTTCGGATGAATCTGTACCTACTTCCCTGAGATACTTAGGCAAATTTATCACGTTTAAAAATTTTATGTATTGGACTTTCAGATTGGCCATTGTGCGCTCTTAAGTATAACTTAAAATGGGACTGAGTGATAAAGGGAAATCTTCGTGAGAAGCCACATTAGACAATTCTTAAGAATATTAAACGCCGAAATGGGGAAATTGAAACCTCGAATCACAAGAATCAGATAAAGCGCAAACCTCGGCAAAGGAAATCCCAGTTTTATGTGGTAGTAAATCGGTAATGTAAATATTTATTATTAAAATCACTTAATTAAAAATTGACGATGAATAAAAACCATTACAGTTTTATTAACTTTTATTAGGAAATATAGGGCGATTCAGAACTATGAGATCAAACTTCTAGGGATTATTCAAAGCAACCATGGAAGACATTTGAGTAAAAGAACTCATGTTCAGAAACGGCTCCCTAAAACGTTATGGCCTAATGTCGCTTCAAAACAGTTACATGCAAAAATGCATTTCATTGAATTTTTTCTTGAAAATGCCTCATTAAACATTTGGACAACATGGGATCGGCAGAGGTGGTCTGGTTCCGTAGCCCCCTAGGTCACCTGATCTAACACCTTCAGATTTTTTCTGTGAGAACATGTAAAGTTTCTGGTTTATGAAAGGCTAATGGAAACGGAGCAAGACCTGACTGTACAAATTACTACAGCATTTGATGTCGTTTAAAATCATGTTTAAGTTTTTAGCCAAGTCCACAGAAACCATGTGTGTCCCATATTCGACTCTCAACATGGGAACCTCGGAAACGGTAGGAGATACAGAGTTGGTTAAACAGAGGCAAAGTTATGTCTTTATGAGGGTATTTTACCTCTTTAATCGTTTAAAAATTCCGATTACTTTCGAAAGTATACGGAAAAAATCGAACATTGCTATTTTCTTTTTTTTACCTTTAATTACAGAGAAACATGAAAATGGAAAACACTTTCTTAAGACATTTTTTCCCGTACTATAACATGAAAATAGTTTTTCAGAGATACGGAGTTTCGGTTTTTTAATGCCATCATCAACTTTTTTTTTCAAATAGGGACCTAACCGTTTTTTTACTAATTCGGCTAGTTATTGATAACTAAAAAACGATCACTTGCCGATTTGCGACGTCTACGGTTCTTATACTTAAAGGTCTTCTGTGGCTGCCGTGAATAATTCCTATAGATAGATCCCATAGTTCTGAATCGCCCTGTATAGAGTGAAACTCCCATTTATAGTATTTAAGAGCAATATGCCCTCTCTCATCATAGCACAAGCTTGGGATCCCCACCAGAAACCTTAAGGGATAATTTAACATAGTCAACTGTTGACCTAAGAAGGTTTCCAGTTGGGGGTTACATGGATTAAAATTTTAATCGGGTCGCCTTTCTGCGTCTTCGCAACTTCGAAAGCCTCCAAAGTATCTTCTATCGCGAAGTGGTGGGTGATTAGGGGCTTTACGCTGATTTTCCCGGTTGCTACCATGTCAATGGCTGTTGGATAGCTGAAATTAACGATAAGAATATTTAAACTGAAGTTAACGCAAGCCGAAAGCTCACTCATTGTTATAGCGGAACACTCCTCTAATGTCCACTTCCCTCACTATGGCACTGCCCATCGGCAAAGTTTGCTCGAATTTTCCCAAGCCGATCATCACTACTATTCCTTTACTTCTGGTGACCTACAAAGGCCTTTAAAATGCAAATTTCCTTTGGGGGGATTTGGGTTTTACCTTGAGGGCAACTCTGACGCTAAACTCGGCCCCTGAGGCGTCAAAGGTCTTGTTGGGGCGTTCGCCTAAAAGCTCTTGAATTTTCTCCACAACCTCGTCTTCACTTTGGCCCGGCACAACTTTGATCGTGTGGTGAGCGCCTAGTTCTTTGGCCTTTTTTAGCTTGACGTCTAAAATATCTGCAAAATGAAAAAACGATTGATCTTCTAAGCACTGAATTTTGAGTACTATAGCGAACCAGTGATGATAATTTTAGAGGCCCCCATGGCCTTTGCAGCTAATAGAGTGACTAGCCCAATAGGCCCAGCCCCTAAAATGAGCACCACATCCCCGACAGTCACATAGCCTCGCTTGCAGGCGTGAACCCCCACTGATAGGGGCTCCATTAGGGCTCCATCTTCCAAATCCATGTTGGGGGGAAGCCTGAAAGACAACTTTGCAATGGGGCTATCTCCCCTTTTACTCGACTCTGATTACTTGTAGCAAAAATCGGCTGCGTGGACGTAGTATCGCGAAAGGTTGCCATCATCGGGAGGGGTCGCGCAGAAAAATATATCTGCACATAAATGGTAGTCCCCAGTTTTGCAGAAGTTGCACCTCCTGCACGGCACTCCAGGCTCGATTGCGACTTGATCTCCTGGTTTGAGGTTCTTCACGTTCTTGCCGACCTTCACCACCGTGCCCGCTGCTTCATGCCCTTGAAAGAGTTTTCTGGATCGACTATGCTAATGGGTTTAGGGCAAACCGTTACCTATAATCATGGGTTTTTTGACCACGAAGTCCCCAATTTTACCATGAACCAGGTAATGGACGTCTGACCCGCAGATCCCCACCACGTCCATTTGCAACAAAACCTCTGCAAAATGGAAATTTCGCGGTTATTTGTACCGCGTCGTGCGTTTCTCGTTCTAATCGCTGCTATTGAACGATAACAAGAGTTTTAGCATCTCCACCAATGCTCAAACCGGAGCAGGTTTTTTATGAACTGCTGCTAATTAAATGGTATTACTAATTAAAAGTACAGCAAGAAAGCCTTGACCTTCTCAGCCCAGTAACTGTAGTATTGACTGTTTTTCAAAGTTCAGCGTCAAAGCAAATACGTCGCTGTTTTTGCTAAGTTTTTGTATGAGATAAGCACTTCCTAAGCTCCGATACAAATTAGGATTTTTCTCCTCATCATAAAAGATTTTAAATGTAGCATGTAAATAAGTCCGCATATACAGAGTGGCGCACCGAAGTTTCCACTCAGGTTTTTTTTCTTGTGAACGAATAAATGAAAATATGCCCAGATATGTAAACTTTAGTTTTCATGGAGACAAATTTTTTACATATTTGCATCCCCTGCGAAGGGGTGGCTGCCACCCTTAAAATGTTAAATGGAAAGGAGGGGGGGGGGGGGCGACTAATATTATATTTTAAAGGAAATTGAATTCTCTTTGTTATGGAGCTTTCCTCATTAGCATCGATTGAGTAGTTTGTGAGAAATTAAATGTACAGGTAACAAAATTTCTTGCTACTTGCGTCAATGAAATAAATGTTTAAAATGCTCATTGCTAACCTCCATGCAATAAAATATAAAGGCACTGTTCGAAATGTCCGCGAATATTATGGAGTATTTCGGAAGTTACTTGTTGGCACTCGTGCACTTCTGATTGCCGTAAGTCTTCTAAAGAATTGAGTTTTGTTGCTTAAACTTTTTTCACTTCATATGCTCCCAAAAGAAAAGGTCCAATGGTGACAAAACAGGAGGTCTTGCAGGCCATTCGATTTTATCTTTTCTCCCAATCCATCTGCATTTGCGAGAAACAAACCGAAATAGCAGGTTTTTCGAAGGATCAAGTAAAATTTCAAAATACTATTATTAATACCCTTTTTTGTATATTTTATTTATAGACCAAATAATATAAAAAAGGTCCCATAGCATAGGGAATTCATTCCCCCTTATAACAAGATATTACTCGCCCTCCTTTCCATTTAAGATATTAAGGGTGGCAGCCACTCCTTCGTAGGGGTTGGAACAAAGGGCGTGCCAATATGCCCCCCTGAAACTAAGGTTTATATGTTCGGGCATATTACATTTATTCGCTTTCAAGGAAAAAAACTTGAGTGCGCCACCCTGTATAAACTCTAATTAGCATCATTTTTGATGGATATCTAATTGAAAAATGTTTTAGATTCTGTTCTCATAACACAGATAAAACGAGGCCAAAACTCTCAGAAAAAGTTGTGGGTTAATTAAGAAACCACTGGGGTGCCACCCCAGTGATATGTTTTTCATACAATCAAAACAATAATAACACGTCATCCATCACGTGGTTAGTTGCAGATTGGTCTACATGTATAGGTGAAGAATCGAGTTACAGAGTTGCAATCAGTGTCATTTTCGTTGCTTTTGTACACACCTACATACATATTATTAATTGTTATTTATCATTATTTGTGACTTGTTGATATCCAGATATATTTTAACTTTTAATTTATCAAATTATTTTAGCAATAAGCTCACATATTGCCCTTATTATATTTTAAGAGAACCTAAGTGCGGTCCTGTCAATAGTTTTGCTGTGACTTTGCGAGTGCGTTTGTTTCGACCTTGTCACTGTCAGATCATTTTATGAAACGCGTGGTGTTCAAACCGACTGACGGTATTTCTCAATTTCATTATTATTGTTATTACATAATCCCATAATTTAATATTTATGAATTGTTTACAATTTGAGTATCTAACAATATAAAGAGCACCCCTGACAATTCTTCCCCTTAAATCAGGTGCACAGTCATCAAATATTGGTCAAAAGTACGTGCGTTTCCCTGCTCAAAGGGTCTTTTCTGAGGTTTGAATTTCTTAAAAAACTTTTCAAGTCAGCAAATCCTTGAATGAGCTTTAAAAAAGTGAAACCAAATCGATTGTGATTATGATATCTCTATGAGCGCTGTTTTTCTTTACTTAGTACTATGTACTACTACTTACGGTCATCTTTAGGCACTGGAATCGACCTTTGTTCCTGTAACACAAAATCGCACGATAAAGTGCCCATGAAAGAGCAAATTAATTCTAAAAAAATGAATATGTTAAATCCTGAAACTTTAGAGACACGAAAATTGAGCATAAAGTCCCTAAAACGACAGTTCATTGACCTTTGTTGCAAATATGTTATACGTTTGAGGTGGATTGTTCTTTCTTTTATCATTATTTTATGGGGAATAACATCTCACAAACCAGGTATAAAATTGCAGATTAATCTGAGTGAAAACTAATTGAGATAACATTCACTCTTTACTAAAGGCTCGGAAGAACACCCTACAGTTAATAACATCTTTTAATTTACCGTTTATTTTTCGTTTTTCTGCTCTCTTTTCTTAGATCCTGAAGATGGATTTACCACTGAAATCTTGAAAAAGTTATTCATCCGAGTTCTTAGTGGTACCGACCTTTAGGGGCGGGAGCAGGGGGGGGGGGTTCTTGGGGTAGAGGGGCAGTGATTAAAAGTTTGACCTAGGGCGCCAAACTTGCTAAGGCCCTTAGTAAACGACGAAGGTCATTTTCAGCCAGGTTAAGCCGGAAATCTTGCGGGATTCCACCCCTAATAGGGTGTGAGATTCTTCTCAATCACCAATAGAGCGCATGTGTAAATTTTCAGATTTCTAGATTTTTGAGAGATTATGAGGCCCCGAGAATGGCCCTCAAAAAACAAAAGATGAAAATGTTCATTTCTGAAAGAAAAATCAGTACGTTCAAAATTTAAGCGTTAAATCCTCTTAGGTCTTAGTTCTAAAGAGATCCACTGCAGGTTTTCAATGTTAATAATTGGCGAAAACTTTAATTAAATAGTCCTAAGGAAAAAAAATTAACTCTGCATTTTGCAAATAAATCGATTCCGAACATACATACATGAATATTTTTTCTTATTTTGAGCCAAAGAATTAAATTTTAGGCCGTATGTTTAGGAAATACCCTGTATCTTTCTTTTTCGTAAAAAGGAAAAATTCGCATTGCATTCCCATATCAAGAAAACACCTCTTAAGGTTCTTGAGCTTACCAGTCATCAGAACTAGCTCGCATCCAAACGAACCACACGATCAACCTTTCCCTTACACAAATCTTAAAGTACTATCGGGTACTCACCAGCCTCAAATCGTTGATGCCGTACAAAACAGCTGTTAAGTTGTCGTTTGGTGCCATGTTTTAGGTAGGCTTATGCACTAGAAATGCGGATGTACTGCGATGTAGTATTTATTTACGATAATGCTGCGAGAGTACTACTCGCGTACCAGCAGTCAGGCAACGTTTCCGACTCAGGGTAGTACCATGCGAACATTTTATAACACCACATGAAGAGCGGGGCGAAGGGGCGGTACGAAAACAATATTGTAATTTCGTCTTAATTTGTTTACTTAATTGATTTTTTTTTGTATCCTTACCTATAGATTGTTCCTTATGAGGCGATGTGCCCTGCAGGGTTGTTTCGCCTGTTTTGGGGTCACATTGATGCTGAGGGATAGGGAGATTTGTACACTCAGTGTCGAGGGATACGAAAAGGCCAAGATTATTCAAATTATTTGGTTACGTGGGACCTTTTCGGAACATACTGTATATCATAATGCTGCAGATAAGAGCAAATTGCTGATTTACTTGTTTTTAGCAATTTAGGCAAATACTCATTAAAATATATGGAAACAATTTTATGTCAATGAATTTTGAAGAGAGCCGAAAATAGGGGGCCATAAACTGACATTATATGGGCTTTAATAACGATGTTTTTGCCTTAATCAGGTACTAAAAATTCCATAAAAAACACACACAACGAGCTATCACAAACAAATCGTTAGAGGCGACATGAAAACAACAAAAATCCGACTATTATGATATCGTAAATTCAAAATGATCAGAAAATGAAGGATTATCTGATAATTTGACGGACCAATGGGGTCGCAAATATCGATATTAGAGACTTAATAATACAGTGCGACTGCGAACCTTCTTATCAATAAAGGCCGAAATGAATACCGAATTTTTCATTGCACTTAACGAAATTCAGCGCACATGTTCCCCTCGTAACTGGCTCCATTTGCGTCTATTACCAGTTAAGCAAATCCTGATTCGGTAGTGTCAACTTATCAATTGACTTGTGACCCTCCTTTGATAGTTGAAGCAAATTTATGATCAGTTTTTATTTATAGTAGTAGATACTTAATAATTATGTAATTAATGGTATTTTGAAAGTTTTTATTATCGCTTGATGCGTTATCTAACAGATTATGGCGTGTGCCACGCATTGGTCGCATTAAAGTGATTGGAAATTTTTGCATGTTTTTTTTAAGAAAAAGAGATGAGCTTGCTAACCTGTGCCTACTAACCTTCACAACTACAATTTCCCTCTTAGAGAAGTTCCTGGGCGCAATTTTAATCAGAAATAACTCCGTTTTTTTTTAATATTCCTTTGGATACACCATTTTTAACATGTAATATATATATTTATTCGCATATGATTCACAATTTGTTACCATAAAACAACAATAATTGAGTAAATTATTTTATAAGTAAACACACTCCAAATCCAGCTTCTAATTAATTCCAGCTGGCCTCACCAGTTTTCTTAAATTTTCAATATGAAACTTTCACTTAGGAATAGCGGCGTTACATGAACCCCTAAATTATTCGTACGACTAGAACTTAACGTTGCGATTAGTTGAATTAAAATAAAATACAATCTCCATTATACGCATATAGGATGAGTTGCGGGTGAATTTTTCAGCCTCGGGAACACGACAGAATAGCTGATTGAACTAAAATACTTACTACCTAGAGTATATACATAAAAAGCCAAAAACGGTTCTAATTAACTTTACAGAATTATCAGGATTTCAATTATTTGTAAATAGATGGCATATTATGAAGCGTATAGAGGATTCCTATCGTAGTAATTAGTATTATAACACTTTGGCTTGATTTACACTGTAGCGTTGAAATGTACAATAAACTGATTGTTTTAAACGTGCAATTATTCTGTAAGATACAACAAAGCTTATACGTTATATATTATTATTATGGAGATAGTAACTCTTCCCTTGGGAACTATTATCTTCTCTTCTAATACTCAAATACGTCAAACATCACATACAATTATCATTTAATTACTGACTGAAGCAGCTTTGCCCGGGTTCTAGTGATGATTGAGAAGTGTTTCCCTGTCGGGCAGTTGTCGCACTTTCATGCTCCCATCTACGCCGCAGGAAAACAGCCTGCCATGGGCATCTATTTGGATTTGGGTCACGCCCTGTCCGATGTTCTTGAAAAATGAACCGCGAGCGTGTTCCGCGGGCAGCGAGAGGAGGACGTTTGGCACGGCCACGCCCCAAATCTAGAAAATAATTAAACAGAAATGAAAAACAATTAATTGGGAATTTAGGGAATAATTCAGACAGGGTGAAACGCCTTAAGGTTTATCCATCCAGATTCAAATTGCGCAACTTTGCCCCAATTTAATCGGTTTCGTATCATTAACCCGCGATCTCCACAGTCGAGCTCTCGAAATAGGCATTCTATTAATTTTACATTTATTGTTTAAACAAAACCGTAAAAAACATACCTTGATGTCTCCATCGGCCGAACCTGTAGCAAAATAGTCCTCATGGGGATCAATGGCTATGCATTTAACGGCACTCTCATGTGCGCTAAATTTGTGCCGCACTGCTTTGGATCGGACGTCAATGAGGCACACGTCCCCTTTCTTACCCGCTGATATTAATACCTGGAAAACATGCTCCGTTTTAAACTTTGATTCTTCTAATATTGAGCGTGGTAACGAACTTGATGCTGGGGAGCAAATACCAGACTGCTGGCTCCCTGGTCGTGACATGCAAACGCCATCACCAGCGCCTTGTTGTGGGGCATTATCGAGTCCCAAATGCAGACGTTCTTATTTTCTGAGCTGTGACCAGCTAAAACAGACACGCTCCATCCCAAACTCGAGTAATCTCGTTTAAACTACTTACCAGTCGCTAGAAGGCTGCAAGAACCCAAGAAAACGAAATCACTAATACCTTTGTTGTGACAAACGTGGGTCTAAAAATAAAAGTTCAGACGTTGCGTAGGGAATAATAATGGACAATTCTTACGAAAAAGGGCCATGTAACGCTAGCACTTAGGCCCACTTGGAAGAGACTGAGTTTGCCGTCAGAATCTGCGACACCGAATTTGTTGCCATGCTGCGAGAAGCGGAGCCTCGTGACTTTGGCGAAGGTGCCTGGAGGCCTTGGAGTGGCCACCGGCTGCTGGTGGCCCCATTCCCAGAGGTGAACTGAGCCATCCGTTCCACCAGTAAGGTCTAGTTATAAATCATATAAAATTCCGCTGAGAAAATACAGAGTTTAAAGCTTACAAAGAGGCAGGAGAGGGTGGGACGTTATCCTTCGCACTCCGTCTACTTTGTGCTTCAGCACCTAAAGAAAAGGAAAGAATTACATAGGGACAAACTCAGCAAGTTGAGTGCTAAGAACTTCGTGGATGTCTGGCACCATAAACAAATTTTTGGAAAAAATAGATCAGGAACGTATTAATCTACTGTGAAACATGCTTTAGCCGACCCAAAGCAATGCAGGTGGGTGCAGTCAAAACAACTAAAATTTAATTATGTCATTAGCTGAATAATCGAATTCGACTGGACAGCTCGGCTAGATCTCAGCGCGAAAATGCTGTATAGAAAAGTCAATTTCGTCCAGTCGAAATCGCTGTCTATTTGAACTCCATAAACATTAAGTTCCCAAGGTACAATCAACACTTTCGTCATTTTCAAAAACTTTCTGCTTTGGACTCACCAAAATGGAACTGGAGGGCATCTGTAATAAGAACGTCGTGAATGATTAATTAATTGTTCTGTGTGTTAATTCGATATTCAATTTTAGTGAATATAAGCAGTTAGTTCAGTTAGTGCAGCTCTTCAACAAATCCCATATCAAACTCTACAGTGAGATTCAAAATTTTAGGCGAAATTGAATTAAGAAACGTGTACAGTTTGATATTCTGGTTAAAAAATGTAACATAACATTTTTGCTGGCAGGCCTTTGTTACCGAGTTGTTACATTTCACAGTTTCTGCATGCTCTCATTTTTTTATTATTAATAATTAAACAATAAAAATAATAAAATAATTATAATAAGTGCTCAAAAATATCACCATTAGCGCGGATACAAGCTTAGCAGCGCGAAATAAACGAACCGTTTATTGTCTATTTTGAATGTATTCAACTGCATTCATTATTCTTTGCATTAATTACTCATGGCTATCAATTTCTACTGCATAAACCAATTGTTTTAAATGCCCCTATACAAAATAATCCAAAGGATTCAAGTCAGGCGATCTGACAGGCCATAGTAATTGACCACGCTGACCAATGCAGAAAATTTGAAATGTAATAATCGAGAAACAAAGGTGTGTCAGCAAAAATTTGACATTTTTTAACTAAACTATTAAACTATATACATTACTTAATTTTTCGCCTTCAGTTTTCAATCACCCTGTATTTACTGATGTGATGATTAAACATTTAAGGCATACTCTACAATCGGCTGTGTATAAAGCATATACAGTGAATTGCCATGATTAGCGCCAAAGATTTCTATATACACTAGTGCTATTTACACGAGTCATGCGATAATAAAAATAGGGAGAGTTTATCCCAAACTTTATTCGGCCTATTTTCAAGAACCTGGCTGAAGTAACTTTTAAGAGCACTTAAGCAAGCATTTGGATAAACTCTATGTTTCAAATAATCGATGAAGAGTGAAAGCTATCTAACATCGAACATATCTGGCCGTGTAGGAACACACACCGGTCGAAGCATGTGTGCCGACCGAAGCAAGACGAGTTGGACAAAATTCGCATCTTGACAGCCTGGGAAGCTTAACCCCTTCATCTAAGCAACCGTACAAAAGTATTAGTAATCGAGGATTATTGCGACTATTTTCAAATCTAAGTAATCAGGACAACTAATGACTATTTTACACAAATGACACGAGTTTAGGTTGTTAAAAACTGTTACTCAGATTTGCACGTTCATTTAGCAGAAGTTAAATAATGGAGATAAAGTGCCAGGAAAATGGATTGTGCTCGATGTGCACAGAGCAGTGATGATAATAATTAAAGCACATTCGATTCCGTGTTTGGCAATTGTGTAAAACAGCCACTAACACAACGTGAAAACTTTAAATTGGAATTCTTAGTCTCCAATTGTTGTGTAGGGTTAGCGGTAAGGCAGTCATTAGTAGTACGAAATTGGGTGAGAAAACAGGATTTTAAAAAAAAATTCTGCCGTTAAAATGTGTTAATTAGGGCCAAATTACTATCGGGGTGCTGACACTTTGGCAGGAGCACAGTTTCCATCTAAATGAAGAGGCCTCAATTTAAGACTTAACAGGGAGTTTACTCCCCTGCTAAACTTGCCAACACTTCAATGATTTGACTCTTAGACGCTTACAAACGGCAAAAGGGCATATGAATACAACTAAAACTTACCACGCTGGCTCCCCTGCCGCTCTGGCTTCCAATCCCTGATTGCGGGCTGCTCGGCTGCGTGTCTTTGCTCTTGTCTCCGGCGCTTTGGATCACCAAAAAGGGAGGAACTGTGCTGTCCGGACAGTCTTTAGTTAGGTTCAATATGTCCAGCTCGCACTCATCTTCCAGCCACGACGGCAGTTCCAGCAGCAGCGAAATGTCCATCTCTTGGAGCTCGCGCGGGGTTGCCACTACAATCAGACCCCCATTTTGCTGAAAATACACATAAAATATTTCAAGCATTGTTTAAGTCGCATGCTTTCATTCATTTCTCAGGCATAATTTTTTAAAATAAAATATGGCAGCAATTCTCCTAAATTATCGTGAATTCCATGGTATATTGCTGATTAAACTAGGAAAATGACAACGTCGCGCTCGGCGTTTGTTATCAAAATGGAACTTTAAAGTTTTTGACATGAAATCATCGCCAAAATGTCACTTTTGGAAAATTGCAATGTTGCCGCAGTGAGCAAAGACACACTTACGAGGTTTAACGAGAAGGCAGATATCGAGTCCTGCTCCTTGTGGATTATTCTGACTGGTTCTAAGGCAGTTTCCGGTGGAGGAATAACTTCGTCTATAGTTGTTGTTGATCTAAATTTAAAAATTTTAAAACCAAACTTTTCCTCCTTTGATTGAATTACTTCCGCTTTCCTCCGAACACCGCTCGTATAAATATATCATGAACCGGCTCTTGGTGCACCAAATACTGCCACAGCAATCGCGCCGAACTTGCCGAGCTTTTGTTGGCGAAAGGCGTGTTATGGGGTTCCAGTAATTGCCTAAAAAATCGATGAACAAGTTCGCAATAATTGCAAATTTCGCGACTTACCTATACTTTTGGATGGGAGGGCCTGTGGTAGTGCTTTCGACGAAACATCCAGGAATATACTCGGGAGGCGCTTGCCTCAATTCCAGTTCACGCTTCAAGTTCTCCTGCCAGTTTGTCAGGCTCCTTAAAGCGCTGTGGATCAACGGACTTGCCACTGGTAGTTCTGAGCTTTCCAGTCCTGCAACCTTAAAAAAGCCAAAGGTAAAAGATCGATACTTTTTGTCTTTAATTTGGGCTACCCCCAAAAACTCCTGCAGCTTGTTCTGGCAGATTCTCAAACTTGCCAACTTCAACACCAACCATGAATAAGAATTCGGATCTGAGTGTTCCGTGTTAGCCACTTTCACTGCTACAGTGCTGGTTACCGGGCCGTCAAAAACATCCTCATCCTCGTCCTCTTCTTCGTTTTCACTCTCCACCTCATCCACGTAATAATTAGATTCAGGCTGGGCATGATAAACAAATTATTAGTTATTGAAATTCTTCAAATAGTACAAAGACGGACACCTTTTGCAACAAAAAGGCCAAAATGCTCATTTCCGGAGGAACGAATTGCTCACGATAAGTGGGCTTATCTTCTTTCATAACGCTGGATTGTGGGCCTAATATTTTCGTGTTTAGCTTCATCCTCTGTTTGCTCAACCAATTGGCAGGGAAGCTGGATTCCTCACTGGGAGTTTGGATGCTGGTTTGGGACTGCAAACCAGGATGATGAATGCCGGGATTACTAGTCAGGCTAGCTGTGCGTAAAAGCTTCTTCACACCCCCTCCAAATAATCTTAAGTGGAAACAATAATTG
This sequence comes from Euwallacea similis, assembly GCF_039881205.1. Classification (NCBI taxonomy): domain Eukaryota; kingdom Metazoa; phylum Arthropoda; class Insecta; order Coleoptera; family Curculionidae; genus Euwallacea; species Euwallacea similis. The sequence goes on along the minus strand of NC_089616.1, from coordinate 3,454,822 downwards.
TAGCTGAATGAATTCTAAGTAAATTTGTTTTACATACTTTCCCCACACATCTCCTTCGAGTTTATGGGCAGTGACGTGGAAGAGGATTACGCAATCGCAAGTGACCAGACCATAAAGGAGTAGGGCTAAATATGTAGCTGTAAATGCTTCGCACAAGAGGACTGTTAGTCTGGGAGTGTCCTCGTCTTTCTCACGGGCCAGTAGGGCTCTTAAACTGGTCACTCCAGGCCATTTTGACGGTAAAGTCACGATTTGAAGACTTTCGTTTACCGAGACTTTTCGCTTTCTTCCCACGAGGTAGGTTGAGATGAGGTCCTGGAAAAATAATAACAATTGACCCGCAATACCAGTAAAGTTAAAGCTAAAAATCGCAGGAAAATCAATATCCTTGGTTGATGCTGTAGCCCCATTGAAATCTGAGAGATAAGAAGGGAGCCGGATTGTAACTACTCTATCAGTTGCTAAAACGCAGGATCACCTATATTTTCACGATTCTAAAAGTTTTTTAAAGCTTAAAGGACTTTTTTAAAGTAAATCGAACAGGAATCATGTATAAATTCTGGAGATATAAACTTTTATTACTTGAAACTCACCTGCGTTTCCTGTATTGAGGCCTTAAATGTATCAGAATCACAGAGGGACTGGTAAATGCATGCCGACAGGGCGATGGCCAAATCTCTTAAAACCAGTAATTGATTTTGATCGGTATATGGATTTCTGAATTCTACCATCTATAAAAAATATAAAACAACGTGATTCATGCTCATATGATGCAGCTTTGTTCTTTATGCATAAAAAAGAAAAGAACACTCACCGTTTGTAACATATCATGTGTAAGACTCTGCAGATAGCGAATAGGATCTGCGATAACGGTTTTACTGCTAGCAACACTGGCTGCCAATAAAGGTAAACTTGTGGGAAAGGGCAGAGGACTGAGCAATTGCTGATGGGTTTTCTCCTGCTGCAGCTCTTGTAACAGCAGCATCAGCTCCATCCTCACTGAGGCAAGACCGCCAGTGGCGCCGTGCAGGGAACAATAACTTAAGAGAGTACGCAGCAACGTCTCATTGCCTGACAAGAGAAACGAGTATTGTCAAAAGACTTATGACAAAAAACTGGCAAGTTCTCCGATATTGCAATGATTTCTGTCTGTTCAGCTTTAATTCATGTGGTTAATGAACTTTGGACCTGATAGTTAAACCTAACTAATCTACTTGCCTCTTAACCACCGCTTTCGTTTGGCTGCTCTCTGCACTTTGGCCTCAAAGTCCAGCTTCTCTTGCACCAAAATCTCGTGGAGGGTCGGTTTGAGATTAACCTCAATGCTCTGATTGTGCTCCGGCTCTGGAGATTGTTCTAAATCGGAATCCACGTCGGACGCCGTGTAATTACACAGTTCCTTTAAGGCTTCCACTTCTTTTTCCAGCCAAATGTATAGTTGGTACCGCAACTGACCACCTGAAATTTATTAATCAACTTTATGACTATCACTTATTCATTAACAAACCATCCACTTCAAATCCCGTGGCTAATGTGGAAAGTTCCTCCATAAGAATCTTCAAACACGCGACGAATTTGAGCTGCTGCGCCATAATATCCACTTGATTTTGAGCCTCCTCTTCCCTCTCCTCTTCCACAGTCTGCTCCCTTACCAATTCCTTATGTTTATCACCAACGATTTTCATTGATATTCCTTCAGTAGAATCGTCAGATCCCTCGTCCTCCTCGTCGCTCCACTTCAAGTCTAAATCGTCGGTTTTAACCCCAGAGTTCACAGGACCGCTCCAATCCAAATCAGTAGAGGTTTGATTGATCGCAGGTTTACTATCCCAGGATATGATCCCAGTGGCGATTTCCTCTATGGTGCCTTCATTTTGGGTCTTAGGGGAGGTTACAGGAGTGGCCTTTAATTTATCAGGCACCACTAATGGGAGCTTGGACAAAACTTCTAAAGCCAAAGCCGGACAGCCCGCCCTGAAATGTCCATGGGCAGTGGCAAAGTAAAGTTGCCTTTCTAGGGGAGTTATGAACTCTTCTGCGATTATTTGCTTGCCGTCTTTCCATATTTTTCTTTGCCCGCTCGACGCAAGATTTTGCCGGACTAACAAAGGATGTGTACGCAAGTAAACGTAGAAATTGAACACATTTGGATCTGCCTCTTTGGTTTCCCGAGCCTCATCGTCATGAGCCGGATGCTGAGTGCCTGCATTACCTATCAAAAGGGTGCTCAAAGAGCCCTGATAGTCTTTCAAGGCCCAAAGGGCCATGGATCGCATGAATGGATCGGGATGAGCTTTGGTTAAGTCCACGTTTTCACCTGCAATTTTTTAGTTTAAAGACAAGATACCTGTGTTAAAGAGTAAATTACCATTTTCATCACAACCCAAAATTTCCGTATAAAGCAGCGTCTTCAGGCCCTTTCCGTCACCTTCAAACAGCCGGGTAATGATGATGGCCAGCTGGACATCTTCAATTTTATGAATGCAAATTTGTACTGCATCCTTTAAGTTTCCAGCTAGGAGAAAAAAGGCGGCTGCGTGGTCGAATCTTTGCTTTCCCAGCAAGGCATATGCGTTCTTTAACGCCGCTTTACGCCAGCGTTCCTCGGAGAAATTATTGGAGAAGAAATCGGTCATTTTCTTGTCCTTTTTGGATCTGAAAGAATTGCGTAAAAAATCTTTTCTTAAAACCTAAATTAAGACTTCAAACACACCGATACAAGCCCCATAGCAAATTCTTCTTGTTCATGGCCAAATAGTAAAGGGCAGCATCCATGGGATCGTCGTTGGCCTGATAGGCAGCTTTAGCCAAAATTTGAATACTTGTTCTCAGCAAATTCAAATTTCGAATCCACCAGCCGACCCCCAGTTCCCTTAATTGCATCCACGTGGGTTCTCCTTTCGCGTAACTAGGGATTAAATTCAGTAGTTCTTCTTGGCTCTCCGAATGAAAGGCCCAAGCCAGGTTATTACTGCCCACTCCATTTTTCTGAAGTAGAGACCTCTGGGCAAGAGGCAGGCACCTCAAGAGGTAGCTGTAGTGTTTCATTGCGAGTAAGAACCGCAAGCCGCAATCGTCCAGGCTGTCGGTCATTACTTCTTCGTTTTGATTTATGAGGTTTTCCTTCACCATTGCTGATTTTGCAGCATCTATTGCAAACCTACAAACAAATTTTGCACTTAAACTCGTAAAAAAATCAAACACTTACCTTTCTGCTAAGTCTGTATTACAAGTTGCCACAGTGTCGGCTAACGCCAGCAAATGCATTTGATCCAAGCTAGAAAGACCCGGTAAGTGCATGTGGGTCAACAGTCTCGATAAAATTCGACCTTGCTTCGGGGTGAAATGCGTCAGCCCTGCGTTTCTCTCCGATGCTCTGCGCTCCCTCAAACAAACCTCCTCATCCTCATCCAAAATGTTATCCAGAGATTCCTCCATTATTACGTTGTTGTCAAACAGCTCATTGTAATCTTTGTTCTCCTCTTGTGTCAAGGGCATTTCTTTATCGGCTGCTAGAAGTGTCCACAAGGGCAAAGGAGGAATATTGCTTATTTCATCATAATCCAGGGTGATCTCACTAATACTAGCTCGATGCTCAGGACTGCCCGCAGGGTAACTGACCGAAAGCGTTCTGGATCTAGCCCATCCTTGGATATCTTCTGAAGGCTCTTGATTGCCGCCAATGCACTTCACCAAATGAGCCAGAATGGCTTTAACCCATCGGATTTTACCAGAATTCAGGAGCTCCATTAGTTGTTTTGGGTGATATTGAGGCAGAACCGGACAGGCAATACGTGAGGCCTCAAATAGTCCGTAATCGGGCATGTAGTCGAGATGTTGATCTTTGTTGCGCTTGCGGTCCAGGATTTGAAGATTCACGGAACTGATGCGGCCTAAAGTGGGAACTGCGGCTAACTTACGTTGGTTTTCGTGGGTGAGGGTCCTAAATGATAATTGTAAAACATTAATAAAAAGACGAATTTATCTAAATCGTACCTAAAGTCCATTTCTCGGCTGCTATCGGACTCGGTAAGACCGTTCTGTTTTTGGCTCTGCTGTTGCGGTTTCCATTGGGTGTAAACGTGCATTTCCGAGTCCATTCCCACTACTAAAATCCCGTCTCTCACCCAGCTGATTTGCATGGGCAAAGCCGGCAACCCATCAGCTGTGTGGAGCTCGATTTTCCTTAAGGTCATCCATTTAAAGTCCTCTGTAAATATTTCCTTAATTTTAGCCGTTTTCAGATAAATTCATTGCATAAAGGCATGCAATACACAAGAAGGTCCTGGCTCAGATCATTTGCTATTTAACACCTTTTAACAAGATGAGCAATGGACCAAGGAGTAAGAAACGGAAACTTCTCTCAAGAACCCGTCAGTTTCCACCTCTATATTAAGGCTTTCTTAAGGCGAAAAATAGAGGTCGAAACGTTGGCTCTTTTCTGAAAAGACACGTTTTCAAATTTGCTGCTGGAAACTCACTACCCATCTTAGACATTCACGACAAGGGCGTTAACGGTACCTACATGTCCTACTCACCAACAAACATGGGCTGTGCCAAGGAACTAGCCTTCCTCAAAATCGGCCTAAAATTATTCATGGACTCCTTCATTGCCTTAACATTAGCTTGCGCAAGATCTGTGGACAAAGGAGTGTATAAGAGGATCTTGCTGCCGCAAGCGACAGTCAAAACATGGGATCCATCCTCGTTGGACACCCAATCTAGCTGCACTATGTGTTTCTGAGTCAAAGGGCAGATATTGCCCATCTCCGAAATTGATTTCCTCAAGGATTGTAAAGTTGTAAAGCTGGGTACCGCCAATAAAGTCGGTTTTATGGTCTCGGTTGAGAGCATGTTGTTTTGCCGGTCATCTGCAGATAATGTATGTAAAACTTCGTTAATTCGCTGCTTCTTTTTGAGAGTACGCGAGTCGTATAAATAGCTCAAATCCAGATGTTTGTTGATGTCGATTCGCGGCAAATGTATGTTTTTCAAATGGATTATATCCTCGAGAATCCACTCAGTGCCCCCGGTAGATTCACACTCATAAATTGCCACGCAGAGGTTAATATACCGAGAATCCTGATCGGCTTTATTAGGCCTTGTGAAGCTTTTGCCATACTTATAAGCGCAAGCCAACCTTCCCGAGTACGCTACACTGATATTTAGTACTTGGCCCTCAATTTCAATGGCGGATTCCTTGATCATATTCCATTCCGACCACACTTTGTTGGTATTTACAATCTCCCCGTTTTCTTCCAGCATTAACGTAGATAGTTCTTCAACGTGATGCGGAAGTGTGGACACGGCCCAAAATCGAATAACTCCGTCACTGCATGCAGTAGCGAAGCAATAAGGCGCCAGACAAGCGGGGTAAATTGAGGCCGAACTTAAGTGACCAGCGGCTGCAGTGGCGTGCACTATTTCCACTCCATCAGGCAGGGGTAACACTTGTTTAATTTCCCTTTTTACAGTCAAAGTGATGTGAGGAGTGACTTTGTCCTGTTTCAGATGTAGAGATTCAACGCTATTACGGCGAGAAAGATCGTTTTCATCTTGAATTAAATTCGAATCCGGGACATACATCTGACTAGCCGTTAGGGCTAAATCGCTGTCTGTTGAAGCTATAGTAAGCTTCCAGGTGTGAATTATCGTGTTCTGATCAGTGCAGTCCAGGAGAACTATGTAGAAAGGTTCTTCGAATACTGAGGATTGTTGTAAGTCCACCATGGCGTCTAGATTTGCGGGTTTTGCGGAACTTCTTTGGCCTGCAATTTAACGATTCTTTTAAATGATACACGAGTGAAAAAAAGCAAGTCTTACCTGTTATTAACTGCTCTTGATAGACATGCAAGAATGTGGTATTTTGCCATTGTATCGCCTCAGCAATGGTCTCCAACTGTATGATACATCCAGGCCTGGAAGTGCTCTGTTGCGACACTATGTTGATGTTATCCAACAACTCGTCCTCGTTGAAGGAGGATAAATCAGAAACGTCGCTTAAATCGTGGTCGCGATGCTTCTGTCTCGACTCTTTGCAAGCCAAATCGGCTAACAATGTCCGGGCGTCGATTACAGCTTGGTAAACTCTCAAACACTCTCCGTCTGAGGCCACGAAACAAGCACTTGGAGAATTGGATAGATTTCCAAGAGTACTTGAAGGCAAAAGTGTGGGAATCCAAGCTACGTTGCTGAAGGCTGCCGGTTCTGGGGAGCTAATCCGAGCCAATTCGCAAATGCCACCGGATTTGGATAACGGGCCCACAGCGTCTACTTTCCAAAGAATCAGCTCGCTACAGAATCCCTGCAATTCAGTTTGAAAAAAGCGATGAATCATCGATAATTTGCGGACATACGTTTGATTTCAAAGGACTCTTTTGATCCACAATATTATGGTGGCTGGTGGTGAGCAGCAGAGGCAAAACTGGATGGCAAGTGATGTCGTTCACTCTGAAACGGTGTCCTGAAGCACGGCTCTTGTGGCCAATACTCAGCACTTGGGCAAACTTGCTCTGGTCCGCGAAGGTCAAATGCCATAAATTTAATGTGCCATTATCGTGCTTGGTCACTAAATATACTACCGGGACCGAGTCGTTCTGGTCTTCAGCACAGCAAATACCCTGAAATTCCCTTCAATATCAATACCAATTCAAAACAAAAAGAAGCTACTAACCTCAGAGCAAGGTTTGTTCTCGTCTTCTTCTTTGACGCTGCTCAGGTTTCTGTTGCAGTATTCTCGATTCACGGCTTCTTTGACCAAATGTTTAACCAAAGGAGTTGTGCTATAGAGACTAACAGTGGTGGACATACTCATGGAGTCGCCTATGGGAAAGGCCGATGGGATTCTCGTCGAAAAAGAGACTTGCGCCTGACGGAAGGAGCCGGGATGGAACTCGTCTAACCACTCTACAACCCTGCAGGTTTCCGATAAAATTGAAGGTTTTTTGATGCGAAATACTGCGTATGTGTTTAAATTATTTGAACTACAAAATGTCCCCAATAATTACTTTAACGAATTGTAATGTCTGAGAGATACAACAGTAGGCAAAAGTATGTAATTCTTGTATCAACAACGCTATGTATGTAGTCGCTGTTCAATATGGTTCCTTCCTAGTGCATCGTTGGCACATTTGTGTATAGTGGGTTGCCAAGTATTAGGGACAAACTATACCAGATTGAGTGTGTTTACCAAGTTATCGTTCATCCCAGTTAAAGCTTGATTAGATTGATTTCTTTTGACGTCTTGTGGAATTTTCATCTTACCAAATCAAAAAGCTGCCATCAACCGGATGTATACTGAAGAGCAAATCTGGACTATGATGCCAATCTCTTAGGAAACTTTCAATGCGTGCGTCCACTCCGTCTGACGCTCCAGATTCCAGATTCGGATCCAAGGAATTCTCCTCCGAATCGGGATTCTCGACCACAGGCCTTAAATGCGAGGAAATTAACTCACAACACCATACGTACACCATTGTATTTACCTGGCAAATTCCTCTAAAAACAACTCCGCTTGCAGACTAAACTGCATTTCTTTGTTGTCCAACCAGTGTAACACAAAAGCGGGCCTTGGGTTGTAATAACTTATGCTCGGTACTAGGGGAATATCGGTTTCTGCGTTGACTGATGCAGCTAAATGGAAGTGAAGCCCTGGAGTGACACCTAAATTCCATCCCAAAATATTTGTGCTGTTCTCTACGTAAGTAAACCTCAGTACCTGTGCCGTGATATCCATAGGAATGGAAATCGTGCACGCTGTATGTAGAGGGTAATGTCGGAATGGGCTGTGAGGACCCGATAATGCCCTGCGCTTGATGCTTGGCATTTCTCCTGATATGGAAACATGTCCTGGAAAGGGATAAAGGTCCGGTAGTAGATAGGAGAGCATTTTAGACCAAAAATCGATCTGATGTTAGTGTATTTAGGCAAATAAAATAACAACACTCTGTAATACGTTCAATGAGACAAATAAACACGGCGTTAGATCGCTATGTTTTTAGTGACTAAAGGTTATGCAAAATGCAGGTGGTTCGCAATTATTCTAGTTCAATCGAATTTCATGGGGCACAATTCCGACCCAATATGGTCATGGTCAGTCCGGATTTAGAATAAATGAGAACCGACTATAGGTACCCCCGGCCATTTAGTGTGTCTGGGACTGCAAAAACATTATTTTTGTTTTAACTTCAGGGGAATAGTAAATTGAACGCTGCGCCAAATTATGGTGAAATTCGTTAAGTTTCTGAGAAAATTACATTCGAAAAATTGAGGCCCACCGTTGGTTGGTTTCATTCTCTCTGTAGGGCCGCAATGATGCGACTTAATTCACAAAAAAAAAAACGGTAAAACCCGCCAGGAAAGAGGTTTTTGATTGAAATTCCCCACTGCACCAACAAAAAGTGACCTTTTTGCAGACTGTACCAATGATCGCTGCGCTGACTATAGCTAGAGCTTTGGCGTGAAATGGCACCTAAACTGTATCTACAGTACTGAGCTCGAAACCAAAAGCCACAAGAAATACGCAAAGAAGCGCGTCGCACTCATCAGAGAATACCCGTTCTCACTTACCCACAATAAATCATCCTGGTTATATTATAATACAAAAAAATTGATATCCATTTGCTAACAGTAAAAAACGGGAATTAACTCGCATCATAGGCATAGAGAGGTGGTCAGGTGTGGGATTGTCCAATGTGATGTTACATGGGTAAAAACGTTTTTAAATCAATTAAAAAGAGTGTCTGTGGTGTGTGCGTGATTTGTGCAACATCTCAATCAACCCATTGAAATATGCTTACCTAATCTAATGCGCGAGTTTCATTGCATGCACTAGCAGAGATAATGACACTCACTTAATAGAAATAGCTACTTTAGGTGTGCAATCCCTAACTAAAACTTTCCCTAATAAATTCTCTAGCAGGATATAACATGATCATTGCACAATCCTACACTGAAGTAAGGTGCGACACTATACATACTTACTTCATGTGTTTCAGTCTCTGCATAAACCTGTGCTTGTGCCTATGGGTCCTGAATTTGGGATGGTGCGCTTGCGGGTCCAATTGCGACAGATTCACTAGTCCATCTTCTGGAAGAACTGTCTCAACCCACAAGCGACAAATGTTGTCTTTACAAGAGGTGAGGAGCATGTTCGAAACTGAACCCCTGCATGGAACAAGGATTAACTGACTGCTTTATGAAAAAACTTGAAACGTACTTGGGCATGTACTTAGAAGTGTTCCTCCAAGAGACATGGGTGACCGCTCTTGGATGGGCGATGTAAACGAACCCATAGTCAAGCTCTTGGGGACCATCAGTGCTTTTCGACGTAAAAAGAACTGTAAGGGTTTATTAAGTGTTGGCCATGGTTAAATAAGGAGAGCTTACAGTGCTTGTTCTCGTACCAAATCTTAACCAGCCTATCATTTTCCCCGCAAGTGGCAAACAGAGTCCCATCCGGGGAGAAGGCCAAATGCTGTACTGGAATGGCAGTATTAGCCTTCCAGACGCAGTGCCAGGAAGTCTGTTCTTGCTCTGCTAGGAATTTTAAAACGGCGTTCACAACAGAAACAGCTGTAACTTGGAAAATCAAGTACCTTGAGGCTTGTCAGGCTCATCTGAGTTTTCGTTCTCCTCTCCGCCCCCACCAAGGGTAAAGGTGACTGCAGGTTCCTCAGGCGCATGCTGTTTTAGGTGCCAGAGTTGAACGTCATTGCCGGCAGTTAAGAGACGGGTGCCCTCTAAGTTCCAGCTGAGGGCCCGAATTGGAGAATCGGTTTTCAAGCTACCCGTTTGCACCCACCTGTAGTCTAATCCCTATGGTAGAAGAGTGGTGATGAATTGGATTATATTTGCAGTTTAAATTTTAAGATCATTAATCAAAGCAGAAGAGAGTAGTAAATGAAGGTAGTTAATAGTTGTTTTAGCGACATAAATGGAGTTCAACTCTTAGCAAAAAAGGAGTAAACAGGACAATTTTTTAATTAATGCAGGAGAGTGAATATACGAAAAGGTGACAGTTGTCACGGAAACAAAAACAAGTGCTAACACAGATATGTGTCACAAAAAACAACTTTATTATGGATTCAATGCCATCAACTGCTTTGGCTAGAAGATATACTTGTGTGATTGTCGTTCTCGCCTGCGAGTCGTGAACAACATTTTGCAGCACTTGTGTGTTAAGAGATACTTTCTTTGCTTGCTACATAAATGCCTAGTGCAATACAGTTTTACCATAGCACTGCTGAGTTTTGCTGGGTAGATATAGGATTTGGAGATGGCCCTTATTATATACATCATGTCCTTATATTGTGACAAACTTTTTCTTTAAATTCGTGCAATTAAATTCTCAAAAACAAATTGTTAAAAATTGATTAATTTCCAAACCAAAACAATAAACTATCACAATGAATTAATTCCATACCGAACTAGAACTGTTAAATTAGTGATTATTTGTTACTTGAAGGAGTATGATGTCAGTAAGTATAAGCAAAAATACTAACACCACTATACCTTAACCCCCTTCGATTTTTTACTTCGTCTCTGAAATATTAGTAGTGAAATCAATATAATATCATGTATAACCTTATTACTAAGATTAAATGAAAGTTTACAACATATGAGTCACCATATAGCTGGACCAGACTAAACAAATTGGCTTTAAAATTCAACTGGTTTGTTCAAGTATATCAATAGCAATTAGCTCTTCTGTTGATAAATGATATTCACACAAGTAATGGTCCTATTAGTCAGTAACCAACAACTAATATGACAGTTACTTACATGTGGGGAATTGTTATGGATCAATGGGGTTGGCTCGTAAATGCATATAGTATTATCATAGGCTGCCGCAATCTTTCCAGTGTCACTGGAACAATCTATTGAGCTGATTCTGATGTAGTCATGAACAGCTCCTGGTATTATCTGAACCCTCTCAAATGTTGAAGCTAAGATTACTATGTTGCACCCTGCAGCATATGCCTGAACAAAATTATGTAAAATTGTACCATAACTGTGTGAAATGGGTGCAAATTTATATTAAATAATAGGCCAGAATAAACGATGAATGTATGAAAGTTAAACTCACTGTAAAGGGAACACCTTCCACGGATCCTACAGCAAAGCATTTATCACCGGCATTGCAGGCACCGCTCACAATCTGGTGCAAATTCATTTTGTAACTTTTACCCGACAAATTTACGTGGCTTTAAACATTTTTAATGCGTTTAATTAGCAATCGGGGTCGAAATAATTTAACAACACAACGTTTACTAATTATTTTGACGGCACTCCAAGCAGAACTCAAGGTGACATGTGAGGAAATCAGCTGATTTTGACAGAAGATGTTTTTTTATATTTTTTCCAAACATAAATGTGGTTGTCTCGTTTTATTTTACGAACACGATAAGCAGTGAAAAGAAATGCACATACAATCTACACAATCCATCTAAACGCCATCTGTCTTCGATGTCGCTAATCAGCATCTCAGCGCCAGAGGATTAAACGAATTCTGCTTCTACAACTATATTAATTTTCAGTTTTAAATCTATCTTATGAGTTTTCCAACGATAGGTCTTTTAAATATTTTTCCTGACGCCTTCAGTGTATAAGTAAAGTACAAAGTATAAATATGCCACTTAAAATTATTCAAAAACACTTCATGTAAATTTGTAGCTTTCTGTGGTACCATCTAGGAGAGAATAGTCAAACTAAGAGTTGCCTGATAGTAGAAATTTATTTGTGTTTTGAAGCTTGTTGTAAGCTTTGTATATAGATGGCGCCACAATAGAAATCACAAGAAATGACATGGTTGTGCATTTTTTTAATGCTAAAATATGTCTAAAGGGATAATTAATTTTTTCTCTACACATATTATGAATCAATCAAAATTAAGTATCAAAAGCGTCACATCACTTGGAGAACAATATTATTTAATCTGTGCACTTAAACTATTAGTAAAAATATTTGAAATTTTAGAAACTGCTTGATTTATTCTGAACGGCGTAGTGGTTGTTCTAATGTGAGCTTCAATTTTGAAGATACTTGATTTCCGGGTAGGCATTTGGGGTATCTACGTTGGTACCAAATATTTTTCAGATCGGAGTAACTTGACTTTTTTGGCCAAAAATTTTCATGATGTATAGTCCATGATATTTTTCGGCCTCAAAAATCGAAGTTGTCTGATTCGAGTTTTGACTGCGGCATATCAATACTGTGTCGTACGCCTACTGCGGAACCAAATCTCACTGAAATCGGAGCACTCAATTTTCACTTAATTTTTTTAGTGCAAAATTGTCATGTACGCCACTGGTTTTCCTTTGACCAAATTAGCGATGTTGTTGAACTATTTATACGTTTAAAAGCCATATTCGACTAATTTGACAAAAAAGGCGGAAAACGACGGCAATCTGATGCATTTTTATGTTTATATAATAATTGTTTTTCTTTTACACTCTCTGAAAATTAATGTAATTTACACTTTCTTACGATTGTAAATAAGTTTTTATATATCTAGATTTGTGGTTTATATTATTTTATGAAATATTTTACATATTTTAATTTTGCCCAAGTTGAAATCTAGATGAAGTATGTGTTTACATCTGGAAACGCGCCATCGGTAGCGTGGCCGAGCGGTCTAAGGCGCTGGTTTAAGGCACCAGTCTCTTCGGAGGCGTGGGTTCGAATCCCACCGCTGCCACACTTTTTTTCAGATATTTCACAAAAAAACATAATTTAAGACTAATAATAATGTATTTCTTGTCAGTTTTATTAAAATCATCACAAGGTGAAAACAGGGCTCGATTTGCCTAATTTTAACAACTAAATATATAAATTTGGAATAATGGCAACATAAAAATGAAACCTACTTAGATAACAAAATTTTTACAGAAATCTACAAATATAAAATCTACTAAACACAATAATTACTAAACACAACGTTTATATCTGTATAGTGTTCATCCAATCCATCAAGAAAGCTCTGTTGTAATTTGTTATAAATAAGCTAAGATAATTATTTAACTAAGTACGACATAATTATTATCTTTAACCAAGGCATTCTTCAGTAGGTACAAAAGTAGCTTACTTTCCTAGGATGATCTTCCTCGAAGCCCCAAAGTTCTGGCCGGCTTGTGTGGCCCCCTTGTTGGATCCTGCTTGAAGACCGATGAGCCCTTCACCTGCTCTCAGTTGTTGCTGAGTGAAGTCACGTTTGTTTTCTTCTGAAGGCCTTGGCCCTAAATTACGAATTTACTTGAAATAAAGAATAATAATTAACAATGTAAAATTCATACCTAGGAAGGGTCCCCTCCACTCAGGGTGTCTGTAACAGGTACGACCAATGGCGAAAATGGTAGTAGTCACAAGAGCAATGTTCTTTTGATCCCATAGATCGGTGGTTTGGAAGAGATCTACGTCAGGTACTCCATATTTAACACAGGCCTTTTGGAACCTAAAGTGAGCGAATGTGAATCATTTCTCAAGGTTTAAATACAGAGTTTTGAGTCACTGCTGAGAACGTTAAGGTGCTGCCAACTTATGACCGCTAATTACCATGCTGATTGAAACTACTTACTGGCTAAGATTGTCCATCATTTTGTAGTCGCCTCCGCCAATATTGATCCTTGGAACGATGCCGGGCTGAAGTCTATTCATTAACTTGCATAGGATGATGCCGTCCCTGAGGGCCCATTCGTAGGGAGCTGGGGGAAACCGTTCTCCAATTACCTGTTCGATCCAGGCTTGGGCCTCGTGTTCCTGTTCTGGATCACGTTTGCCGGCAACCTGGAACAAGATTTCTCATGATATATCATTACGTTTGTTTCTTAATTTTGTACTCTATTAATAAAATTAGGCTTTTAGACACTAAACGCCGTTTATTACATCAATATGTTCCACTACTAGTTTGTGCCAAATTGTTGCGTTCTGGGAACCACCTACAGAGCTTTTAATACGGCAAATGGTTGATGACTTTAGCCATGGATAAAAATTGTATAGATGATAAATCTTGGTAGTTGAAGCATAAATCTCATTTCAGCAGACTTGGCTGTAGTTTGCTCTATGGGCTCCAACGTGAATTACCAGACCAAGGAAATTACTCAGCCACTCGCTCGTTAGTCAAAACGGTCATACGATTTCTTTACTAGGCAACAGCTAAGTGAAAATAGACGCTTTAACGGGATTAAGGTCACCAATATTAATAGATTCCTCAAGTATCCACCATAAATAATAATTTTATATATATTGGGCAGACACCACACATTTACATCATAACTAACCTACACGCATCCAGCTATTTCTGGAAAGTGTTTCCCAAAGTGACGTCGGATGTTTATGTCTGAGGCGTTGATGCTTTATATGTCGGGCTTCATGGCAGAACATTTATTAATAATATTACCCATCAGCGAAAATACCTACGAATTTTTATTTGTTATACAAAGTCATAATTTACGCCCTCGTTCGCCTTTAAATCGTTTCCTTTGCCTCTTTGATAAGAGGGTCTTCCGTCTCGCTGCTCCATTAAGGAAACTTCACCCATGTTTCTCAATGTTTTGTTATAACTCATTAACAAAAATACATCATTTCGAATATCAGCGTTCCAGGCAACAAGTGTACGAATCCCGCCCCCGCCTAAGTTTCTCATAAAGACGATCTGAGTTAGACCGACGCCTCAGTTAGCGGCGTCGCGACGTAAAAGTTAAACCTCTCTCGCAAATATGTCCGTAAGTATTGAGTTCCCATTTTGTAATTTATACGTTTTTACTCGCATAAATATAAAGAGCATTTGATCTGCTTAGACGCCTCGTTAGCATTAATTGTTGCTAATAATGAGTTTTGTGATGACGTTGGAGAATTATTTATAGTTCTAGTACCTATACGAAACACCTGTGCAACGAGAGTATTATTTTTGCAGCAGCCTAAGCTTTGTGCCTAAACACAACAAAGACTTATATTCGACAATCCAGACCCAGCGTAGGGTCACACAGTTTACTCATATTTTTCCTCCGGATTTGCAAAATCAATAACGATCGATTCTGAAATAACTCCGTGAAATCACCACTAAAAATGAATCTGGAAAATTTGGAAGCTGGAACCGGGCCAATCAATACAGATCAAACCTCTGAACTCTATCCCGTTCTTTACATCCTTGCTTATTGTAGAAACGAAACAAGGAGCTGGAAGGCGAAGTCCTGGACTGGATTTCCAAGGTCCTGGGAGAACCTCTCCCCAATGGAGAGTTTGAAAATATCCTTAAGGACGGCATCATCCTGTGCAACCTCATGAATAAACTGGCGCCTGGGTCGGTCAAGAAAATCGCCACCAAAGGGACCAATTTTCAGCTTATGGAAAACATCCAGCGGTTCCAGGCCGGCATGAAGGCGTACGGCGTGCCTCAAGAGGAAATTTTCCAGACTGCCGATTTGTTTGAGAAGAGAAATGTTGCCCAAGTACGATATAATGTAATTCGTTTTGTCATCATTTTTCCAACCCTTTTTATAGGTGGCCCTATCTTTATATTCTCTGGGACGCCTGACCCAGAAACATCCAGAATACAACGGTCCCTCTCTGGGACCGAAAATGTCCGAGAAGAACGAGAGGACTTTCACGGAAGAACAGCTACGGGCCAGTGAAGGGCAACTGAACCTTCAAATGGGCTACAATAAGGGGGCGTCTCAATCTGGACATGGAGGCTTCGGCAACACTCGCCACATGTAAATAATTAAGCTTTAGCTCATAATAATTAACTTATTTTTATATCTAATTATTACTCATTGTTACGATATTATTAATATTCATCGACTTCTATGCAATAAAGGATGTTTTTTTAATTATCGTTGTGAGATTACTTTTCGAGATACATTTAATTACCATAAGATGATTAGTTATCTATAGAAGTTCTTGACACAGAGAGAGAAGTTTAAGACCGAAAACAGGCATACAAAAATTTAAGGTAAATTAAAGAAATTCTCACAACATGACAACATGGATCACGTCCGAATGACTATCCCCTTGACTAAAACCCTGACGATATAGGAACAAAAGAGAAGCGCTGTGTTGCCATTTTCTGCAGCGATTCCTCATATTCCTCAATAGTTTTTCAAATAACGAGTCAAGCAAAATTATCGCTTTTAAATTTTTTTAATTAAATTCTTTCAAGTGCTTAAATGTAAATCGAGGGCGTTCCTAATTCGTCCCAGACGAGTTCGCTTCTTAGCCATCCCTTGTCCAACAATTGGTGTTTTGGTCCTTTGCGTGAAGTTGCATCTTCTTTCTGGTTACTCTCCTGATCCTCCTTGGAACATCTTAGCTAAATATATTTGGATTGTATCACAAAGCATCACCAAACCTCCTCTCAATGCAATTCAATTCGATCATAATATTATGTTGCTATCCTTTCTGTGTTTCTTGCAGAATTGAAGTCATCCTTTGGGCGAAACTGGGTTCTCTAAATAGCTCCTCTGGAAGGTTCTAGATGTCAACATTTAGGCGTTCAAGTTCTATTTGCTTGGATTGGCCCAACATTTTTGCATTCAACGCATTTATTGCTAAATACAGTTGTTGCATCTGTTTGAGCAATTCTTGAATATCAACTGGCGCGTTTTTCTCCTCTGTCTTGTGGCTTCCTTTTGCTGCTCCAGCCTTGCTTACTTTTTCCTGGCCGCATTACGTTTTTTGCTTTTTCGCAGTCTCCACCGTGATGACTTCCGTATTTCACGCATTTTATGCAATTCGTCTAGTAACGTTCAGCTTTGCGATATTTTACTGGCCCTGCTTGTGGCCTTCGAGACACCACTGAAATTGCAGCACCTCTGAACATTGAGCGTTTTCCCTTATTCTCTAGATTTACTTGCACGAATTCAACTAATAAGTTCCTTGTGCCTACCAGATTTTTACTCATTGTCTGTACAGAGAACTGGACAATCTCCCGTTGAAATGGGCCCCTTTTTACGTTTTCTTCCGTGAGGCTTGTGGCCATTACCACGTG
The DNA here is from genome assembly GCF_039881205.1 of Euwallacea similis. Taxonomy (NCBI): domain Eukaryota; kingdom Metazoa; phylum Arthropoda; class Insecta; order Coleoptera; family Curculionidae; genus Euwallacea; species Euwallacea similis. Next base: position 3,437,838 of record NC_089616.1, on the reverse strand, counting down.
GATTTGACGCGTGCAAATTTGGTTTAAATGTGAGATTTTCGAGATCCAGTGAATATGTCTCGTAAGCTCTATTTTTAAATGAAACAGCTGCTTTCACACAGATACATACATACGAGCCAAAGTTTTGCATAAGAGTGCTGATATTTTGAAAATTTGGAAAACCCGTCCAAAAATAACAATAATAATACGGTGGTTTTCAAGCATTTTATTGCTCAATGCGTTTGATTATTGAACCTTTTTTAAAGACAATGATGCCTGAATTGCAGAAACGAAGACGGTCCGAGTGTAACAACGCCCATCTTGATCCACATGAAATCAAACACCTTCTGCACACCTTTTACTAAAGTCCCATCGATTACGAAAAAAAAACAGTCAAAATAAACAATTACTCTTATATAATTTATTCATTTTGGACTAAAACGATGTTTTGCATTTAGATCGGTTTTATAACACCCATTAAAAGAAATTCTCATAGTGTATTAGGGAATTCGTTCATTGCGGTTTACAGTGGAAGAATATCTTGTTTGATGTTGTTTTTGCTTTGCGAACCGGAGTAAATTGGACTTTTCGGCCTTTTCTTGCAAGTGAAATATATAGTGTTATAACCACCTTGACCCGCGGAATTTTAATTACCTGCGTTAGTTATTGAAATTGAGTTTTCGTAATAGCGTTAATAAACCACATGCAAATTGGTACTTTCCACATACATTACGTTTTGTAACAACACGTGCAGATCGAATCTTGTATTTACCAATAAATGGAAAAAATCCAAAATCTAAAGCGATTTTTCACAATGTGGCAACCCTGGGGGTATGTGCACTTACAACTCACCCCAAACTCTACAGCTACTAAAAAATATAACGTTGCCACTTTCGCGAAATAGATTATTAGAAAACTGCATTGGGATAAGGCATTACTAATCACTATCTAACAGCATGCCTCTATGACAGTCCCAAATATTGCATAATAGGTACCAGCATATATGTGTGCACCTATAACCGGCAGGCATGCAATCCTCCCGAGTGAAAGTTATCTTTCAGAGTATGTCTCGGTCGCTTGCAGATTGCAGAATTCCCCTATAGGAGATTTTAATCATTTACGGTCTTATTTATTTGAGCCGGCGAGCCGAACGTATTCTGTGCAAGAGCGGTCATCATGGTAGGTCCTCGTGAGTTCTTGGTTTGCGCGGTTTTGTGCCAGTGGTTCGTCGTGGGAGCATGGGGGAAGATCTTGGAAACGCAACGTAAGAAGGCATTTTTATTCTTTTTGTCCAGATTTGGAGCTGGAAGTGGATTGTTTGTTTGCCTCATACGGCGAAGTTACGATTAAAGGATACGAAGCAGAAATCAGGAAATGCAAGTTTAATTTTTCTATTATAATTTTTCGCTGAAAATGGGCGTGTTTATGAATATTCAATAAAAGCCAAACTTTAGTCCGCCATTATGTCAAGATAATTATGCACCAACGACGAAAATTTAAAAAAATGTTCTTACAGTATGAACGAACTAACCTGCATTAGCCTCGATTTTTCCGACTTTGCAGGACCGGTTGTCCGAAATAAATAATGCAATTTTATTACTTCCAAAATCTCGTTTTAATCGCCAAGGTACATTCACCTCTAAACCTTGACCTAAAATGCACTACTTAGGGTGTTTGAATAACATTTGAGCGTTTTAGCCGATTTTGTGAAAACCTGCATGATCACCAAGCCATGGGACGAATTCGTTAATTGTTCCACGAACTCAGTTCAGGAGCTATTCTACGAAATTCCCAAAGGAAATGAGGACATCGAGCTTCAGGTCTTAGACCCTTTGCATATCCCTACTGTGAAGGTAAGATGTTTGTTTAAGTATTAAAGTGCAAAAACCCAGATAAAAGTGGCGCAATTAACGCAAGCGACCATGATAAAATGCCGCAATTTGTGCGAGAAAATAACTGAAGTAACATCTGAAACGCATTAGCGTCCGAAGCGTTCTCCGAGCCTTCTCTTGTGTTAAAAAAATTGTGTCAAGGCACTTATGTTAAGTTATTTCTTTGCTGATCAACCGGTGGCGAATCTTCACTCACAAATTTGCTTTTTTCTAGATTCTTCAGGGCGGAGGTGGCCCAGTTACAGTGAACGCCACCCTCACCCAAGTCTCTGTGGTGGGTTTCGGAAATACGAAAATCCTGTATAACTCCGTCGATCCAGAAACTTACGACTTCTTCACGAAGCTGCATCTGCCCAGACTGAAACTGGAGGGTAACTACCAGCTTTTAGGACGAATTTTGGTGATAGCCTTAAGAGGAAAGGGCAGCTGTTGGTTCGACGCCAGTAAGTCTTTATTTATAAATATTATGTCTCAGCGATTTTCAGTACTATCTTTAAAATAGATATGACATCCTACATCTAGTCTAATAATAGAAGATTGTAGAATCGCACTTTGAGCTCCATCTGCGAAATTCTCGGACAAACGTCCAATTTTCGGAAATACGAATTTCTGTCGTCGAGTTCGCCAAATATCTGGAAAGATGGAGCTTCGAGAGATTTGAGCTCGTGCCAGAGTGGCTATTTTTGATATATACAAGTTGCCTTATTGCTTGTGACAGTCACTCAAATGGTGGGGAGATGTGATTAATTTTTACCGCAGTACAGGTGTTTAGAGGATGACGGAAACATGACGTTGGGTTATTTGTTGCGTTGCAGCATTGATGAGCAGCACAGCTCCAATACTATACAGGATGGGGCAATTTGATTTTCCCCGGTATCTCTGATTTAATTGCGATCGATAAGTCTTCAAATTCTACGGGGGCTGTAACGGCGATTCAAACATAATTGGAACGGAATATATTGCAACCAAGCGCGCGTTTACGCGGGGCGTGTATGTAGGGTTGCCTGTTTAAGGGGAATGTATAATGTGTTTATTTCTATCACAATCTTGCTTATATTAGTTATTGTTGTCGTAAAAGTGCATTCTACAGATATTTGGCCTCAAAGTTTTTGGCATTCATTTTGATTTACATCAAAACTGGCAACGGAAGATTTGTATCAGCAGCAAATTTCACTGTTTTTTTGTCGAAAAATTTTGTTTTTGCCAAAAATGACTCGTTTATTACAAAACGCGCATTTTGTCGAGTTATAATAATACCAACGCATTTATTGCATATATGTAGCTTCTAAATATTTCAGAGGATCTCGAGATTACAGTGAAATCTGAGGTCAAAATGGAAAAACGCAGCGGCTTCCACTTCTTTAAAGTGAACCGAGTGCACGTGAAATACTCCATTGGAGGCTTGAAGCTCTACCTGGGCAATTTATTCGACGGAATCAAACCCTTAGGTAATCTGAGTTAACCCAAACTAACCTGAACTAACCATCACTTTCTTACAGAGGACTCAACCAACGCGTACTTGAACTCCAATTGGCGCCCAGTTGCCGAATCTATAAACCCAATTTTATCGAAAACTATCGAGGATATAATGTTGGATATCTTGCAGAAAGTATTCGACAACATTCCCGCAGATTTTTTCTTGGGAGACATTGATGCCAATGAAATTCTTAAAGGGAGACAACCCTGAGTACCTAATTAGATACAAAAAAGTGCTTAATTATCATTTTTAAGGGAAGGCTTTGTTTGAGCCTCAACAAGGGTCCATACTGATCTCAATTTTTCCAATCTAATTTGCCAAAATTCCAATGTGAATTTCGAAAGAAAATGGAAGGTCACGGGTATCCAGACATAGACTCTGTAAAAATACGTTGGGCAAGAACCTAAAAATACTCCTCTCGTAAATAAAACCTCTAATTGGCTTTCTGATTAATTATTGTTTCAAGGATTTATATTTTTTTTACTTAGAATTTAAGCCATTTTGTTCACTGGTGTTTAGACAGTATGCTTAAGTATATAATATATTTAAATCGATTTAAATTAACTTAAGCCTATATTAGGTTAGTTCAGGTTATAGTGTATAGACGCATAAAGCTTGATGAGACACAGATGCCCACACGTTTTTTTCTTCGATTTTTTTGATGAGTTTGAAACGATTACTTCGCTGAGCAAAAATAACCAGGTGCGTAAAGATATGATGCTAACTGTTGAAGTATTTTTGGAAGTAATAAAAACCCTGACTCATTAATATTTATGAGCTTTCGTATATAGTTCGCTCCTGTATCACTGGCTGAGTATTTTTGGGAATGTGTGCTCAAAGACTTAACCATAAAAAGAGGCGAATTTCTTCAAAAATGTGATATTCCCGAAAGCATTCCGCCAAAAACTTCATCTAATTTTAATATTATAAACACACAGGTGGTTGCACTTACTTGCCAAAGAGGTCTCGATGGTCCAGGCATTTCGTGTGATTCCCAAAGGTCTTTCCAGATGCTTGAGCTTTCGCTTCAAAGGTGTAATTCACACCTTTAATCACAATAAGATCACTGGTAAGACCGAAGATTAACTACGTAGAATTTCCAACGTCTCTCTCTTATAGCGTCGCATTTTACTGTAGCGTCGGCCACGCCCACGATAACGTTTTTCCAAATTTTATTTTAAGAGGACTAAGCGAATATTTCGCATGCCTTCACGGCTATTTGCTCGCAAATATAGCGTGATTCATGGAACTATTATGGGATGGTTATGCATGGGCCCAGGTGGCGGTTTTACCATGAACAAATTTAGCGTAAAAGGGAATGACAAAGGTTGAAATGAGACTGAATTTTGGAAGAATTGTCACTCTTAAGGAGAAAATTTAACGGGGTTGCGATGTGACTCACGGTTGACGTAAAATTCGGAATCGCCTGAAATTTTATTATTGTTTTGCTGCCGTGGCATATCGTTATTTTTGAAGTTGGTTACTCACTTATTTCAACTATTTAGAATCAACATGGTAATTATCTTTCACCGCGGTAAAAAAAGGAAAAAAATTGATTCATTATTGTGGATATTTCTTCACGTCCATTACACATGCTGCTTGACTAGTTTCAAGTACAAACTCAAAAACCTCTGGCCCATTAAAATCCGCTAAAAATATACTTCAGTGAAGGATATCTAAAGGACTCGTTTTCCTAAAGCACAGTAGCACTAAATTGTTTATTTTTTAAGTTATTTTTGGCAGATGTTCATATAGAGAAAGTGGAAATTATGTTAAACGATTTGCGGTACCCTTTCGGTTGGAGTGTTCCATATGCGAGATGTTTACCGTTACAAGCTGGCACCTAAGGAGCAAACCTTTATAAAAGTTCCTCTATAAAAATTATTTTTTTAAGAAATTTCTTTGAACATTTTCAAGCAGGGGAAGTACCCAACTTAGCCACTTTTTGCAATTATATCAGGTATCAGTATCTTCAAATATTTAACCTTTCCGAATAAAGAAAAATTTTTAAAATTGCATTACTGTATTGCTGGTTGCATATCACGAAACCTCCAACTATGAAAAGTATCTGGTTTCAACATGAGAAGAACTCTATCTTTGTCGATCACGTGAGAAGCCACGTAAAACAAAAGGAAACATATAATTCGCATTGTTCATCTCTCTCTGTCTCACTGGATACGATTTGACTTTTAGCTTTGGCATCTTATGACATTTATAACCTCCAATTTGTACCTGTAAATTTAACAAAATATTCTGAGAATCTCATCGTTAAAATGCATTGTAAACTGCAAAAACGTCGTTAACAGTAAACACAAAAATGCTTTAATACAAATAAACCACATTTTGGAGCAGGTTTTGATGCTTAAACCCGAAGCGTAGGCGGAAAGCTTCTAGAAAATTCATCCCAAAGTTTGTCATCTGTTGTAGGAATGTCGAAGGCCAAATTTTATTAGTGAAACGATGTGAAAAATGTGTTGAAATTAATTACAATTTATTAATAAACTATGTCCAACTGACGCCTAACTAGATCAATATTTCGTTTATTTACCAACAAGGAATGGTACAATGCTGTATTGAACCAGCTGCGCCAAAGAAGTGCCTTACTAAACAATAAAATTGTTTATTTTGTTACTCAAGTAGTGTTTATATTATAATGTTAACAAAAATGCCTTCAATACCAACTGTTATTGAGCCTGATGCAGGTATAATCTGACTCATTACTAGGCAAAGTTTGTCATTAACCAAAATAAAGCAATTTTTGCAGAGTGTCCCAGTGCAACAGACAGTGTTGGCTCACATTCTGATACTTCTACACACACAAATGCCACTATGACTAAACCTCATATGGAAGTTGTTTGTGTGATAGATATTTGTCAAAGTGAGAATTTGACCCAGAGAAGAAAGGCTCTGGAAGAGGTCAAAACTGCCTGTAATCAAGTAGGAGCTACCATGTCGCATATCCAAGTATGTAGTTAGTGATTTGAAAGACTTGTGTTTCCCTAAATTGAATGTTTTAGTTTGAAAAACTTGACTTTGGACAAGCAAATGTGGTTAGCAGTTTTTATAATGCAGATGTGGTGATTATTGATATTTCTCTGCCCGTACAGCAAAGCACCTTAATTTATCATTTGGGTGTACGAGAGAGCTTTAACATGAAACAAAATATATTGATTTATAATGATCTCGATTCAGAAATTACCTTGAGGCTAAAGGTAAGTGTGAGTGTGAAAACATTCTTTATTCCCAAAATATCACAATTCATTCTATGAAAAGATTGTATTCATGTTGGTTACTTATTTTTTTTTTATAGCTGTCTTGTTCCAATTACACATTTGTCTCCTATAAATTAGCAGACGTTGCATGTATAACTACAGGACCGACCGATAGAGCAGATGATACGACTGAATTTCTACATCAGCGATTAAAGAAATCACTTCAGGATGTTGAAATTCAGAGCAAGTGAGTTGTTCCATAATTCAATGCCAAGAGCTTATCTTATGGTCATGAATTGTAGAGTTCATATGAAAGAACGGTTTCTAGCTGACCTAAAAAAAATTAATGAAACCAAATCAGGCCCTGAAAGAAAAGAGGCATTGCTGAATATTGTCAATAGGCTCAATGATCGGAATGTTTTATCAGGTAAAATTTGCTATTAGAGACTTGATTGTGAGCTTAAACCATGAATGAACTTGTTAGGGGACACAGTACTAAATCTTCTGCTCAGCTTCAGAGACATCCAAGAGTATGAGTCGATGATTCATGTAGTTGAGGGTTTGCGCTCAATTCCTGCAGGGCAAAAGTACCTTAACTCTTACATTGTATTCTTATATGCCTTTGCTTTAAATAGGCGTAAAAAAGACGGAGACAGAGAGAAGGCTTTGCAAGTGTGCATTAATGCTTTGAAAAAGGTATAATTTAGAAAAGAAGAAATAACAGTTTAGGAAGCTGAGAAGTAATTTTGAAACCTTGTAGAAAGAGAACAATTTTCCTGACATGCTGTGCCTCTGTGGGCGAATTTACAAAGACAAGTTTACAGAGTCTAATTATTCGGATAAGGAAAGCTTGGATCAGGCTATTCATTGGTACAAAAAAGGGTTTGAAGTTCAGCCCAACGAATATGCGGGTATTACTGCCTAAGCATAATAAAATGTTAAGTGTGGTTTTATTGAGCTAATTTAAGGTATAAACCTGGCGACTTTGCTGGTGATAAAGGGCGAAGAATTGAGTAAATCCAGCGACTTACAGCACATCGCAATAGTTTTAAATAGTCTCATTGGTAAAAAAGGTAGCTTGGCTTCACTCAAGGACTACTGGGACGTTGCCACTTTTTTCGAGATTTCAGTGCTCGCTCAGAATTACGCGAATGCTATTCAAGTACGTTTTGAAACTCTAAATTTACTTTAGAAATAATTTTTTATTTGTCTATAGGCAGCAGAGCATATGTTTCGTTTGAAACCCCCCGATTGGTACCTGAAATCCACTATAGGCAATATACAGTTAATAGATCGGTTTAGAAAGAAAAAGGAGGAGGATATTTCGGGTGAAGAGCAAGTCTTTTATTTCTGGATGGAATTTTTTACCGAGGCCATTAAGAAGGTCGATGAAGTATCTTCCGATGGGAGGTTTCCAGTGCTCATTTTCGAGCCCAGCAAAGAATACATGCCCAGTTCTGTATGGATTAACTTTGGAGTAGAGCCTCAAACGTTACAAGTAAGTTTTGAGTAACTCCAAGGCAAAAGATTATGTCGTAATCGTTAGCGATTTCATCAATCGGCTTTGCAATCATGAAATAAAATTGCTTAACTGAATGTTCAATCGTCCGTTATAAAATTGTTAGTTCCTGTTTGTTTTTATATTCCACGCCGCATTAATGCAATTTTTTCTATCATTATAATCACTCAGTGAATTTATGCTTTAGAGAAGGTTATGCAGAAATGTGTATAAAATCCCAAGAAGCTTTTATTCAAATTCCTTTTTGGGTAAATAACTAAGTTTAAGCTTTCCCTGGTTTATTAAAAATTTTCAGGTGAGTAATATTTGCTTAAAAAGATTGAAGTCGTGCTGCACTGAAATTCACGATTGGGAGTTCACCGCGAACGACATTAGGAGTTTCAGCTTAAGCACCCAAGACGACAGATCTCTATTTCTCTACGTTTTAGCCATATCCGATTGTTTTCAAATATTTTTTCCTTCCGAAGCATGCAGGTAGAAAGGTACAAGTTCAATTTAAATTAAAAATAACTAAAAATATCATTTAATTAGGAGCGTCTTTCATAAGTTATTAGTTAATTTACTGAACTACCAAGAGAGACCTTTAGAACCGGAACCGCCACAGGAAATTCAGCTTGAGTACGAGCGAGATGAGCAGGGTAGGAAAAAAATGCTGGGGAAAGGCACTTATGGGGTGGTTTATGCAGCTTTAGATTTGAACAAGCAAGGTTGGTTTTTTGTCTCCTATATTCTGATATGCAACCGCTCCTTTTTCTAGTTCGGATAGCTGTTAAAGAAGTGCCTGAAAAGAACCTTGGAGCGGTGCAGCCGTTACATGAAGAAATTCGAGTTCACTCTCAATTGAGGCATCGCAATATCGTTCAGTACCTGGGGTCGCGATCAGAAGAGGGTAAATTTATAGCAATTTTATCTCACTGTTTATTAATTAGTCATTGTTAAATAGGGTTTTTTAAAATTTTCATGGAACAAGTCCCTGGAGGTTCCCTGAGTGCTCTTTTAAGATCCAAGTGGGGTTCTCTTCAAAAGAACGAACCCACGATGGCGTCTTATACCAAACAGATCCTTGAAGGCTTAAAGTACCTGCATAGTCATAGAATCGTGCATCGGGATATTAAGGGTGTGCTTCACGTTCCGTTATTCATTTAAAGTTTTATTTCCTATTTTTTGTCTTCAGGCGACAACGTCCTAGTAAACACTTACAGTGGAGTAGTGAAAATTTCCGATTTTGGCACGTCAAAGAGATTGATTGGTCTCAGTCCCAGTACTCAGACTTTTACGGGCACTCTTCAGTATATGGCACCTGAGGTCATCGATAGGTTGGTAATCGTAATTTTTCCCATCGATTTCTATGATCTTGGAATAATTTTTCAGGGGGCAACGTGGGTATGCGGCTCCAGCCGATGTTTGGTCGTTGGGGTGTACTGTAGTGGAAATGTCGACGGGTAAACCGCCCTTTATTGAATTGGGGTCACCGCAGGCCGCACTTTTTAAGGTTGGATACCATAAAGCCCATCCGGAGATTCCCGAATTGTCCGATAAAGCCACAACGTTCATTTTAAAGTGTTTCGAGTCTGATCCTGACAAACGGGCGACTGCCGAACAGCTTTTGGAGGATCCATTTTTATGTAAGTCTGTATTGGCCTTTTCACAATGCACGATTCAAGAGTCACTCTAATAAGATAAATATATTATATCGGAGTTTTCCTGAGCATTTCTAAAAGTGCAGAGAAACCTATTTCATGGCCCATATATAAGAAATGTGTCGATTATTTTAGGGCAATATGCCTGAATACTAATCTGGAATGAAAAAAGTACAAATACACTAGTTACTTTGAACTTGATTTCTTGTGTCTTCACAAATCTGGAATTAAGTGAAAAGCTTCGTACAGACCTGAACATTTTACTGCAGAACGAGCCGATGCGGAACAAAACACTAACTTGGACCAGGCGCGATATAAATTTCAAATCATATGGGTTTGTTGAAAAAAGTGTGATTGAGAAATCGAGTGGGAGAGGAAGTTTCTTAAAGATCTACAAGTTCTAAGTTTCCAAAAGACTTTAAAATAGATCTACTTGTAAATCATGTAAAAAAATAACTGCAACAAGTTTTTCAAGTATAAATTTCGAAGGAAAAGTGTCAACACTGCCTACACAAATGATACATGTGGCCTTGGCTTGGCTGGCCAAGTTGCCAATTTTCACGAATTGTTGGAAGATATTCGTTTTCAGGTATTCCAGAATTCGTCACATTAGTCGATTTCATTGATAAACAGCACGTTTCTATACATTCATTAGCAAAGGGCAACAAAGGCGCGATAAAAACACACTTGAACGCTTTTTTTGTTAGAATTCCATCGTGTTGTTGCAAACTAACAAAAAAGAACTCTTTTGCCAGTCTTGCAGTCTCGCGGTGGCAAGTTTTCTATACAAATTTATCTCAAAAGTTTGTAAGTTAAATTACGAAAAGTGGTTAATTGTTAATTGAGGTGGCTGGCAGAAAAATGCGTTTTCACAAGGATTGTGTATCGAAAAAGTGTCTCTTTGGTTGGCTGCGTAAAGGTACATAATGCCCAGTACCTCCTGCATTTCATCTCAAAGTGAAACGATTAAATTACAAGGGTTTCAATACCACAGAAGTGTCTAAAACTTTCTCTATAGGTCCCGAAAGGAAAAAACCTGTTCGCGTGCCCACGGAATTCAACAGGAGCGTTTCAGTTCCTGTGGATAAACTGGCCCCCAGGATGCTCTCTGGACATTCCAGTGCCCCGAATCAAACTCCTACAACTCCAGAATCTGAGTAAGTAAATAGGAATACGGACACGAAATGAGTATCTAATTAATCATTAGCGGGCTGCGTCCTTTAGTATACGATGTGTGATCGCATGTCGTAAATTTTACGTTATATACCTTTCTCGCATTTTCATGCCTATTTAGTGAAGATTTGGAAAGTTGTATTATAATATAATACAACTTTTCTGTATTATATTATAATACAACTTTCCTGTGGCGTTAAAATTCCTAATCGTCAGGCTCCGAATCATATGTATCAGGACATTTCATTCTGGTAATAAAAGCAAGCCCCTTCGAAATAAGAGTTGGAATTGCAATATTATCGATTGAAATACCATTGCCTGCTGGAAGGTTAAAAGCTTGCAAATGGTGACCATAAACTGTCGTATCCGTTGTCTATATATGTCTGTAATTATCAAATATCGAAAATCACATTTTTGTGTTTAATTCTCATCCTCAATCCCGTTTGTTTTGTAGTGGCTCCAACCACCATCATACGAGAACCGCTTCGCTTTTGCCGCCCATTCACATGCCCACCGATTTGAGTTTCGGCAGGTACGCCGCTTAAAAGTTGTGCTTTGGTTTAGTGCTTAAAATTAAATTGTTTAAAAATTAAATTCTTTTTCTACCAACTTTTTATTAGCCTGGCCTCGACTCCCTCATTGGATTGTGGTGACTCCGGCCTGGACCAACACTCGGAAAGGCGAAATTCCTCAGGAACTCTTTTATCTCCTGAGGCTGAAGTAGGTAATGGTCTCATAAAAACCTCGAAAATATCCTCGATAACTTTAAATTTGCCACTTACTAGGGACTGAAACTGATGGTTTTTATCTACTGAAAAAAGACTCGCAAAGAAGGACGACTTTGGCTAAAGTGTTAGCCAACGACGGGAATAAAATTGTTGACTTGTGGATGCAGAAGGTCAGGGATAAATATTTGGGAGAAACCGTTTTGACCCCGAAACATCTACTCAAGTGAGTCTTTGAGAACTTGACCTTTAATGCCTTTTTTAACGTTTTCTTCTAGGTTAATGGACGGCCTTAAGTCGTTTATAATAGATCCCAATGTGAGCATTGTGGAGTCAACAGTCAAGGAGCTGAAAGAGGAGATGGATTATGATGGTACTGCTATTCATCAATTGCAGTTTGCCATATATTTATATCAAGTAAGACTAGAAAATTGCAAGCAATGAACATAGTGATCTCATCAACAAAAAGGATGCGGAAAATTTAGAGCTTTCTCTCTTCCACCTCAGATGGTGTGCCAATTAACCATTCTTCATAACAATAAATTTTAATAAACCTAGTTGGCTTAGGGGTAATATTTAACTCTAAAATTCTGTAATATCTACCACAGGAATCGGTGAACGAAATCCTACGTCTGCACCCCATAAAACCCCACTGGATGTTCGCCTTGGATAATCTAGTCCGGTCTTGTGTTCAGGCAGCAATCACCGTCCTTTCTCCCGAGCTGGGCGAAAACCTCGCCACACACGGCTCTGTTGATACCTCCAAATCCGGCAAAACCAACGAGAGCTTCGACATTGAACACTCTTTAATTCACTTAAAAGGGGAGCACTCAAAAATCTGCCACGATTGCATTGAGAATTTGAAGCGAATTGTCGTAAGTTCAGTCACTCGAGTATTGAGTTTCGGGGCTGAAATGTTGAGACAGGTTAGGGAGCTGCAAGAATCGAACAGACAGCAGATGGAGTCCTTGAAGACGTTCCTTCACGAGACGATTAAGCAGCAAACGGAGCTCTTGCGACTATCGTCCTTGTCTGAGGAATGCGATGAGGGGGAAGAAGACTCGAAGTTGGCCAGTTGGTTGGAGGGATTAGGGATTACTGATAGTGCCAGAAAAAAGGTTTGTTTTAGGGTTCAATAAACTTTTCGAAATCATTTTACTAATTTTAGGTCCTATCTCGTGGTTACAAACTAGAGGAAGTTCTTCTTGATTTCACTAGAGAAGAGATTCGAAGTCTGGGCCTAATAGGGGCTTCAGGCTTAAGGCTTTGGAAGGCCATTAAGCAATACCGTAACACTAAAGGGCCCTGTTAAAATATGATGATTATTTTTAGACACTTTGTTCAAAATCAATATTCGTGGGAACCCCAAGTAAGCGTACTGCCTCACATACATAATCTATAAACTATAAAGTGTCTCAAATTAAATATCAGTCATCCAATGATATTTTTGTATGCTTCATGGTATTGCTATTTATAATAACTAATTTTGAGGAGAATTTGAATTTTTGTGGGATTTTTCCCTTGACTTTGCTGTGATTGTTTTCTATATTTCCGTCGGCAAACGGACTACACAACTACATTAATTGTGTAGCTATTAATTAAAAGTTACTGATCTAAGCAGCTTAAGCAGCTGTAAAATTTCAAGATTTATTTAATTTATATTCAGAAAGCAGCTATTTCTTTGATACTGCGTATAATTAACCAGAATAGTTAAAATTTTAATTTATTTATTAGAAGAAAAAGCTATTGGATTGTCTTCCAGAACAACACAATGAAAGGACTGATTAAGTTTTTAGGAATAAGAGTAAACATTTAATTTCCTTTTTGCGTGCGAGATTAACGTGTGACCAATTATTGTATTTATTGATGTGTAAAACACTTTTTATATGCTGCAGACGGAGAAGGATGTACAATTTCATTTGCAACTTTTAGTCGAGAATAATAATTTATTTTACTGCGTTTTTGCATCTGTCTGCGGTCAAAACTTTGTCATCACATATTTATAGGCAAAGAAGTGCCTTAAGTTTTAAGTGTTTTTAGATTTTTTTGAAAATTGTTTTGAAAATTTTATTTTATTGATGAAAAATGGTGCTAATAAAAATTCTAACATTACACATTTTCTCTTTTTGTCCAATAATAGCCAAAGGGAATAACCGCACGAAGTGTGATGTAGAGTGTGGCACTATTTTTGATTTTTAATTTGTAGATGGCATTTGTTTCAAGAGTTCAAGTTCAAGTGAAAGAGAAGAATCTGATATTCTGAACTTACATGAAAACGTGCACTAGTCGGAGTAAACACCTTTTTTTATAACACACATGATCTCTAAATTATGCTGTTAAAGTTAAAAAGCGAAATTTTCAATTGAAAATTATGTCGCAACCCAATACATCATAATCACATAACCTTCTCTTTCAATCAATAATAAAACATTGCATCCCACTTCCTATTACAAGGTTGTTCCAGTATAGTGTTTAATAGTTCTAGGAAAAATAAGTAGAAAAAAAAAATGTATCAAGATCGCACTTATAAATTATTCTTAATCGTCGGCCCTTAATAGTTTCTTGATTCGATGGCGAACGTGAATTCTGATGTAGTTGCGGTTTAGAAAACCTGATCGACTGTAATGTACTGTAAGTGCATTCCAATAACGATAACATTCTGTCACTTGCGCCAAGCTTTTTGGAACGACATTCTTAAGTGATGTAGATCAAAAGGTAAATTATCTGACCTGGTTTCTGTGTGAACCGTCCACCTGCGCCTTTATGGTTAACTCCTGTCTAAGACTTATTACGAGAAGGCATACATAAGAGTCTTTGTATCGAAAAGTTGACCAAAAGGTGAAAGTGCAAATTTTAATATAAGTAATACCAACTGGTTGATTTACCATCTTTATTAATTTATATTATTTATTTTTGTATTTCCAATTGATACCAATATAAACTCATTATCCCCATATACAGCCTTTTTAATGAAGTGAATGTGAAATTAATCGATTTTAGAAACACGCCTTTGGCACATTGACATCTCCCTAAAAGGAATTAGGTCACATGACCACCTACTGTTCAATTAGCTTAAAAAATGATTGATTTGAATTATTATCTGATCACTCAACACTTTACATATGCGGCTTGATTTATTAACTGGCATTTACTATCAAGAATGCAAACCGACATACGAGACACGCACGTTCCTTTCATTCTTGCTATCTGCACGTAGACACCTTGCCTCGTCCTAGAACTTGGACGGTGTCATGGGGACAGGCCAAGGTTGGTCTTTTTATTTAAAACAATTAATCTCATTAGGTTTTGCCACCGATTGAACGTAGCTAATTAATTTTTGCTTTCTCGATTCAGGTTCTAACGAAGCAATTAAAGCTGGTGTTCATTCAAACGATGAGTATAACTCAAATTTTTAATTTCAAAAGACGGAAGCAGGAACTTCTAACAATGTAAGCAAAAGACAATATTTTCTTATAAAACGACCTCTTAGGCACTAACAAGCATGTTTTGCTAATCCAATGGCAAAGTCTTAATTTGGTCAAAAACCACGTGCTTTAAGAGAGTCATATAGTTTCGGTTTCATGGGCGTTCACATATCTTTCCTTTATGGGAAACGAATCTAGCTTTAATTGGTCCAGTTTTTGCGCTAGTTTTATGGGTATCCTATATAAGATCGGAAGGAACTGTACCTACCAGGAAGTATGTGACGGAATAATTAATAAGGTTTCGTAATACCCTCGAGTGTGTAATGTCTTCAATAAGTCTTTATACGAGGTCAGGTAGGCTTTAAATAAATTTAATCTAAATTTGAAATGTAGAAATCTTGAAATAAACCAAAAAAAGCAAAAGACTTAGTAATTATTAACCATAATAAAAAATGTTGCTCTTGGTGTAGCCAAAACAATTATGAACGAGATATATTTGGTCCCTTTTTCGGGCAGCCTAATATATACGTTAGGTAAGAATACGCGCTTCACCATGACAATCCCCCCTTTAATTGAAAATTGATGAATCCTATAACAGAGTTTTAACATGTAGACATTCCTAAAAAGGAAACTATTGACTTATTTAGAGAATACATACTATGTATTATTCGAATTTCAATAAAGTGCCGTTATCTAGATAGTAGATATACAAACAGAAACTGAGCAGTTTTTGGTGAAATTAAGCTTCATTAAAAACATTTTTATTGAAAATGTTAATGATTAAAACAATTTCCATTACTATCTAAGATGAATGTCCTCGCAATAGAAGATTAGAGATCTCGAGGTAAAATAGTTATGGAGACATTTTCGAGCATCTTCAACTTTGAAGAACCGTTGGTCAGCTACATGAAACTGTACTGATGTGAATAACTGGAAGTTAGAAGACCCCAGTCTGGAGAATACGACGCATGCTGTAGCTTATGTAGATGTTAACTATTCGATTTTTGTTGCCTTCTGTTAGCTTGTAAGGAACCCATTTTACTTCCTTTTCTATCCTTTCCGATACATGCATTCGAACTGAAATTGCTTGCTGAGTCATTTCTAATAGTTCAACAATCAGTTTGGCATGGATTTTCTTCCAGTAAAGTTGAAAGTTTTTTGTCTTTAAATTTTTTTCTGCACTCGGA
Source organism: Euwallacea similis (assembly GCF_039881205.1). Lineage (NCBI taxonomy): Eukaryota > Metazoa > Arthropoda > Insecta > Coleoptera > Curculionidae > Euwallacea > Euwallacea similis. The sequence goes on along the minus strand of NC_089616.1, from coordinate 3,421,609 downwards.
CGTGGATCGTCCTCAACACACAAACGTCTCTCACTAAACCAGCTCCTAAAGGTTAAAGTACCAACAGAACTATCTCCCCAAGCTGAATTAATCATTTCTGTAGTTTCAGTAGCATTTTTGTTTCATTTAACACAGAACAATATCGATATTGTTAAATTTTGCCTGGAAACATCCATCTCTTAATCACATTTCATGCACAGAATGACAGTTCGTAGGTAACTGAAACTTTTATTATACAAGGTGTTTCTGGATAGATAGTAAACATTTTAACGGGTGAATCTTGAGCCAAATTTAAGACGAAAAGTTCGTATAAAGACATGTCCAAATATGCTTAGTCTTCGATCTTCAGGGTGTTAAAAACACTTTTTTTTTTCATTTTTTTAAATTACTTGTTTATTTTTTATCGAAATTTGTTAAAAATTAGTACATTTCATTCGCCGAGTGTTTCCTATAAATGGAAATTTTCGGACTTTGATTTTATATACGAGGTGATGCGGATTGATGGGTCTTGAGCTCTCATTTATCACATTTTTTTTACATTAGTAGATGGGGGTCATTTTCAGCAGCTGCAATAAAATTAAAACACTATCATATTAAATAAAGTTAAACTCTCGTTTAAGCTTGATTGATTAACATTAATGTTAATAATTGCATCTGCAGGAAGCAGTTGCTTATTATCGCGACTATTACCTAAACCATCGATTTAAGTGAAATTTTGCAAGAGACTGAAAAGTGAGAAAATTCAATGCGGATTTCAGAAATTTGTCTAAAAGAATCAAAATATTAACAGAGAGATATTGGACATGTCTTTATACGAACTTTTCGTCTTAAATTTGGCTTAGGATTTATCCAATAACATTTTTACCATCTATTCAGAAACATCCTGTATAAAGAACAATACATGCGTAAAATTGCGGACCAATTGTTTGCGTTTATAGTAAATGCCAAACTAAAAGTCTCGCGCTTCATCAAAATTCTATGTCGCGCTGCTCTACGCTGTCGCCAGACTCCTGAACAAATCTTTGAGGCGATATACATATAATTTGCTTCAGGACAATCAATCGTGAAATTTAATAAAAACAATGTTTTTAATTAAAGAATTGTATTTTTGTGTACGTAAATAAAATTAATAATAATAATAAAATTAATAATAACTACTAATAATCAACATATAAACAAACATGAGTTTGCGATTGACGGCAACCCTGTCGGTTTAAAATTTTTCCAGTGATCAAGTTTACATCTCACTGGAATTATCGAATTTTAGCTAAATGACGTCACATCAAAATTTCTGACCATATTTATTATATTTATGTTTATATTTTATTATATATGTACCTATATAACCATATTCATTCAATTTTTAATAATTAATGCGTTTTACCTACGTATGACAATGATAACTAAATAAGTTTGATGTATATTGCTTCCGAGATAAACATAACCAATGTGGCCATGTTATTTCGTCATAGATGACGTGCGAGACTTTTAGTTTGGCATTAACTATATAAGGTACATTTTTTATGCGGCTAATTTCGGTGTTCAGTTTCTTTTTGTACACCTATTAGATGTGCTCAACACTTATCCATCGACCTTTCCTGAATTCGCAACTTAATAAAACGTAAATCGTTGTATTACTTCAATTTAATAAGATATCAAATCCAAACTACCACCACAAACAATATCCGCGACTTGTAATTATTACTCAAGTAATAAGCAAACGTGCCTTACAAAATTACAAAGTAGCCGCAATGCTATTAGCGAATCAAATCTAATGGTTTGATGTATATGATTTCAAAGCTAATACCCGGGCATTCTCATGTTCTTTTCGCAATTCTTACAACTAAGCTGTATTCGCTAATAAGTAGATACAAAGCGGAGTAATACATCACATTAAGAAATAAATTAAGGGGCATATAAAACCGCGAAGGCCGAGTAAAACCGTTCTGTATATTATTTAGTTAGAATTGAGAGAAGAACGGAAAATGTTACTCTCAATGATAGCCGGTAAGGTCTCAGTTTTATGACACTGGTTTTACATACATAAGCAATTAATTAAAACTAATCAAGTGCTGATATAGTGTTTGTTTTATGTATCAGAAGGAGGAAGCCTGCGGTACTATAGCAAACACGGAAAGCATTCCGCAAGGATAAAAGTAAAATACCTTTACGTCCAATTTATTAATCAAACTGTTTTAAACGGATCTGGGACACGCCCACCATTTTCAAAAAAATGGTACAGGGTTTCCGCCACTCTATTCGTTTATAAGATTTATTTACATAATGAGTGTGTGACCATCTAAGTGTAACGTAATAAGCATTATTATAGCATCGCTTATCCTCAAAATTGGATGATTGATTATCTTTAATAGGCAATAAGGGAGTCCCCTTTGGCTTTCAATAGTATAGTAATCATAAGCTTTAATGTATATTTGTCATGGTTTACCATCGTACCTCTAAGGTCTTTGAAAACCATCGTTTTTCTTTCAGTGCTTCTAAAGGACATTGATGATGATTTGCTTTCCTTGGTCACCGGAAATGAAATCTTTTTGCTTTTGATATGGCCAAAAGAATTAGAGGTGTTTGCCCGTTTAATTCACTGCATATTACGTGCTACAATCGCATAAATTTAATCGCATGATAGACCAAAATGCCCGTATAATAGAGTGACCTTCCGTAATTGCGACACCCTGATTGTTGGAGCAATTAGGTATACCAACAATGTAATAATTGTGGTTGAACGTGAGCACTGATGAAGTTGACATTTTGGTGTCCCTGGGTTGATTAAGAGAGGAAAGAAATTAGATATAAGAAATTCTACTTTTATAGAGGCAAATTTTTTTATATAGTTCGACAACATAAAGCGCGCCAATGCGACATGCATCAGAAAAATCCTTAATGATGTAATAGTATTGGTGGGGCGACTATATACAGTGGCTCAAAAAAATATTGGCACACCCCTAATTTTTCAAATATAACAAACATTCCAACATATTTTTTCAAAAAACTAGTTTTACTATTTTCAATTTCTTATTTTACAATAAAAATCAATAAGGTTGTCTTGTTCTAAGACTGCATCAATTTAAAAAATATATTAACAGTTTTTATTAGGTCAAAAAAGTATTGGCACACTGGCACAGGATTATTGTAAAGTTGATTTACTGTAATTAATATCTTTAAATGTGGGTAAAATGGATCTAGATGGCTTCGATGTTTTCTCAGATGACATTTTGTTTAGTTTTTGTTTTGTTTTGCCGTTTAATTAGTTGGCCAATATGCCGAAAATTGAAGAGTTATCGAATCAAATTAGTAATCAAATACTTCCTCTGTCCCAAAATAATAGTAGCAAATGAAAACTTTTCTTGGAATTATTGTTGCCTTCAGTCACAAGTGAATTTTATTATAAAGTTATACCTTAATACATTCAGATTAACATTGCCATGACTTGAAGCTTGTTATTTATTTCATCTATTAAAATTAGATTGACATTATAGTAATTTTTTAAATTTGCTATTAAGATGAAGAAGCGAGAATTTACCAACAAGGGTCGAGTTGCAATAGTGCAGTTTTTATTACAATATAAAACAGATAATAAACTGAAGAAAGGAGCGATAACTTTAACTGATGGATCCAATAAATGTAAACTAAAATACATGGGAAAAAAATCTTCGAAATAAAGAGATGCTGCTTACAAGCTTGGTATGCAGCTGAAGCACTATTTTTAAATGCAAAAATTACATAAATAATGTTTAATAATTTAATTTACATTCGTTCACATCATTCAATATTACTCTCATAATCGCTAATATTTAATTATTTATTAATACTCAAGTGTCAATAAATAAGTGTAATATTTAGGAGTACATACTTGTTTTCATTTACTACTATTATTGTGGAACGAAGGAAGTAATTCATTTACATTTACAAGATTTAAGTTACAGAAAAATCGCGTCTCAGTTATCATTCAGTTCAGTAGTGTCAGAAATATGGTAAAAAATACCAAGAAACGGGTACGGTTCTAAACAAGTCACGTTCAGGTGGACCAAAAGTACGCAGCCGCCGAGAAAAACAACAAATCCTTCGAACGTTCCAGATAAATCTTACAGTTTCTGCTTCCGCCATTGCCAAAGACGTTGCTTCAACTTCCGGCAATACTATTTCTGCGCAAACTCTTAGGAATACGATCTACAGTTTCAATTTTTATGGCAAAGCGCAAAGAAAGAAACTCTTCATTTCTGAGGTCAGCCGGCAGAAAAGATTCAACTTTGCGAATGAGCATGCGAACAAGCTGTTGCATTTTGGAAAAATTTCATTTTTTCTAACGAAAATAAATTCGACATTTTTGGATCGGATGGACGAAAATTTGTGTGGAAGAAACCAAATACGGCACGCGATGTTGAGAATATTAGAGCCGCAGTGAAGCATGGTGGTGGGAGCGTTCTGGTTTGGGGCTGTATGTCTTGGAGTGCTGTTGGAAATTTGGTTATAATTAATGGTATTATGGATGCCCTCAAATATGTTGGTATATTGCGGCATAATCTGTGAGTCAGGGCCGGAAAAATAGGGCTGCAGGAGTCGTTTGTATTCCAGCAAGACAACGACCCCAATCATACAGCTTCCAAAACGAAGGAGTGGTTGCTGTACGATGTCCAGCGCCAAAACGGTCGGCGGATATGAATCCAATAGAGAACCTGTGACATTGTCTTGACCTGAAAGCTCGCAAACACAAAATATCATTCCAAAATGATTTGAAAAAAGTGCTACATGAAGAATGGGCCATATCTGTCGTAAACGTACTCCACATTTTAGTAGAGTCTATGCCCAGGCGTCTAAAGGCTGTGTTAGATGCAAAAGGACTGATGACGCAATATAAAAAAATATTGTTATAATTCCTAAGCACCAAAAACATTTTTTTCTCACCTGCGCCAATACCTTTTTGACCTAATAAAAACTGTTAATATATTTTTTAAATTGATGCAGTCCCACAACAAAAACATCTTATTGATTTTTATTGTAAAATAAGTAATTGAAAATAGTTAAACTAGTTTTTTGAAAAAATATGTTAAAATGTTTGTTATATTTGAAAAATCAGGGGTGTGCCAATATTTTTTTGATCCACTGTAACTCAGGAAGTAATGCTGCATAAATCAGACAAAATCTGGATTTAACCGGCAACATTGATGTGCTACATTCATTATGATCTAATGGTATTGTGTGTAGAATGAGGAAAAATGTCTTGTATTTAGCGAGAATTGCACCACTTCATATTCTCATCATTATTAATTTGGCAATAAACTGAAACAGGTTCTTCCTCATATTATATCTTTTTTAATTCTTCCATCAAATGTTTACCATCATCAACACTGCTTAATGGCCCTGGCTCCACCCGGGCGAATATTTGTCATAAAAAAGTACTTCATTAGCAGTAAATACCTAAAGGTGCAATCAACGAAACCAAAAATCGACCTTGCCAGAGCTGCTAAACGAAATTCTTGTTATCTAATTGTTAGGCAACAATATTGGAGTTAATGATCCCCATCTTAACGGTATATTTACGTAAACAATTTACTTGAAAAGTTAGAAGAAAATTTACGGAGCGTTTAGCAAATAAGTCAATGTTAAGTCAAATCGTTGAATAATCGATCAGAAAAATGTAGCGGTAATTGATTACATTGCGGTTTCATGCTCAGACGCATGGATGTCCCCAGAATTGTGTAATTAGACAGTCTTATTGAACAATTAACCCTTTTAATTAGATCTCTTCGCGCCTGTGATTAGGTTTCGGTGTTTTTTGCGGTCAGAGATTCCATTAAATACTTATTAAATTATCTATTAAATGAATAATGTATATTAGGAGCAATGAAGCGACAAGTTTCTTATTGATGTTGAGAATGTTATGGGGGATTTTGAATAAAAACTTGTTAAATGAGTGAAGCATGAAGAATCCAAAAAGTAGGAATTTTCAATAAATTAAATAGAGTCGTTACTGAATTGAAAAATCATGTGATTATGAAAGATTTATGAGCATCGAATGTTAACAGTTTCCGGATGTCTAAGGTACTTAAAAATAATTAAAATTCGTCCTAAAAAATAATATGTTTTGCGCCTTTGGGGTTCCTAAAGGAGGACCTGCATTTGAAGACACCAGAATCTTAATTTATGAAATAGAAAAAGGTGGCAGTTACCAAGGAGAGACTCTCCACATTCGAAGTTCTTCAAAACAAACTGGAATCCATCGGGAAAAGAATTAAATGATTCGACGATGTCATCACCTTCACCATCAACCAGCAATGGGCTATATCTGTATACGCTACATACTGGAAAATAGCCTAGAAGCCTCCACCAGCCCCTAGAGGAATTAGCTGTACTGCTAAAAGCAATAACTTAATAACAACAAAATGAAGAATAAATTTTGAGTCCTAAGACTTAGGTACAGAAATGATGCCCTGCATATACCGGGTGTCTCAGAAACAAGAGTACAAATGAGTATTGGGTGCCTTATGATTATTTGTATCTCGTTAAGGCGCAGGTTGCGCGACGTATCACCTAGTTTCAAATATATATTTTAAATGAATTTATGGTAACCAAAAAACATGTGTAACCCTACAGTTCAGTGTTGTGACTCAAGGCCATGAATCTTCTTTGCATCATGAATCTTCTTTACAGCGCTTATGACCACCGCTACTAAACGGCCAATATCAATCTCAGTCACACGATAAATTTAAAAGTAAAACCAATAAATTTCTAGAGAACGTTACAGGCATAAAAAATACTGTCCTCTTCTAACCTCTTGAGAGATACCAAACGGCGTAATGTGATGTAGTTTCACGTCTACCCCTTCCGCAAGGCAAAAACTGAATCTTTAGGCCTCTCTCAGCTGATTTGTTAACAAAGTCTTATCGAATCAATTATCTAGAACAACATTGTCCAACCTTCCATGTCAGCACTAGGCGGAAATTCCGCTCACAAGCTACACATGACCCATTTTAAATCCCGGAAGCCCCGGAACGCATCCTCTCCACCTACGTGTGATGTGGAATGGACTCGATGGCGACCTTCACCGTGATCTGGTAGTTCTTCCGGCGTCTCGGACGTCGCTATACCTCGACGTCGCTTGGCCTCGACTGCGAGGCTGCATTTTCAATAGGTACCTATATATAACTCTACACGATTCTGCCCCGCATCTGTCTACAGCAGTTCACCCACCTAGAGCACCCGTAGAAGTAGGCGTCCAACATCATGAGATTCGTAAGTGTCAAAGAAAAGCTTTCTTGCAGCCGATGGTGATGGTGCCGTTCCTCACCAACAGTTTTTAGTGTGCGATTTTCCGAGCTTTTCGCGTGTTTATCAGTGCCCGTTTTGGATTAGGTTTGAGATTGTGTGTGTATGGATGATGCGGCTTCAGGTGGTAAATATATGCTTAAGAAAAAGGGAAATTTCTAATTAAAATTCTCCGAAGAAGAAAAACGCGAAGCTTTACAATGTAATACCTCCTTTGCGAGTAACTTGATCCCAATTAGATAAGCGTGGATGTATGTTTTCAGTTTCCTTATAAGAGTGCTCGCTCAGATTTTTGCGCTTCTTACAATTGCCTTTAAGTGTTTTTTCGCAGAAAAATTTCTTCACTTTTAAAACAATTATTCATTAATCCGTATTCGGCTATTTTTTTACAGCTAAATTAGATTTTAGAGTGGCTTTACATTGGGGTGTGAAATTATTCAGATCATTAATAAGAAGCAAGTAGTGATTTATCTGCTCTGATAACGGTAATTAGTGGTTCGAAATTTGTGTCAATGAGGAATTAACTGGCTATGAATTCTAAGCATGCGAATGTAAAGGAAAAAGGGTTTAACATAATAAAATAATAAGCTGTGCAAAACTTTACAATAATGAGAAACTATTCGATAAAAAACCATGACGCAAAAACTCTAGGACATTTCATAGATTTGCAATGCAATGCGACACTCCTCCATGTCATCTCTTAGTCACCATTCAAAGAAACTTTCAGTTTTTAATTTCTCAGATATGCAGAAAAGCACATCTTTAAACATATTTTAACCACTCAGATTACTTCAAGTTGGTCACTCCAAGTCACTATCTTCAACTTAACGTACAGTTCTTTTGATAAGTTAAAATGAATTATTACTATAGTCAAATATAACCAACTTGGTTTAGGTTGATTCCGGTTAATTCAGGTAAATTCTTGCTCGATAATATTGTTTCAGCAGTACCCTTCCGCTCAACTATAATTTTCAGGATTCTTTGTCGATCATTAATTTCTTCCAAATTTCCTCCTTGTTAATTATTATTCTCTTCAAGCTCTTCATAACAAATCAGATGATTAATTAAAGTGATTTATTACTCGTCCAGGATTCTTTCATATTAATTATTTGCTCCTTCAGCTAGCTCAGATTACTTGTTATTATCTCTGTATGGCTTCAAGTTAACTCGAGTTATTTTGCATTGCATATTCCCACACTTTATCAAATTTTATGGCGCGTTTTTTTCGTCCTTGTTAGTTCGTAGATAATGGAAGCAAAGATCGGAATTAACCTATAGATGGCGAGTGGAGTACGATTAACCTGAATTTACCTCATGAGGATTTATTTTTTAAGGCGTTTTTCAAAAACATCGATCGGCCTGACAAGGGTTTTTTACAATCGTAGTGATTGCAGAAGTAGCGATCCTTGCCTATCATGGACTAAAATGAAAGCTCATCATGCATAGGAAACCTTGAGTTAATCTGAGGAGCGCATTTTTGGACTTGTCTAATTAAATAAATACTTAAAATTACTTGGCAGATGCTTGAATACATCCTCTTCAAGTACCTATTTAATTCCAGGGTACGTCTGGTTCCTTCAAATGAATTATTACTTTTCTTGAATGTTATAAAGATATTTGTGGTTAATTTGGGCTAATTAGGACTAGTTTTTTTATTGATAAAAACGTCAATTAGTTCATATTGTGTGAGAGTTCTTGCAGCTGTCACATATCGATGGATTGCTTACTGCCAGGTTTCTTTCATGCCATTCTCTATTAACTCACGTTAATTTTTTATTGATTAATATCAGGTTAATACACGTTCCTTCTATCAGTGAACTATCACTAGTGGATTGTCATTATTTATTTTAATTTTTCTTAATTTCTTCACGTTGTTGTATGAAATATCTCACGTCACTTAGACTGATTTATTAGTTATTAAATACTGTCACATTGCTCCAAGCTAGCTTCGGTGAGGTGAGTTTGGTTTATGCTTGACGAATTTCAATAAATTCATGTTAATACAGTGATCTTTAGTTTCTCGATTGGTCATTAGGTACTTCCATGCTGGCTTTACAACTTTGAGTTGGACGACAACTTTCAATTTCTTTTCAAACAGCACGTAACCTCATATGTAACAATTTTCTTAAAATTCCATCCCATTCGATTAATTTCGTGTTATTACACCAATTTTCATATAAATTACCTTTCAAGTAGGTATTCAATTTCCGTTCTTGTCGTATAATGCATGGGAATATCGAAATTTACCGGAACGTTGTGTTATTGGCATTAATATTAAATTAATGTGGTTAATTGCTTCCTTAATTTTGAAGATCTTTGGTGGCGTTATTAAGAGTTGCAGTAAACAGGCCAATGTAGATTAATTTGCTACATCAAACCCCTATAGATAGTAAAAACGTTACGAAATGAAAAAGTAATTTTTACACTTTCCATTTATGTAATTGCCTCGGGTCTTCGACAAAATTTCTTATTTTTGATTGCAACTAACATATGGGACAAGAATCAAAATCTGCCTCTCCCTGAGCACACCGAGACAGATGGTAAGTACGAAGAAAGTAGATGTATCAAAATTTATCAAAATCACGATAAATTCTCTTTATGTAGGAAATTGCTATCAGTGGCGTAAGTGATGTGACTCAAAAATTTCGGCATAATTCACAGATACATTCACTTAAAAAGTATGCAGTAAGTAGAGCATTGATTTATACGAAGGTTTTTCGATCGACACGTGAAATAAAAACCTGTTTAATTTCCAGTTTACGCATACACACATCGTTTTTAAGCGAAATAACGAGTTAATTCAACTTGGTCAAGACTAAAAGGAAACAACGCGTGTTTGGTAATTCTAGGCAAATGTTACAAACATTTTTATTAAAATTTCTGGTGTTTTTACCTGTACACATCGTGAATTCGATTGCCCAACGGTCATCGTTAATCGTGACCTTTAATTCACTTCGACAAAACTTCGTTTTTACGTACGGCATAAATTGGCTGGTATATTGAACCAAAAAATTCCTTCGCATGATCGTAGTTTATTATCGATTTTATTGATTAAGTTTTTACATAGAATTTTGCTTTTTCTGCACGATTAAACCAATAATGGAGTATAGGAAGGCCTATATGTGCAAGGCAATTTCATGCGAGGTAATATAATTTTGGTGAGATTGCAAACTTGTGCAAGCAGCAGGGTTCATACATTTAAAAAATATTAATTTGGTAATTTTCGTTTTACACGTTATACGGACCAAAAAAATTGATTAATGGTTTTTTTTAACGGTTTTAATGATTTTTTGGAAAAATCTTGAAGAGATGCTCGACCTGATGTTCTGACGGCCGGGTAGGGTGGGATTCGCCGAGGCGACTACCCACTAAAAACCTCAAGTTGAAAGAATTCGACTCCGGAACTATCCCTGAAAGACATATCGTTTTTCGGTCCTGTTGTATTGCTTTTCGCCCTTTGTGCAATCAAAGGGCTTCGCACCTCCCCATTCTCGATTTGTGCCTTTTCCAGTTGCACTTTTCCTCCTTTCAATCATATTGTCTATGCTCTTTTGGTCCCGTACCGTGTGGCCATCGATTCTAATATATACATCTGACAGAAATTTTTGCTTTTTCCTTCGGCAATTGAAATTGTTCTTGCACGTTTACGTTTTCTCCTGAGATGCTTCTCTTTGCGTTGTGGCATCCATTCGTGCACGGCCGTCCTTGGGTGTTTCGTATTGACCTTCTATAGTCTTTCTTGACGTCTTTGCCCTAAGGGCTGGTTTCTGATGATGCAATAGGCCGTTCCTTCGTCAGGCCCGCAGTCCAAGCATTCCCCGGTTTTACCCACTGAATCTTCATCTTTCTGCCTTCTGCGTCTGTTATCTCTCCCCCTCCTGCAGGGCTGGTTACCCGGACTCGAGGGAGGAGGCATCCAGGGGTCTCCACGTGTCTACGCGAGTAGGTCTTTTACCCCCCCATCAACGGTTTACTTTTGGTCGGTTTTTACTCTAATTTTGCATGAAATTTATCTCTTTGAAAATTTTCTATTAACTTCCACGACACGTTATACATCCGTGAATAGACTCAATCAACAGCAAATTACAACGGTGAATTTATGGGATTAATGGAAAAGTTTCGCCGATAACGTGCCCGAATTTATTACGCGTAAATCGCAAGTGAAAGTGATTATGAAGATCCTTCGACATATAGCTTCATTAATAGGAATGTTATAAATCAGAATTTGCCGATTCCAATCTAGTTTTCAAATAATAACCTTTATTCCCAAGATTGCCTAAATAGATAAATCGAGTTATAACGCTTCCGTAAGGAACTAATAAGAAATCCTTATTTGGTAAATATGAGCTTCCTTATTAACAAAGTTGCCTTTTATAATATTTGTCCTCTCTTAATTACCAGGTGTTTAATTGTAAAAGCTCGAACAACTAATTTGAATTCATTTACATATTACACGTTATTAAATATGAAGAAATAAATTTGTGTTAAATTAGCGACCGTGCCGTTCTGCTCGAGGAATTTAAGTGATTTTCAGTTTATGCTTTCTTGCGATGAACAAAAAGAGGTTTAATTCCATCAAAATAGGCGAAACACGTTTTTTATCCTTTAAATCGGTTAACAACAATTATTCTTTTCATGGCCAATGAGCGGTCTTATGATCGTTTGAAACACCCATTCTAAGCAAAAAAAATCTGCTAAATTCCGGATCTTGCACTTTACAGATCTGAAGGGTACGCACAAGCGCCACAATCAATAATATCTGTTAATGCCAGCTTAAATTAGCATGCAATAAAATATACAATACTAATAATTGTGCATTTATTATTTGCAAACATACACTGAACTCTAACCCAGTTGCTTACCAACCTTAATATGATTTATAATAGGCTTGCAAGTGGCTATTAACGAACGTGTTTTAGCAAATCTGTCATTTATAATCTCAGCATTAACTTCTAAGGTATTATGTCATGCATATATAATTTGTTTTATCCACTATTTGCGGTGTGTGGGTACAAGAAATTGATATTTGTTAATACATTGTTCTCATCGATAGAATGTTTCTTAAGCTATTACTTTCTTAACAGCACTAGAGGTATTCAACCGTCCGCAGCCACTTAATTTTTGAAAAAAATTGTGTTTGATAATTAAGGTAAAATTTTTGATGCCGCCACTGGAATTGTGCTAAGTAGGAAATGCATTGACGTGGGTCTCGTGTTTCTAAAGCCACATATTTTTCAAATTATCCAATAATTTTTATTTGTTTCGCATTCGAGATAAACACATCTGGTACTGCCACTGGATCTATGCTAAAGTGTTGAATATTTTTAAACTGTCGTATAGTCGAATGACAAAGAAAATGGCGCCACCACTTAAACTGCATATTTTTATGCAAAAACTGCATATTTTTCTTCAAGCTCTTCTATAATTACTTTATATTATTCACTATTTACTTTATATTGTTCATTAAAATGCATTAGTGAAGGTGTGTTTCTGAATTACAAATTTTTTAGTCATCAAATAGACTTTTTTGATTGAAGACGGGAGAGTGGGATCATTTTCCGTAAAATTCTTCTATCTCCTATCCATGTTCTGCAACAAAGTTCATTGGCGTAGGCGTCTCCTTATACAGTCGAGACACACCATCAGTGAAACTGCGTTGAAATTCCCATTTGCCTTTGAAACTGAAGGCACTCGTGCATTCTTCAATCAATCCTTCAATGTCTCCTTGCTTTTCAACCATAAACACGCCCCCGCATTCCTTTATCTCTCCTTCTCTCTCAAACGTCAATTTAATAACCCATTTTTCTGCATTAAATGGGTTATCAATACCATATCAGCAGCGCCAATCAGCATGGCGTAACGGCCCTCACACACATACACTTTGCTCGTGTCCAGCAACAGTACCAACGGCAGCAATTACCCGGCAACTGTTATGCAGATTTTTTCCGAATTGACGAATGTTATGGCAAAGAATCAGACCGTGAAACTCACGAAATCCCCGGCATTAACCGTTTATTGTTACAACAGAATACGCGTTCTCCAACTGCCCACACATTAGAACTGTCAGCTCCAATCGAGTTATACATCAGTCGCTGTTTGGCGAAAAAAAGCTCTTTGAAAGCTCTCTGCGGGTCGCTAATTAAAGTTTCGGGTTGGCAACTAGCTACATGATTATAATTTGAAAGATCCCATAAACTCCTAAGGCGCAATTTACTCAGCCTGATTTTCTCCATGCAAACCAACCATAATACGTAATGCTGCAGCAATTCCGTTTTCCATGTGTAGAAACCCTAATTAGCATTTAGGCCTATAATACGCACAATGATACTTTATTCCATTCAGGAACTATTGAAACGTGCGATTTTTAAATGACACGCGCCAAATTACATAACTTGCACATAATAACACGGATTAGCATAGTGTTCTTCCGACGTTGCCACTCGCGTTATTACCCGTAGGCCCGATCAAGGTCTCATCGTAAGCAACCATGATCCTGCAACTGCTGCTGTTACTGTACGCCGCGGCAACGTCGCTCTATAGCGGGTACTACCTGCGAACGTGACATAGTACGACCGGCTGATCAGTGTGGCCTTGCGGATCCAAGGTCGTATAGTGCTTTCGCCACTATTGAAGAATGCAACAGGAGCTATCCGCAAGGCATTTCTTCACTGACCATTGAGAAAGGCGCGGTGCAGGGTCTCCTGCTATGCGCTTGTTGCCAATGCCGTTAACAAGCAGGATTTGCCCAGGATATGGGTAGCTTTTTATGGTTTTCTTGTGCGTCATAGTGGGCTTGGTTTTTTGCTGTGACATGCACTTCGTTGTCGTACATGACGTGAAAGGTCTTTGCTGAAAGGGTTCCGCTGAGATTTGCCGCGATATCGTTCAGTCAGTAATTAGCTCTACATCACTCTTTCCAGTGTTAGCACTAATGCTTTTAGTTTGCATATGCTGCACAGTATGCCCCATCACAATGCACCTGGGTGCTGGTTGCGGAACGCACTTCAGATCTGACACTTTATATCAGAGTCTGCGTTCCGAAATACGGCTCATGGTGTGGGTGGGTTCATAGAGTGAGTGTCACAGTGGGTCACAGTTGTTTAACCAATCTATGGTTCAATTGCACAACCTAGATATGCAACAGTAAATAATCACATTGTATTAATTAACTAAATTATGTTGAAAAATCCATTGGCACAACGAATTTCACAACTTTCACAGCCAAAATCCTAATTTAATAAATACAGCCATTGTTTAAATTTATGGTTTACCCGTATAAGCCCGTGTATGTGAATGGACATTATTTGATAAATAGCTTGGTTATTTTTGTAATTATGATGTTATTTACAAGACAGCGATCTATACATAATTTGCCAACAATCTTAATGAAATGAGGCATTTTCTGTTGAATAAATATCATCAGGCTTCGATAAATCATTCCGCGCACTCGAGGATGGCGCTACCTCTCCTAAGCTTACCGAGCAAGTTTCTCAAAGCTTTTCAATACCTAAATTTATTTGACACGCTCATAATTGCTCTTAATTGGTTGTAGTAATTCGTTATGTGAAATTCACACATTATAGTGATGTTATGTAAATTGGTCCGGTTACCGCATAAAATAAAACGTATCACGGTGACACAATGGAAATGCTTTAACATCATCATCCACGACCTTGTTTTCTTCTCTGAAGATAATCGGTTAATGCAGCACGTTCTCATGCACGATTGCAAATGCGTACAACTGTATTGTAAAAGCGACATGTATATAAACTCGTTCTCGTAAAAAAAAGAAAACTTGCCATCAATAAAGAAAAGAGAGGTGAAAGTCAAAGGAGAGTAACATCCATTTACACATAAATAACATTTTGATGTAATGGAACTTATACATAAACCGCGTATAGGTAATGACAAGATAATTGGGGCTTTTAATTTTAAGAAAAAGTTTAATTGAAGGAATTAGTGTTATCATACATTTTTGTCAGGTAATTTATATATGAGCATAAACATAATGCGTAATAAATTGCCGATTTCGTAACATAAAGTGAACTTTCTTAGGGTAGAACGCCCAGAGCTTTTATTCTGAAAGTCTTTTAGTATTGAAAAAAGAAGTCTCTGGTGAACGTTCCACGAAACGGTTGCAAAGTCGAGGTTATTTTAATCAAAAGTATTTGCCGAGACTATTATGAAATCAACCAAATGACTAAATAGAATTGTTACTAATACAACGTTATCTTATGGTACAATAAACAACAACAATAAATAATAAAATATCACGTTTAAACTCATGAATTTTTCAAGACTTCTTTGCCACATGAATGAGAGAGAAAATTCAATCAATGGTGCTCATTAAATCCAACACCGTTTTAATCATTCAAAAATAGCATGATCGTGGAATAATGAAAAGGAAATTGATTACTACCTACGATGAAAATGGCTTACCTTATTAACTCGACAGCTTTCACTCTAAAAATAAGCCTTGTGGATCATGATATATCATCGCAAATGACTATTTTACCCGAAACTATTGAGTTACAAAGCAACAAGGGATAATATTTGAAGAAGTAGTTCATCAAATTAATAATGGGCAAATTAGGACATTCATACAAGCCGAACGAAATTGGATATTTTCTTGTTTGATTTGATTGTGAAGGTTCTGTTTAGTTAATTAAGGGTTTGCAAGCACTGAAAGCTGCGGTTTTATGTTTAAAAATATTTTTCTTTTGTAAATATGAGCTTCAGCAAATAAGTTTGCCGTAATGTTCGCCATTACCTTTGGTGGTAAGATCTTGGTTTCTATCGGAACTAGCTTGAGCTAAAAATAGTACCGATCGACGCTACAGAAAAAGACATAACGCAACGGGATTTCCATACTTCATAAAGTATGAGTTTTAGATCTATCCTTCAGTCTTCAGAGTCATTACTTCTTTTTAAATAACATTTTTGCTCGTCGAATTCCGAATTTAGACCATATTTTTTCTAATTTTTCTAGACTTTTATCTCCGCCTGTATAGCCTGTCTCGCAGCTGTAGCAAGAGCTCAGTTCGGAGGCTTCGGCTTCTCTTCATATGGGGGTTACGGCCTCGATAGTGCCTTAACGTCAGTTAGAGACCAACGAGACAACCCGGGACCTGTGGTTTTCCCTCCATCGCCCCCTGACAATGGAGAAACAAGCGGAGTGGTTGTAGGTGCTTCTGGATATGGATTCGTGCCACCGCATAGTCCAAGTAAGACTTAAAGTCTTTCAGCCATTATTGAGTACAGAGAGATCATTATCATTAGAGAGATTCATATCTAGTCAGCTGTGAAGTTTGTTGAAGAAAAGAACGTACGTCGATAAAAGTAAGTAAAGAGATGTAGGCTCCTTTATCAAAAATTAACTTTGAAGTCATTTTGCGGAATATGATCAAGCTACGACCTACTCTTTATCTTCTATTTCTCTTGTGTAAAATCCCACAGCTGGATAGATATGAAATTTAAATGATCTCATAGTAGTTACACTTGCATGACGTAGTTTCATCCTCAAATATCGTGGTTATACGCGGAAACTAACTTGCATAAGACTTTTTTTTTATATGTTGTTTCTTTATCGAGCATAATGCAAAATTAGTGTTTCACTCCTGGGTTTCCTCATGAAAAAGTATCACGATCGCATTCCTTTCGTCTTAAGCTCAATGAAATTACATTCGGTCACACGAATTTGAAATAACGTGTCCAAAGACGCGATTTGTTCGACCCATTCAAAAATTTGCAACTTAATTTGGAGTTGCAACCACTGACTTGGAAAGAAAGATAATTTTACGCGATCGTAAAACGGTTCGTATAATTGATAATTTGTAGTGGTAAAAGCATATTACAGTTTCCGCATGATCAGTCATCACGCATGTAATAACGTATTACATTCACCAATCGTTATTAAGTTGTTCGAGAACGTGGGTGCTAATGACTCGTAGAAATGGAAACCCTTAAAACCAAATTGGACAAAACACTTTCTTCAATTATTATTACGCTAACGAATTGCGCCTATTAATCATTGATCAGGGGCATTCATTGATCTAAAGAGAAATTAATGAAAACAATCAAAGCCGTAAGCAGATGTTCCACCGGCATGCCAGATGACGAAAATTTTAATTACGACCTGTGATATTTAAACATTTACCAGTTGTGATTTACCACCGCCGATTATAAACATTGTGAAAGGACAATGCACAGAAACGTCTCGAAAAAGTGCATCTTTTTTATGGGACTGTTACTTCCCGGTGGGCAATTGGAAGCCGAGTAACAAGCGGTGGAATTGAATTATCATGGGCCTCAAATTTTTAGTTATAAAAGAAGTGATTTGTGAGTGAAGATAAGAAAAAGAGTTAAAAGAATCGAGTGAAAGTATGTGACAACCACATACGGGCCAGAAACGTGATGTAAGAGTCTTGATCAAGCCGAGTCTCAAAACTTAGTGAGATTAAGACTCTGAGTTTGCCAGTCTTAAGTAGGAAGAGCAGCAATCTAATCTAAAAATAGTGATGAAAACTTAGATACTTAGAATAAATATTTTTAAGCAACCATAGATTTTAGGACTAACGACATTTCCATGGTTATTGCATTTACTATTAAATAGCTACGGAGGAAATAATAGAAAATTTAAAGAGGAAATGGAGAAAAAAACAGCATGAAACTACATACTGAAAAGTAGCCTTAAAAGGAACAACTACAATTACTTATTTGATGTTTCCCTAAAAGCTCTCAAACTGTAGCAGGGGGGACATTGGTAGAGCTTTCTGATATGTGATAGAAAGGGAGAAATTATTCTAATTCAGCATAAAATATAAATTTCTCCATCGTAAAATGTTCAGTGTAAACCTAATCAATTTGCTTCAAATGTTATTTGTTGCTACTTGACTATGTTTATATCGGTAAAGGTTATCATTATGGGCTGAGGTAAAATAGCAGGGGATTCATCAAATCGACTAGTTTAACATCTTTATCCAGTATCATCTGATTTATCATCTATGGAATTTAATATATCAAATAATTCTCTATAAATTCAGTAGTGCACTCTGAGAGGATGGAAGAAGGTTTTTTTCAAATAATCAATGCTAGACCAAAAAATTTCGCATTTTTTGGTCCAGCACTTGAGGTATTTTGTTCAGTTTCTTTAGAAATACCGTTAATACTCCTAAGTCTAATTAACCTACATTTGTCAAGAGCTTAAAGTTCTTTAATCATGCACAGAATGTGGAAGATTATTTATTGTGCTACTTAACCTTTACGGAATCTATTCTTGTTATTAATCAAATCTTTCACATATTTCTTATCTGCTTACACATTACAATCTCAACAGAATCAATAAACTTTACTTCCCTATAAGGGATTGATTCAATTACAATATCTTCCCTCTCACACTCCCAATGCCTCCTTCCCAGGACCCAATTAGACATTGTCCTCATGTCCTTAGCTGCTACAATCAGAATTTTCAATTAATTAGTTTAAAAACAATACCTCGATATTGAGTACACAGGGACAGAAATCCCGAGAAACCCCTCAACATTTCTAATGATTTTTGGCCGGTGTCTTTGAGATTTTAGCTCGTTTTTCCTCAAGTCAAGGAGAATTTATCGCCCTACAACAAGGTTGAATTTAAATTGGGGCATTGTATTGAGGCGGTCACTTCTTAGGACATCTGATAAGAACAAAAGGGCCCCAAATTGGGAATTGCGGTTGGGGTTGTCCCGATATCTTGAAGAGTATGTCGTGGCTGCAAAACAATGGGCTTAGTAATTTAGAGGGAAAATTCACATCATATTGTAACTGTAGTTAGATCCATTTTCATTAGGATTCCAGCAAAGTAGAAATTGTTGATATATTCATCTAATAACAACATATTGAAGACATTGCATCCTTCATACAGATCGGCTTGTGGTCATTAAAAAGTTTAATTTAAAACGTTGACTGATATGACGGATTTCTCTTTCAGGTTCTAGGTCTAGAAACCTTATTTAGATGTTTGATGCTTTAGTCTACGTGAGGTAAGATTCAATTTACTATAATATACTCGCTGTTATATCCGTAAAACCTCTTGCGAAATCGCATTAATTCGCAATAAAGGTTAATGAAACTGGAAGGTTTCAAACGATCCTTGAACTTAATCGTTGGGTCGAAAAAATTGTTAATTGAAAAATGTTATTATATGAGAGGTTGATTAGTAGATTTAACCAGGAAGTCTGGTGATTTTTGGGGGAGAACCCTCAAAATAGCGAATCAAGGTGTTTTTCATTGTCCTTGAGAGGCAAAATTCGGAACCTTGTGTGCTACCTCAGATCCTCTCGTCTTACTTCACGGTAATGCTTGATGTCAATCAAGTTATGCAACAAATACACTACAGAACATTGGGATCAGGAAATCCCCTACCGGTTTCCGTATACTCGTATAACACCACATAAACCATGTGATCCATTATGTTGTCAATAAATAATTCATTACTGAAAATTCCATTCAATCCTGCAACTAGTACCATAAACGGTCATTTATTATTACAATTTGTACTGCCACCGGAAATTATTTATTTTATTCACTTCCAGCTGGACAGTATGCATCACTTTTTGACCTCTAAACACAGATGCATATTATAAGGGAATGTTGGTGCATCAAAACCACATTTTGGAAATAAACAACATTTGAGCATTAGTCTCAAGAACATGTTTTTTCTCGTATTGCAAGATTCTAATATTTGGTTTCTGATTTCCAGGGGGTCCATCAGGAAAAGTGAGATATTATTACGCGTTCTTCTAGCCGTCGGATATACCAAACCTGGAATCTCACTCCCATATTAGGGCCCCGCTGTGGCTATGTAAAATTATGTATATATAAACAGGGTGTCCAACACTGCCGTGTAAATAAGATAGTATATAGTAGCCAGTTTTTGGCAGCTTGTTAAATAGTATTAAGTCCCGTTGTAGCCTTTAGGTATTTAATTTAATTCTTAATTATAAATGCAAATGTCGACATGTGCAATAATAATATTTATTTCAAATAAATTTAGGTTTTTTTAGTCGATTGTGTGCATACGTGTTTCCCAATCCTTTTTACTTCAAAAATGCAACGAGGAGAGAGTGCGTCCTCATCACCATAATAATTACGCTAATAATTATTTCTTAACAAAGCAATTAACATGATGGTAAGTAGTGAATGCACCGACAATTCTTAAGTGCATACAACACGACAAGAGTGATGGTTACGGTACCACAAAAGCTTCCTTTTTCATCTGTCACGTGCATCAGACCATGCGGCAGCCTTTCTTCTTAAGTGAAGATTTTAATTGAGTCTTTGATTTACGCAATATGAATTTTAAAAGGAATTCTGTATTTTTTTATCGTGGTAAAATTTGCAGAGATCAAATAAGAACTTTGTGATTTTTCCAATGAGCCTGATGAATCTAAAATCCTTAAAAATCATGGAATACAGAAAAAAACTAGAAGTGACATTGTCAGAAGTAGATTTTCTTGACTTTTCCTTATGGCTACTTTAAGATGCACAGTTCTCGGGAGTTTAACTAAGAATCCTAGAGTGTTATTTGGCTGTTATATTATGTGAATTCCGGAGATTTCATCAACACCCTGGATTTTCCTATACAGTCTATCTCAAATTGAATTCCCACGTGTTCAAATCTTGGAAACTGTAAGAGCTACGAAGCTGGCTAAATAACTGTTCAGGTTTTTGAGAAATTTTGAGAACGCTAAAATGATGCAATTATCACAAATAATCAAAAATTGTCTATTTTACAAGCAAATTTTTGAGTGAAGGCCGCGGTAAAACATACAATTTTAAGGTAATATTTAGGTTTTCTACGAGTTTTTCTAGATATCAAATTGGATTTGTAAATTTTTGGTTGAAGTGTGAAATAGTTTTTTTTAAATTCTTTTAAAGATTTTTTTAAAAATAAAAGAAAAGAAGGATTTAACATTCGTATAATCGTTTTTTTACATTAAATTCAAACAAATAATTTTTTTTTTAATTTTCAACCAATGATGTCATTAACCCTCTTTAACAATGACCTTTGACTATCTACTGTGAAAATTTTGAATATCTGATTGATAAAAATCAATTGATTTTTGAGTAAAATATCTAGTGAGGACGTTTTGGGCATCGTTCACATTTTAGAATTTTTAGTGACAGAGAAAGTGTCGTAGCGATTGAAATAAATGGAAATCCGATGGTGCAATGTCCGGCGAGTATCGTGGGTGAGGGAGCATTTCTCTACCCTATTCATAAATAATTGTTTCTAGGGTTCGTCTTACATACTGCGGCTTTACATTATCGTGTTCCAGAATAACACATTCTCCGTTGACGTTCGCTGGACATTTTCCAATTAACGATTGATTTACTTCATCCAATTGGTCACAGTAAAGTGTAGCAGTCATAGTTTGTCTAGGGGCAAGCACTTTAAAATGACCGATTCCTCAAGTGCCCCATCAAACTCGCAAAAGCACCTTTTTAGGATGTAAACCTGACTTAGCAGTATTTCGTAACAATTCATGCGGAGAGAGTCACTGCTCTTTGCATTTTGGATTATCATACAGGACCAATTGTTCTGTAGTGTGCCATTTGAGTAGTAAATTGCGAGTGGTAGGTCGGTTTTCTTCCAACAGATTATGTGGGACTCAAACACCTACTCTGCTTATTTTACCAATCGGCTGCAAATATTTTTGAATGGTCGATAACGGATTTACTTCCATTTCCATCCTTAACAAGTTAGGGTTTAAAATTGTTGATCTTCCTAACTGGTACGAGTCGGAAAGATGAAAATTTCAAGATATTTTTGGCTGGCCATTTACAAGTAACGAAGGCATATTGACCTTAAAATGTCTTTGAAACGACTGTGAAGTACACATTCAGCTGATAAGTGATAAAGAAATATTGGCATGCGCACAAATGACATTACTTCTCAGTTCCCCTTATAAATGGCTACTCGAAAGGCATTCTCCCTTCACCAACCCAAACTTTTTTAACCCTACAGCGGTGGTGCCCTATAGCTTGACGTGAATAGTGGCGCCGAGTCTGGTAGACCCAGGGTATTTTTTATATATAAATTAATAAAATACTTTTATTTTTCAATAGTACAAAGTTTCTATAAATAGCTTTAATGTAAACATAAAGTTTTATTATTTATTTAGAATCTTGTCTTATTTTTTATCAAAGTTTAACTGAACCTTATAATTCTTAACATCGTCATGTTTAAATTAATAAATTAAAAAATCGTTTAAAAAAAGTTAAGAAGTGTTTATTTTGGTTAAATAATAATTTATTAAAAATGTTCTTTATTTGACGACCCAGTGACACATCTTTCACAGATAATTTTAGTGTGGGATAAACATAGGAATTTTCTACATTTTTCGCAACGATGCCTCGTTTTATTGTCCATTGTATCATGATGTCTTAAGAATACACGTGAGCACTTCAACCTATAGCTTCTTACGGTCAAACTAGAACAAACCTTAAATTCAGTGATTTATGCATATTTGGCTTTTAGTTATCTACTATATTATAGATCCGAAAGTAAATAAAACGTGGTGAATTGGGTAGGTGTCTAACAAATAATTGAAAAGAAAAGGAAGCTCCCATATTTTTCCAGATCTTACTTTTTGTTTTACCCGGATTTGTGAAAAAAATAAAATCTCAATGAACTTTACAATTAATGACGCCACCAGTGGCGCCGGGTCTATATGACTCAAATAGCCTAATTTTCAGTTACTAAGAAATAACAATTAATTGGCGATAGAACCACGTATTAGTTAACCCAACGCTAGGAAGGTACTATGAGTCGCAGAGTCACTACTGCAATACTGTTGCAACAGGAGAGCCATTGATGACGCAGCGAATCTCACAGACTCGCCGCCACCGCTCAAGGGTTGAGGAGATTTCTCGAAATTTTCTAATTTCTAAACTTTGCCTACATTTCAAATCCAGATTATACTCAAGAAAAATGAAAAGTAGAACTTTATAAAAATAAAAATAGAGATGCAGTAAGATGGCGTGGTTCCAGATTCTATTCAAACACCCTCTGATTTGCCAGTTTTTCCGTTTCCAAAGGATTAATCCTCCAACCTTGAGATGAACAACGACCCAACTTCCTATAGACCTTTTCGTCACGTTGATTTATAGTCGTCCAACAAGCAGGAAAAAATAAACTGTTTATATATTCATAGATTACGAAAGAGCGGGATTTTTAACATCACTTCGAGACTGAACACTCATGACAATGATAGAGTGAGGTGTCACATGTCTGCGAAAATTTAAATGCCAAGGTATTGTGTAGACTGGGGGATATTTCGCGGATAAAGGGATGTTTTTCAAGCTTTACGGCGCGTGAAGCCGTTGAATAAAACATAAAAGTGTCATTCCGATGCGTTTTGATTTTATGGCTGCGTAGCTATATAATAAGAAGTTGGCCCTTTATTTAGAAATTGCCTTAAACAGAATGTTTCAAAGATCTTTACTTAATATGCCTACCCGCAAGTCCATTTCGTTGGCAAGAACTCTTCAAAGGCCGTAACATTTTACTTTTTATTTCTCCATTTCCGAGCAGACTTTTCTATTTTCGATCATACTTGAAATGGAGTTTTAATATCCAGAGTGATGCCAAGCAAGCTCTCGTATTTCCTCTTTTGAATTCCAGATTTTCGTTAATATATTGAAAATTATTCTTGACTCGAAAAAAATCCTCCATCAAAGCAAGATACCTTATCCCACAATATATGGCTAGTAAAACACGTCGAAGCAAAACAAAGGGCAGAGAAGATTATCATTTCTTTGAGCCACCGGAGAAATATTGCTTTTTTATGTTGAGGAATTGAAATAAAACCGCTAAAGGTCCAGTTATGGCCGGTTTTATTACAATTTTAATACCGCAAACATATATTCCTGCAGGCTATAGGGCTCTGAATAATATTGCGTCAGACATAAGGGCCTTAAGGGTTTAGCTTCGGATCCGTATGAATTACTATCAGGCCTCATTTCGCAGTTTATGATGCCTCTGTTATTAACATAAGACTTCCTGAATTCGCAAGCCCCTAGGCGAGTGTAAAATTTTATGTTTTTATTTTAGTAATTGCGTTTTTTGCCACCCCATCTGTGCGTTAATGAACACTATTTTTACCTCAATGATGCATCGTAACTTCCAGGCACTCGGTGTGGCTAGATTATCTCTAATTATTGCTATTAGGCAATCATTTTGTTATTAATAATATAATTTTTTGTTTCCACATGCAAGCAAATTTAAACAATGTGAGTTTAACCTTAACAACTCTTTTGTCTAAGTTCTTATGTCGCTAATTATCATTATTCAACGTGACGCAATGCGTGTTTTCACCTGGAAGTTGCATTAATTTGAATGATATTTGAATTATCGATTTT
This sequence comes from Euwallacea similis, assembly GCF_039881205.1. Classification (NCBI taxonomy): domain Eukaryota; kingdom Metazoa; phylum Arthropoda; class Insecta; order Coleoptera; family Curculionidae; genus Euwallacea; species Euwallacea similis. The sequence continues at coordinate 3,396,925 of NC_089616.1, read as the reverse complement.
CCCCCTTTTCATTGTTTTATTGATCAGGAAATACATTGAAATCACACATACCTGCTTATAAGACAAAATAGTTATTGTGGTGAATTGGGTCAATGCAATACCAGTCAATAAAAAAATAATTATCCACCAAAGTAAGGAAAAATTACACGTGATTGATAAAAAAATGTCGTTTAAAAACCCTGAGCATATATGTGATTAAGGCAATTAGCAACGGTTAATTAGAATATTCATTAAAGTAATGTTCCACGGTGCGGTGCAAAAATTGCTTAATCGGGAGATTTGAGATGCGTCATGCACGCAGCAATATCGATATGCAAATTACCACCTATTGAAACTTATTCAATTAGTAGGTATTTAAAATTCTTTAAAATCAGTTAAATCCTAACGTGAATTTGATGATGTCAAGTGTCCACACAATGCGCTCACGCAATACGTTTAGGTATCAACTAACGTGCATCTAATTTAAAAGTTTGTTTTCTCTTTTTGGTTTATCTACCTATATCCACTGCAACTTCGTAATTGCATTAATGCTATGTAAATTTGTCTTATTCCACGCGAAAGGAGCAAGAATGTGCATTGAGACACGCATGTAAAGAAAAAATGTCAATATAATGTGAAGCTATTTTAGCTTGGCACTATATGTAGTTGTGTACTAGATGAAAGTCTGTTTAGATTTCAGAATGGTTTAAGTATATTTAAATTTAAAAGTTTTGTGTAAGCAAAGTTTGCTCGATTTCTAGCCTATCGTGGTATAATATTCGCTTCCTCTCAGCTCAGATGATTTATGGGTAAATAACCAGGAAAACACAAAAGTTAAAGTTACCGACAAAATCATATAAATTGGTCGTTTTGGTTGGTTAAGGTTTGGCACTAGATAAAACCTATAACTTTGTATATTTTTCCAGGGAACTTTTAAAACTTACTTTCAGGAATTTCGCCTAAAAAGTGAATTTTTAAATCGCCAAAATACATGAATAATAACGAAAAATCCTTTTGTTAAAAAAAAGTATAGTGGGGTTACATCAATCATCCGAGAGAGCTGAAAATTGGCATATAGATAGAAAATAATAAACTAAGAAACTTTTTCCTTTGTAATTTTTCAAAATTTTGAGAAATAATGGTAGATTTTGAATGTTTTTGGAAAAAAATACAATTTGACAGTTATTATAGACAGTCATTTGTTTTTCTATTTGTATGTCATTTCTCATCAGTTCTGAAGCACAACCCAAAGGCAAAGTCAAAATTTACCCAAATTCATAAGTAAAAGAATTTCCGATATTATGCAGACTTCATGAGTCACACTGTATACAGCACATCTACAATTATAGGAAAGATGTAATAAAATAACATATGTATATAAGAATATATCTATCAATACTTTGTTTGGTATCCATTGGAATCGATAATACTCTGCAACTATCTTGGCATTGAAGAAACCAAGTTTTCACTGGCCTCTTGAGGAATTAAGAACCATTCTTGCAGAAGAACTCTTCGCAAAGAGTCTTTGCTTCTTATGTCATGTTCCGTAATTTGTGTTTGTAAGTGTGATGACTGGTGCTCAATAAGATTGAGGTCCGGGGACTGTGGAAAAGTTTTTAATACGTGAAAGACGTTATAATAATAGCCGTTCTTGAATAAGTCTAGAGAAATGTTTGGGGTCGTTGTCTTGCTGGAACCAATAAGCGTCATGAATTCTTAATTTAATGGCATTTTACTTCAGATTTTCACTTAAAATATGTTGGTACATAAACATGCTCCAACACCTCCAAGAGACATACAACTCCAAACCATTTGACTTTCTCCGCCATGCTTGACAGTGGGCTTTAGATACTGTTTTTCAGAGCTTTCCGATTTTCGCCATACATAAAGACGTCCGCCTGATTCAAAAATATAAAATTCACTTTCATCTGATAAGATTACTCGATGCCAGAACCCCATTAACTTATCCACATGATTTCTTGCAAACTGAACTTTTTACTTGCAACTGGTTTGGTTAATCTAAAGGTTTCTTCTGGTTACTCTGCCATGGAATGCAGCTGGTTTCAGAAGATGTCCAACAGTTTGAGCAGATACTTTACATCCAATAGCGTTCTTCAGATCCGGTGCGATTTTTGCGGACTTTTCGAAGGGTTTCATTTTACTTTACCGATAATAAAATTGCGTTCCTGGTTCTTTACCTTTCTTGGTTTTCATCCACGGATAATTGATAGGACATTTTCCGTATTCCTAAATTTGTTCATGACGTATTAAATGGTTTTATGAGCTTTTTTACACTTTTAGCAATGTCACGTAACGAATTTCCTGGTTTATGGAGGCTAACAATAAGATTACACATTTCAAGACTTAATTCGGAGACTTTTCAAGGAATGTTGATGGTTAATGTTGCAGTTAAATTTTTTAGCATGTAGAACTCGCTAGAAATAAACTGCAGAGATTAAAAACCTTAAGCAAGGAAAAAATGGAATACGTGTACATACAGTGGCTCGAAGTGAAAATGATACACCTATATTGAAGTCACTATTTATTAAATAAATTTTCATTTATTTAACAATAAACTAGTAGGGTCGAGTAGTAACTTGTTTGAAAGGTCTTTCGATTCTCGTTACAAAGATCCCCAATTTAACTAACTTTGATTCAGCAGTTTTCGAAAAATTTTATCAAAAGGTGTACCGTCTGATATGACTTAATGATGTGAAATTGGCAACAATCGAATCGAGAATCGAAAGACCTTTCAAAAAAGGTACTATTCGACCCTACTTTCCATTTAAGATCTCAGGGGTTTAACTCATCCCGGCTAGGGGGTTGATGTAAAAGGAGCGAGTTACGCATCCGGACATTTTTCGAAAATAAATTTTCAAGTACCTGAAAATGTCTTTGTTTCGTTTTCGATGCGCCGCCCTGTATAAATATAAAAAATGGAATACACGTATGTTTTGTCTTGGTGCGCGAATACTTTTTGTACCCACCGTATATTTTCAGATACATATTTTTTGCTAACGTATGTAGATATAAGCATAAACAAGACTGCCGTCGAACGAAGTCGGATTTTGGTCGCGTCGCAACAATTGAATTATTCATACGTGTTTTTCGAAACAATTTAAATTACGGAGAGTAACAAACCCTTAGAATGAATAGCAGCAAATCACAAACTCTACCACTGACCAGAGGCCATTAACACGTTGCAAAGTCGGGCTGAACTATTTAAACTTTATTTTACGTCCATTAGACGAATTTGGTTAATACCCAGAGCTTTTGCAATGTTATTTGTCAAGTCGATTAATTATGTTGTTTTGTCCTGCATAGCAATGTTTGTTTTTCCAATTGTGTGTGTTTATTTTCACCTGGGGGCTTAATAATAAAGTATTCAAACTAAATTTTCAGAGCAATAAATATTTCCATGGGATTCGGTACTACACATACGCAGCTTTAGGACCGCCTGTTTGTTGTCAACGTTTTAATGGCGCCATAAATTCTTCCCCAGAGACATCCCGTATAGAGAAGGCTTGCATCGAAAATTAAAAAATTCCTAACCATCTCTAGTCAAGAGCTCTAAATCGGGCTTAAAAAAATTAATTATAAAAATGTATTTTTTCTAGAGATCTAATTTCGAGCGTGGGCCCTAAAATTTTATTACGACCTGTTTGCTTTAAAGAAGATTAAAAAAGATTTGCATTAGACGATTTATACGGAGGGCCCGAAAAAATACAAAAGAGGGCTACAAACACAAAACGTAAGAGACTTAACGAAATTAGAATTAAAATTAATTCGTACAGAGGAATGGAGGAGTATACAAGAGTTTTATATTACATCTTCGAGTTGCCTGGATATAGTCGTTACCGGGCCCATTCTGTGTGTTTTTAATTTGGATTATTCGTGCGAGCTTTTAAATGAAAAAAAAAGACGTCAAAGGGAGGATTAATAAAGCGTTTCTGCCCGAGAGCTTTCTCTTATTGTCAAATTAGTCAAAGATGCTAATCTAACAACACCTCCATTCCATTTTGAACTAAGTCCACTATATCTGTGTTTATCCTTTGGCACTTGCCCTGGGGATGGCATTTTCCTCGAGTTTATCGAGTCCATTCTCTCACTAACTGGCCAGACGCTCACATTGTTTGGGCCTGAATATGAAAATTGGTTTTTGCTTAACGATTATGAGAACTTCGCTGAAATAGACCTTCATGTATATGAGCCACAATAAAGCTCTTATTTTCCTCAGAGCAATACGACATTTTCCTAATTTCACGGTTGCTCAGATGCCAACATAAATTAAGTTCAGTATTGAAAATAGAATAATAAACCAGAAATATTTTATGTCTCCGTGAGGGATATGTGAGATTAGAGCGTTATTTATATGACATTTCTTTATGGATGTAGGACAAAAGTTTACGTTAATATAAATCATTTCCTCACCCCCGGCTTTCTATAAGGCCGAAATTTTATGTATGGGCATAAAGCGTTTTCTTATTTGTTTCAAAATTCACGCTTCACACGATCCGGGTTTATATTATCCGTAAAATGTAGGTGTAAGAGAATTGATCGTGTATTTTTTATGGCCCGTAATATCGGAAATGATAGTCGTTTTCGAGGCTTGTCTCCTTTAAGTTAAGCGGTAATGGCTTAATAAAGAGGTCTTTGAAACACAAACGCTGGAATAGCAAAGAAAGTTTTTGTTGTTCATTGTACAAGTGGGCGAATTTAACTCACTTAACAGGAAATCATGTGAGGGATATCAACAGAACCTTGAAATGCTACCGCGCTTGAATCATTGGATAAATCTGACAATGTTCTAACGTTAGAGCTGAGGAGCCTAATTCCCTGGAATACAGGATTAGATTCCCTGACTGTAGCCCAGCTTTAAGTGACCTCATCAAGATGTCTCCTCCATTATAAGCGAATTATAGGCCGATGAGGAAGAAAAATTAAAAGGTTCTGCAATTTTTTTCTTCATTTCTATTGTAAAGTACCCCAGTTTACGCTTATGTGTTCTCTTACATTACTTGTATTACTTTCTCATGGAAACCTCAGGGCAATGTAACAACATAATTAGAGTATATTTATTTAGAAAGACAATCTCTTTGTCTGATCCAGCTAAACCATCGAATTGTAATTAACTGAGACCAAAGGTCTCACTACTGTTTAAGTTTCAAGCTACCCTTATTAATATACTCTAAAGAAGTCCATATACATATGTACATATATACCGGGTGATTCAAGAAGGTGGCTCGCTCTTATATCTTTTTTGTTTTTAAATTTAGAAAGTTGAAATTTGGAAGGAAGCTATATGGGAATAGAGTCGATTGATTGACATTAATGGCGTTTATCTAGAACTTTGGGTTTAACCGAAAATGACCTCAATTATCGGTTTTTAAACGTAATGCCCTGTAATTTTTTTCTTTTTCGGAATCTAGATGTCATTTTTAGTCTAAAAATATGTCATAAAAAAAAATTGGGGTTTTTTCATGTCAAGCTACGCCATTGAGGTATACGTATTAGGCATAATTTTAGGTCAGACTTATGGGGAAAAATACTATCTTGTCTTTTTCTTGACTACTTTTTCTTTTATAAACGATTTAAATACCGAAAACCGTTTTTAAAAATAAATGGGAAAAACTATTTTGAATTCTTGAATCACCCAGTATAAGGAAGATCTACACAGGGAAGTTAGAACTAATAGAAACGCTCTCGACACGTCTTCTCAGACACTTACATTTACACCAAAAAAGGGTCTTGCTCCTTACTTCTGCTCTTGTATTATCGAGAAGTGAATAGTGTTGTATTTTTAAAATCGCGTACACTTATTCCAACCCGGCACACTACAGTATTTGCGGAATGATCTTAGTCATAGGTTCCAATTTTTCTCAGGTTTTTTTATATCATTTTGTTCATTACAACCACACAGATGCTAAGAACTATGTTCCAAATTTCTTTTTATTCAAGGCTAAAGGATCTTAGCCGAGTTATCAAGCCGATTTAGAATCCATATGAGTCGATTGGGCCGAAAAGCAGGACATAGAAATTTTCGAAAATTTCCAGATGTGGGTGTTACCTATTTTTTATTGCCTTTTAAAGTTGGAACTCCAACATCTCGAGAACCCACGGCGAACTTGCCTTAAAAATGGCTCAAATATTATCACTTCAAAAGGAACCAAAAGCACTCCAACAAATCTCGAACTATTCGAATTTACACCGAGGCGAACCTCACCGATATGCCGAACTTCCAAACTAAGTTTAAACCCATATGCGGACTTACACACGAAGTTTCTTGTAATCTTTATGGAATAAGAATGTATCTGCTGGAGGGCTGCAACGATGAAGTTAGATAAAGTTTTAAGTAACTGTATTTTCCCACATGTGATTTTAAAGTTCTAGATCGACTTAAAACACTCTAAAAATGTCGGAATTTTACTTGCAAGTAAGGACATAAGAAATTTTCCTTTCAGGGCGATAATGGCAATTTACAATCAATTTAGGCAAACGAGGATTTTAAAATTTAATTTTTCGCCTCGTTGGAAACCTAATGCAATAAGGGAAATAATTGAGAGAGAACGGCATCAGTCTTCAACTCAGCAAATTTAAAGTTAAATTTAATTTGCTGTTATATGGTATTTAATATTTTATAACCATGATTTTAATGCATCTTGGAAGCCACTGCCACGTTGGGGTTGTTTTTGCTGATTTTAATCTCCCTGCATGCACCTATATACAAATTTGATATCTCCCCTATATGCAAGGGGCCCATTCCACCTCCCAGCTGCATACAAACGAGAAATGCACGAATGTATTCGGTCATAATGACCAAAATTGCTGGATCATGCATCCCCTGGCATAATTCCCTGCACTGTTGCCGCACTCGACATCAGCATGGGATAAAATCCAGGCTTTGCATCAAACATGGAAAATGCCGGAAAAACAAACTGCCAAAGCTCGAGATTAAAGCTTCGAGCTGGACCTTCCCGGAATCGAGATAAGGTATTTGGATTCTTGGTAAGTTTCCGTACAGGGTCGAAAGAATCAAGGGCGGAATAATGCCCCTCGAAATGCAGAGGACGTGATAAAACAAAACAAATTCCCGGACTTTAAAATAGATTTGTTGGTCAAAGGGGGTCCTTCTGTCCGCATTTCAAGTTCGGCAGAAGTGGACTTTTTTATTGGATTTCGAATTTTTATTGGGACCCAGGAAAAGGTTACACTGTGAAAGAAGGCAATATTGGCTGAGTTTTCCTGTTTCAAATGTTGAGACAAAAATAGCTGAAGACGAGGAAATGAAATAATAGGGAATCGGGCAAAAAATAGATCGTGACGAAGAAAAAATACCCGGGAAGATTTTTTTTTTTCAACTGACGAACCAAACTGCAGTGGTCTTTCCCCTATTGATCGAACTCTTCAAACTGCATTTAGCTCTCATAATGCTGGTCCGGACGGTTAGACGTGAGAGCAATATGACGGTCCAAGCAAATAGAATCAATATTGCTTTGGGAAATTGGATTTGTCTGTAAAAAAAGCACTTAGACTCGTAGGTAGGTTTATATACGGGAAATTAATGAAAGATCCCGAGAGTTATCGAAATTAAAAAGAAAAAATCTGGACGACATACCTGTGCAGACCAAACGGCAAATTTCGCTCTTTAGCTTGACAGATATAAATTAGACTTGGGAAACTTTATGTGTGATATATAAAGACCTGTCTTTACCACATTTTTCCAGCAGCAAATTAATATTCACGCTGGCAGGTAAAATGAAGAATATTGATATCAATCCTAAATAGAAGAGATTATTCAAATTCGGCCCTTAAAAGTCTTTTTGCATTAGCCGAGATCAAATTCAATCTAATTTCGTTGTTGTTTACCTCAGGAATACAGATGCATTGTTAAAGGACCCTTCTTCCAATTTTCTTTCCTTAATATACTGTTACATGAATACGAGCCGAGCCGGATTTGATTAAAACTTTTATGTGGTCTCGAAATTTTTAAAGTTGCTCGCCCCGTTCACCGATAATGCCGGTTAACTTTATTATAGGAGTTCTAAGTCAATTAGGGTATGAATATTAACGAGACGGGAGTTTCTTGCATGAATAAAAGTTTGAGAGGCATTGAGAGATATAATTGAGTTTCAAACGTAGTTTTTGGGATGCTGAAAATGGACTTAAGTTTAGTCTGATATGCCCATTTGATGAGGAAACTTTGAACAAATATTTCTATATAAATTGTTTTGCATTATGCAAATGAGGGGGTTATTTTTATCCACTAGTTCGTTCAGACCAGTTTTCAAATTTTCGGTTTCGGTTATTATTGCATGAAGGTAGGAACGAGTTCCGTCACCAATTCGTCCTGAAACTGTGGATTAACTAAAAGAAATTTCTTGCTGTTTCTATGATTTAACATCGAGGCAAATCAAACTTGTCCGCTGTGCCATGTTAGCGTGAGAGTAATTTATGAAATAACACAAAGAGTGTCAACCCCCAATTTTAATCGAATTAAAGTAGGTAATAAAACGTCACATATCGCCACCCTGCACGTTTAAGTCTAAGCGTATAAGCGTAAAACGTCGGGTAATAAAAACGATACTTTAACCAGAACTTTACGACGCCCTTAGTGCCTTTTTACTATTTCGCTTTCATGGTTTTATCCTGCAGTGCCCGGATCTTTAGCGTGCAAATTCGAAATTTCCTACTAAAACGTAGACAACATAACGGCCCTATAAAATCAAGTTTGCCATCAAATTTCCTCTCCTACAACGCAGAGATTTATTAATAAAACCCCGAATTGTCACTCTGCATCGTTGCATCCGCCCTATCAGGGCCACGTATCGATTCTATTTGGACAACAAAATCCACCCTTGCCCTTCTGTTTGGTCATCGGGGATGGATATAAAATTCAATCAATAAAGGGTTGCACTTTCCCTATCATGCATTTGTTACCAAGGGCCGGTGCGTTATGTCCTTGGCCCTGAGATTAAAGGGCACCGGCCAGGGCTGTACGGGACTATTTTAATTATTACATTAATTTGGACGAAAGTTTCGAAACGTAATTTGCATGGGAGATGATGCGGTATTGCGTCGGTTTACCCTTGAGGATAATTTAGTTTTGAGATACGTGTATAGATGACGATCTTGTTTCATGCGATATTCAGACAAAATTACATTATTGCCAAGAATCTCCCTGGAAGTATCGTGTTACATAAGAAGTATACTTTCGAGAAGCTTCATTGAAAATTAAATTACACCTTATAATAACCTAATGGAAAAATAACACCCCTTAGACGTATTTTCACAATAGAGTACGCTATAGTGGTCATTTGCCTGGCAAGGCCGTAATTACCTTTTGTTGGGAAGTAATTAGTGCTTAAAGCCAGATTTGTAGTATGTGGAATTCTTGAATTTAATTTCTCGAGAGACTATAAATAACCACACCCCAGAAGACCATATGGCATAAATAACCATAACAAAACATAAAATAACACAATAACGGTTTTTTGGTTGTTTGGCCTTTCATCACAAGACGACGCCCCTAAAGAAAGTGTTTCGGGCAATAAACAACAAATATTCCTAACAGAAAAATTTATTCGTAGTGTTCAGGGGCCGGATATGCTTTTATGGGCCAAAAATTTCGGGCCAAACCGCGGGAATTATGTTCACTTCAGTGACTGCTTGGCGATATTTCTTTTATTATTGTCCATTCGTCTTTCATGTGTTTCCGTCCTTTGTTGGGAACGAGGCGGTGCTCTATTATCCCTATCGCCTCTATATGGGGATGAATTTGTAAAGCTACTTTCACGTTCGTATACCTTTACAGCGACCGGAGTTGCTGAATGGGGATGGGAAATTGAAAACTGAATATCCTCCTTACTCGCTTTTCTAATTTCAGGAAAGTGAGAACATGGCGTTTGACATATATTTTCAACGATTACGTCAAATTTTGACATAACTACGAAACTAGGTGGACAGGCAGCGTTGCCAAGCAAAGGCGATATTTTATCAACGAATTTTTAATGCGCATTTCGATTTGCAAAAAATTAAAATTTAATGAATTTTGGGTGGTGTTCTACTATCCATCTCTATCAATTCCATATGGGGATCAGTTTGTAAAGCTGCTTTCACGCTCGTACTTTACAGCGACGAGAGTTATTGAATAGGGTGGGCAATTGAAAACTATATATCCTCGCTACATGAATATCTAAATGTGGGAAAACAGCAACGCAGCGTTTGGCATTTGTTTTTAATGGGAACGACAAATTTCGCCAGAAGTGCAAGAAACCTGGATAGGCAGCGTTGCCAAGTATAGTCGACATTTTTTGACTGTATTAGTGCAAAAATTCTGCGTTTTAATCCAAACCTCTAAATTCTAAATTTATGAATATTGATATTTCGATTTCGTCGAGAACACTAAAAACGAGACTGCAATACTCGTTCCCTCCGATATTCGAGGGAGTTTTGCCGAAATTGCTCCGTATTTCTACGATTTATTGAGACTCTCGTGCCTTTGTTAGATATTTCAGACTTGCTAGAGAGCGCGTACTTTTTCATTTCCAGCGTTTTTTGATTCGTAAACATGGAAACAAGAGATGTCTGTTACTTTTTGTCTTGCTCGATTTTTCGTATCCGATTTGAAGTCCGTCTATATTTTCTATGCTTAGTTGGACAATAAGTAAGTGATTGTTCCGGGTCTGGAGGATTCATAAAATGCGACATTTTGTTTCTCTTGGAAATCCAATATCACATTAGTGTAGTAAGCTTAAGGACGTCTATAAAGTCATATCAATTTGTCTTCTGGGTTGCGATAGCTCCTCGTCGTTTCTATCCAAGTCAAAATATCAAGAAGTGTTACTGTCAATTGAGTGACGTACATGTCACTAAGTGACATGTGTGACAAAGTGTGATTTGTTGACAGGAATGACAAGGCAAATGTTACTATATTCTGTTGTTGCCAGTAACGGTTGTTTTGAATATGCACGAAACTGCTGTATTAATTATTACTTTCCTGATAGAGCTGCATCTGGATATTAATACAGTTAGCTGAAATTGATGTCAAGTTCCTTGACGTAAAATCGAATTAGCAACTGCATGCATGCGATTCTGGCAAGCGACAGCTCCAATGCAGTATATCCTGCTTGCAATTTCCGGATGTCAATATTCATGTGCTTATCAGATGAGCTCCCCAAAGCACGTTAACGTCTTGCAGATATTTGCAAAGTACAATATAAAGGTGTTTCAAGACGACTCGACTTTCCAATTATCCTGCAGCTAATTAAATTCAAAGCCTGAATGTGCCGCGGTCCTCGCTCCAACTCTCGGAAACTCCATACCTCCGGCAAACTTTCTTCGTTCTTTTTATTTTGCAAACTATACCAAAACAGCAAACGGCGAAATGTAAATGAGATATCGAACTCCTTTTGAGGATGGCCTGAGGACCAATTTAACTTTCGCTTCAATGGAACACGCATTTGATTAAAACAGGCTTTTGTGGGGTTGCTTTCAAGGTATACATGCCAAGGTGATTTTAATTCCAACTTAAATAAGATTTCCTTTATAATATCAAGTACGTGCATAATATATCGGCGGTAGTAAAGGGCTTGCCCTGCAGACATCTTAATTTCCTGCCTAGTTTCATCGTTTGATACGCCCTCCATCCTTTCTTCATGGAAACGGACGATTTTTGGGGGGAATTTATTTAAAATTTACGTACTTAATGAAGTTCCTTATACGCGTTTATTTTCATATCCTGATAGATTAAAATTTTCATTGAATAAATATGTTGAGGTAAATGCCTTCAACGTGGTTGTTTGAAAATAACACGTGTCCGTCTGGATATCTAATGGATTCTCATTGTTACGTCCTTCTTCATTATTTTATTAAGATACTAAAAAGCCATTATCGATTCCTCGCCTTTCAAGGTGCATTTACCTCCTTGTCCTTTAAAGTAGGAAATTTCTATCCACCATAACAATAACCGTTATAATTTAACAGGATCCAGATTAGATATAAAACAGTTTCGGTTCGGCCATCTGTATCCACATAACCGAAACACCGCAATGTTTGATTATAATTTTAGTGCCATCCAAGTTGGGGCGAAACACAATATCGTTCTGGTCAAAGGTTTATAGTTCGCATTCTACCACTGGCTATTTGGCCACTTCGGGCAGATTAATTTTAGGGTGTATGCGCTCCCTAAACATTTTATAGTGTTATTTAGTCGTTTTAATTGCGATTATGCCATATAAATCTCGACGGACAATGGCCTATAAAATTGAAAAGTCGTCTAAAGGGGTTTTGAGCAGAATCCTTTATGTTCAGTTATCTTCTTTCGTGCTACAAACTTGCCTTAGTTCTTGCGGTTACAGTGTTACCCTATTTTTACTTGATAGGAGCCAGCATTGCAGGGGTACTCGCTACGCCACTGTGTTGTGGCTATTAAAGGTAAATTTTTCTGTTTATGCTCAGCGAAGACACACTGCGAGGCTTCGTCGAGTGGCCAACTCAAACTGTCCAAAAACTACTCATTCATTCTCACCTGAATTAATCCGAATAATTGCCCCATCATCAGTTTGTAAATTGCGCTCAAAACCCCGACGAAAAAGCCCCAAAAACGACATTAAAAACCAGTACTCAAACACATCTCGTAACTTTTTTATTCAGTTTACTTTTAAAACTCTCATTAAGGACTTCCAGCGTGCAAAGTATATTTGCGTTACCAGAAACGACCACTTTTATTTGTTTTATTTCCTTCAAATTCGTAGCTTTTTCATACAAGGGAAATGTTTAATTACCACTTGATATTTATGGAATGCCGCATGTTTTTTCAGTTTCATAAGGACCCTTTTTGCTCTTGTAAAGTGCACTGACCCTCTGTATGATGATGATTATTGGTTTAATGGCATTTTTGCATATATACATGCAAACAATAAAATCCCTAAAAATGTTAAGTAGCAGAGAGGTTCTGCAAATAGACATATCAAATTTCCAATTTGCGTACATTACCGGTAAAAACCTCCTAAATTTTTATTTTCTCGTCTAGAAACTTTTTGCTTGTCTCGGTAATTTGACACAGGTGGCTCTAGAGAAATGAACTCCGTAAGAGCGAATTAAAATGAGTAAAAGGGTCTAAAATTTCAAATCCTACAGAAATTAGGTTTTTGCTGGAAGAAAACAACATTTATTTGGGTTAAAAAAACCTGACTCCCTGGAGGATGTAATTAAGCTTAACAACCATGGTGGCAACAACTTAATCCCGGAAATAAATCACAATGTAATTTTCAAGAGAAATCGTTCATTGGCATGAATTTTTATTCGACATCTGATATCTGCATAATTTTAATCCTGTCCCGGAAGTGTTTAAAATTCATTGCATAGGATCGGATTTGTTATAACCAGAATGGATTAATCTAAATATATGAGAATTTAATGGAGTCGAGTTCTATAGGGAATGATTCGACATCAGTACATCGAGTTTGTAGACAATCACAATCTTGTGACCCATCCATGAAGCTCGTTATCCCTTCCGTGTTGGTATGCACCCGCAGTAGCAGCCGCCAATCTTGCCAACTTTGAATAAATTTACCTTTGTTTTCGACCCTTCGTCTTCTTCTTATCTATTCATCGCTCGTCAATTTAAAATAGCCCCTAATAAAGGGAGTTTGCGATTGTTCCAATATGGACGAAATTCTTTTATAATTTTCCTGACAACATTAATCTAATTCAACGCAACCAATTCGCATTCCATTCACGTATCCGCCTCTATGGAAGTTCAAAGCAATTTGACTGAAATGGAGTAAATTTCAATTGTAAACGTCAAAGATTCGAACCACAGAGCCGTGTGGTCAGTGGCCGGACTCGGCCAGATTGCCTTCAACTTGAGGGCAAATAGATTACTGCTTGTGATGGGAATTTAGTCTCTCGTATCCCAGGAATTATTCCGGAATATATTGGAAGTGACAGCTATTAAATATTACTCACTCAAGTCGAAAGGAGAGCGCATTGATTTATTTTTGTCTAGGGTTAGTTTTGTCTTTCACACGCATAGGACGTCTGTTATTACAGCGAATTGAATATTAAGGGTGTAGGAGAATTTTGTGGGCAAAGTACACGGTGTGGGCCAAAGTACAAAAAATGTGAGAAAAACTGCATAATAAATAAGCATATGTAATCAAATTTCATGCAGAAATGTGAAAAATATTAAGATTTAGGCTGGCGACGCCTGATTTAGACGTAAGAAAATTCGCAATAAATTGAAAAGTCTGATTCAGATTTTCAGTTGAGTACTATGAAAAAAATAGAGTCACGGTTTTGGAGATTCTGAGGAGGTCTATCGGCATGGAAATCTTCGAAAAACCACCTGGCAAAAGGAGTTAATTATTTATTTGCGTCATACCAAAACTCCGCCATGATAAAACAAACTAGCAGCGAAGAATTGTGGCTGCCGATAGCTTGTGACCAATTCATTTTTCGATTTAAACTTCAAAAAATTCACGTTGACCTTGAAATTCTGACTCGGCTTATGGACTAATCAATAAAACAAGAAATGGACTCACAGTTTTGCAGGCTACGATGCGGTTTCTCGATCCAAAACACTTAAAAATTCACTTGAAAGGGACGAATTACTTGACGGCAGATACTCGGCGCCACACTAAAAATCGCCATGATGAAACAAATGAGCGGCGAGTAATTATGGCCATCGATCGCCGGCACGCAATTGGTCATATCAGGATTTTGACGTGTACATTATGAACAAGTGCAAGTGTCTTCTGATCTTCGACAAAGAGACCATAATCTGTCTATTTTCCTTATCACGTTCAGGTAAAGAGATAATAATCTCGAGGGATACAGAATCGTCCCACTTTAATCTTGAATTTACCCGCGATATTTAAATTCGTTGAAAACTCCTGCCCTTAATCAGCGTGATACTCATAAATATTCCAAGGCATACGGGGTTGATTTATAATTTCAGATAAGTAGATAATCCAAAGTCCAACGATTCCAGACAAAACAAAATTAATTAAACAAAAGTGTACAAAAGTGCAAGCTCTCCTTGCCGTTTGCGTGCTGAATGCAAAGTTTATAAAGGAAACAAATGCTCCGTTTCACTAATTGGTTTTCCAATAAAACACCCAAGTTTCATGTCAGCAAACGTAGAATTATGGAGTTCGTTATAGCAGAAATTATGTAACCTCCTCTCCCTTGAACAACTCCAACCCTCATCAGATTGATATTAAGACTAAAGAGGAATTTATGGAGATATTAAGGGATAAATCGAACAAGGCCCGGCCATTCCGGCCATTAAATTTGATTGCATTATAAAAGTAATCCATCGGCCGTATATCACTCGAAACAGGGATAATGTGCTTTTGCCCATAGATTTCAATTAGGTGAGCCAAATTCTGATTTCGAACATGATTTCTACATGATTTTCCTGATGAAACAACAAGCAGGAAGACCATCAATTTATTCCTGGCAATTTGTCCACAACTCCTCACGAATGCCTCTACGTGACGTGACACCCAAGTTAAACAATTTACGGCTCTATTTCGGCTCTAATGTTCCCAAATGACCCAACGGTCGAGACTTTAAATTGGCGTCTCTGCCCCCTTAATTTAACACTGTTTCCTTAAGCAAGAGCCTCTTGGAAAATAGTTTTAACGAGATTGTCGCGAATGTCGAATTAATTCTGGAGAGGTTTTCCAATTTAGAGTTTTTCTTTAATTGTGGCGAGTGATGAACGAAAGAGAGTTTCTGAGATAAAATTTACCGGGGAAGTTGACTGTTTCGGAAGTTGCGTCATTGTTTTGATGTGTCGAAAGGAGACTTTGACCAATGGCGTGGCTGTGTCACTGGACGGACGTCAGTTAGTTGGCCTTAAACTGGGAAGCGAAATTTATGGGCAAGACGTCTCTTCAAGTTCTTTCGCTTTCACTCGAGTTAAAACGAAACAATAGTAGCCAAAGTTAACATTCGCTCTCCCTCAAACAAATCCATTAATAATGCACCCTTTCTTTATGGCTACACGGTCGCAAAAATCCAGTTACAATTTTATTTTTCCTTTTTCTAAAATGAAGGACGACGTTTTACGCCCTTTTTATAGGATGGCAAATGAGGGTATAGGTCAGAATAATGAGATTTTCGTTCACGCACTTTCATGCCCTCCTTCTTCGACGTCGCAGTTTATAACGGTGTTGTGTAGTTTAGGGCCCCGTAATTTTCGATATAAACAAACGTTAAAACCATATAAAGCTACCATAAAAATTTTATCGGTTCTAAACTACTAGAAAAATTGTAGTACGTGTGGTGTAAGGTGTTACATTAATAGCGATACATCTTCATAACTCAACTCCTCGGCTTGTGATTTCCACTTTATGAGAACGGATAGGGCCTCTCTAATTGCAAATTGCCTTAAAGATTACCCTGAGGGGCCTCTCGTTATGCGTAGTTTAGATAATGGCCGGGACTTTGTCACCCTTTGAAAGTCCCTTCGGCCCGCGGTCCCATCTGACCACGACATTAAGAGATCATCTTTCTAATCGCGTTGGGACCCCCCATGAATAATAAACAATAAACTGTTATATAGCAGAAGATGACCAATGGCTTAATTCGAAAGGATTATTGAATTGCCCTGGATAGGGCTGCATAAGACATAAAATGCTTGCTTATATTTATGTCTTCAAAACTCAGGTATAGGCGAGAGCTATTAAGTCCAGATCCTGTGTTTTATTACTTGCGAATAAATTGCGAAGGGCTAGTCAACTGGCCATTAGCATAAGGGTACATAAAGGGTGCGATTCAAAATTAAAGTCGCCCCTCCTTCGACAGTTATACTGTCTCGTATATCTCTGGCAATTTTAAGATCTGGTTACACAATGCCCTGACAATATTTAAGAATTCAGTAGTATTTTCTAAAAGGGTCGGTTAAGATACGAACAAACTCTTTTATCATCACATGCGAAGCATACCTTTTCAACCCTTTAACGTCAAAGGATTTAAATATCAAAGAAATGCCTGATGTTAAGCTTATTTAGGTTCTCAAAAATTAAGGGTTTTGTGTTGTTCAAAGGCTGTTTTGAATAATTTAGCACATCTAATGGGTCGTGTAAGATGAGCAATAGCGACATTTACGATCTGTCGCCATAGAAGTTTTTAGCTATCGGATTTCCTCCTGGAGTTTACCCTCAAACTTCGGGACTGACCACAAGCTAATTTAGATTTGCAGAGTTCAGATTAGGCTTCGGTATTCAATTAGAGAGGACAGTAGAGTGACCCTTCTAATAAATCGCGTTAGTTAATTTAATGGTAAAGTTGAAGTTAACGCCTCTTTGTAGTCACAACAAGGCAGAAGGAAATGACTTCTGGTCAAGGATGATCCTGGGGTGCCGAGTTAAATTATTAAGGCCGAACGGACGTGAGTTTAATCCGTACGAGTGAATATTTTTAGCGGGATTCGAGTACTATATTATGCAGAGAGGATACAAAAGGCACCTTTTTTAAGGTCATAAACTAGTTTCGCTTCCTGACGCCCTGTAGAAACAAATTCTTCAGTTGTTGAGTGACGAAAAAAGGGAGCTTTTTGATCCTTCAGATTTGTTTAAGGTAATGGAGGGACAGACCTAAGGGATTGCAGGGGTATTGGCTTTGCAAGACTAACAAAATGCTATTTAGATGTTTCCCTGATTTCTACGTGAATGCACAAGAATAAACACAAGCCTGAAGCAGAATCGAAGGTCAGCGGTCACAGATCTTCGCCAAACAATTTTTTTTTTGTTACTAGGCGAGTTGACTAATGTGCGTCCGTCGAACAAAGGGAATATAGAATTCGATAGTCAACTCGCCTGGTTTTTCCTACAGTATAATTACGTTCGTAAGTAGTTTCCTGGCCACTGGCACCTACTACTGAAAGTATTAAGCAGCAATTTTAACCTCCCCGTGGTGTTTTATTGCGTTTGTAAGAGACTTACCAAATGCAGATACGAGGGAGGAAACAATGAATCACGTTGGTTCTATTTTATAGACAATGGTTATATTAAATATGCCTTAAAAATTTGTAATCCCCATTGTATTACATTATTATAAAAAGCCAATAAAAGCTCGATCATTTAGTGTCATTATAATTATACTGATATTTTCCACGATTATAAAAAAACATTTCCACATATTCTATTATCAAAACGCGTGATCTGCCAGTCATAATTATCGATAATCCCCCCGAAGGGGGCATCAATGGAGCCTGGCAAAGGCGCACAACTTATATACGATAACTGATTAAAGTTACATTAGCCTAGAGTTACAAATATAATATAATTTACAAATTACATTGAAGGATTCTCTGCCGATATAACTTTCCGCCAGCTTATCATAGGTACTCTAGTAGTAAAACACTCTTAATATTCCTTTACCCTAAGGCGGTTGTGCATTTAGTACCATCCTGGGTTGATCTACTTTTTGGTATAAAAAGATGAGTATATGGCACATATTGCTTTTGAAGGCGAATGTATACGGAAATACACAACCCCTTATACAATGCGAAAGCAAACTTGATGATACATGAGGATAACGTTCAAGTTGAGTGGAGCTTGAGCATGATCTTAAAAAAAAGAAAACTCAAGAGATCCTTGGCTTTTCCTTTTTGGGTTAAACTTTTCTCAGTGTAGATTAAAGCTCAAAACAGACAGCTTTGCTTGGAGCACACCAGGAACTTGCAGTTTACGAAACACAAATTTTGAGGTAGTTTTTATTCGAGGTGCGATTTTTTCTATTCTAGAAAGTAACTTTTGATGTTCAGTCTGTTTCAAACTCTACACTGTCCAAATAAATGGGAAACGGAACTATAAATTCTCTGATCATGATGAGGAAGATATTGCTTAAGGTAAACTCTGAAAATATACAATAATAATGAGAATAATGATAATAAATTCGGATGGTAATGAGACGGCAGCTATTTGTACTCATTCAGTGATCACCCATTGATTTTGTAAACTGTACGATGTTTCCTTATGGATTTTAGTGTGTTGAATCAACAGACTGAAACCCACTCAGACCAATAATCCTGAGCATAACAGCAAGAACAATGCAATATAACAATAAGCGGTTCTTTCTGCACCCTGCTAAAGTAGTGCCACCCCTAACTAGATCCAAGCGGTGGCAATGCAGGGTAAGGAAAGACTCCCCTGCCGTCTCTATCCTCCCCTACTACAGTACGCTATAAACAGACATAAATACGTTTCTCTCTCTCTCTCTTTCTCTTTTCTGTTAACACTTTCCAATAGGTTATAAAAATCATGGGCCGACGCATGAAATCGCCACGTTCTAGAAATTTCTGGAAAATTCTGGCGATTTCGTGGTCCGTCCAGGCACGACGACGTTTTTGAGACAAAACCGCAATAAATCCAAAAACGTCGCTTTAACAATAATTGAAAACATAGAGGGAGCTTCTTAGCCGACTACATCATATAAAAAACCTACATAATATTTAAATATGGCGGCCGCTAAAATGGCGGCCCTCACAAAACCTACAACATCAATGGTTACTTTACCGATACAATAGTAGTTAATAGATTGAGACGTGTGAAGAAAACCCTTTTTGTTTTTGTACTTGGACAGAAAACCTAGGTGACAAACAGAACAATGCTGCTACGAAAATCCTGATATTTGGCAACGTTTTTTTTTAGATAATTGGCAACGTTGGTATTGGGGAGGTAAGTCTGTTACTATACAGTCGCAGTCTTGGTGCATTTGTGCGTTAGTTTGTCTATTTATATTACGTATTGCGCGTCACTGATGCTTACGGCACGAGTGGCGTAACAGGCAGTTTAGTAAAAAATTTTTCCTACATTATTATTACTGGTAATAATTGATTTAGATTTTACGTCAAGTTCTAAAGGCTGCTTTAGATTTCTTGCAAAGTGTAAAAAACCATTTAGAGAATTTATTATGCGCAAATGTGGTCAGGGATGGAAACCAAAATTTAATACTAGGCGGTAAAAAAAGACTGAATCACACCCCCGTAGAGAGGGAGGGGCCTCAGATGATGGCTCAGTCAGGAACAAGAGGTACGTAACCACCCGTCTAGCGTGGTTGAATTAGTGTGGGTGATTTTCAAAACCTTCAAATGATCATTCTTATTTGGCGGGAATGCCATTTCAAAAAAGCAATAAAAAATCAAAAATAACATGACCACACCTCTAAGGTGTGTGACTGTTATTGAGCCTATTTCAGTTTGAAGAATTTCGTCTAATGAAGAGTAAAAACAGTCTTAGGACACACCCACAATAATTACATACAACGGCAAATTTTAGTTAGTGGGCGTGGCTAATCTGAGGCCACTCCCTAAACAATTAGGTGTTTACTGCTGCTTTTAATTTAAATAAAATGCTGGTTTCCCATACCTGATCCAAATTGCGCGGAAAAATTCATGATTGTTTAGTTACAGAATTTCTTATAATCAATCACATCGCATTATTTCGTGCTTCGAGATGCATTCGCTCTTCGTTCGATGAGCACACACCCAAAACGAATGAAGGTAGTATGATGGGATTTGTACAATGATCGAAATTTCTTTAGGCTAGGACGGTAACTTACTGTATTAAATTCCATTGTCTCCGATCTCGTTCCATGCGAAATTGTTCTGTCAATCACACAATTATTACAACATGCGCTTTAGCAAAGAGCAGCGTTCCTGCCAAGCAAGAAATGTGTCGTATATTATATTAAGCCTTTTTGCCTACGAATTTATAAAGCGACTACTTGGTAATAAAACGTATAAAAATGCCTTATTTTAGAGTCTTAAGAGAGAAGGTGGTATACTTTTTACAATTTTTTCGTTTTTAATTTATAAAAAAATTAATACAAAATTCTTATCACTCGCGAGTTCCTCAACAACTAGGCTTGTTTCTGAGCCAATTCTCCCGTTAAGTTTTGCAGCAAATTTTGAAAATCCTATACCTTAAACCCTAAACGCTAATTAAGTAGGTATAAAAATATATATATCACAAACGTTCCAAATTTAGCCAAAACTTTAAGCCTACCTTAATAATCAACCTCCCTACATCTACTACTGAAATTACTCATTTAGGGTCCTTCGTGTGATACAGTAGCCAAAGCCTCGTTAATTTTTCCCATTAAATTCGAATCTAACTGTTTGTAAATTGATTGTATCAAAACCGATCTTTGCAAAAATCAACTGGGGTTGAGATGAGTGATTTGAAAATTATTGCGTCATCTACATGCTAGTAGTTAGAGGCTTAGCCTATTACAAAGTACATATCACAACGTTATGCAATATACAGACATATCACAGATTAGCTTTTTTCATTATAGCCTTGGCTACTGTATCAGGCAGAGCGAATCGACCCGCTTAAGGTTTCTTGATTGGCAGTAAGACAAGCAGAAGCGATTAAAAGTCACAGTTACACACAGCTACTCTAGTGCTAAGTTAAATGTGGTGCAATTACAAACCCTTACCCTGATTTTGCCCTCGTGATGTGGTACTAAAACCTCGGTGTTTCAAAGACTAATCCCAAAACACCAGTATTTTTAGAACAACCTCCGTATTGTGCTTCGACAGCCTTAGTAAAAGTGATAGAGCACAGCTCAGTGGGAGACACATTATGTTTTCCTTCATAAATATGTGTGGCTGCTGATTATTACTTTCTGGTTATATTAGAGTCACAAAGTCAGCAGCCATTGGTCCTCGCACCAGCTTGGGTGCCCACGCCACTTTTCACACGATTTTACACCTATGTACACGACTCGGTCTCGTTAAGAGAACAACTAAGATCTACGATTACGATGTTAATTCCTAAAAAGTGGATACTACAGTTTAATCAATTAATATGATTCTTTTTGATGTTGCGGGGGGTTTTATGTACAGAATTTTAGTATTGTTAGTATAGACCGTACGGTTCGATTATGTAGGCCGCTTTATTTCTACCTCAGCTAGAACATCGTTACGTGAAGCTGGATCAGGGAGCTTTAAAGCTTTCTCGTGCAGTTTATTTCCCAAAATTAAAAACGAAGGAAGGGTCTTGTGTGGAGAATTGAAGAACTTCAATTTAACGTGTTGGAGCCTTACAAATCGGCCTCTCGGTTAAATTTCTGTGATTTTTTAACTTCCGAAACTTCCAGGCAAAATAATGAAGTCTCGCAACGCAGCGGTATCCACGAAACAGCTTAGTCAGCTCGCTTTTCTTATCGCAGTCATATGGCCGACAAATAGGGCGGCCATGATGGCGTGACAAATGAGCAGCGCCGTGTTGCCATTTACGGAAAACCTTATCCTCACGGTTTTCGAAGCGAGGCGACCCCGCTTTTGCCTCCAAAATTGGAAGATACATAAACTGATAGTTTTTGAAGTTTCACGAGAAAGTTTTAGTTCCTCACTGAATCCCTACAAAGCTAAAAAACTCTACTACTGAAAATGATCATGCAAAATCCTAAATCTACACATGCACCCGAAATATGTCGGAGGGATATCGTCAACATAAGCATCGAATAAAAGACCGAAATAATGGGGAAGAATACTGATGATAAAACAAATAACAAATTTCTGTTATATTGTTAAGGTACTCTTGTAATTTTATTTAAAATCGGCCGCACCGTTGTATGCCCTGTGGGCATCTAAAAGTGCCGCATACAAAAACACAACGATTCTCTAAACGTAAAAAGTGTCAACGTAACCAACAATATTAGGCATTCTCTATTTAGTGGGGGGATAACTTACATGGGGCTTTACTGATTTCTATTGTTAGATGTATTGTCTTGTGCGAAGGCTGGTGGTATACAAGAGAATCTCCATTTACGCCCCAGTAGGTTAATATAAGTCTAAGATTTGAGTTAGCAATGAAAACCCAATGCCTTTAAATAAAATTGACTAAAACAGCGTTAGGATTACTTTACCCTTAACAATTGTTTAGAATGTATTTATATAAAATTTGCAAAAGTAACGAACGGTTTGTACTTGAAGCATTTTCCTAGAATTTGCCACTTTCCCAAATCTGAATGTCTGATAATCAAACAATTCTGATACTATTCAGAGGTATTTGGCGGGATATACTTCTTTCATTTCTGAGCGGCTACTGAGTGATTTTGTACGTCCGTTTTCTAGAAAGGCTATGGGGGTAAACTGTAGCTGCTAAGCTTCATGCATAGGGACAACTACCCTGAGACAATCTGCACGAGAAAATTTCATATTATTATCTGGTTCCAAAAATAAGGGGAAATGGGGCACAACCACATTAACTGTCTCTCTTTCTTTCTCTCTCTCTCTCTCACTCAGTTTCATTCCTGGAGCATATTACTATTATTATTATTGGGACACAGCAACGTTTACATACACTAGAGTATCGTATAAAAATTGTTTATGTACAGGGTCGCTGAGTCACTAGACTTGGCGGGACTCTTGGAATCATTAAGCCATTATAACATCGCAAATCGACTAAAAATATAAGCAAAAGTTACTACACGACCAGACTAAATAGGTTTTATCACTTAAAGTGCCTTTAATGAGCTAGAATTATTAAATAAGAACTAATCTAGTACATACTTACCGAGAGTGCAACGAAAACTGATGAGTAAGTATACGAACGTCTCACTGAAGTGTGCGTACCATTGCTCCCTCCTAAACGGCGAGAGTTACAAAATGAAAGAAATGGGAAAATATTTGTTATTTTTGGGGATTTTTAATATGCTGCAAACGGCTTGGCCTTTGCGCGAAAGTTTTAATGAATACTTCTCGTAAAATCTCAGAAATCGAAAACAATTTGGCAAACGCCGTTTACAACATATTAAGAGTCCCAAATTTGCCAATGGATACTTTTTCCCATTTAACCGATTTCATACCTCTCTCCATTTCGGAGATGGCAATAGTGAGCGCACCAAAATAAGATACCCCATAGAGGAATTAGCTAACTTATTAGTAATAACAGAAATTGTTTTGTTGCATAAACAGAGTGAGCGATGCTGGCACTATTGATAAGTGGAGGAGTGCTTCGTAATATTTCCAATCACCCTCTGTACGCAGAGTGACTCACCGGGTTTGATATTTATCTCGAATGATAGATGGAACAATTTAGGTCATTCTCCTAAATTTTTTCGTATTTTCAAATCACCCTGTATTTAATTTGTTTAATGTCTAATTTCCAATCAGTTCTCGACACGTCAGAATAGTGCCTTTCTTTGTGTGAGAGCTTTCCAGAAACAGAAGTTGTTGATATCTCGAATGAACGAGAGATGGTAAAACATATTATAAATAAATAAACAGGGTAATTAAAATTCCGAGATATTAATCGATATACCTGGGAGCACCAAGTTCTAGTGCCCACTGTAGTACGTGTAAATTTCCGAAGTTGTCGCTTATTAAGTAGTACGTGTGTATATGCCTTACGATTTTTAGTGTTCCTATAAGTAAAGACCTACCGTTAAGATGATACACGAAATTTTCGAAAAATCAACATAGAATTACATCGTCATGTAACACTAGAAAATCTATCTACTATTGGACATAAAAAACAGATTGCTCGATTCATTCCATTTTTAACAAATTTCTACGTTCACTGCATTTTCGAGATTAGAAAACGTAAAAGTATATCTATGTAATCACAATTGTCACTTTTATATTATTATAATATAAAGCCCCTCAAGAGCTTATCGTGTGTGAAAGTTAAAAAAATTCTACTAAAAACTAACAAACATAATATATAATAATAATAATAATAAACTAATAACGATTTTTAAAGTAAAAACGCATGATTATATGAAAAACTGACTGGTCACCTTAAGGTCAATACAAAAACGAATCAGTTTCCCATTTCAATTAAAAAAATAATAATAAACAACAGTTACCAAAACGCAACAACGTAACAAAGAAAACTAAAACCTCCAATTGGAGAAACGAACTTAACGGGTTCTGGTCAATTGAAGGCGACAAAACTCGTCTAGCCGCAACCCCGCCAACTCCCTCCACAACAACCCCAAATCCAAGTCCATGGAATCAGGGGAAGCCTCACACCTTGGAGTCTCCACGCTCCTCGGAGGAGTCGCCCCAACGTTGCTGGGAGAACTCAAAACTGTCCTGGGGGGAGTCATCCCGCCGAAGGGGGGGTTGTATGTACCTACTCCAAACAAACTCTGGCTGACCTGCGGAGGGCTCGGCTGTACTGGGGAGGGCGGCTTGACCGCTTTGGGGGCCGCATGCTATGGCCACAAAAGAGACGCCCGTGACACCTGACGTGTATAGCAGAAACCCAAGGGTTTCACAAAGTGGGTATCCAGGGTGCGGCAATGCGGACATGGGACCATGTGGCTGTAGTCACTGAAGAAGTTGAGCCGCTGAGCGGGGTGTAGCACGGGCTTGTAGCAGGAGTTGCACTGAAAGAGTTAAGATTGATATAGTTTACTTTTCTGCAGTCTGCACCATGAATATATGTAAAGGGCAAGAGTAGGTGGAGTAAATGATTCGTAAGGTAAAGAGTTGCTTAAAGGGTACATTTTGCACATAGCTTATGTCTCTTCAAAGGCATTCTTTTTCTAGAACTATGTATAAGCTTAATCTGAACTGTAGCGGAAAATTTATTAATCCCAATAAAGACGCCTGTGGATTTGCACATTCTTGAACCAATTCGAGTTCCTGCTAGTTTTAAGTTTTTGCTTGTTGTTCAGCCCAAAGTCATAGTCTAAAGCGGCGCAAAAAACTTATTTTTTTTATCGAACAAGGACCGAGGTATAG
Source organism: Euwallacea similis (assembly GCF_039881205.1). Classification (NCBI taxonomy): domain Eukaryota; kingdom Metazoa; phylum Arthropoda; class Insecta; order Coleoptera; family Curculionidae; genus Euwallacea; species Euwallacea similis. The sequence goes on along the minus strand of NC_089616.1, from coordinate 3,371,229 downwards.
ACGGTGCGACGCATAGAACTGTAGTGCAGTGTTCTTGAGATTTTTGTCAAACTTCCTAGGAGGCATAAATCACTTTTTCCCATGATTTTTTAAATCTTTACTTGAAGTCCTAAAAGGGCGTACTCTCTACTATTCCTCTAAACTTAAGCCCTTTCGCATGCCTGCAAAGCGAAACCCTTTTCTTCAAAATAAATCTGCAAATTTTCAGCTTAAAGGTGACCAAATTCGCAAAAACAGGACTTTTCACATAACTAATCCTTGGGGCAATATAACTGGTAATTCAATGGCAGTATCTTTTTAGCATAATTTTTACATGAAAGAATGTACTTTGGTATATATTCTTTGTAAATTCGAATCCTACAATATCCCGTCAAAGCATTCAACGTATTTCCAACTTGAAGATGCCTGAATGAATTAAATTAAATGAAATTTAAACGTGACTCCAAGGAAAAATTCCATATAATATGTGTACTATAGTGCAGTGTGCAGTATTGAGAATGGCTCGCTTCAATAAAAAAAAACCCGCAATGTATACAAATTTGTTAGGTACAACAATACAGAGCGTTTTCTTTCAGCATAATTCCATGCCTCTCCAACATCAAAACGCCACTTCCTTCGTATATTACATGGACGTACAATTTAGTGTCACGTATTTGCATAGTTTATAAGGGTCAACCCTTTTGTTAAAGTTCCTTGACCATCAATTCGACGAGTTTAGTTTCACCGACGAACATTTATAAATAACTAATTTGCCGTTTGAGCAAAGGCATTACATTATTTACCTTCGACTTGGACACGAACTTGTTCCAAGTTACTCAATTTATTAGCAACGTGTCTACACGCGTTAAGGGCCAAATTATTAATGTGTTGCTAACTTTTACCTGCCAAAAAATCAAAGTCCTATTTATAGAAAAATTTACCAAAAAGACAGTTCCCATGAAAATTATCTTTCGAATAAAGTGGTCGATATTGAAGCTTGAAAAGCGGACATATACGTACTTTGATCCTTTCGGTGCAGCAGGGCATGGCGGCGAATATGTCGTAAGAATACATGCTGCCCAAAATCAAAGAGGACCCATCCCATTTTTGGTTGCAGAATCGGCATACAATTGTCCGGCCGTTTACGCCCTCGAGGCATGCCATGCAGACCACTGTTAAAAATTGGGTGCGACCTTCAACTTTCACCTGAAAATAACGAGCATTTGTTCAAGGAACGCCCAAAAATGCTAAGTGTAACGTTTTGAATTCAATGGATCTATAAATAAGATGGATATGGTCAATTTGGGTGTCTCGAAAGCGTGGGAGAGCGGTTTTGGTTGGTACATGGGCAAGTCAAAAAATTCAATTTAGATACAGATACAGTGTAAGAAGAAATGTAGATCAATGGAAAGCTGTAGAGAAAGAATCTGATATATCCTGCATTTTCATGTACTAAAAAATGTCTATAAATCAACCTTTAGCGCTAGATAAACTCCCCATCAGGTTAAATAACCAGTCACCAATTGTCAAGAATTTTTACACATTTTCTTGACAATTGGCGAACTACATCCGCATGCAAAGAAATCTAAAACAGGCCTTATTCCTAAGAAATCTATCATGTTTATTAACGCTTACCTCTATGCAAGACTTGGCGTGTTGTCTGGGACTCAAGAAAAAGGTGCCGTCCACCAAGGGGTACCTATCGAAAACCAGCAGCTGTTCTTCGCACAATATGCAATGCACTTTGGATTTTCCTTGGGAGGCCAAAGTTGAGAGGATGAAGCATCTGGTGTCGTCATTTCCATGATTGCCCTCATCTTCGGTCTGTAACAAGGAAAGAAACATTTTATTATATTTCCAGGAGCAGAAGGTGTGAACTCTATTACAAAATAGAACCTCTCTGAAGTGTATTGGCAGGATTAGACCTTGCGAGCCACAATATCCGGACCAGCTTTAATAAGATGGCAAGTCCGGATGCAATAAACTGCTCCATGCAAACTCCCGGATCGAATATTACCTTCCTATTCGGATAATCTTGTCTTACGGACGCACATCAAAAATAAATTTATTTGCGCAACAAACCGAAAGCAATTAGGCATAAATTTCAACCCTAGAAGAAAGTATAAATGTAAATCTCTAGTCCTTAATTCAATTTGTTCCTTCGAAAACTTTTCGAGATCTGTTTCTGTTTTATTTATTGCCAGACAATTTCGAACCATCGTCTTCTTTTTAATGGCTTTTCCTTTGTCTTAACAGTCCCCCATATATCATACTAAAAGTTTACCCCACTTTCTTACGTGTTAACGAATCTCCCATAGAACCAGGGACGTATTAAGTTATACGTGTATATGAGACAAAGAGAGAGCACTTTAAATGATTTATAAAGGCTTTTAATGATTTATTTAAGGATCCGCTAATAGTGCCTGGTCCAATATCTCTTATTAAGGCTTTCACAAGAGTGATTTGTTTCGGCTATGTGGGTGTGAAAATTTTAATTAATTTAAGTGCCGCAAAGATGAAGGGAAACAGCGTTTGTCTGTTGCTGTTTAAGCAATATCGCTGGTTTAAATGTTTTTCATTATTTACTGACTGTAAAGTGTCCGATAAATTACAACCCGAAAATGGGCTTGAGTTGCCATTAAATTAAACAAAGTTTAATAATAACAAGAGTTTGTAAATAAAATAGTGTTTCATGGTACTGCTCCCATATAGGCGGAATGTTAATGTTGGGAGTGGTACCATGTGTTAGAAATTTGAGATTCATTAAAATAATTTTTTGCAAGTAAAAAAAAAAACTTTAATTTGGAGATTTGAAATGCTGTAAATTCTTGATGTGAAATGGATTTTTATTAGATTTATATAAATGGAACCGTTCAGCTTTTAAGGACATCTTCCCAAACCCCCTCTCTTTTCTTTTCGTTTTTGACTATCTTTCGCTTTTGTCTTTTTCTTTCAAAAAACCTCAATTTTACTCATCCCCAACAATCAAAATGCGAAACCGAAAGAGCGACTTTCAGATCGGAAAAATAATTGGCATGAAGTCATCGTTTTAATAATTCGGTCGAATAACGGCTTAGGAACATTATTCCGCCCTAAGGTAGGCCCTTTTTCACGATAATCATTTATACGGCTACGCAAAAAGGGAGGGGTAAGAGGTTTTGCAAGAGATTTGCAGGGATTAGAGAGGAAACGTTGGTTCCGATTATTATTTATACAAAGGCAGAGCGGTGTCTGGATTCACGCTGATGATTTCTTACTCGGGGATACGGTGTTATTGTAGCTGAGGATTACCGGGAAGGTTTAATTAATTTAAAGGGCTTTAGGACACTTTTATTCGTACTTCCTGAGCCAGATGAAATCATCCAAGTGCAAACTGCAGGAGATGGCTTATTAATACAGTAACCTTTTCGGGGATATTGAAAGATTGCCTGACCTAATTCATACCTAATTTATATAGGTATATAAAGGTTTTGAATAAATTCAAATTTTCTCTCGTCTCTCAGGAAAGTTTCGAATTTAAAAAACTCCGAGACCTTTTAGAGAATAAACGTAACCGGTTTTGTCGATGTCAATCTCTCCCTTGCAAAGGAAACTCTGGGAAATCCTGTACGGTTTACTTTTTTCCCCGGTAATGGAAACGTCAGTCCTTAACAATATAAGTCAAAATTGAAAATGCCTGCAACGGGGTTTTCGGCTCTTTCATGTGTAAATGCCTCGAAGGGACACATCAGCAGTTTGCAAATAGAAATATTTCCACGCTGTCGTTGTCCACTTTCAGGGAGATATTGGCCAGTTTGTCCTGGGATTTACGGGGTTGTTGTAGATTCAAGGGATTTCTTAGTTTAAGGCGGATTTTGGTATCATATTGCGACCCTTGTGTGATGGATTTGTCCAATGCTTACAGCAAATAAAAACCTCAATACACATATTTTTTCAATGCCATGCACTTTATCAATTATCATTTGCAATAATCATAATGCCAAAAGCATCAAGGTAAATAAGTCCCGCGTCGCATACCTTTCTTTGATCAATTGCCAAGAATGCATTAATTACATTGCAGTTACTACACGTGTAACTGAGTAATGTCACTTACAATGCCGCATAACTTTAGTAAAAATACGTGGCGAAAACAATTTTGTTTTCATTGCGGAACTTCATAGAAAAGTATCGAGCTTACGGTCCCCACTCAACCACCAATACTGGCAACTTTACCTGGTGGAAGATAACTTCCATGGAAACAAAGAAACAAGTTAATGACGTGCCCTATTGCTAAAGTTATCAGGACACTCATTTTTCGGCTCTTACGTACTCATGCACCCTCCAATCTGATTCAGCGACAGATACACGCATGATTAGCCTTCTCTAAGATATCTTTTCAATTAATCTCCCTCCTTCGATCAATCTCAGAACTTTTAGACACAATACATCGGCTTTTCGATATCCGGAAAGGAGTTCTGATAACTGAGATGTCTCAAAGTTAATCTGAAAAATTATAGCGGAACTAGCACGTGCAGGACGTTTCATTTGAGAGGTTCACGAAGTTGCAATATGTTTTGTGGGTAAGAGAATCGAACTGAGTCGTAGCAAATTGTGATTTAAGGGGGTAAAAGAAGGATAGCAAGTTTTATGTTTTTAGGGGTGTTCCACCAGTGCTTTAATCATGCAGAGTCGTGCCCCAACACTGATTTAAGGGGCTGAAGGAAAGTAAAAAACTCTTTTTTACAGAGGTTGTAGCTGTTACTAGGAGAGGGTTTGCTGGTTAAATATAGGACTCTGCTCTGTTTTCTTAATTTTATTAAAGTAAATAAAGAAGCGAGAAACTTTCTTTCTCTTCGCACTGCTGATGAAGCCAAAAATTGTCAGTTTTTACCAAGAAAGTTTCTTGCTGTGTACCAACCAACCCAAAAACAATTCTTTGAAAACTATTTAGTGTTGTGTGAATGGTAAATGCCATTCCACGTGATACACATATTTCAAGAATTCATCGTTTTCTTGACAAAATGCTGAATAGCTAAATATGGATTATTCACGCAGTATTGACGATTTCTACCTTGCTGGATAGGATATAGTAATAGGTTCTGGGAATAATTTGAATATTTTCAGCTCCTAGTTTTGCCATGGAAATAAGGAATTTTTGACTCCTCGTGACCTGAATGAGAATCTTAAGGGAAATATATAAGACAGCTTGCTCTCCAGACGGGAAGCAAAAACGCCGGGCAAAAAGTAACCCTTTTCACCGGAAAGTCGTAAAGAAAATTTATATTTTGGGCATTAATTTTTTCCCGGGCAATTCAGCAACATAAAAACGTTTTATAGGGGGGTTTCCTCAAATTTCAAGCGCCGTTGACGCAACCCAAGATCCATAATCTCTCTCTCTGTGGAATACGTTAGTTTTGGGATTAAATTTCTTTCCAGAAGCGATATTCCTGAAATTCCGTCTGATCCAGAAACCGCCAAATATAATTATGGCAATCTGGAAATTGCCACAGCAATTTGGGCTATGTGTACGGAATCGCGTCTCTAAATTTCTGAGAGTAGTCGTGTCAATGATGATGAATGGGACAGAATGTGTGTTGGGATGCTGCAAGCTGCAATATCAATTCGATTCACTCGAAACTGCATCGACACAAATTGCAGGACGTCGACCTCACATGTCGCCAACTTGTAACCATTTTTAGCCACTCAGGCAGACGGTTAATTAATATACCATCATGTAGAGATGAGCCCTAGTCCAGGGTCGATATTGAAGCGCCAATAAGGCAACTGTATCGCTTGCATGGAACATGCCTATAAAAGATTACCTGATGCAGTTGCAGACCGAGTTCATGGGTGCAGTTCTTTATACATGGTGTGACCCAGTTTCGTCGAGTTGCAGTTTTTTATCTTTTCTAACGCCTCTTCGCTTTGTAAATGCGGCCTTATGTTCGAGAGACACAATGGATTTTGCGAGTCATAATAATTTTTTCCCTGCAATGCCATATGTATTTAAATCCTTGTGCGCGATTGATTAATGAGTGATGAATGAAAACCTCCGAAACATCCCTAATTAAAAGCATCTTAACGTTCCCTTAGATCAAAACAAGTTTTCCAAACAAAAGGCCTATTAGGACTAAAACAATCGTAAAAAACGACGTTGTTTTGACTTCCAAGACGCCATCACGTTTATGCGCTACAAGATTAATTAAATTTAAAACAAAATTAATCTCAGTCCCGATCCTTGGTAATCTGGTTAGCCAGACAAAGGAACTAAGAAAAAGAAACTATGAATCTTTAACAACATTTTTGTTTTTGTCGGGCCCCTTGCTTGGGGCGAATCGATAGTCGGGACTAAGGGAGACAAAGAGCAGGGTAGTTTTCTTATTTCCCAACATTCGAAAGCGCTTATAAAACAATGCGATGACAAGATACAAACGGCCATATTGCGGTAATGGCGCCAAGAGACAAACACATTGTGACCACTAGACCGTACGATGATGGCCAAAGTTTCACAATGCCTCTGAAATATCAACTCGACAAGCATTCGTGAAGAGTTACTTACGCAGTGTTGTAGATAACTCGTTTAAGGTTAAGTTGTATATGCTGCGAAACTTACCTACAGCTGTAGAAACCAAGAGGCAACGGCACTTAAGGAGGTAAGGAATTATCACTTTTGACCATGATCACGATAAATGACGTGATCATAATAATAATTGACGGCGATCAAAATTGGTTAAAACCGATCATAATAAATGCCTTCCAGATGCGGTCGACATACTCCTAAACTGCTTTATAGAAAACGCAATTTTTCCAGTATTTAAATATACATACAGGGTGTTTCACAACTTATCGAACAAACTTCAACCAGATATGCATCGTTACATAACACGTCCGTTCGTCAAAAAAAATCTAATGAGTGTTCTACAAGTAACGAGATAAACAATAACGAAAGTTTATTTATTGCATTAAACCGATTCATCCATTTGACTGTATTAAAGTTAACACGTCACGTACAAATTAACAACAAAAGTGCAAAAAATGTTTATGTTTTTCCATATTGATAAGAGAGCAAAGCAACAATACCTAACGTTTCATCATTATTGTTTGTGACCTGTTTGGAAAACGGTCAATTTGTGGCAATTGGAATAAGAAAGTGTTCTCTGTCCGAGCACGTATGTATATGGTTTATGCACGATGATGCACCTCCACATTTTCGTTCACATGTCCGAAATTTTTTGACTCAAGTATACGAGATGGACGACGGGGGTGGAACACTATCTTGGCCTCCGAGGCCTCCAGATTTAAATCTTTTAGATTTATTTTTATGGGGACATTTAAAAAAAGAGATCTATCGTACCGAATGTCAGAATATTGACGAATTGCGAGACTGGATTACAACGGCGCCCAGTAATTTGCGTTGTGTAATCGTAAGCGTAAATGTAAAGAAACAGGCAAGAGGAACTATTCGAACTGGTGTGCCCGAATTGGATTCGACTAGTCCAAACTTGCTTTCAAGCCAATGGGAACAGTTTTGACTAGTTTTTGAAGAATAGAATAAATAAATTTTTACATGTTCATTACAATTTTATTAACAATTTGTCTTATTATGTAACAGTGCATACGGGGTTGAAGCTGGTCCGATAAATTGGGAAATATACTACACATCTACATTTTCAAATACCAGGCAAACAGCATTAGATACAGGGCGTCTTCAAATAGAGCATATCTATATAAATTAAAAAAAGTTAAATATCGACGAGTGTTATAGAAGAATTATAGATAGTTTGAAGGAAAATATACAGGGTATCTGAAAGGAGCACGATATTCCCAACTTACATTTTTTATCTTCAATATTAATATTTCCTCGTATTCTATCGGCGTTTTTGCATTTTTCCACATTGTAGGCAGCTATAACTTTCAAAAGATGAAATTTTGAATTTTTAGTGAATCATGTAAACGCCGAATCAGAAAAAAAAAAAACATTACAGGATAATAACCATTATTTCAATATATAGATGAAGGAAAAACTTTGCCAATAACGACTTCGCGAACGCCATCAGGTCTCCCATTGACAAAAATACAAAAAACGGTCATTAAATTGGAATTTCCATTGTGCCTCCGCTTTTCGTTTTTATACATTCAGCTAGACTGTGTAAATTTCCTTTTGTTCCCCAATATTGAACTCGCAAATCATTTCATTCCAGCTCTGGCTGCAAATTGAAATGTGATATATGGGCACGGATTTTAATTTTTTTCCCTTTCTATATTGAGGACAGTGCCCTATTATCGACCTCCAACATATGCATCGAATTGATGTTACTCACGATTAAAAGTAGTAAAACTAACGACTTTACGAGGATTTGTGTGGCAGTTATTGTGAACAAAATCGAATACATAATCACGACTTATTTAATATTCCCATCAGGTATTGCTCAGTTATGAAAATTCTGTCATAAATTCCTCTCGCTGCTGATGGCTCAGTTGATGGAAAAATTTATATTTGCCTTTAAAGTTTACGATTCCTACACCTCATTCCAACGCCCCTGTCTGTGTCGCAGGATTTTCGAGCGAATCATTAGGCTAATTCCTGGCACAGTAAAATTAAACCTTACGAAATGAACGTTTTGGGGGTAAAAATCAACAGCGCGATCCAAGCTTTCAGTACCCCATGCTACAGTGGTCATAAAGCAGAAAACGACTTTTGGCGAAAGGCAAAGGGTTGTAAAAGTCGAATTTTAATGAAGGACTGAGTGCATTAGTAGGCATTTCTATTCATTCGATGCGCCACTTTAAACTTTCGGAGTAAAGCTTAATTTCAGCGAAAAATAGAATACGAAATGGGGAATTATATTTCAAGCTTGTCGAGGGATATCTGAGACAATATCTCGTAATTACGCTTTTTTGGCGGCGATAAAATAGTCCCACCCCTTTCTTGGGTCAATCACATCCTTCTCCGGCATCACTGCTGTAATTACGAAAATTAACTCGATATTTTATTTAAAAGCAAAAAAATCCCTTTGGTGTGTATTATTTAGACGCGAAATTAACGTCCCACCAGACTGAATTCGGATGCATTTCTTATTTATTAAATCTGGCGAAACTACCAAGAAACTCTGTGCTTTAATCCACGAGACGGTAAATTTTCCTGTTAATTGGTCTTTTTTGCAGCCGAAAGCAACAGAGCTACTGGCTCGGGTCAGAATTATTTAAGAAGGGTTAACTATTGGCTGGAGGACGTACGCAAATTATTCATAGAACCTTTGAATGTTTTAGTTTAATTTAGACTTCACTTCACGGTTCATTTATGAAGTTTAGCTACTTTGTGGGAGTTTTTAGGGGTCATCATACCTCTATTCGAATAGTCAGAAAACACCTCTCATAATTCCATTGGTTCTTTAATCACTTCTTTGTCTCCAAAGTGCTGTAAATCATGCAAAGCTCACGGTCCCTGCACTGATTAACAACCCACCATCATTCACGAAACCATTTGTTGCACTTTGTATAAACAGACAGGAAATTTCATGTATATACAAATTAAAAATAACATGCATTTAGTTGCAGCTCTTCTTTATTTTTGACCATCCGATGCGAAAACCCTGCAGACCATTGCATTTTGCTGTTGGGAAGATTATAGTACGTGCAATGGGCCGGAAGTACCCATACAAGAAGTAGACCGAAACGATTTATCATGGGTTCTGACATGAACCAATTTTGACTGGGTTCCCTTGTAAGAGCACTTATGCACTAATAATGGCTCTAATTCATGCACACTGGGTCTTCGTGACGTGAGATACTCATATATCTCTGAAAGATTCCTTTTTGGTATAGACGCGCTTCAATAGATTCGCTCAAAATGCTGAACGTATGAGCTTAATTCGCAGCTTTCGTTGGGAGTTATGGGCACAAGTAAGAGGACATCGCTGAGGCTGAAAATGCATACTCGAATGCTTAAGGAATTTAAGAGTTTTGTAACTGCGAAGTGAATAATTTAAAAAGATTTCTTTTGAACAGTTTACTTGAACGTTTAAGGAACGGTTTTTAATTATTTGACGCACACCTGGTGTGCGTCGTGGTGCCCAATGTCTTGACCCCTTTCGGTACGACCCTGATTTTCCTTCACAGCTGCAGATCCGTACGTGAAAATTTTATCCGCTCCGTTTTTGACGAGAATCCTACCGTTTCAGTCAGTGCCTTATCAAGGGGTAAAGCTCCGAACCATCCGGTTATACATCAGCCACTTTTACCCCTTTCCAGATCAAATTTGTAACCAATAAACCACTACCTTTCGCCGGGGGTGTTTACGCCACAAAACGTATAAATCGATTTTTAATACACGTCTCAATCGAATGTTCGCCTCGGCGAAATTATTAAACTCTCATCTACAGAGAGTTTTATTAGTTTTTAAAGCCGGGGCGGAAAGTCGATTATTTACTTTGCGCCCCGGGCGCCGGGCGTGTAACATCTCCACGAAACAATTTGGCGTGTTGTACGGACTGGCGATGATTGCCGGAGATAGGCCTTATAGACACGTCCAAAATGAAATATTTTTGAAGAAATAAAACAGCCGGAAGAGTGAGTTTTTTAATACGTTTTCCCGTAATCTTGATAGCCCCATTCTTTTATCAAAACGGATCTGGAATTGAAGTTTTGAGCTAGAAGTTAATTGTGCGTAATCTGATTTAATTTCGAGAGGATTTTTGAAGAGCCTCTTCGACGCCACGACCTCAACAACCCAACAAAAATTCAAAGGAGTCACCCCTGTTTTCCTGTTAAATGTCATCATTAGCATGCAAGAACGGTTCCCATGTTCATTTTACCTATTTGGTTGAAATTGATTGATTGCATCTATTAAAAATGTGCAGTTGTAATCGACGAGTTGAAATCCAGCCAATTAAGCATCTCAAATAAAAAACCTTATTAAATACCAGTGGAATTCGTTTCTGCATAGACTGCAAATTGCTATGTTGATGTAAGATTTTTTAATGCCAAATTTAGCCCTTTCCCAAACTTTCCAGTGAACAGCATTAGAATGCAGGAAACACGCCTCATTCAACTACATCAACTACATAAACGAATACATTTTTTGTTTACATAACAAGACGCTGAGCGATGCAGACACTCATCTAAGATGTCCGAAATAAATTTAGCCTGTTTGTTTGGCATCCCGCCAATTTCGATGATTATCACGATACATGTATTTGTTTCTCAGTGTATTAAACTCACTATGAAACGAGAGTGTTTAAAATTGCAAGTTTCCAGTTGCAAGTTAAAAAGGTTTATCCGCGTTCCAAATATTTTGTGTTGTTTGGATGGGTCGGGTCTAGCAAACGTTGAATTAACAAATTTCGAGATTTGAGGATTTTCCTTCGAAAACAAAACAAAAAGCGAAAATCTATTAATAAACGAAATGGAAAATACAGGAGACTCTACCCCGGAAATTCCCTCTAATCGGTTCTGGGGAAAAGCAGATACGACAAAGACGTCAGCCGGCCCTTTCGCGTTGAAAAACTATCGAAAACGGCTGTAAAAAAGAAGAGCATTAAAAGCAAAGTTAGGTCGACATCGAACAATTCCATCAAGCGGGGGAAAGACGCCCTGACAAGGGAGGAAAACTAGATTCGGAAGTCGTCGACGTGAAAAATATAACTGACAGCGTTTCACTCGGATTGGTTTTAGTGAAATTAGATTGTCTCTCTCTTTTCTCATTCGGAATACAAGAATGCCTCAGGCGAAAGTGATTTTGGCATATGCATCTGGGTTCACTACTGATAGCTTTTATCCGGTCTTGATAGTTTTTACGAGATTTGGCCAAATAGAATTTCTGTAGGTTCGAAATTTTCCCGACGAAATGGTGAACTTATAATGCCCGAAATTAATCAAGTGCCCGTCGATGACTTTCTTGACACAGTGGAGCGTTGCATCTCTACCTGATGCTTGATGCATAAATCCGGTCTCCTCTTCATTTTATGACGATTTCCAAATGAAACCTCGGCTATTTACGCTAAACTTTCCATTTATATCATCCAGGGATTGGCTCGTTTGCTTTAAGACGAAAGTTTTCAAAGTCGTTCCCGCAACGACCGAAACTTTTTCCCTTTTATTTTTCACCGTTTTTAACTCTCTTTAAAATATTCCCCGAAAAACGGCACAAACAATAAACTTCCTCTCTTTCTTCGTTAGCATATCGTCACGGTTTACACGAAACTCAAGTGGTTTCGTTTCGATGAGATCCTGGGACGTGTGAATGAGCCTTAACAAGCAAACAGTCGAACGCGAGCCAGCAGGCCTCGTTTACAAAGTAAAGGTGCAATAATAAATAGGCATTCCTGCTAATGGTTTAAACACATTAAAGACCATGCATTACCCAGTCGACATGACCTACCATGACCCAGAGTACGTGTACAGACGGCGGTCTAATAACGAATACAAGGCCATCTATTTTTAAGTGCATTCTGTTACATGCAAGACGAGGTACGTGTTGCCAGTGTTGCCTTTAACTCACATGACAAACGACGCACTTTTCTTGACATTTGACATATGACAAATTTTCTGCCAGATGAGGTAAAAGTTGCGTGCAATAAGTAATTCTGTTGATGATATAACGTCGTGTGTTTTTCTCTTTTCCCTGCTCTGCAAAATAAGATAAATGTTGCCAAAGCTGCCTTCAAGTCGTGTTGCAAAATAAGTAATTATCTTGACGTTTGAGATATTGTCAATGTCATATTTGTTGTAGTCGTTTTTCTGCATTTGTCACTTTCTTTTTCACTCGGTCTTTGCACGACACGATACACGTTGTCTTTAAGTTAGGTGGCACAGATATTTCAAATTTGAGACCTCCCGATAAATTAATCCCCCGGCTGATCGAAAACCGCACGTATATCGAACAATCCAGATTTATAATTTAGTTTCCGGCAAACCCGAAAACAAAATCCAAAACCGCTCCATGTTGTTCATTTCCAGGAGTTCCTCGAACAACCCGAAGCTTAGGAAAATACTTCATTACAAAGTTTTGATTGGCAAATTAAATTCTGAATTTTGTTGTTTGAATAATCCAGACTGAAACCTGTAGACCATACGGTTTTGGCAACAAAACGCGCTGCTCATTTCCTTTTTCCAGGCTAAACTCAGGAGAAAATCCATAGCTTTTGTTCTTTACAGCCACTCCTAGCAGACAGGTTACGGGAACTATAAACATAACAAATGGCAGGAGCCATAACTTTTGATCTCCTCGGCTGAAATCAAGTCGAGATATAAAATATAGATGTGTTTCGCATGAAGTGCCAACTTATTTATGGATTTTGTGTAGTGAATTTTAAACAGATTTCATATCAGCTTTTCGGCTGCTGAATATTTTACCAGAACTTCCCTGGTTTTTGAACCCGAACCGTTGCCTCGATCAAGTTTATCAGCAATGTATTATGGAGAGACAACGTTAAGCTCTTGTCTTGATACAGAGGTATTCAATTATGCACAAATTCCGAGCTAAAGCTCGGTGGCAAATTATCTGAGGTGAAATGTGCCTGCAACTTCTCCTCTGCATGCCTTAAATAGCTGTGGCACTAGCCTGAGTGTAATTAGCAAGTCTTGCAGCATTAAAGCTTTTTTGCCGAAACAGACATTCCTTGCAAAGTTCGCAAATAGAAAAAGCATCATATTCAATGTAAAATGTCTAACTCAATATTTAGTTCCCTCACATATCTTGTGTTAGATTGTTTGAATTTCGGACCGTCAACGAGGTTTTCCATTTTATCCAGCAACATGAGACTCAAGTTCGAAATTAAAAATACTGCCGGAGAATTGAAACTCCTGTTTTGTCAGTTATCGTTAGGAAACTTCGAGGAGTTTCCGAAAGGATGGACATTTTTTAAAAGAAATTAAAGAAGAACTCCGCAAAGGAAAGTTATCCTCACAATAGCATAAGCAGTTGCTTTAAGGCTGTCATTGCAATTGAATTAGTCGTCTTTAATCAAGATAATTCAATATTGAACGGCAATGTTAAATGAACGTAATTCATTGTGGATTACAAAGGAAACCACTGAGTAATGCGACGACGTCTGTCTCTATAATTTTCTTGTTAGCGTTAAGGTAAGATGCATTCACGAAAGATTAACGGAGAGATTAAGCTAATAAATACCCATTTCGCTTGTCTATCGGACATTTCAATTTCAGTCTCGTATACTATACTCGATCAATTTCCATTAAGCATCCTCAAGTCTCGACTCATATGCACATACACACCTATAGACCAATTATTTGCTTTATCTACATGAATGCGAGATTAAACTATTAATGCGTCTATTTAACTTGCAGACAAACACTATGATGTCAGTGTATTTAGTGTTTAGACACCGCCATATTCCCAACTCGAGAGGAAGGCGTCTATAGATCTTCACCTTTTGTTTACCGGAGTCTGCATTGTCTTCTGCGAATGTAAATTCAGACATTTGATGTAGTTTGTATCATTTTGTATAATGTTATTGCTGAATTTTAAGCACGAACAGCTCGAGTAAAAACTTTGTTTTCTTTCAAGGTATACGGAAGACAGTGGACCACTCTTCCTAGAGCTTGTCATGAATTCGCATCATATATCGTGGTCACAAGTAAACTCACCAAATCGCATTTTGTGCTATAACCTATACTGTACACCAAGGGTTCAAATATTCCTTCCCTAAAAGAAACGATTAGGCTTACCATGTAGACGTATTTTGGATAAAATCCATAAAAATGTATAATTTTCGCTATGAAATGGACGTGAAAACAACAGGGTACCACGTGGACAAGTCGACTCAAATTATCCCTCAGATAGGGGTAATCCATGATACGTAAAAAAACTGAGAAATTGAGATTTAGATAGCAGCATACACATTGGCAACTTGTAGCAAGGTACGTCTTTGATGTGAGCAACTTGCGATACATCGAGCTTTCGAAGAGTCACTGGGCTTCTCACGTTTTGGATAAAATGAACCTAGAACATTCCAATTCTGTCATTGAAACTGTACCAGAAAAACAGCCGAGCAAACATGAGTAATTAATAGTAATAAATGACTTTACAAATGTGAACATCCCAATTTATTTCGAATAAAAAGTTCAATTTATCTCTCTGAAACGGATGTTAAGGCCAGTAGTGTAAACATGGGTTAACCATCCTAAATTTTTTATACGGAATATGCAACCCATCATGCTTATATCGCTTGTACCTTCACATCGGCATGGGTAGGAGCTTCCAAAAAATGAGTGGTGTCGGTAGAGCTACCGTACGTATCCAGAAAATGCAGAATTCATTTGAACCAGTGTTCATTTAATTTTAATAATTTTTATATTTGAGGAAAAAAATCATTTTCATTTTGATGTTTATCGTCTCTTAAGGTGACAACTGTTTACGTCTATAATCCAGCTTTTCAACCATATCAGCTATCAATGGTATTCCAATTTTTGAAAACCCGAAGTTTGAAGCATCCTGCCGTAACCCATAATTACTAGGAATTACGTGTCCATCATATTGTAGATTAACGTTCTGTTATACCCTATAATTAGACGAAATATAATTATAATAGCCCATTAGATCTGTAAAAATTCGAATGTATTATGGTACCATAGGTGTTTCCAAATGGCCCATTGTTAGCGCAGTTTATGACCCATGCTGAGATGTGGTTAATAGACCATTAGATTTTTAGTAGATAACACACCTCGACATTAACCATACATCTAAGCTGAGTAATTAAAAGCATTACAAATCTCTTAAACGTTGAAAGACTCCTCTGTGAATTGATTTATGCAGCCAGAGATAGGTAGACTTGATCAGCTATGGAAAATAATTAAATTGTGAATGTTAATGCCGCTTAATGGTGCGTATCAGGTGCCGATTTCGTTCCTGATAGGCAAATAAGCTATGTGGGACATGCCATTTATCACCAGATTAGATCATGTAAAGTAATTCTATACGGAAAATTGTAATTTTTTTGCTTCGTCAATCAATTAATACGAAGCTCTACCTGTGACTATCTGAAAAGCAATTTTCCACATCTGCAATATCATTAGTGTTGAATATTGCCCCTCAAAATGGTTTCCACCAGAGGATATTCAAATTTAACGGTTAGTGTTATGTCGGGGGTAGTATTTAGTTTACAGAATATCGAAGTTTCTCCCATAAAGCTGATCTTCCTTTCAAGGCTATTTTAACCCGAACATCACAGGAAGCGAAAGTAGTATAATTATAGCGATGTGTGATATATTTACGCGGTTAAATTAGCATATTCTGGCAATTAACTGCTTTAAGTTTGACTAGCAACAAATAGGTGGTTTAATGGCACTTTGGCCCATCTTAGAGCGATTTATGTTGCCGGAATACTGACTAATTTCGTTTTATCTGATGATGGCGTTTCCTAATACAGTAAACTTTTTTGTCGCATATAATGGGAACGTTCTGCAAGTGGATCGATTATGCTAATAGCACAAACCCAAATAAACGTGTAAATGCCGCATTTTGAAACGTATCATGCAATAAATGAAAACGTTGCAAACGCTCCACATTCGGATAAAAAAAACTTCTCTCAGTGTGACATTTCAAACTGGGTTTTATGTTAAAATTGGTATGAATCGATCGATACATGCCGCGATTCTATCGTGTAAAGTGTTTGGAGGACATAAAACACTTTTTTCCAATCTAACTTCCAGGACAATTTATAGCTCGAAGAAACAAAACTTTAGCGGCTTTTGAGGGAACATAATTTCTTTACTCAAATCACGTTTTTTCTGCATCGAAGTGGTTTCCAAATCAATTTCGTCGGAATAAGAGTTGAACGTGTTTTGTATTTTAGTTTCGCGGTACAGACTTTAAGCCCTCCAATCTTCTATAGATTTTCCAATTTGGAACTGATCCTGAATTAAATTTCATAACTGATCGGAAAAAGGAAAATTGACTTTTAAACCGCGATTCGCTATTGCGATTGCTTTCCACGGTATATCTTTCCTGTTATCCTTTCCCAAGCAGGCATCTTTATATTTCAATTCTGCATTTATGTGTACACAAATAATACAACATGTGAATTCTTTGTCTCATATTCTTTCCACCGAGTTCTTTCCGTGATGGCGGTAAATTTAACGTAAATTTCCAACTGTTCAATCTACAATGTCAGACAGACAGTCCGCGTTTCCCCCTTTATCAGTTATGCCGTACGTGTTGTTCGGATACGAAATTGTGTGGCGGTTTTCGGGAAATTCGAGATAGCGTAAATAAAATATAAGTTAGGTATGTCAAGCAAGTTTAAATGCAACGAAATTGCTTTCCAAAGTTCTCTCTAAAGTATATAGAGGCTGAATTGTATTTGACTCACTTTGTTGGGCACCTCAAAAAAGTTTGCAGACGCTTTTTTGGCACCGAAGATGTTAACAAGCATATTAAAACTTATCGATAAACATCGACCTTCATATATCATCATATTTATCGAGGCATTTTCCAGCAAGACTTCGAAACAAGTCTGCAATATACGATATGGAGGTGAATAAAGATTAGGAAACTTCGGACGGAGTTTGCGAACACGTTTCAAAAACACCACTCTCGTTATCGTCTCTCGTGTGTTTATAAATGGTTTATTAAAACTGGTTAAAACTCCCGGAATAAAAAAATATAGCGTAGCAAACTGTTCCCGAAAATTCAGATATATCCCAGATTTAATTATCCCCCGAAAACAGGCAACAGACGCAATTAAAGTGTTAGAAAAAGGAATCGTTCGCAAATAATTGGATAAGCTGCTTCTGGAAGTATCTCCTCTGGCAAACATTTTTCTTTGTTTTGTATCGTTTATACTCCAACAGAACTCAACAAGCGTCAAAACGTTGAAATTGCGTCTTCTGCCCTCGTCTCTCCGGAGCGTAACTATTTTCGTGTAATGGAAAAAGAAGCATTAGACGTTTCGAGAATTATTCTCGTTACGTTTCAAGGCCATTTTGAATGTAAATGTAAATTAATAAATAATCGTTCATCGGAGTCATTTACTTTAACCTTTGTATCGCATCAGGAAAATACTCGACATTAGGACAAATGCGGAGTTTTTTGACAACATGGCTTTTCGTTTTCGTTTTTTAAGTGAAATTGAATACCAAATATGTTCTCTTCCTTGCGACAACAAAGCCACTCCAAAATGAATCATTTTACTCTCTTTTTGAAGAAAAAAACAATTAATTAAATAACTCTGTTAAAGCTCGATTTGACAGGCCCTTGAAGATTTAGCATGATGGTCGGGGAAGAGTGAGAAGGCGACCAGGTGAAAAAGAGGATATTGATTTTCAGTCCAGAGGCGTGTGCAGTAGATTGTAAGGATAATGGTGTGGGGTGCTATAGCTTATGGTAGCAGGTCACTTTTGGTTTTAATCAGAGGCAATATGACAGCTCCACAGTACGTCCAAGAAGTCTTAGAGCAGTATCTTCTGCCCTATCTCACACCATTCCGCAATCAAGTTTTTTAACAAGGTAATGTAAGATCATATGTGGCACGGGTTACTGTGGATTTTGTCCAATAAAACGAAATTAATTGGTTACCTTGGCCACCCCGATCTTCAGACCTATTACCAATCGAACACGCCTAGAATATTGTGGGTAGAAGGTTCCAAAATTTGCCCCATCTCTGTAATACACTAAAGATAGCCTGGAATGAGATCCCTCAAGAGGACATCGATCATCTCATTGAATCGAGGCCTAGACGTGTCCAAGAATGTATAGGACAACGCGGAGGACCTACACTATTGAGTTTTTTTGGGGTTTTAACCATCGAATTTGCTTAACTTTTTTAACGTTTTACTAGTGTTAGTGTAAGAAACATCCATGCAAAAAATTATTGAAATCAAATAATTTTTGCGGGATGTTTCATTTTTATGTCACGTAGTATACTTACCTGAAATCGTCGTTTCCGAACTGACAAAATCGTGCCTTACCTGAAAAAAAAAAATCCAAATTAAATACACAGGTTTCCCGGCTATATTTCAAAATTTTTAAATAAAACCCATTAAATGGCGTGGAAATGATTTGTCATCACCATTTCGGCACCTCCTCGTAATTAAGATAAACCGATAAAAATGTATAATTTCTCCCTTAACGACTTGTCGGGCCAAAGGGGTCGGAAAGTTAATCTTGCCTCGCGGAATTACATCCATGGGGCGGTTATCGCGAACTTCCCAAATAACTCGACCTTCCTTCGTATCGAATCAGGTCGAATTAGAAACACTTTCCCATTTCCTCAGGAAATCAGCCCTTGAGAGCGACTCAAGAAAATTCAATAATCATTCTTGCGGAAGGCCGAAAA
The DNA here is from genome assembly GCF_039881205.1 of Euwallacea similis. NCBI lineage: Eukaryota > Metazoa > Arthropoda > Insecta > Coleoptera > Curculionidae > Euwallacea > Euwallacea similis. The sequence continues at coordinate 3,351,976 of NC_089616.1, read as the reverse complement.
TGCGTATTGAATTAGAAACTACCTGATTTTCAATTAACAAAGCAATTATTTGACCTAACGAGAGTCACCCGTTAATTTTTATATAACAGTATGCTAAAACAGCACTTACATGTAATGTTATGTAATAAATCGACTATGGTGAGATAATCGCCTTTTCCCTGATTTGTTGAACTTACTATTCATAAATTCAGTATAACTTTAATTAAATCAAGAAGGCTTGTTTTATGGCATTCATTAGCGTTAGAATATATCGAAATTCTGAGCAAGAGGTAAAATCGTTTGATACTGCCGCTCATATACATAATATTATCTTGATTGTTACTGGAGATTTTCATTCCTTTGTCCGACGAAATATCCCTATAATGTTTACACGTAAACAAGAAGCCTCAGTTTAATACCTAGGAGGGAGATTTGTTATTCAGATATACGAACTCTGTCTATTTATGCAGACGGTGTCATTGCAAATTAGCACTCCTTGACCATGGCGGAATTTGTTATTAGTTCCGGTATTTTATGGGCAAAAAGGCCTTCCGCACCCAGATATGGTTGAAGGAACGCATTTTCGTAAGAGTGCCTGACACGTTTGAATGTGAATTTCACTGGCAAAGAAATGGTGTTCTATCAGAAGTACTCAGCCACAGCCACCGAGCATATCATAGAAAAGTGACTTGGCTAGACGCCCTTGGTGACTCGACTGCCTCCATTACCGTTGTATGACTTCGTTTATTTTAGACCAAAGTGCCACAGCTTCGTAAACTATCTGCGAGAAAAAATTATTTGGTGGTGCAGAGGTACCGGAAGATTAGGAACTTGAACCCCAATAACTGTTCCTCTACTGAAGGCGGAACTGACACGGCAACATGCGGTATTCGACATAAAAATGAATGATAATCAGTCGGTTGTTTGCAGTGGCGGGTAATGGAACCTGATCAGACAATTGAGCGGTACTTTTATTTGCATTGAAAATTGCAGCAATAACAGAATCGCTACTTTTTTTGCCTTGAGAAAAATTGCGTAAACTCATGATGCAACTCAGAGATCAAACTAAAGGATTTGCATATCACCTAAGCTAGGTTAATGACGAGTGCATTACCCATGCGGACGAAGTATGTTCGAGCTAATTTACAGCATAATTCACTCGTACAGGCATTTATTACTACTGCTTGGTCGTTGCCTTTTTCTATTTTAAGCCCCGCAGGAATTAGGCAAGAGTGCTATTTATTATAATTAAAATAAATTTACAGCTGAATGATTCCCTGTCTTAATGTGACTAAACCAACTTCATTGTGTCACAATACTACTTCCTCCGTGTACATGTTGTTCGCGTTTTTTATAAAACGTGAAATATTCTTGAGCACTTTGATTGTTACTTACACATACATATACATATGTAAAGGGAAACGGCGTGCCGAGATTTTTAATAAATTGGAATAATATATAAACGCGTTGCATAGGAGGATATATGGGCTGTCGCCAAAGCTACGCTTCAGAGGCTTATCTGCAAATAAAATTATATTCCATTTAGCAGGAAATGGAGACCCAAACAAAGTCATTGACATGGAAATAAAAACGCACCATTGTAAATTATGATTTAATTTTGGCCACATGACATTCCAACCGCAGGGGATAAAAATATATTGCTCAGCTTCTCGCCCCTGGAGTGGGTTTAATCATCCCCTTATGAGATATTTTCCTCAGATTGCTACCACCCCAAAATGTACGTCTTATAATATTTTCATACTTCATATAATTATTGGCTGTTCAGACACATATCTAGTTGGAATCATAGTAGCCTACGTGAATTTCCTGGGCGAATGTAATATATATAAGGGGGATGTTCTCAGTTAAGTTTTACCAACATATAAAGGTTTATCTCTTCGAGTACATTAAAAGCCGCATTAGGAGAAATGGGGTCCAGGTATGACGTTTAAATAAATGGGGGAAATTGTGCGTAATTCTGAGGTATCTGATTGGGGTAAGATGCGTAAACTGCGGCGGACCGCTGTATGAGGTGGCGATATTTCCGGGGGTGAGTGATTTATGTGTTATGGTATAATATGAGGGGCTGACTCCAGGGAATAACAATAAATATACATGTATCAAGAGTTCACTACCCAATGGATAACGTTGGAATAATGTTAGTTAATTCGTCATATGAAATTATCTCCCCAAAACCTGATTTTCGAGATGTTTCACTTCTTTGTTCTACCTCCTAGAGTTTTTGATACATGTATTTAGGCGCAAATTTAGAGTAGGTTAAAAAGGACATATAATGTGCTACATTTTTTGTAGACGCGCTCCCTTTCACCCTCCCGAAGAACCTACCATGCACTAACTATTCATTATCTTATAATATAGATATTATCTAAGAGAGGTTCTAACAAAACAGTAAACTGCACCATTTTGTTCATTTTCTTTATCCTAAACTAAAACAAAAACCGGATATTATTACCCATCAATTGAGTCTAACCCTGTAATTACCAAAAAGTCTGGCATAGGCCAATCACATCAGCGGCCTTGGCCGATAATCTAATCCAAAGCGCAGATTCTGCCGAAACCAATTTAGCCGATTGTTTCTCGTACAAAGCCCACAACAATTAAATAATTACGAAATTTGGGGAACTAAGGATAGTCACTATAATTAAGCCAATCAATTTCGGTCAATTTAAATTGTCATGATTTATGAAGTTGATTAGGTAATGGCCAAAAATTATATAGCTGCCACGATGTTCCTTATTTGTTAAGCACGTCGGCTCTTCCGTATATCTTGCCTTTAGGCAATAGAAGATAAAAACGCAAACGAATTTGCCTTTGAAATCGGTATAGTCCCTGCAAAATTTAGCCGTTTTTAATCAACCGATTTTGATTGGTTTTTGTGGGTGGGATGAGCTTATGGTGTTAAGTTAGAAGAGCCATTTTTTTGCTCTTAGTTGTCTGCCTTTCATCGTATTTAGTTCACTTTAAAACTTTTGCTGGCAGTATTTTCAGTTCGAGATGAGCCTTTCGACGAGAAATAATCTACCTCCCGCTGGGGGCAATTTGCGTGGATAATTCTCAATTTTTGACTTAAAAATCGAGGACGACATAATGCAAAAGAAAAGACACTAAGCCTGTATTAGACAAGTAAATAAAGCTTATCGCTTATCGTCGTACCGTCTGGGATGCTTTACACATTTAATAACCTGCAATATGTTGCAGGCCCGTCTCTTTTCACTTTGAGAGGCGGTGTTGTCATTTCGCTCATTCACCCCATTAACCCTGGCGCTTTTCTTCGATAAACTTCGAGTGCCAAATTAACTGGAAACATCCTTTATTTGTTTAGGTATGGTGCTAATTTATTATAACGTCAGTGCTGGATGCGCCCCAGCCAAACGTTTCCCTGCTGGAGTTTTGTAGCGAAAAAAGTCCCTAATCGGGCGGCCATAATTCTTGTCGATAAGGGCGATTATGGCTTTTAAAAACGCTGCCGTCGCAGGAAGTAAATTATTTCTTCTTATCATGCGTCGAAAGTTTCCTCGGATTTGCTTTATTTTTAACAATTTCACCTTGAGTCCTCATCATTTAATGCAACATTAACATGACAATTTAGATTTTACGATTTCGGAGATAAACGCTTGTTAACACCGAAATTATCTCATTCTCCCACGAATAAATTACCATCTAAGCCTTTTATTTTGTGTTTGTACATTACTACCTCAGCCACTATTATTCTCCTCAAGGTTCAGAAAATCATTCTGTTTGTTATGCAAACTCCGTAAATTTAGCTAATTTTTGACAATATTTTTTCTCGTGGCATAAATTATGATTTTTATCTCGATTGTTGTTTGTAACTTGTTTTTGATTCAAGTACTTGAATTGCTTTATCCGAAGTTAATCTCTCAGCTGTTCATACCTGAATCGCATGTCAAAACTTCATGCATTCACCATCAGTGTATCGCAATATTTGATAGGGAACCCAGACGGGGATCCATTATAAATAAAGTTTGAGCAGCAGTAAACTAAATAATTCACAAAGTGCTCTTTCTTAAGTGCACGTCCCCGATTACGACGTCTTAAGCCTTATGGAAACTTATTTAAAAATATGACTCTTCTATGCTTCGTCACCTCGTAAAAATCCTCGCGTCTATTCCTTTGTTCCTTCGAATTGTAAAAACAACCCTTAAAACCCCGGAATAAGCACGTAATAAGTATAGCAATATCAAGAATCCTATAATCTCCTATGTAATTTGTATGTAATTACAGGCCAGATTTACATATCCGTGCAATGAAGAGAGCGGGATAACAAAATGACATTCCGAGTCGCCTCAAAGGGGAGCTTAACGGATCATCCGAAACTCAAATGTCACCTCAAACTAGCTGTAAAAAGAGGGGAAGTTAAGCTCTTCGGAAAGGCCCGTGTGGCCTACATTTCGAAATATTATGCGAAATGTGAGAGGCCGTTTATAGGGTTTTTGTAATGGAGGAAAGCCGCTTTCGGTATTTGCCAAAGAGAGTAGTAACTTTCCAATAACTTTCAGGTCTCATTAACTTGAAACTTTAAACTTTAAAAGTCTCTTTCAACTTATATTAAAGCCATTCTGTCCGCCTTATATCTTCCGCTCCTGGCTCGGTGTCTGGCCAGTTAAAACTCACAGTTTCCTTAATATCCTATGTATTATAGTCCTCATTAAGAGTGCAATGTCTGGAACAGCGGTGCACTTTTAGGGGCTACAAATTTCCGAAATGATGTGCTTGCATTTAATAACCCCGTCTTTTTATTTAATAACCAGGCAAGCCGACCTGCATTATGACGTTCGTGAGACGGTTTTAAATTTCCAAAATGTGAAATCGATTGATAATAGTGGCGGAATAAGGACACAAATTTATAAGACCGAAAGAAAAAGAGGCTTAAAGGCCGATGTTATAAGCTTTATTTCGTCAGAAGAGCGGTAATTGCTTCTGAAAGTTCTTAATTATTCTGTTGTTTTTGCTGACACCAATCTCCACGTGGAAAAAGCAGCATAATCCTGCGATTACGTGCTTAATATCGAACTGACACATACACACAACTCTCCCTATATGGAGGTATTTTCGAAGAGCTGCATCGTTACGATCCCAGCTCGGAACGCCTTCAGCCAAAAACTCGAATGTCGTAAAGTGTTTTCACTTGACAAAGACCCAACGTATAAGGGATTGTAATTATAACTTGGCACACTGTGTAGGTTCCAAATTGAATTATCTTCTTAGCACACATGCAAGTTAATGTGCAATCGACTGCATTGTTGTCTATGTCTCTACGACGTGAATTGCCTTTTCTTTATGGCATCAAATTTTGCTGCTTACTCTCTCACTCGAACCCTGCTCGGTTTCGAATTTTGGCTGCAATTCGGAAATCTCAGACACGTTCTTTAGTTTTTCTCTCTTGCGCATTGCAAAGGTTCCAAGGTTTTTATGAAGGTATCTAGGGTCAATATAGGATCCGTGCCTCTCGATTGGATCGATAAACAACGTCTCAAAAATTTCGACATTTTCCTGAAAATTTCCAACGATGAGAAGGATCTAAATTAAAAGCGCCGATAGATCGAGAACCGGAGGAGCAATAACATTAGAAAAATAGATGACATTAATAGCTCGATGAGCTCTATAAACCTGCACTGGATGGGTTGCTCCGTTTTTCTAGTTCCCCAGATATTGAGCAACATTGGCTTTAATTTAAGCTTTAACGCTTTTTTTTGCTCGATTTTGGAAGTGCTTTCCAAATAAAGCTGCTTTAAACAACACTTCCAATGCTCCTAGGACAACACACGTGTTGCGAGCATAATTCCCTGACGTTTGATTGGTGGTTTGAGTTCAACTACGGGAAATGCCAATGAGGTTTCTAGAAAAAACTTTTCTGGAGTTTCCAGCTGCTGTTCCCTAAACACAAGAATGGTGGGTCTCAAACAAAGTCAAATAAAACCGATTCTATTACTTCCTTCATTTCCATTTCCAGAGCGACAAAGTCAATTCCAGACAGACTCTAAAATATTTAGCTGGAAACTTTGCGAGCTAAGCAAATTACGGACTAAATAGACGGCGAAACCTGAAAACTGACACTGCACTTCGACAACCAAAGAAATTAACTTCCCAGCGAACGAATTTAATTGCCATTGATCCGGTTAGATGGCTAGCCTAATTGTGTTTCGCTGTCAGGGACGTTGAGGTATTTTTAGGCTTCTTCTGTTATCTTTTGGCGATATAATCCGAAGATATATTTCAATGACATTAAGCACAATGGCACCCACTAGACTGTAAACCGAAAGGAATAATAGATAAACATTGAGAGAAAAAGTTTACCGCACAGAGTGCGAGAGAACAGAGATAATCTCAATGTGGCAGCTTCAGTGAGGCTTATCTCTCGTTGTGTTGGAGCTGTATCTTTAATCCTAGGACGAATTTATTCCCAAATAACTGGAGTGTTGACTATTTGAATGGACCCTTCACACGAATGCAATTTGGTAAATGGCCAGTGCTGACTGAAGTTGAGGTTTCTTGTCTTGCAATGTGGCGAGTTGCTGAATTTATTTTATTGAGATTTGTCTTTTCGGTTTGATTATTGTCTGTCTAAAGTACTAATAAATAATTCACGATTTAATACATATTTGCAATCACCATCGATGTTATTTAACACCTAAAGTAATCGTCACAACTGCGAACCGAAAAAAGCCTACATGCAGGCATAAATGTACGAAAGGTGTAGTGACAATACAAACAACCGAATTATGCAAATATTCTGGGTTAGTATGACATAACCGTACGAATGTTGACATTGAAGTGGAAAAACAACTTACTTTGTTCGCTAATGGCATTGGTAATGATGTAAGGTTGTGTTGGGTGATGTCTGTACGACCGCTAATTACTGACGTGACTGAAATGCCAATTTTCCCAAAATTTGCTCGATACGCCACTCACGTCCAAGTACATATAAGGTGAATCGATGATTTCCACATCTGGAAAGCTCTAAATGGGAGAATTCATAAAATGCAGACTATTGCGGGTGTTATTTATTCATGAAAAAGCCAAAAAAGGCAGACACCCCAAACACGATTAGCCTTTTGTTTCACTTAAAATTGCTCGGGTATGTATACGGCTGGGGATTATTGCGCACTCTGCACGTGTGCATTTTAGAATACACACGGGGCTTCCATTTGCGAATTTTTTATTTTCATACCTGCAATATGAGGAAAAGGCATTATTCCGACACGCCGACACATCCATCTAGCATTCGTTTATTTTTGACTTCCCTATCTAAGCGTGGCATTTGCACCATAAGTGTTTTTTCAACAATTAAAAATTCCCTTCTATTAGGACATGTATTGTGGCTTTGAATACCTGAACAAGATAAAGCGAATTTGCATTTTTTAATTTGTTTTTGTTTCATGCACAACACGAAGTAAAAAGACCCCAACAGTCTGGCAGTTTTCATATATATGTATTCGGAATTAATTTCATTTTTGTGTCGACAAACAGAATACGAGGATTTTGGATTTATGATTTTCAAAGAAAAATGTGTCTGTTTCAGAATCAAGTGTGCTGGATGAAACATTTAAAGAAAAAAAAAATGAAAAATTAATTACTTACAAAAAAATTGTGGCCTCAAGGAAACGTGCTTTCGAAGTATACTCCCAAATACAGGCGCAAAATGGCCATACAAATTCAGACACGCAAAATTAGCGAAACATGAAAAATTCTGATGTGAAAAATATGGAAAAAAGAAAAACAGAATATGCGTCCCTCTTATAGGAATACGTCTTTCGATTGTGCTGGTTTAATTCGCTTAAATGTTGTGTCTCCAGAAAAAAACGCAAATATCTCGAAAACGAAAAACCTAACGATTTTACTTTCTTTAGAAATGGATTGTACTCAAAAAAATATTACAAGAAAGTGTTAATCATTTCTCGATTCAACCACGGGGCTGCCGATATATTGGCAGCCCCGTACAAATGGCAAGTTCTGAAAAATGCCCCATAGCGAGAGAACTAAAAAATGATAGAGAAGTGAGGTTGGCATCATTCACTTTTTCTCGACAATCGAACCACGACACGCACTTTATCTCCTCCAAATTTCAAGTCATTTTATAGAGAAAAGTTGAAAAGAACATGGGCCCGCAAACGCTTTCTTGTCGAGACACAGGGTATTAAAAGTTTCAATTCAATTCAACTTTTTTATTCTGCACCACTAGCCTTTTTCTTGTATGTATTTGCATCCGTTTCTGAACTTTTCGCGATGGTACGAGGCGGTACATGAGCTAAATTTTTTTCCACTTATTTACTACGATTTCGTGTGGTATTGCTGAGAATTCCCCCATGTTGCTACTCAGGAATCAAATGAACATACATATGCTGATCTAAAAGTGTGGTGCATAAATTAAACTTAAACAAAAGTAGTCTGTATAAATTTAAGTTACAGGTCATGAATCCCGGGGAATTAACTGCGAATTCAGACGGAACTTTAAGAGCATTAAATAAAACATAAATATGAGTTTTTAATAGATATTAAAAAGGCAGATTTATTTCAGTCAAAGGGCCATGTATATGTCGTATTATGGCAAAGTGAACGGCGAATATCAGATGAATGCAAAAACAACCGAACTTATTATTCCCGGGTGAGGCGCGTCGTTTAGACTTCACAGTTGTATTTTCGGATTTCTGCCCAGTTATTTTTATTTAGTTACTATTTATTCAACATAAATAAAAAAGTAATTAGTTATTCCACATCTCAATGATTAAGAGTAGAACACATTTTTCGACACCCTAAATCTTGGCAAAGAAGCGTTTTGCTGTCATGAACCTTTCTTCATAACGTGACCTGAAGAACTACACCCTGAAATACGTAAGTAACGCTCTTGAATACCTTAAATATAGGTCGTGAAAAATTCAGCCACATAGATAAGAAGAGGGCCAATTTGAACATCTTCACAAATTTAATATTTAATCTATTAATTAAACAAAACTTGAAAATGTCAATAGCAAAATTAACATAAAAATAAACTTCAATTAAAAAATATGTTTGGTAGTGCTTGACACAGCACTACACACGTTCGCCATTGACTTAAATTCAATTTGACCTCTACCTAAGTTTGCTGCGCGGTCGTCGAGCATCTTCGCAGACCCGAACATGCACGACACGATTGCCGAAACTGTCAAACCAAAATACCTTCGAAGCCTCGATTTTTACCTGTTTTCGGTCGGGCACAAGGTTGTACAAATACTCGTTAGGCTTTTATGAAATAATCTTTAAATCCGGCCAAACTTTTCAACAATTTTCCACTCGAAATTTGATATTTCTGGCGAGTGAAACGGGAGAAGACGCCATTACACTACCGACCGAAGCGTTATTGTTTAGTTTGCAAAGCCTACTTGACGTTCTTGGTAAAAACACGCACTTGATTAAATAAACGAAATTTTGAGATGATTTTTACCTGTTTTCAGCCCGTAAAATTCTCGTATGAGCACCCATTGCGTTTCTACGACGTTAACCTTAAATTTCCTGCAAATTTTCCTTATCTTTCGACCAACTTTTCGTGCAAAAAGTACTACCAAAATAACTTGAACTAACCTCAACCAAACTCGTACCAGGTTACCAATTTACCAACTTCATCGATCCATCTTAATGTAATTCCAGTTGCGTTGGACCGTCTACGCATCCAGTGCAACGTGGGGAATTGTGTCGATGGTTAGGGAAGCTCGTTCTCATTGTCGAGGGGAGCTTTGGGATCAATATCGGGATCTCCAGTGACTAACCGAGTGAGCCCAACAATTTATAAGTTTTCCAGGCCGTGTTGGCAACCTGATGAGTCATAGAACGTTGCGCAACAGTTTATGATGAATTCAAAGGTAATATCGCTGCCTTGAGAGGGAAACTCGAGAAAAGTGTATTATGTAGATTGCCCAGGCCAGAGCTACTGTTTATTAAATCCACAACCTACGAGAAGCAATTGAAATGTAAAAAATGACTGTGTGGTAGAGTGTAATATAAGCAATTTCCATACGAAACGGTTAAATTAATTATACTAACAATAAGAGCAACGCAAGGCATTTTATGCATGCATATACTTGAACCTGGGACGTATATTATGTGGCCGCACCCATGGAAGAGATGGGTGTAATGTCTGTGTAAATCAGGGAACTTTTGAATAGCAATATTATGACAGTGTCATTCAGGAATTCGGGCCGCATGTAAGATCATTTAAATGTAACTAAATTCATGACCTATAACGCAGAGAGACATGTAGAGATTGATTTCCTGAAGCGCCGAAGAAATCAATCAATCACGTTGTCTGACAAATTCCGAGGTAATGAATTTGACCTGTGATCGAAATTTGATAAATTAATCTCGAGTGTTACCGAATTAAATCAGACACGCGACTTTGTCCCTTTTGTTGCTCGGATTAAAGTCGCTCTGAAATCTTCATAAAACGAGGATTTGTCTAGGGGTTTAACGAGTAATTACGGTTCTATGGAATAATGAAGTGTCTGATATCTACTATAGAGGGAAATATTTAAATTACGAGCGCCGCATTGGAACCAGCAGAAAATTTCCGAGTTTTCGTCGAAGCTATTAGCACTTAAAATATTAAGGAGCTTAATTAAGGGACGTTATTAAATGGATAGAATATTTGCCGCAGACGTGCAAAAAAGAGAGCAAAAACACGACAGCCAAACTTTGCATGAAATTTCGATTAACGCTGGTTTTGACCTGAGAAACAACTTTAAAGACTTGTGATTGCGGGATAAACTTTTCTTTTCAAATCAAAATTTTTTCGTGCAAATGTCCTAAAAAAATCCAGAACATTTACCATTACACTGTGACTTCAGATCTCATCAAAGCGGCGTGATAAATTTGAACAGAGTGCAAGCTACGCAGAGTCAAAATTAGCAGGCTCTGTGATAGTGCTGAACCCTGTCCAAACTGATAATTAAGTTTCACCTCAACGTTCTGTACTTTGGGAAATGGAACGATTCCAGACATATGTCTATAGGAAGATTTTTTTCTATTTTGATCCAAGGAACATCCCCTTAAATTTTTGCCACATTTTTAAGAAACACCCTGTATAAGCCATTGCAAACTAATTCACGAGCAAATACTATTTTCTCGCTAAACTAATATCAATTTTAATGAATGGGAGTACAGAGCAATCTAAGAAAGGAGTGGCTGATTGGCCGATTATGTTAACAACTTAGCACAAAAATAACCATTAATTCGAATTAAATCTCACTAGATGTAGAGATGAAAGTAATGATGATTAATAAAACCATGTTGCCGGATAACTGTAAATGCAATATCTACCTCCTACATGCACTTAAATGATTCATTATCATCACACTAAATATGCACCGATCACAACCACGCAAAACTATTGATGGGAAAAGTGGCATTATTTTATGCGATTCAGATGTTGTGTTTTATGATAAAAGTTTATTGTAACACAGTTTCTCCTGCAAAACCTTCTCAGACAATAAACTGTGGAAGGTTGTTATTGCAATAATCAATCGAAAGTGGGAAAAGAAAGCTGTAAAAGGCGAGGCTCATACGTAAATCTATAAATTAAAACCCATATGAATATTAGTCCTATGTATATGTGCAATTATTACTTGCGAGGCAGTTACTGGTTATTGCTTCCAAACGGCCTTTGACTCTCAATAACAATAACAACATCCACGCAGTTATTTACGCCGTTAAATTTTAGAGCTCTCCTATTTTGAGGCTAAACTCCAAGTTAAAGGTAAATAATTCAATTAATTGCCATCTAGAGGTTATAAACAAGCAAAAAGTCAAACCAGGAAGCGACCAATAATAATTTAAACTCAAAACATTATTAACATGTAATAAGCGCCGCACGCGTGCGTTTGTGGCTCCGTTTTCCACGCAACGAGTAAACACGAATTATTCACGTAAGTTTCCATTTAGCAGCTCGAATGTTATTTAGCAAAAAAGCCTTATACAATATATAAACATATTATTAAAACAAGGACGAAACGTATTGCGCTATTGACATTTCAGCTTCTAATTGTGTTTACTCGCAGATCGTGGTCATGAATCGGTTGGTTTTCTGTGGTTGGTAAACAATTTGCGGTTTTATTATCAGCTATTGGAAAACCTAAAAATAAATTTGATAAATTTTATTATACTTCCTATGCATAGGTGTAGGGTGAACCTCCTAGTACCTATAACACATTTGCCAAAAACGTATGGATCTCTTACATAAATCATCGTTAACGAACCGTGTTACAATACATTAAAGAATAATTAATTTGCATGAGGACTACTCCCCATTTGAATAAAAAAGGACGCTTAATTGCCACTTCTTAATAATTCACTATGCTAATGAATCGCTTCTTTGTGGTCGGGACAAAAGGGGGCACGAGATAAAATTATTTGCCCCCTTTCGAAGTTTCGGTTTCCTGCTGCTGATAAATTATATATCCGTTTTTTCGTTTTGTTTAACCATTGAATCGCTTGCGAAATTAAATCGCAGTTAAATATGGCGGGAGGGAGGGGTAGGCGAAAGTAGTAGTAGTAATAGTGGTAGTGGTAGTGGTAGTGGTAGTTGTAGTGATAGTAATAGTAATAGTAGAAGTAGTAGTGGTAGTAGTAGTGGTAACAGCAATAGTAGTAGTAGTAGTAGTAGTAGTAGTAGTAGTAGTAGTAGTAGTAGTAGTAGTAGTAGTAGTAGTAGTAGTAGTAGTAGTAGTAGTAGTAGTAGTAGTAGTAGTAGTAGTAGTAGTAGTAGTAGTAGTAATAGTAGTAGTAATAGTAGTAGTAGTAATAGTAGTAGTAGTAATAGTAGTAGTAGTAATAGTAGTAGTAGTAATAGTAGTAGTAGTAAAGCGGAGGGGGCTGAACCCCTGCGATTAGGCCCTTGAAAACAAATTCCACGTCATTTAAAGGCCATGAACTCAATTTTTTGCTATGGGACACCCTGTGAACAATCTACTAATGCTATAAATATTTCTTTCGGATTTCGAGATATTTGAGGGTTTATGATCATAAGCAGTTGAAAACAAGCTCCACGTCATATAAAACTCGAAAACTCGATTTTTCCAACCGGGACACCCTGTAAATTTTTGTTTTCAAACTCTGCTGTAGTAAAGTAAAAATTTAATGATAGATATTCCTTATAATATATCTTATATATCTTTTGAATTTAGAGATAATCAAGAGTTTATAGTCTAAGCCAATAAAAACAAATCGCACGTCATGCACAGGCTGAAACCTCGATGTTTCCAAATGGGACATTTCTAGAGATTCGAAAACTTATAATACTAATTAACAAATGAATTATTCATGACTCTAACATCAGCTACTTTTGAAAAGCAAAAAGCTAGCTATAGGAATATATATTAGGTGTACAACTTTGCTTCCGCCGTTTTTTTTCCGAATTTCGCGATTTTATTGTAAAAAACTAATTATACCTTTAGGATCCAAAGTATTGTCCATCGCTGGCCACTACTTTCTCCCATCTTTCGGGCAGCATACGAATCCCGTGTTGAAAAAATTGGACATCTTTTGAAGCGATCCACGATTCTATCCAATTTCTTACTTCTTCATAAGACCGGAAGTGTTGGTCAGCTAGCCCATGTGCCATGGATCGAAACAAGTGATAATCAGAAGGAGCTAGGTCAGGAGAATATGGCGGGTGGGGTAGGACTTCCCATTTCAATGTTTCCAAGTATTTCTTGACCACTTGCGCAACATGGGGTCGAGCATTATCGTGCTGCAAAATCACTTTATCATGTCTCTCGTTGTATTGCAGCCGTTTCTTTTTCAATGCTCGGCTCAAACGCATTAATTGGGTTCGATAAAGAGCACCTGTGATTGTTTCAGTTGGTTGTAACAGCTCATAATATATTACGCCGAGTTGATCCCACCAAATACAGAGCATGATTTTGGAACCATGAATAGACGGTTTGGCCGTCGACGTGGAAGCATGGCCGGGATATCCCCAAGTCTTTTTGCGTTTGGGATTATCGTAATGAACCCATTTCTCGTCCCCAGTCACAATACGATGCAGAAATCCCTTCCGTCTTTGCCTTGCAAGCAACTGTTCACAAGCGAACAGACGCCTGTCAATATCTCTTGGTTTCAACTCGTACGGCACCCAATATCCTTGCTTCTGAATCATTCCCTTGTCTTTGAGGCGTTTTGAGATTGTTTGTTGAGTCACTCCCAATGATTGTGCCAATTCTTGTTGACTTTGACACGAGTCTTCGTCAAGTAATGCTTCCAAGTTCGCATCTTGGAAAACCTTCTTTCTTCCACCGCTATGTTGGTCTTCGACGTGAAAATCACCGTTCTTGAAGCGCTGAAACCACTCACGACATGTCCTTTCACTAATAGTGGCTTCCCCATAAGTATCTGAGAGCATTCGATGAGCCTCAGCAGCAGATTTCTTCATATTGAAGCAGAAAAGTAAAACCTCCCGCAAATGACGAGAATTTGGCTCGTACACTGACATTTTCAATTGCGAATAACTTTATGATGAAGACACAAATAGACTAATATTTTTATGAGGTTATGTTAACAGGTGCCCAAGGCTCCTGCATGCCCACATGGGGTTATTTATTTCGATCATTACTTACCGCTACATACATCTATTCAAAAACGGCGGAAGCAAAGTTGTACACCTAATACTTCCAAGATGTTTCTGCATGTTCAAAGCTTCATATAGAAGAGTAAAATACTGGGTGTTCTATTTGAAATAATCGAAAGTTCGTCTTGAGAACTAAAAACGTTTAATTTTTATTAGAAATTTTATTTTCATGGAACTGTAGATCTTGTAAAAACAAAGCAAAATAGCCATAAGAACATCCACTATCAAACCATAGATTCATTCAGAGAAATAATATTTGAAATAATACTTATTTAACCTTGCGAAACGAGGGAAGCAGAAAGGTAATATTTTCTATAACATATTTCAATTTCAAGCCAAAATTGTAAAATCTGAATAATGCCGTTTTAAGGAAAAACACGCCCTTCAATAAGTCAATAAAATCAGCCCCGAAAAAGCACTTTGAATGCCCAATTGGCCCTCGAAAGCTCTCCTTTCTCAGAGTCCATTTCTTGCAGGTTGTGACGTTTGAATGGGCCTCATAATTGTGACAAATGATGGTTTTAATGTCCCAACAGTCTGATTACTTCATTGTTTTTGTAGCCCAAGTACAGTCTGGGCTGGCCAAGTTAATTTAAGAGATGCCTCTGCTTATTGCCCATTGTTTCCATTCTCATTCGCAATTGCATTTTCGGACCTAATGAAAGTGCTAAGTGTCTGTTTCCTGGATAAAAAAAACATGACCTAAACATTTGTTATATTGTAGAAATTATCCATAAGGCAGTGCGGCAAGAAATTCCATTTCGGTTGTTGCTAAGGGTAGCGGACCTACCCCAGTTTTTGACTGATTGGGGCTCCCCTCTCTGAATTTGTAATCTTTAGGGTTGCATTTGCAGGGCAGGAACAGTGGAAATTCGCAGCAAGAAACCTGCTTTTTAGCTACCAGGCAGGACCATATATTTTCCGTTTAACAAGCGTCCCATCACAAACGTACACATGTTTCACGTTGCTCCCATAAGTCGTACGTTCTCGTTACGTCTATTTCCATATCGTATATGGTATGACCAATCCTTAACATTAACTCTGGAGAATTAATACTGACAGGTTTGTTTACAGTTAAACGGTGTATAGAGAATACTCGCGACTTCTTGCACCAATTACTTTTACGTTTTAACATGTGAAAGTTGCGGATTTATGTCTTCTTCTTCTAATCGACCGGTTTTCTATAGCAGAATGGAGAATTATTTGTGGAGCCTTATCCCAAAAAAAGGAGGTTTTATTGTTGCTTCTCGTCTTTGAAATGAAACCTTTATGGGCGAGCCCCAGCCATGTTGGAGTGGCTGCGAAAACGCTCGTCTTTTTTTACTCTGGCACTTCATTCTTGGCAATTTACTCGAATGGTCTTTATAGACAACATCCTACACTTCGAAGTAAACTAAATCAAGTCAAACGGTTTGCTGCCTGGACAGAAGAAAGAACTCGGGACTTTATAGGAACGGTACACACCGTAATATTAGGCGAGAACAGGTTTCATGTAAGGAACATAAAGACGGAGTTTTAGTCGATTTATGGGATCAAAGTTGAAGATAACCTATTGGAAAAGTTTGAAGAATAAGGACGAAGAACAAGATATTGGTATTGCCCCATTAGGTTCTCAAAACACAGTGGACCTCAGAACTGAAGGAGACAAAATCCGTGAAGCAGTTTTGTGTAATAATTCGAAGCTCGTTCCAATATTTGGACTTAAATGAAGAGATTTGATTCATATTTTAATTAATCAAAGGTTTTCTATGGTCATGAGGTATATCAAAAGTCTCGTGACACTGCATTTTCCAAGTGTTCTTCAATTTTCTTGTCTAAAAAGGCAATTTTTCCCTTAAAATGCTAATGTTTATTGACCCTTCACAATGGTGTTTGCAGGTATGTTGAACTCATTCATTTAATCATGTTAGCATTCGTGCTCGCAAACACTGCGTTTTCGATGATTTCATATCACATTATATTTCTTCCAGAAAACGTTCAGTTTTTGTAGAATTGAAGTAATATCTAATGTCAGGACTGAAGATAAAGTTAAGAAGAGAAATCCCATATATGCATTCGTACTTGTCCAAATTACCGCAAACGTAAATTTCCCAACAAAAACCAAAGACAGTATTTTTCTGTCAGTAGATATAAATTCTGCTCCTTGAAGTTGGAAAGTTCCAGCCATCGCAGTGGAGCATTTTTCAGGAGTCAATAGAAAAATAAATCTTTTGAGAAAGAGATATTGGCTGGCCGAATAATGGAGACTGGGAGCGTTGCTCCTAATTGTCCGAAAAGGCCAAAGGATCACCGACATAATCCATTATTGCAAATATGTCCCGACTCGTAAGGTTCATTTTTGTATCGAAAGTTGTTTGTGTCGTCGGTTTATTTCAGCCTTAGATCTTGTCATTTCACTTTTATCCTATACTGCCGATTGTTACTCATTTTTACGACTTAAAAAAATAATAAAACTACAGTTATGTAGAGGAGTAAACCACTTCGAAAACCAGTTTCAGCTAGGTCACGGCCATGAAGAAGAAAGATGGCAGAAAAAGGGCCGGACTAAATCGAATGGTAAGTCACGACAGGACTGGCATGAAATTAGCTTATCGTGGGGCAACAAAAACGTGGGCCCCGAGACGAATTTCGAAGCAGCCAAGGATTTTAAATAAAATATAGTCAATAGGAAAAACACGTCTGGAAGGAGTTGGATATTTATGGATTTTGCTTGTGTTATTTAGTATATTTAAGCAGCTGAGCCAAAATGGGAGTTTGAATGCTGCTGGAAATTTGTTTGAAAACAATCAAAGAATCCCTCTTCACTCTATTTGTCCTGTCCGTGTTATTAAAATTGGATAAGAAACTCCCAATAATTCACTAACCACGCCTTTAATTAAGTCGGCTTCTCGAGCTTCATTGTTTGAAACAGAACAAAAGACATACTTCTCTTACCTTAATTTGATAGGAATTCAATTTGCTCTTTGGGAGAGAGTTGAACGAACTAAAGTCTAAGCGACGAGTGAAAATTCCATTGGCACCTCCGGCAATCCTGAAACAATAAAATTCATCGAATTAGAAAACGGCAGCCCTTTTATCGCACGATATTAATAAAGACATACAATGGCCCAAGCATTATTCCGTATACCAGCGGCCATGCTCGATCGTAAATAATTGACTGAAATCACCATGAAACTTGACTGGAAGTTTGGGAAACTAACACAGCCTCAAATTCACTTAGGACTCCGTTTACAGGAGGTATATCGTTATTAAATTTTGCACGACCTTTGTTGACCTTACGAGCGAATTTATCCTGCGGGAACCTCCTGGAAATTTGCCCGAATCTCGCAGGACAAATGTGCACCGATCCCCGGGGGGCAGTGCTGGAATTTCAAATCAACGAAAAATCCCGTAGTTATGCTAATATTAACGGTATTCCTTAAAGTTATAATCATTCGGGAACAATTATTCGAATCTCGTCGTGTTTGGAAAATTACCAGTTTCATATTTCCATAAGAGCGAGCTGCGACCTGAACCACTTCCCAGACACTATTAAAACTAGAATGCGAGAGATCTTTGAGAAAAACTGAGAACGTCAATAGTAAAAAGTACAATGTGACAACCTTGGATGAAGGGCAATGTGATAGTGTTATGGGTAATGTCAAGGGGCACGGACCACTCTGTGAGAAATACACGCCGACCAATGATAGAGCGACAATTCGCTTAACCACACCTGAGTCATGCATAATTTTTGTTTACAGCGCAGGCATTTGAAATGTGAATTGTGGCGCTGCCAAACTGCCTCATTAAGATTTAGATTTCCAAACTTCTGTGTCTTCTTAACTCCTTATTAAATCAGAGACGTACATATTCTTATTTAATTAGCAACGAAGGCAGTAACACTCAAACTCATGTTTTCGTCTAACTTGAACTTAATTTAACAAACTGTATATTCATGTATTATGAGCTGAGAATTACGCCCGAATCCAAAACTTCTGAGCGATATTGCTGGGATTCGATAAACAACTTTGCAGTTTACCCGGAAACTTTTACTTTCTTGTCTGATAACGAACTTGCGAAATGTCTGCTTAGTTATATTAATTTCCACAAGGTACTAGACGTTTAGTAAAATTTGAAACGTGACGTTTTTAGCATCCAGAAAACGTTTACGTTGAGATGTATCAAAAATAGAGAAACGTGAGCCATTTTTAGAAGGATTTCTCCGTTTTAATAATAAACAGAGGTTTAAACTTGGCGCCATCCTACGTGTTCGTTGGCATGTGCGATATCATGTTTATCGTCGAGGAATATCTGACGAGTGTTTATAATCGAGAAGCATAATGTTTTATGCGAATACTGCTTTTAATTTACATACATATATAAGGACTTGCAACAAATAAAACATAGTTCCTATTTGAAGCTACCTAAGGACGAGGAAACTTGTACAGACCCACAATAGCTTAAGTTCTTATTGGGAATGTGAGGGTTTTGTGGTGTTGATATCAGGGAATCACACTGAGTTCAAACTACTGACAAAGCCTATTGTTTCTAGTTCTACAAACAATGACAAACAACTTCAATGAGAATCAACCATAATAAGGTCGCATAATGCACTGACAATAGAAATAAAATTCCTTATAGAAATGTTAAAGGTTCTAGTACTAGGTTTGGGGGTCACCACGTGGTGACTTCTGAACGCCTCCTCCCCCAAGTTTCGATAACTCAACCCGGAGGAGGAAATAGAAGTAGCAGAACAGGGCAGAAGGTAAAAATATAATTGTTCAAAAAGTAAAACTCGGCAGTGCCTGAACGCGGGCCTGCCGAAGAACCGGCCTATTGCATCATCAGAAACCAGCCCTTGGGATAACACATCAAGAAAGGCCATAGAAGGTCAAGACGAAGGGACGAAACACCTAAAGACAGTCATACACGAATGGACGCCAGAACAATAATTTCCATTACCGAAGGAAAAAGCAAATCATTTCTATCAGGATTGGAAACAACACTATACAGGATCAGAGAATATAGATAAAGCGGATAGAAGGAGGAAGACTGGCATTGTCCCGCAACTTGAAAAGACGCAAATTGAGCATGGGGGCGTGAAGCCACCACGAAGGCCCTCTCGATTACACGAAGGGCGAAAACAAGTACCATAGGATCGAAACGATCCAAATAGACCGTAGGTGTTGTAAAAACCTAACAGAGCAGCGGAGCGCGGAATCAACTAGCAGAAGACGAGTGAAGTACTCGCAGTCCTCTCCGACCTTGATGACATATTCTTCGAGAACAATTCCATAGTTAGAGAACGTATTTTTACCGAGGTTTTAAATGGGTAAACGTTTCGGCGTATCCCACACTACCTGGCCGTCAGAATATCAGAATGGGAGTCTTTTGAAGTTTTTTGTGTGGCAAAAAAAAACTAATTTCGAACAATGAAATTCTCTCAAAATATAGACAAAAAAGGGACGTTTTTAATTAAAAAAATACTTTATTGATTCACAGGCACTGCCTCTTAAATTCCGAACATGGTAATACTATTTCGTTGAGAAAACTTGGAAAAACATAAAATCAAAAACGTATATATTTTCAAATGAGGAAATCGAAACAACGAGATTCCCTAAGAAGATCAAAAATAGTCAACTATTTTTAATAAAAAATACCGCATTGAAGCAGAGGCCCTGTTTCTGAAGCTGCAAGTGTGATAAAATCAGCTGGAAAAATCAGAGGATTCCTTTTGTAATTACTGTGACTGTAATTTTGGAGTTACAAGATTCGACCTGAGTATAGTCATTTTGGTTGAGTTAGCCTTATTATATGATCTTTTTTTTGAAACACTGAGATAGGTCCCCACTAGATACGTCTCCCCTTCAAAATTGATTCTTTTCACATTAAACAACGAACGAATGATGTCTCTTGGCGGTTGCCTAGATATATCTTCCATCTAGGCAACTTCTAATAGATGGTCTTCGTTCGCATCTTCAGTTCCACGTTTTGCAGATCTTAGTTATTCTAGTACCAGTATAAAAAAACGTAAACAAAGCGGTACTTTCAATTACACAGGATCAATCGTGACGAATACAGTACAATAATTAGGTGCGCCAGTGCCATGAGTTTCCGAAGGCTGAGCTCTACTACGTAGTAACCTTGGCAGTGAACGCTGACATGACAACAATTTATATAGAACAGTCTGGCAATGAAACCATCAATGATCTCATATTTCGATAGTTGGACAAAAACTTATAATTGCATAAGCCGGTTACCGTCCAAACTGGTTTTCGGTTACCTAATCCGCGCACCCTGTACAACCGAAAAATAAAAAAAAAAGCAGGTCCAAATGTTGATGGAGAATTTCAAGGTTAACGACTATGCTAAACGTGCGATTTTATTTGGTTGGGATGCTCTACTGCCTTCCATTTTAATAATGATGCTTCCTAAGGCCCCTTTTCGAGGCTTCAAGGTTATGCAGCTGAAATCAATGGGTTAAAAATTACCTATTGAGTACTCAGTACTGTTCACAAACAAGTCCAAACATGGAGTTCAAACCAGTTGTGCATGGTAAACAATCTATCTGGCGCCATTATAAAAACCATAACATGAATGAGTCAGGTTAAATAATATTTTAGAAAATTGGCAGTCTATTTTTGGAATCGAGATGTTGCGGTTACATAATATCATTATGTCCCTAGTATAATTAAAGCTTTTCCTAGCGACCTTGAGCTGAATGAGACAGCTCTACCAAAACCACTTATACTTGAAACTCTTCAGAATTCATGTCTATTTTCTGCAAAAATTTACCTATAAATAGACTCATAAACAGCAATTATTTGGCATTAGATAAGAGCATGCCGGTTAGCAAAACAACAACGACACGTGGGCGATTAATCGGAGGTTCATGCAAACAGCATTAAAATTACGTACATGTTTGCAGATAATTGTTAGGTGGGAGTGTTTTACTTTACATACAGAGTGTAATGGATTTTGAATCTACTCGCAGGGATTAAATTCCAGACATAAAAGAGGGCACTTTAATCCCTGAGATAAGGGCCCGAGGTATTTTCGGAATTATGGTCCTCAGCCTGCGTTTGGCAAGCTTTCCCATTTCTGCTGACCGGGTCTTTAATAGCTATTAAGAGCCCTTTTTATTGACGTCAGTAATAGGAAAATTGAGACATTTTTCCCATCGATTTCCAGATAAATCGGCGGCATAAGGGCTCTAATGGCTCATAACGAAACTCCCGGCTTTATTGCCAAATAAATTCAACCTTAACACCGATAGATGCACAGGAAGGCTGCAATTTATGCATCCCGCAAAAGGGTCAAGGATGTACTTTTTGATTCGATCAATTATCGAAATGGGTCAACATTGAAACATCCAATTTTATCAGAAACATTGATTGGTGTTTATATTTAAAGCGAATAAAAAATAAACGGCCTTAAGTCGATTATTCGTGGCTATTTACTTGAGTGAAGTGAATTTTTGTGCACTTTTAATAACAAACGCATAAGTAATAACGACTTCGAGCTTTAAGAAGATGATCATTCGGCAGTTAAGTGAAAACATGTGCATATTAATGGGCCAATTTGGGCCCAAGCGAATTAATAAACAATTATTGTCTTAGATGATTGTTTTTGGGTCAATGTCGTTTTGCAAAAAGTGACATAAAATACCTAATTTATCGACATGTTCGATATGCGGCCAATTTTAAAATTCGATTATTAACAGTAAAACGCTCCTTGAATTCAGTCATAATGCCATTTAACAAGCTTTCTTAATTAGGCTGAATTGCGATTACGCTGAGCAATTATTGCGCATATATTCATTATGTATCTGGAACGGCGCAATTTTTACACAAAAACTGCAGTGCGAGTTCAATTTTGAGCACCAATATCTCGGGAATTTATGGAGGGAATCGTCTAGCGCTATCATCCCGAGAACCGCGCTAACCGGGTTACAATGGCTCTTTTAGTTTTTGAGACCACTTTACTACCAATTTTCGCGACTTTAATAATGTCTCCAAACTAGAGGTAATATTTTCCGATTTGTAACTTAAACTTTCTTAGATACCCAACAAGAAATTTCAGGTTTTTTACAGCTCAAATCTTGAGACCTACACCATAATGAAAAGCCTAGTGCAAGAGAACAATATGTAATACCACTTCCTGCTTTCCTTATCTCCTATTCAAGTATTAACTAATTATTACTGTAATCTGCAAAATAGACGATAAGAGCTACGTCATAATATGAACTGCATTAACTGACAACATGTTATCTCTGCCAAAGAGGTCAATGTTCGCCAGGTTCTAAACGTGAACATTTCTTGCTGCCTTCAAACAATGCTTGTACATTTTATGCCAGTACTTATCAAGTATTTAGTTCCCATTTTATAGCCAACGATATATTGTTCTCTAAATATTAAATTACTTAACTGAAATGCAGCTTTTGTTTTGTGTTACTGCTTCGATTTGCTTGCGTTATTCTGGACACTAAGAATCACAATGGCACAGATTTAGATTTACAATTGAAATCCTCTAGTCAAAAAGTAATGCTAAATAATAAACATATCTCAACAACAATGACGAATGTCTTCGAAGATTATTGAAACCTTCGAGTATATATGAGGTGTAACACCTTGTTGTTCATGTTTCAAGGCTCAGCTAAATCAAACAGACATTTCTCTCTAGAGGACAGAAAGCAAACTTGTACTGTTTGTCAAAGTTATGCAAACCAGGATTCGGAGGTAATGGTCTTGGCAAACATAAAAAATTGGGTTTTGAAAGAGGGAAGTGGTAGGATTTTATTTAAATTGCGTGGCTTGTAATGGCCTTCAGACGATTAGCATAAGAAACTAATTATCTGATATTGAAATTAATTTTCTTATCAGATTTTTTTTTTCGATAAAGTGTTATTTAAGATTTCTCAATTAGTTGACATTAGCTCGCTAGTAACGTTAGAGGCAGTGAAGAATCAATGAAGTATTTTTTACTAAAAAGAGTAAAGTATTTCGCCTTCAGAAACATAAAATAATATTACAAAATAACTCGGTATAGAACTTCAAACATTACAAAAATCTTTATTTTTGCCCCTTAAAATTCTCATTTACCACTGCTACTCGTCATCCCGATCCATAACTCACAGGTAATATTACTATAAATCCTGCATAGCATATAGCCATCCTTTTCCGCCATACATACTTGAACAAAAACAAAAGATATATCGTAAATATCAACTACGTTCAGAGATTACTTTACTACTTGGGCTGAAGTTTTCGTCTCACTCTAACCTTATATAGGAAACAAAGGTGGCTATATAGTGCGGGGTGGATGACGATATATATGATTTAATGATACTGGCACCGTGGTGGCAAATGAGAATTATAACAAGATTAAGTGCAATCAAGGTACGAGCTACTGAAGAATCCAATGTAAAATCAAAGAAAATGAAAGAAATCTTGGTTTTACTTCTCCCAGTGTCGTTTCTTTTGGGTTACTTTGCGAATTGCTCATTAACATCCCTAGAACACCAACATTCGAACACAAAAAACCCTCTGAAGAAAGCGGTATAAGGAACTAAATGTTAAATTTTAATATTCACATTTCATTATCTAACTTGAACTAACCAAAATTATGCAAATCAGAAAACCACTTAAATTACTTTATCAACTCACATGGCGAGATAATTTTTCTTGCGATAATCCCCAAGACAAACAAAACTTTGCCCGCTTTAAGTAGCCAGTTTCCGGACAAGAAGAAAATTAATTTCCGAAATGCTAATGGCATACGTTCCATTCCAGGAAACTTATCCAACAAAAAAATTATCTCGAGGGCGTCTTTATATCCAAAAAGAGCCAAAGGAAACATAAATTTTATTAATAGTCCTCGCACACTCCCTGAAGTTTCTGCTTGTTTCCTTTTGTTTAATGGGTCGCACTAGCTTTTTTCCAAAACCTGGATATGAAGGAATTCCAAACTTCTCACCCCCAAAGCCTCAATAAATATTCACATGCCACACGCATATTAGAAGTCAGCACCTTTGCTTCGATGAAATATTTAAAAAATACCAAGAAAGGGCCCCGTTTGGGGTCTAAGAGGGGTGAATTATTGAAATGTAGAAATTTTTACGTAATATTCATCCTGCGGCGAAACGAGAAACAAAACTCGAACTTTTACATAACCGAACGAACTGGTATACAATCGCAGGAGAGTGCAATGCACTTTGAGGCTATTAATATGTGATAATATTTGATATGCCGCACCTTTGAGTTGAGCCAGCCATCATGCATCGGGCTTTCCTCTGCTTGTCCAACCTCGTTCAAGGTTGGCGTGTGTGATGCTACGAAGGCCGCACCTCGTATAGCTCCACAAGAAATCTCTGATGCAACGAAAACTCCATCTCGGAATCGAGTAAACAATGCGAGTTTTCCCGTCTGAATATCCGGAATGATCCTCCAGACTCTCAAGGGTATAAAGTTAAAAAAAGAGACAAAGAATATCACCTGGGACCGCATTACCAAAATCCCGCCTAGCTTCGATGCTTTTCCACCCTTTATTTTCTATCAGCGTTGAGTCAAAAGAGTAAAACAGTAAAATCCCCGTGAATAAACTATGACGCTATTTTTGAAAGGGGGTTTAGTTCGGGACTGTCTGTATGTCCATGGATTAGGTATTGGCCAATGAACTTTTCAATCTCCATTAGGGACAGCATTTGTTTCCATTTAAAATTAACCATAGGATGGCGAATTGGATTTATGTATTTCACTTACGAGTACATGTAAAAGGTAAAGCTGCAAAAAATAAAATGAATCGATCGATCCGACCTATATCTAAATTGAGGAACTTGGTGCTAAAAGGAGATAAAATCTATTTTTACACTCATGCAGTGTATCCCTAGATTTTAAGCGTTTGAGATTAACTCATAAAGGTCATTAGATAAACAGGAGTCTCAGGGGCTGGCCGAAGGAAGTGCCTAGGAAAATATTGAAAAATCTCAACTGACAAAGTTTACTATCAGGGCCGTACTGAGGGCGACCCAAAAATGGTAAAAATAAATTCAACATTCCTTCTCTGCCTGTGTGTGAATTTAAAAAAATTCTTTATTCTACTAATAATTTGATATACCGTTGAAACATGTCTCTGTTAAATCTGCGAAATTAACTCAAGCTAACTGTTGTTGGATATACAGTAAGCTTATTGTCGTACGAAGGACCCGAGGAAATTTTAAAATGAGGGGAAAAATTCCTCTCTATCCATATGGTAAACAAAAAAATCTATTATACCCTGAAAAATTGCTACGCCCACTCAAGATAAATATTAACAGACAAGGTTTAATATCGTAACCATGTTGAAAAGGACACAAAAATAAGAAAAATAAAAGGACTACTTCCTTCTCTTGCTACTTTGTGAATTTCAAACATTCCTTTATTGCTGTAAAAATTTGATACGCCACTGAAAACGTGCACTTTAAACCTTTAAGATTAACTCAAAGCGAATGCCAATAGACGAGGATCAGAGCCGTACTGAAGGAAGCGCAAAAAACACCAAGTTCCTCTTATTTCCCTTCTTCAATTCTAGAACAAGAAATGTGTGTTTTATTAACGTCTTATGGCATAACCATGAAAAACAGCCCCATCAAGGCCACATTCTTATCGTCTACACAGTCCTAATAGATTCCAAGTGTAGGGTTGCAGTAGTAATATTTATCTAAAGGGCTATTAGGAATCTAAATGTTCCCGAGATCCCTCGCCATCTTCCTTTATGGCTGCAATGTCTGGTGCAGTGCGACATTCTTTCAGGCATACAATCAATTTGTAGACGACTCTAATGGAAAACATAAATCTCCCATATCTATGTTATTGGACTCCATGTTTTAGGTTTTGAATAAGGAGAAGGGTCTATTAGATCCATAGACGTTATTATTTGCGTAATAAATCAGAACGTCTGGCTGTAAAGCCAGGAAATTTAAAGGTCAATAATCATTAAAAAGCCAGGCTAAAGCCAAAGTGTTCAATAATGAATAACAATTTGTTTTCTGGACGGAAACCCTTAAAAGACTTTGTTGATGCTGGAACGTTCGGGATCATAAATTAGACCTCGACCCAGACACAACAGTGGTTTCGGACCTATAAAGCCGTTTTATTTTTAACGTTCCTGCTGGAGCAAATCGCTTTGTTTCCTGCTGCTTTATTTTACGGCAAAATACTGCTCAATAGCTGCACTGTTTTCAACAGCAGCAATTTTCTTTATTTGCAAAACTTGGTTCAATAAAATTTATCATAATATAGAATTCGGCTTCATCAGACGTGGTCGATAACACGCTAACGAGGAAATAATGGCCTGAACTACAGACAATGGCGGAAAAAACTTGAACATTAAAGCCGAAACATGAATTAACTTTAAAATTCCCGAAGTCAGCAGGAAAACGGGATTTTCCTCGTAACCCCATCTGAAAGGAACATACGGGGACATAAAATGAAGTCCAAACCATTAAGTCGACAATGCGATAGCGATCGTCTCGTTCCGGGGATGACGCGACATTTCAGGCAATAAATATCTACAAAATACCCTAACAAAGGAATAATGGAAATACAACCTAAGACAGTTGAAATTAATTTCCATTAAAGTAAGCCCTAATGGCGATAACGGTAACGTTTCCATTTCCACGACGAGAAAATCTCGAAAAGATGTTTTAAAGCGGATGATCGTTAATGGAAATGGTTTAATTTTGACGCAGTTCCGAGAGGTTTTGCTTAGCGATGTTGAGGATTTTAGAGTTAACTGAGAGAGGGTTTTCAATTTGTGTGAATTTATTTTGCGTCTGTTCTATTGTTTGGAAAGACGTAAATTTACCTTCAAGGAACGTTTTCCCTAATATTAAAACTCTTGAAGATCACCTATTAAGCTCAACAAGTGGCGATATTGATTCGAGACTACGGCTGTCTTTTTTAATGGCAACAGACACTCTTGAAACATAAGTTGATAGCGCTGTTGACACTCTCTTGAATTCGGCAACTTTCGCATCCATGGCAGTTATGTCTCTGCCATCATTCTGCAACAATATTGCTATTTTTGGTACAAATTTTTGGCTCTAACTTGAGTTTCTTGTCAAAAAAAAAAACGGTGACATAGTTGCCAGATATTCACAGCCGTCAGTTTTTTGGGTTGATGCCAGGTTATCCAGAAACAAAATGCTACTATTGTATCATTGTCACTCTGCATTCAGTTTCTGTGTTTCTTCTCAACATTGTTGATAGAGATTCACACAAGAAATTATTTTATTTTCTAGAAATTCAGGATTCTTTTTCTCGTAACCGGGGCCAATTTAGAAATAAAGGCTGATAGTAACTTTGTTGCCACTATGTTACGTTTCTTGAAAAAACCATTTATTCGTACAGTATTTGGTACAAGTTTTCTCTTTATGTTGTTTATCTGCGATGAGTACGAAATTCTCAAATATTCAGGAATCCAGAAAAATTATGTAGACATGGCAACCCCGTCACAAGATTGTTAGATTCTAGTTATCGCAAGTTATCTTCAAACAATTGAAGATTTTAGTGATGCCAATTATAACAGCAGTCAGTTATTTTGAAACAAAAGACGATAGGCACCGTTGCCACTGCGCGCTTTCGGAAATCATGATATTTTCTGAAAATTGCGAATTCTCTCAGGATCCTTTCTTTTCTACACAAATCTTCCCTGGCAAGTTATTTAACGTATTTCTCCAGAGCTCCCTTTATTATCCCCTAGCTCTCCAGCAATTTGCAGTTCCCTCAAGATCAATCTTCTGGATTTGATTGAAAACACGTTCCAGGTAATAAGTCTTAATATGTTTGTGTTCCCTGTTCAAACAGCCGCCGTTGTTCGAGTTTGTTTGCCTTCTTTGTAATCGCCTTAAGCCTTAGGATTTTTCTGCTATCTAATAAGAAAAATCGTCATCTTGAACTCCTTTTGAGTCGAAGAATTTGTTTCTGCATGACCGAATGCAATAAGGGAATTCATATTAAAATTTTTTCGGGATTCTACTTAATAAATCATTCGTGTAAGAGGTATAAGTGAGGGAGGTCTATATTAGGGATATTAAAAAGGGATGCGCTTACACGTTTCATTGGAGCTCAGCGCGTACGAGACTCGTTCATGTGTAATAATATATCGAATATAGAGTTCTTGCTCTTTATTACGGAGGTTTTTTCTCGGTATAATTAAAAACAAAAACTTCCCAGACCCATCAACAAAAACCACTCTTCTGGTTGTTATTGATACCAGTTTTTGAACTCTTAAAGCAGTATGCTATGCAGATGTTTAAAAGCAAATATTTCTTTTATAAATGGTTAATTACACCGAAACTGCTTTCACATAACACAAACCATTTATTTATATTGCAATATAAGCGTCATGATTTTTTATTTTTAGAGTTCAGTAGCCCGATTGCAATAATGGTCTAGGTGTGTTAATGAAACATCCAATATCCTAATACATTTTCCCATAATCACTCTCGTTTTCGGCTCCATAAGGGCGATAATAAAACATGAGTTATGCAGTGACTGGATCTGACTTTGAATATTAGAGGAATTTTACGTAGGGGGGTGAAACTTTTCATAAATCCGACCTTTCCTTTCGGATAGCCGTCTGCACGGGTCGCTTGACATTACATTATAAGGGTGCGGAAAAAGGTCGTAATTCTGCCATCCTTTGCGAACAACAAGCACATAAACCAACCGCAATTCTGTCTCACTCCTTCTTTATTACTTTACGCTGTTGTCGCACCTTTGTTTCAATTACGCAGAACAAAAATGACCATCTGTCATCTGTCACCAAAAGGGAATTAGAAATTCAGTTTTTGGCTTCGCGGTTAAAACGTCAAAATTTTGAGCATTCTGAACAAAATAATCAAATTTTAATATGTTTTAAACCATTTCGTGATTTGTGAGTAACTGCGTCACAATCCTGTCGGTCTGTCATCATAGCTCTTGATATGGTATCCCTGGAATTTAC
Organism: Euwallacea similis; assembly: GCF_039881205.1. Lineage (NCBI taxonomy): Eukaryota > Metazoa > Arthropoda > Insecta > Coleoptera > Curculionidae > Euwallacea > Euwallacea similis. Next base: position 3,322,401 of record NC_089616.1, on the reverse strand, counting down.
ACCACATTGTAAACACAAGGTGATGTTTAAAAATTAGTCGAGTTCAAAAATCTGGGAAAAAGTTCAAATTGATTGTGTATCTTCACACATTATATACCACATACTGAGTGTCTCAACTTTAAATGGCGACAACCACGCCTGTGCTAAAAATAATATTAGTCTGTTATATAAACCACGTTTCTAAAGCGCTTCTTCAACACACAAGGTGTAAAATTTTCAGATTTTTTAAATCTTTTACTTCACACTTAAGTTTAAATTTAATATCCAAGAAACTGTAGGGTAAAGCTTTAAAAATGTTGAACACCCACTGTTTCTGAAATATTTGGAACACGCTGTGAAGAATTATTGAATGTCTTAAACTTAAATACGCACTTTCGAAAATCAAATGTTTTGAGCTCTGGAATTTCTCTCTTTAACATCAAAATTTTTCTCTGCGTAAAAATTTGTCAGTAAAATCGATCTACATTAAGTTCTAAAAATTCAAAAATCTCTAATTTTGTCCGATTAAAGTCTTATTTCCAATCACTATTCGTATGGACCTATGATTTAAAGCAACTATCAATTACTGTACAATATGTCTATAGCATCTTTATTCCCTTTTTTGAATAAAGACAAAAGATACACATACGTACGTGCCAACCTCATCCAGCGTCTACTTCACTACTTGGGCCAGTAGGATCAATGCCGTAACTTTTATTTTGTCCAACCTCATCTAATAAACAAGGACAGCTATATGATGCGGTTGAATGGTGAATATGAGTTGATGATAGTGGCACAGTGGTGCCAAATGAGAATTTCAACGGTAAAAGCAACTTATGCAAGGTTCTTATACAATCCTTCTTTTGTACTCGAATCATGAATTGCATGAAATTGCTCTGTCCGCATGAAAACAGTGACTCACATTCTTATAAAATGACCCTGCCAAAGTAATAATTCGTGACAAAAACAAGACGTCATCATCAGTTATTAATTATTCGCTAATTTATCCAAATCTCGGGCCCAACTCGTCATTGTTTGTGCAAATAACACATAAGAGCGATTTAAAAATATTATGTATATTTTTCGACCTTGGCTCACTGTATCGTGTTTTCGACTTTGTATAAATAAATGGGCCATTTAGCAGTTGGTTTCGCGTTACCAGTCAGAACTCACGTATAACTTCCGGATAGCTTAAAGTGCAAAACAACTCATAGTTAACAATATTGTAATCTCGGAGATAAGCCGCGAGTGTATACACCGCCAGATCGTTAAACTTTGAAGAGATTAATAGAATGGAAGATAAAGACTGGATAACGGCTATAAAACGAGAATGACAGATAGAGAGATAAAAGGATGGTATTGTTGTGCTCTATTCTGAAGGAAAGACAAAAAAAAAATCCCGATTGTTTTAATTTTTCGGTTCGCCTCCTCCATTTGCGAGCTGAATAGCAGCCATGTTCCTTTTTAAGTTGTCTGTGCACTTCTACGTCTTGAGTTTATTTACATTTGACTTTTAAAGGATAGGTCTATGTAATAATACAGAGCCAGACTTTTGGAGAAGCTACTAAAGAAACTTTCTGAATAACCAGATTTTCATCACTTTGTTGTGTCCGGATTTTTTTGGGCCGAATAAAAAACATGTTTTTTCGGACAAAACCTTCACATTTCGCATGAAAAAAATGCGGCTCAACGAAAATAGGCCTCCAATAGATTGACACGCCTAATTAACTTGCCAAATTTCCGGCATGGCATTTGAGGGGCACAAATTGGCAACCGAGCCAGAACGAAAATAACAATCATATTTATTATTGGATCTAAGGCGAAAATAGTTCCTGTTGCATACGTGCGTACTTACTTACATACCAGAGGTACCGTGCACCGTGGAATTTGACCAAGGTTAATTAATGGTATGTTGAGGTGGTCAGGATTGGGCTAAATTTAAACACATTTTTTTATGGTAATTTTCTAGAAGCGCTACAGCAGAATCAATAATTTCTCCCTCATGATCATTGATTAAGGGTCTTTCGCTAAAAAAAATCTCAGATTTCCCGACACTAAAACGTTGGTATTATTACCGCTCTAAAACCCAAGTTACTTCCTGAAATTTTATGCAAATCTATTCCACCATAATATGTAGATTCGCCATTGTGTTGCAAATTCATATTACATATGTAGAGACAAGATAAACAAAGTTATTTTTATCCTGCAAAATTACAAAATGAATTTATATGCCGTTTTATTGTATAATAGCAATCATTCGTATTATTGTGAGCTCGATTAACGACTTGTTCATTAACATTTTAATCCGTTTAGTGTAGGTGATTACACGTGGTGAATTTCTAACGGTAAACCCCCTTGAATGTCTGGCTACCTACATAGACATTACGAGAATCATTACTGAAGACAGTCTCTTGGGTCTTTGTGTATCAAATTCCCGGTCGAAAAACGAGGCAATTCCTAACCAAAAAGGAGAACTTTTATTGACAAGATCGGCCTACACGTGGTGGGAATTTTAATCGCATCTTTGGGAGCCTTTAACGAATCCCAAACCCACAAAAAGAGGGATATTCCTGTGGGGCGCTTTTCCTGCTGCAGATCGATAAGGAGTTGTTCTTGACCTAGCAAACTTACTCTTTCTGAATAATTATTATAAAACACAGCAATTTTGTATAAAACATAGCAATTTTGAAGATTTATCTTCAACGTTAGCTTTAGGGAAACTTTTCTGATAAACACACCTATAATCGTTAATTTTCATAGCTTACGTTCACTATTGTTGTTTTTCCTACCACATTTTCCGGTTATTTTATTGCGCAGAAAGTAATTGAGAGTTTGCTAAGGGTTAGACCTAACTGTTATTGCTGAAATATTCGTTATTTTTAATTTTGAAAATTTTCAAATTTACTAAAAGAATAAAGGGAGAAAATACACAGGACCAATGACTTAGTAGAACTGGACCAAGCTTTGTGTTTTTACATTTCTGACCTCTATTTTTGAGAAATGGGGCACTAATCCATGGCGCGAAATCGGGAAGAAATCGCCATGATGTCTTTTGATCTATGAAGTATGCCTAATATACCTTTGTGAGCTCACGTATCTCTATAACAAAATGACGTAATAGAGACATTAATGCATGATAGTCTCCCAGCCATCAAAAATGGGACCAATTTCAGTCGAACGCCAGTAATTGCTTTCTTTTTCACGTGGAAACTTATCCAGCAAACTCTAGTTTATAAATCTTTGTTTTGTAAGATTGTTGCTAGGTTCCAAACAATTAATTGGCAGATTTTCAAGATAAAATTCTCACTTCCGAGGATACTGGCTGTTGACTTTCTATTTTCAACATTTTTAACAAATCTGCAATGGTCGATTTATTCAAGACACTCAACCAAATAAATGCAGACTTATCCCTCTAATTTTTCAGGATGAAAAATTCTTCGGCTCATTAAGTTGAAAACTTCAAAAATTATAGGAAATCATTTTATTGATTTTCAATGAGTCCTCTTCAACGGCTAATTAATTTTACAGAATTTTTACTGCAAGTGCACAAATTTGTGAGTGGCTCTTCATCAGGAGCAATATCAGATAAAAATCATACATATTTTCATTGCTCATACCCATTATCAGAAACCTGTTATTGCTTCAAGTGAGTGACACATGATGCGTAAGGAATGTTATTTATACGACTCAATAGAGGTGTGAGAAGATTAAGTAAGATATGGATAAAAGCGCAGTTTAAAAGTATTGTGTGGCTATTTTCAGCTAATTAGCATTAAAAAACAACATACGGGATTTAAAAGGCCATGCCGAGTACCTACTTCTAAACCTTCGAATAATCTATTTACTTACACATGTCGGTATTATTTACGTTGCCACCTCGTCGGAGTGCCAAGACAATAACTGCTGCATATATGCATAAGACACGGGATCGGACAGAAAAATGCTTTTTCTACTAGTAATGGCTTTCATTAATAAGAGTATTAGTTGCACAAACGTAGAACGGTTCTCTAATGTCTGATGTGGAGGTTGAGATAATTGATACACCCAAGGAAGGTCGTTAAAACGAAACAATGCCGACCACAGTCACGGTCTGTTAGAGCCAGAAGTGAAGTCTCGAGTACTTCTTGTAGGTATGCTAATTGCTCCTAAAGTAAGTTTTTTCACGTGTTAGCTGATAACCTTTGGTAGCAACATAAGCGCTAAGTGGTGTGCATCAAGTTTTTTACCTCTGTCTCCCTGGATGTAAAATAAAGATATGCAAAATACCGCAGGAAAAGAGCAAAAGAGAAAAGAACATCCAGGAATATAAGATCTGATTAGCGTGTTGCAGGTTGAATATCTGTCTGTCTGGGCTGGAGGCAGCACAAAAGAATAGCTTAATTTGGAGAAATAACGAGAAAACATAATTTAGACGTGGAAGAATCGTTACGTCGTGTTCATGTACCCACAGACCATATTTTTCTCCCGAACGAAAATCGAGCTCTTTTTGATGCTAATTTTGTTTCAGCTCTCTCAAGTGATCCAAACTAATTTAAATTAGCATTCCCGAACAGAACAGAGAACTCTTTCATAAGCGTCCCGTTTAAAAATAACAGAAGTTCCATAAAAAGTTTGATTACTTTACCAAGTTCTTTTCACCGAAAGAGAGAAAGGCGAATTTTCTACATACAGACAAATTTCTTCGCTAACAGTCTTTAAAAACTTACATAAATCCCGAATTTTAAATTGAATGGGCCTCGGTAACCTCTACCTTCTTTTCGGGTTCAATAACTCCTCGTGGATCAGAGATCTATTCATATCAGTCGCCACACATACTTTTCCTTTGATGTATATACAAGAACGCTAAATATGGCAATCAAATTGCGTGTTTTGCCAAATCAGGGGTGTTTTATGACGGCTATTTGTATACAGGCTACCATATGAGTGGTGACATTGATTTAGTGCAAGAAAATTGCTTATTTCAGATCAAAAATGAAGGAATGCACCAGGTGAATTTTAGGATCAAATTTCAAAAATTAGTATTTATCTACAATTAAAGTATTTCTTAATTTGTCATCCCCCTGGGCGACGCCCGTGGCAATTTGCATTTAACTCAAATTGAATTTTGAGATATTTTTATGAAATTTGAAATTAAATTCTTCCATTTCAATTAATTGTTTATACCTATACGAATTTATCTAAGTAAATGTTATACTTAGGGAAGTAATTCCTAAAAAATTCATGGGCACAGCATAACCACTTCACCCAACAAACATGGTAATCAAACTACATGGTATTCTAACTTGTTAAATATCGGGTGATACCATGGAAATCAATTACAGTTATGTGTAAATAACTCCTCTATATCAACAATGGACAGCAGTAATAGTCAATTTTGACAGATGAGTAATCTTGCAAATCTAATAAATGTCAAATTTTAGTGAGCTGTGAGTATTAATGTTTGATAATAACACGGAAAATCATCATATGTCTATTAAAATTTGACGTTTGTTAGATTTCTAACGTCACCCATCTGTCAAATTTGGCTGTTGTCACTCTGCGTCATTTATGTGTATAGGAGCAAAACATTATTGATTTCAATGACGCCTACATATATCTTCATTTTCATCATAGATGTCTTTTATCTACTGCATAGGACTTTTATGCATCCTCTAATTTAACAAAGGGCCAACAAAACTCCTCCATTGCGAGAATTACTAAGTCGCCCCCCTTTCTTATCAATAAATTCACAATATTGACTGGCAGCAAATAACAAATAGTTCATAATTTATTATGCAGATATTTTTTAATTCCCCAACAAAGACTGGCATTGTGTGCTCTCTTCGCACACCGTTGCCCGAAGAGATAGTAATTAAACAAACCTAGTCAAATATTTATCCGCAGAAAATACATACTATATCGCATATAACTCGTGAAAAACACAATTCGTAAACAGTGATGGGTGCTTATCTCCTCTGTTGACTTAAAAACCCGCGGAATATTATTCAATAATTGGATATTATGTGCCAAGTTTCGTAATCCATGTTTTTAAACTTTTACCATCTATATTTAGATCCGAATCCAGCTGGTTTTTGTAAATATTGACTTCAGTAAGAATATATGCACATTGTCGCCGTAGCAACACTCTGATTAGGGCCAAACCTAAGGAACCAGAAACCGTAACCTAAAGATAAATCCGGAGCTTAATTGCTAATCAGGATCGAAATATCCATTTGTTAACGACTCAGGTCGTTAACGATACGTTATTGTCTCGTTTGTGTGTAGGATTTACAGCCCTAATCAGTCGGGTTAGTTTATACGACGATAAACACTCACCTTATTCGATCTGGAATCTCGATTCTCGTCTTCTTCTTCGAATGAGAACCGTGAACGGGGGATACGCTGGGTTCGGAACCGGAAGCAGGAGGAGAACTGCTTCCAGAGCTGGAACAGGATAAGCTTCCTGCTCGGTTCCTACCGGCATCGACCAGGGGCCCCACTGGGCCGATTGTCAGAGAAGGCCTGGAGTTGCGATTGCGACGTTTCTTCTTCTTGGAGCCGGTTGGATCGATTTCTTCGATGCGGCCGAAGATGTTAGCTGTGGGCGGTGGAGGCATCCAATCGAGGTCTTTCTTTAGGTGACCTCTGCCACATCTGAAAAACAGTAGCATATAGTTAGTATTAATGGGTTTGGAATGGTTGTGGATAAAAAAACTTAATAGACTGAATACCATGTAAGTGAAGGAATGCGCAGATTGTCACATTTTTTTTTTTTAATGGAAAGGCGACAATTAGTGGCAAAGAACACACAAGTGACTGCGCAAGCACTGCAGTTAACACAGTCATGTGGCGCCGTATCTCTAGCTTTTCTGTCTACATAGCACTTCACTCAAAGATGGCACCATTCCCTCCACAAAGCTACAAGGTTTAACGATACTAACCTACATCCACAGGCCTTATAAGCCAGATCGTATCCCTTTTTGGTCCACAAGTTTTGATGACGTTGTCTTTCGGACCAGGAGCGCGCACGACCACAGGTTTTGAGGTAACACAAAACAGTTTGTTCCCATTGGTCGAAGCATTCGCGGTGCATGTACCTGCCAACAGTGCAGAGTTCGTTGTTGCAGGTGACCTGCAAAAAAAGTCATGCTAATGAAAAAAATGGAAAAGTTATGTAGAAAACGATAGGAGTCCACGGGATCGAGTCAAATTGATTATGTCGACGCAGTCTAGAAATTTTTAAAATCAAGAGAAATATGTAATTTTGAGCTCATTCTTGAATTTGAGAAAGGAGAAATTTTACACATTTTTCTACAAAGAACATTCGAACAATTTTTAGCCTATCAAGATAATGCATTATGTTGTTTACCAAGCTATATCTCTGAAGTGTTTTATTTTTAATTAAACATGCATAAGAGGCAATTAAATTGGCTCATATGAAAAATAATAGACGTGTCTTTTTAGGTGTCTTACACAAATGATTGTCCCAAACTTGAAGCGTTATTACTGACAGACCGATGAAATATGTTGAACACCAACAGCTTTATTGATGGAATCCTTTATAGGCAAATTTTTTTCATGAATTAAAAAGTCACTGATACGTTCAAGTGATTTCAGCTTAAAGTTGAATGACATATGCACCTCGAAGTTCAAAAACTGGAAATACGGAAACAGACTTTCTACATCAATGAGTTTCATAGAGAATAATCAACTAGGTTCGGTGCAAACAGAAACATTTAAAACTTGATTGGTCAAGAGAGAGCAATGTGGCGAAATTGCATTTCATGATTTGGTACAGGACATTTATACAACCTCCTAGAAATTAAAATTTTGAAAAATTATTATCACATAAATAAACGTGCTATGCCAATCAATTTCTTCTGGGAGAACAATCAACTAAATATCTAATATAAACAATAAAACGTACATCTTGATTGGCCAAGGACACAGTGGCGTGGCCAAGCCACATTTGAGGGCTTAATAAATTACAATTAAAAAATCTTGCATCAAAATAAATTAAGAAAATCGCAACTACGCATCACAGTTGAACAGAGTACATCTGTTTTTAATAAATTCATGGTATACGAATTTTGAGGGGTAAATAACGAGTTTTATCTTGGATATTTTTCCTTTTTTAACACCATGTGGTACATCCCTAATATTTTTCAAATGTAATAAGACAAAAACAAGTTTTATGCAACAACAACGAAAAATTAAAATGGAAGATAAAAATAAGGGAAAATCCTGGATATTAAAACTTCCTATTATTAAAAAAAAAGGTATTTAAATAGACTGGCAACAAGACTTGGAAGCATAAATAAGGGGAAAAATTTAAGTTCTAAAACATGAAGGTGACGTATGAGACGTTCCGCCTCTGGTGACCGTGAAACCTTGATGTTTTTGCTCTTTTTAGATGGGAAAAATCTACGGTAAGAAGCCATTAATTCAAAAAATGCCTCACCCAGAAAAACATGTAGATTCTTAATTGATTTTAGATGTTTCAGAAAACTAGCTTGCTGAGACTATAGTTGAAAGATTGAGGAGTTATTGTTTCCTTAGTCATACCCACAGTATGTTATTTTCAAAGTTGAGCAAATTGCTATAGAATAACCACTAATAAATTCACTGCAGTAAACATAATGAGAATATATCGGTAATCAATAATGGAACTGTATTCATCACAACAAAGCGAAGTATATTTTCATCTCTTCTGACTCATTCTAAAGACCTTCCATGGACTGATCTTAAATTAAGTCAATCGACGTAACAACAAAATGAAAATCGGTCACATTAACTAATAAATTTATTCTAGTCGTTTTAACTTAAAAACAAGCCCGGCACTTGAAATGCTGCGAAAACATGATTATTTTTCGCACCAAGTGTCATGCATTGTTTATGGAATTTGCCTGTTAAAATCGCATAAATATATTACTGCACTTAGAAAGTGCCAAAGGCCTCTGATTTATTGAGACTTTACTAATGCTCGTAACAGTGCAAAATTTGAGCCAACAGAACTGACCAAATTCGAACCTCAATATTGAGCGGGACATACTTATCGCAACCATGAAAGATTAGCACGGCTTAATGAATTGATATCCCATAATTCAGACACTTGATTGAATATTTTCCTTGACATTTTATTAGAAAAACCATAAAATGAGCTAATTTTAGCCGTTCATAATAAACAAAGTTTTCGTGCTTGAACAAGGCTCTGGTAATCGCCGGCTTTGCGTTGTTAAAACGCCGGCCGGCTTTTGCGGCATAGGTAATGAACTTAACGGGCTTAGGCCTGTAATTTTAGGGTTTTAGAGTACTTAAGGGTTCAGCTGTCGGTGGTGAGAAGGGTTGGAGTGACGAGGGAAGTGTTCTCCTATTTTTTTTCCTTGAGAGGTTGTGGATATGGTTTTTGAGATATTACAAGCAATCTTGAACTTGCGAGTTTAAGGAGATCTACGATCTACTAACCCTGACAGTGTCGCGCAGATCGTCGAGAGCAATAAGCATGGGATCCTCTCCTGGATGGGAGCCGATCACCTTTTGCTGGACCCGAAGACAGTCCCCGGAAGGAACACAACACCGGGTGTAAGCAGAACCTTCGATACCGACGCCGACGACGCTGTCCATTCCGGTGGCTCGGCGCGGGGCCATGAGCGTGGGCGAAATACACAAGAACCTTGACGCGAGCGTGATGCTTACCAAAACGCGTAAGTTACCAGTTACCACCAGGCCTAGAGGAAGCCTACTGGTTTATGCTGTGCGTGGAGTAAGCCGCGTGGCCACCGGGAACGAGAAAGCGAAAGGAGGGGGCCACTTTCGGTTTCGCGGCGCCGAGACGTGCGCCGCTTTTCACTCTCGGAGGCCCTGACCGACGGGCGAAAGCGCCGCGACGTCGACGCTGCACCGGCGTCCGGCCTCCGAGGTTGAGGCGGCATGGTCGAGGAGCCGTGGCAATGGAGCCCAATGGAAGATGGGGATTGGGCAAACTCTTGCAAGAAACTTCATAATTTTCAAAAAAAAAAATCTAAAAATTCTCGAAAATCCCAAAATTTTTTCAGGCTTCGAGCCATGACTCCTCTCATTCCACTCACAAACTGACCAAAAGCTCAAACGGAGTATATGAATTCAATATAGAATCCGTATCAGTCAATTAGAACTGGAAGCTTTTTACGTGAACACAAGTAGTAGTAGGAAAATGCGAGATAAAATGAGTGTTTTCCTTTGGAACGTGGGGCACGACTGATGAGAGACGTCCAATTTCTTAAAAGGTCAGAAAATCTAGGTGTGTCACTGTGTTTCATAACTACCAATTTTACGAAGGTATTACAGAAATCACGGTTGCATAACCTAGCTGCGCCACTGCCTTTCTTAGGCTTGCCTAGAGTTTTCTATAATTCCGTTTTATGCGATGTTATAGGACAGGAATTCAACACCGTTTTATCGTATTATCTGTTTTACACTCTAGAAATATCAACACTATTGATACTTATTAAATTACCGCAAATTTGTTTACAATGTGATAATTGTTTACAAAATCGATCGATACTGATCGCTAGGTATCATCCGAAAACGCCACGGCCGTCAGACACCTTTTACACACACTTGATTTCTACGTTTCTGCCTATACACGTTACCCCGCAATTTTGTTCAAATAATTAAAAACATAAAATGGCTTAAAACTTACCGGAATTCACCTCAAGAGACTAAATTTTATGCAGTCGTTCCATACTTTCTGTTTCTGAAACATTTGTATCACATGGAAAAACAAAGTCTATGGGATGAGCCGAATACACGAGAAATACATTAGAAATCTATTGGGATTTTAGCGGAAAACATTCGTAACATTTTATTTTTCCATATTCTCATTCATCTAAATAGTTTTACTGTTCTGGAACTGGGATTTCACAAGAAAAACTTCCTGCATAACCTAACAACATCAGAAACGTTATCGACGCCGATGACAATAACAATGGCTGACAAAACAATTGAATTCAGCTGCGCGAACATTATCCATCTTTGTTTCTGGCGCGAACTATACCAAGCGCATGCATGGCACACTAGATGAATTTTGCCATAATTTTTGATACAATGGGGGCAAATTGTAAAGCTTTGGAAATTTAATTGGTTTAAAGAATTTTTTTGCGATTTTATTGAAATACATTGAGTTAAACCAGAGAGTTGTAGGGAAAAACCAGAGATAGAGAAAATTCAGGTTACCTGCTTAAATAGTTTTAAGCATTTTTCAAATTTTGCGCGCCGATATCTCGGGAACCAGTGAAGCAATAGCTTTGAAAAATGATCCTTTCAACTCTTACACGCTGTTCCTGACAAGGCCAATTTCTTACACTCCTTAAATGAAAAAATTCAAGAACCTGCCACTGCTGCCTCAGTCATTATTATGCAACCGGTGCCCACATAATGGGAACCCAAAAAATAAAAAAAAGGAATTCGTTAAGCCCGTAATTCCTGATATACTATGCCTATATATCTTGCGGCCTTGGCCTTGGAACTAAATTTGGAAGCAGATGTTTTTGTTTACTGTCCTTCATGAAAGTCAAAAGCTGACTCGGGGGGGCTCGAGAACCTGATGCCGGTATTTTCAGATTCCACACGCATATGTTTTGGGGTATTTTTGTGTCGTTTAATTTAAAAAGTTACGCCAGGACCCTCATTGATATTATCAGGAAGAATTTCCGAGCCATTGAAGCCCTTAACAACAATGGGTCGTTTGTATTTATCTAAAAGGCACTCTAGCAATTTCGTTAGGAGTTTTAAGCCATAAATTAGGATCCCTTTTTGGGCGACGCCTTAAATTCGAATTAAAACGAAAGAGTTATGTTTTATGACGGTGGTGAGATTATTAAATTCTGCCTCGATTGTTGTCCTCACACCCCAGCAGAAAATCCTCGGAAAGGGTGTTATTAGCAATCGAAAAAGTAGATAAACTTTGTGTGTTTGATTCGAATGTTTGGTGTTGAATATGTAGGTGAAACGGAACAGGATGTGATGGGGTACCCCATTTAAGACACGCATCAAAAGGAAAATGATGGGGTTCTTCCCCAAATTACGATAAAACACGCCATAGTTGCGGATCGGTTGTTTGTTTAAAAAGGAAATTTGCTCTATCTGATTCAGATTCCTCAGAGATTAAAGTTTAATTAACATCCTACGACGTATGACAGACATTCCCCCCTTTTCGTCAATAAGTGAAATTTTAGCTCCAGTATTTGTTATTGAAACAGCAGAGATGAAAAATGCCCGTAACTTGAGTCGTAAAATAACCGATTTATCTCGATTTTCTTTAAAAATAAGATCCATATTTTAAGGTGGAAGTTTATATCTGCACTCAAAAAGTGTACACTTGATAAATCGTTTTCAATAAGCGTTTCATATGCATGTAACCGTTATGTATTTTATAAATAACCTGTCGAATTTTATAGGGCTAATTTATCACTTTTATTGTGATTTCGAGCCAAATCACACGTTTTGAGGAAATGCGTATTTTCCTTTTAAGTCGCATGAGAGAAATAACTGAATAGCAAATAGGATGAAGAGTATACACTTTTCGAATGCTTGCCCATTTATCATCATTTTAAATGCTCAGAACTAGAACTATCTTTAATTACATGGTAAAAAACTACATCGAATTTTTTGCTTTTCCACGTAGTTCTCCCGATTTGATTCCAAGGGATTTTTCTATTTGGAGAACTAGGGAACTATCAAAGACCACGTTTACAAAACGCCACCAAAAATATTGATCATGATAATAATGACAATGTTGATATAACGTCGACTCAAAAAAACGCAAATGATATATTACTCTTTTGGGATTAAAAAGCACTTTCGAAACATGAAATAAAATGCCAGGTCCGTATTGAAAAAATCTGAATGTGGACATTGGTAAAACAAGGAGTCTAATGCCTAACAAGAAGGTGCATTTAACTTACCTTTTGTAACCTGCGCCCGTAAAACTTTACAGGCTAAGCACGTTTTGGCAACGTAATTTACTACATGTAAATCTCCAAAAATGGCAACTTCGTGTCCATTTAACCGTTTTTGCAACTCTCGCGGTTTAATGAAACGTCCTATATACAATATTGAAACCGAAGTCACACGAAACAAAGAAAATCGATGCTTCGCACAGAAAAATTCTCATTTTTTACTTCAATTGTCTCCGGCATCTGTTCTTACTGCGCCTAATTAAATCATCCGTTTAAGGGCTAATTTATTGTAATACACCCTGGCGTTAGAGCAGTTTTTCTTTCCGGCCTTAAAAATTAACTTGTCTGAAGGAATTGAACCATTAGCATTATTAGAAATGCACCCCTTTTCCCAATCCTTTGCAGCATCAGCGGGAGTCGAAGGAAATTCACATTGAAAACCTTCAATGAGAGGTATCAAACCTTGTTTCGCAATTTGGGCAGAGCTTGGCATGCCGAGGAGTTTGCCTCAATATTTAAATTAATGAAAACAAATTTTCATGATTATTTGGGAATTAATAAAGATGAGCCATGTATATTCATGTTCCTGATTTTATCGGAACAAAAGGCTCAGGATTCCGGATAACTGGAACTAAAAATTACGGTAATGAAACAACCAAATTGCTTCCGGCGGTTCTGGCGTTCCAACCTTTTAAATATGGGGGTAAGTCAAGTAAAGGGAACTTTGTTTCATGTGGGTAAATATATTTTTAACCAAGGCAGATCCAAAAATTCTTGTGTAAGTAAGCAATTATCGAAGGTACTCCCATGAAACCCAATGTTTGTTGCCAAAACAACACAATAGGGCAACTTTTGCGTGATGCAGCTCACGAAACCGATCCTTATCGTCGATATAATTGAGAATGGTCTTCTGTAGCGATCAACTAGGCCATATCCCTTTTTAATGATACGATCTAATTAATGGTGGCATCCACTGGAAGTGAAGGCAATGCATTATACTGCATTTCCACATCGATTTGTTATGGTATAGTAAAGTGCTGACAATGGCCGAAGTCCAAAAATAAGTTCGGCGACTGCTCAAAAGCATCTGTAATCTTTCACATAATTTGATGACCTATATTGTCAGGTTACAATGCTGTCCTTGAGAACCCTGTTTTTTAGTGCCGAGGCATTTGCTTTGTATTTACTGTAGGGGATTGTTGAAGTAAAAAAGCTCTAGATGCAAGGGAACCCGCGTGCAAACATCTGCGAATGGCAACATTGCGTTAGTCATTTGTCAAACCTCCATGGCGACTCTATTTGACAAGGGCTTAAGTGCGACGAGGACAACACGTTGGTGAAGATGTTGCAAGGCCATTGCTGCATTGCCAAACATAGATGGTTTTCTTTGAAAGTCTTGATTTCCGAAGGGAAGAATTTTAAATTAATACGCCCACATTCTTGAGCTTTACGAGGAAATTGCATGACTGCGAAAGGAAAATCCTGGACACGCCTTGGATAGATTCATCCAACAGCCGCATTTCCACCTTTAAAATGTACCTACTTGTTGCTTTATGCTTTTGCAGTCTAGATGTTTGGATCCCTCAACAAACCCGGCCATAAATAAAGCTCATTATCATCATCTATCAAACGCACAGCAGCGTTAAGGTTTCCTGTACACACTAGCACACATCGCACCCTTTCTCCATTCAGAATAAAAATCCAGGTGTCCCTGAATGGGCCATTGTGCAACGCTCGAGGTGAGCGATTTTCATTGTCAATAAAAAGTACCTATACTGCGTCTTGGGATTGTTTTTGTTCAAGTTAAATAATAGGACAACCCCACTTGACCTCTTTTCCAAAGAAAATTATTAGTTTCCAGTGAATTAAAGCCAGCTAGACGCATCAACTAAACAATATATCCTAATACAACTGGATGGATCTGACAAGCTATTAGGTCTCCGCCAGCTGTGAGTTATGGGCAGTCATAATCAAACCTTCGTAATATGATTCATCATCGCCTATTAAAATTTCCATGAAACTGATATGTATATCTCCATGCACAATGCGTTAATGGCTCAAAAACGTAGGCCAAGTTCCTTGAACCTGCTCGTTTTGCCCCTAAACAAATTGTTAGTGTCCAAAACCCTGTCAGACATTCAAACAGTTCATTATCTGTAATAATAAGCTTTCAGACAAATTACTCACGGTTCTCTATGTATTATAAATAAATACATCGCCACCATTTGCTAGAAAGCAAATAGTACTTATTACCAGCAGTTTCGAGCACGTAATAAGAAAGGATGCAAGAAAAGCCAACATATTCCAGACTCTGTAATCTATACGAAACACGCGACTTACTTTATGTAGTCGTAATTTTGTTGGCTTAACTCGGTAAGAAAGGATGGTTTGTATGACTTTAGAAGTTTATTTAAGAGATGGTGGCAGATAGAGCCTTTTTCAGCACTTTTGGTATTGGTCGAGATGTGAAAACAATACTTTTCGTCAGGGTTGGATTACACACCCCTCGGTATCTTATACTGCGATCCTAAATTATTTCCGTGTCACTTGACGCTGGTTCAAGACTGAAGCGGTAACGAGAGAATCCAGAGTGTTTATTCCCTTTTTTCTTTTTTTTTTCTTTTTTCCAGCCCTAATTAAGCCCAGCGATTTTTTCCTTCCTGCTAAAGTTGCTATCGCATTTCAATTTCTCTATAGTCTCTCTCGTAAATCTTGAATGGTACCGTTGAGACTCATGAAGGTCGTACAAGGGCTATTTTTTTTTCAAGTTTCGTTTAGTTGGCTGTGGATACCCAGTTGTCATTGAGATTCGTTTTTGTTTAGTATCATTCATTCATCTCTCTGTCAGATCATATCAAGCGTATACACTATTTGATATCAAAGTTTTGATCTGAATGCAGTTTGATGGTGGCAACTGCAATTCAGGCTCTAGCCAGATGTGAGATTCGTTCAGCGATTCGGTTACACTACAATTACTGTAACATCGTACTGTGTGTCTAAAAAGAGGCATATAAAACAAAAGGACTTGTATGTTGTCATCAGAAGTAGTCCTACTTCATGACAATGCACGCCCCCATGCAGCAGTACAAGCTAAAAAGGTGCTTAAGAATTTCGAATAGGCAGTCTTTGACTATCCACCGTATAATTCTGACTTGGCACCAAGTGATTTTCACTTGTTCGCTGGGATAAAAGTGTGGTTGGGAAAACAGTGAGTTAACACAAAACGTGGAATTGAAATGATGTAGGCCAGATTGATTTAGTACACAGGCGAAAACTTGCTGTGAAAAGGGTAGAGGAAAACTTGTTCTCCGTTGCGACAAATGTCTTAATGTCCTTGGCGCCTCTGTCGAAAAGTAGTTTGGAAACATAAGTAACATGTTTTGCTGACCTCATTTATTTTTGCTAGTTCACCGAAACATGAAAAAATAACCCTCGTAAAACAGTTACCCCCTCCTCCCCTCAAATTAACCTCTTTGCAAATGTGTAGACAGCAAATTTGTTTATGGAAGATTGAATTAATTTGATCTGCCTTCATTTTCTATAGGACAGAAAATAGCTGAAAACACCAACTACTCCGAACTAACCCACTTTTACAGGGCAGTTGCCGAATTGATCGATCGAAAACTCAATTAATTTGAACTGAGTTTATTTGTTTGCCATTATGCCGCTTTTCCAACTTCGATAATTGATATAATCTCGAAAACCTGTAGACCAATTGTATAGAGAACTTATGTGGAATTAAGCGTCCGACGAGCTCTATAAGCCTACTCAAGGGGGTTGTTAAATCTCTTTTCCCGCGATCGCCTACGGAGCAGGCATAACAAGCGGAGATAATAGTAACGAACACAGATACTAACACACGCGTGTGTTAGGAAAAATACGTGAATAATAGACACAACACAAAGAACTACTCTGAGTGAAAAAATTACTTGTACTAACGTGCTAGTATATTAATTAATTAGGCCACATACGCAATAACCTAATGACATCCAATCTGTCTCCAAAATAGCAAAAAGACGTTAATATCGATAATATAACCACCGCCTAGTCGGCCATTGTGAAACATGCGTAGATTCATATTGCTGAAGTTCAAGCTGTGTTGGATTTGAGTTGCGATGACCCAGGTTCGAGTCCCAGCCGGATATTTTTTTTTTATTTGGGAAAATTGATGTATACTACAAATCACGTAACTTTTTATTCACGTCACAAAATGTAACGATTGAGAGTCGCCTTACGTAAAATGACAAGTCATATAAATTTAATATGCTGAAAAAGGGTAAAGAAATATTTGAGTGTCTTAACGTAACACCATTTCGTTGCACGATTGTCGTTCAATTTGTTGACGTTTGCCGGTTGACTTGACAGCTGATATTCTGAAAGCGTCGATTTTTGTTAACTCTGTTGTTTTTGGCGTTTTAAACTGTTGCTTTCTTTGTTTATCGGGTTTTACAATAAAAATCTGTTCTTTTGAGTGTTATTATTATTGCGAGTATAATGTCCAAGTTTTTAAACAGTAGGTGTAACGTCCCTTATCAACTGTTTTGAAAGAAAATTGGAAAATAATGGACCTTTATTACCGTTGAATTCAGTTAGAGAGGTAAATTGAATTTTAACATTTTTAAATACCTTAAAACACTAATACCTGACAAATTCCTGTAACATATTAATTTTTAATTACGTGATTTTCACCATAGATGACTCGCATGAATGTTTCTTTACGCACTCGCGTGAGTGCCACCGCCTGCGACCCCCGAGCACATCCCACACACATGCGTTAAGAGTGCATTCGTTCTGTAAATGATTAGTACCTGACACGTGCGAAAGTGTCTTTACCGCACTCGATCGCTGGCTGAACTCCGTTTCGCCTCGTTCGTTCAGCTGACGGTAGAAAATACTGGACAAGAGAATATTAAGATTTTACACCGGTAGTGGTGTCTCTGAGTTTCTGATATATGGGGTAACTCTAACTGCATTTTAAAGGAACTTCGACATGAAAGTTTCTTAAACTGCATTATCGAAACGCCAGCAGCTCGCGGGAGGTATCGGAGTTCGATGCAGCAGCCGCCAAAAATTTGGTGCCGCTTTTCCAGCTCCGAGCGCCAATGCGTCAAGATTCCGTGGGGCTTAAAAATCTGAAATACAGGCAAATCATATCTATGCGCTAAATTAGGACACTCGCAACCGAAAGTGGAATACAAAAACATGAGTAAAATGAAAAACATGTGTTTAGAAAAAAATATTAACGCGGCCAAACGTGTTTCTTCTTAGCTTAACGGCTCTTTGTTTGGTCCTATTTTGGTGACTGACGAATTTTTATGGACCAAATAATGAGACGCAGTTATTTCAATCGGCAAATATGTCAAAGACATGGGATTTTTTCTAGAAGTGCGTTCCCAAATATCGCCACCTTCTGTTACTTTTCAAGCAATAAACGAAATTTATCGCTCGTATCGGAGATTATTATACATAATAACACACTCGCAATAGGAGATATTATAATGTGACCGCGGAAGATCAAAGGCGAGTAATCTTCCTAAGAAGGCATAAAATCGATTTTTATGGGTTTTTCTATACAAAACGCGAACGAAGCATTTAACACTAAATATGCGAACAAAGAAGTCCGAAAACTAGTGTTGTTTAGAGTTATGTGGAGGCATCAAATAGATCTGAGGAACCGCCCAAGGAAACGAGTTATGTATGTTTTGAAATGTATCGTGTCAAATAACTCCTGCTGGGTGAAATGTGTTTGCTCTTTGTGTCCACTTACGTAACAGCTACCCAATTAATCTAATGGGATTTTTCGAGATTCACATTCGGCAACTTTCAGCCACACACGCAGTAATTGCTCAATATATCTTTTGTAGGAACCTCTTTGACAAATATATCGAATTAACACGTGCACTGACACAAATTAAACAACAAAACGACAAAGTAAAAGGGCTTTCAGTCCCTCCAATCGCACAACTCCAACATGGAAGTTGATTCATTCCCTTCAATCTGCTCGAAAGGGATACAGCCAGATGAGGTCATTTTGTTATGTGGGCTGCTGGGCGGATTTAGGGTTGCTTTTTGGTGGGATGGGCAATATTTAGATTTTAAGCCTCTTTGATTTCGTTTAATCCCCTTTAAACGGGCTGATGATACTGGGATCAGCATTCGACAACAAAGGAATGAACAAGTAGCAATTAGGGGCTACGTAAAACGGTCTGAGCGGAGGAGCTTACAAGAAAAGGTGCAATAAGTTACTCGAAACAATTATAAGATAAAGGCACCCAGTGTCTTAATCTATAGTGCAGACAAAAAGCTACACAATGCCGCACATTAGTCCCTATTTACGAGCGCCTCGACCGCTCCCTCCTGATAAATACATTACACAAAGAGACTGCAAACGAGAGTAAACATCTAAATCTGTGTCTTAGTTTAGAGCTTGTTTGTGCTTGCTCAGGATTTCGCGCTTAACATTAAAAAAATTGCAGAGCGAGCGAAGTTGACTGACGTCCGCACGTAGAGGCGAGCACGATAGCCAATCGGTTTGCCTCGGGGTGTCCTTGAAAAAGCGGCAATGGTATATGAATCAGTTGGTCCCAGAGATGACCACTAAATACTTTCGGAAGAACCCAATTTTTGATTTCCTGAGATGTGTATTAAATCTGATTCGGGCCAGCTGTTGCCTCCCGAAGGAGGAAAAAAGGCAAAACTACCTCGAAAATATCCCGATAACCTTTGAGCAAGGCTATTTCCCCATCGTGCCTTAAAATAAAATTTATTTCATTTCATATTCGCGAATAAACACAACTTAATAAAAGAGTTGTCTCTTTTTTAAAAAAGCAACGTCCTTTTGGCTGTCTTATAAA
Organism: Euwallacea similis; assembly: GCF_039881205.1. Lineage (NCBI taxonomy): Eukaryota > Metazoa > Arthropoda > Insecta > Coleoptera > Curculionidae > Euwallacea > Euwallacea similis. The sequence continues at coordinate 3,302,651 of NC_089616.1, read as the reverse complement.
TTTCGCCGAGATAGTTCTCGGAGGAGTCTGAAAATAAGATTTAAAGAGGAGGGAAATGTGACAGAGGAACGCTGTTAAAGTTCCAAAAAAATCCTTTCTCTCTCTCTCTCTCTCTCTCTCTCTCTATCTCTCTCTATCTCTCTGATGTCCTCTCTTAGTCAGATTTAGATATCAACAGATTAAAAAATAACTTTGCCAGGTGGGCTTATTCCAGAACAATAATAATCCTCCAAATCCGAGCAAATAGCTGAAAATAACGCCTTGGGGGCCTAATACCATAAATAATTCACGCAAAGGCCTAATATTTGATTACGGTTTTGTGTTGTGCCTTACTTTAGATTTGGTAGGTAGTTTACTATCATTTTCTAAGTTTGCCAGTAGATTCAATTAGTAAACAAAGTGCCCGTCTCGCGGAGTTTGTTTAGGGGGAGAGGGCCAGGCCCTAAATATACAGCAAAACGTTCTTCGCAGATTAATATCCCTTGTTCAACAAGAGTACCCTTCTATTATGCACAAGGTTGACTTTTATATTACGTTTAAGTGGCAAATTCAATTACCAACGAAATATAGGGAAATTTAGACCGTACCGTTTAATTTATTAAAGGCTTTTAGTTGCAAAGTTGCCAATCAAGCAAGGGTTAGTTCGGCCAGTTTATTTTCTCTCATTCTGATGCTTGGGCATATCAGTTATTGCCCACGAGCCGGAGCTAGACGCATAAACCACCGCTCTTCTGATCGCCCTATAATTTTGCGTTGCTTCCCTGCACCTATAGCCGAATTTACATATAGAAAGGATTTTCTGGAAAATTACTTTCCGAAATCTGTCTGGATATTGCTGCATAAAGACTGGGTTTTTGCATAAAATACTAAGAGGAAGTGTCGTACGTTGTAGTTATAAAAAGGTCTTGACAAAATTACGATGTGAAAATTGAGCCTGAAGGGCGTTTAATTGAAAGAACTTCGTTGTAGATTGCAAGAATAAAATAGATATTTTTCTTGACAATATGCTGAAAGTGGAGTTTTCAACAAGATGCGGTATTTCCCTCGCCCATTGGTCCCATACGTTAGTGGACTTGCTTCGGAAACACTTGCTTTCTTGATGATATGGCGAATCAAAATTATTTTTAAAATTTTGAAGTGGAAGATTTTTCGATTTTCGAACCTCGATATCTCCAAGATTTGTGCACCATACTTTAAAAAAACGTCTACAATTCAAAGGGAGTTGCAAAATCCCCTTGACTCTTTGCGAATCGAGTTTACCATTGGGTCAGTTTTCTCGTAACTTAAATATCTATTATACATACAATAAACTCTAACTTATGTCACATAAATTGGGCCAACTTTACCGCCTTACGCCCATATCTTAATCTGGGAAATAACATGCAGCAAATAAAAAAGTTTTAAAAAGATATGGGCACACTCGCTCTCGCATCCGCATAGAGGCGAAATTGCGAAACTTTGACATAAAGGGACAGCATGTCATCTCGCTTCACTTGAATGGACTTTTTGAACCTTTATGTTCGCATATTTTGCCCTTCGAGTTCTCCGGTTTAAAAACTTTTATAATATTGTATGTTACCGGTTTTATTAGACAGAGCGACGATGGCAAGGGCCTCTTACTTGTTGCCCATATATAAAGGGAGTTTTATCTTATGTATCATTACGGAAAGAGGGTTGACCAAGGAGCCTTTATGAGTCAACAAATCAAATTTAAATTAAGAAATATCGCCTGATCCACGCAGCAATAACAACGCATTAAACTAGGGGACGCGAAGAGAAATCAAACACTTTAGTTCTTGTGCCAGCGGGGGGCACCTATTTTGGACCACCTAGTGGCCTACATTCGCCCCTCGCTTTCGACTATGAAATGTAGTAGAGCACCCTTAAATTCAATGGCTGATAAACCCTTTGAATGGTCTTCCAAAAAATCTCCCTTACTCGAAACAATATTGCCGAAACCCCTCCCGATTTCGTCCTTTTATTCATGTTTTTAATCCAGCCTCTTCAAATTCCTCTCCCTTGCTTTTATCCTCTTCAACATCCTGCCTGCTTTCCTGATGGTAATCCTGGAATGAAATACATTTTTCGAGGACCTACTCAGGACCTTAATATTTGCTGTTATTAGAAGGATTCAGTCAATATTTGCCCTGCGTTAAATACATGGGAGAACTTTCCCGAATTTCAATAATGAACGAGTAAGTACCATTTGTAGTGTCTAATTTCGTCATGTCTTAAACTCATTAGTTTCGCATTTAAATCCCCGAAAACCGGTCTTTTCGAGATTGACGATTTCGCGATGATAATAAAGCAAAAGTCTATTAAAAAAGTAATTAAATACGAAACGGATTATGTTCGAAAGGGGGATTGTGCCTTTGCGACATCAGGATTTTTTCAAATTTAATTTTTAAGATTTAAAAATCACTTTTCCGTTCAGAGGAAGAATTGCTGAAGCAATCAGCCCTTAAATAATTTAGAGCTAAAGGGTGAGCCATGTCGTTTAAATGTACCGGTAATTAAAAAACTTGGACTAATTGTTCGCATGATTAGATAGCCATAAATTTTAATTTTAACTCTGCCATCTTGGGAAAAACGTCTAAAAATCGAGGAAGGGTTGGAAATTAAAAGGGATGGCACATTTCAAGGCAAGATTGTGTCGGAAAGTTTATTAAGGGATGAATTTATTTTTAAAGGCGGTTCATTCAGAGCTGTCAGGGAAATCGTATATATGACAAGCAGCGTTCAGAGGCCAATGTAAATTGAGCCCTGATGAGGTTCGTTTAGGCAGAAACCTCTTCTCGCTCCAATCGCAAAATTTGATGACGCACTAATTATCTAACCACGTCCCGAGGAATTTTATCGCTCAGCTACTTTGATGATGCAAATAAATGCTTCAACATCCCTCAAGCACCATCAATGAAAACACATGCACAGAGCCCAAACAAACCACAATCCGGCACGTTTTAGTTGCGTGAATATGTGGCTTTTGCTAGTTTCCTCGTTATTGGCCACGTGGTATATCTCTATTTCCGCCAAAAAATACCTTTAATGGAAATATAAAAACTTAAAGCTGCTGGGTCTTTCGAGAGCAGCAGAAAGTTCCCCGAATAACTCAAATTTGGTACTACATCTGCGACCTACCAAATCGAAAGAGCTTCAATCGTAAAAATAGAAAGGAAGTTTTTGATTTTCTTTAAAATTTTTTTTTTAATTGAAAAAAATCTTTATGGAGAACATTCAGTCTGTGAAATTATGGAAGAAAATGCGTTCAATTAATAAATGAAATTGCCTTTTCTTTCCATTTGCTGAAACTTATGATACTGACGACATACCTCCAAAGGACAATTCCGAAGCCGGCGAAGAAGTTTTTAGTGGACAGCCGCTTAGGGGAATCCCGCACTACCCGGCCTCCAGAACATCAACCCGGAATATCAATCTTTTGAAGACTCTTCAAGTAGCAAAAAAATTGAAAAAATTCTGTGATTTGTAGGGAAGGTATAAATAATATTTTCTCGTACATTTCACAGTTTGAGTATTTGTAGTTTAGTTTTTTCAATTTTCTAAAAACACCGCATGGAAAAATTCTTTTCTTATGCTTGGCAGGAAGCCTTCAGATTACAGCATCGGCCTGCGTTTCAAGTAGAAATCAATCTGTGTGATCTGTAGAGAACTTCTAATTTCACAGTTTCAACGCTCCTAGTTCAGGAATTGCAGTTTTCCCATAACTCAAGAATCGAATTTTGATTTTCTCTATTTTTAGAAAAAAATCAGATTTCAGCCTGGTGCTGCAACATTTTATGTTAAAAAAAATTGCGAGATCTCTAGAGAATATTTAGATCCGTAATTTACAATAATTGCACGGTTTGAGGCTTAAATTTTCTGCAAATCCGTTTTTTTTTTAATTTTTGATGCAGACCAGAGTGCGCCGATTATTGTGTTACGAATATTTTAGTGTTTTTTCCCGTTTCATTTAATATTTTTTAAAAATTTTTCACAAGGGTTTTCGCTTAAAAAATTGCTCATTAAAACAAAAATTGGCTACGTCAATGAGTTTTTTACAGAAAATATTCCAAAGTCTGCTAAATCACACAAAAAAATACCTGTTCGAGATTTTTTGGCGCAACCCCCCCATACATGCAAAACCTTTCCATCGAACCTGGTAAACAGACCTTTTGTTCGCTCGTCCCTTTCGAAGGTTTAGCGAAGGGCTTTTACGTTCGAACCTTCGTTCGGTAATCCCGCTCTCCCAGTTTAATTTCGAATGTGGTTTACGTGCATGTTTATTGTCGCATATAACATTTTATACTTCTTTAATAAAATTTGGGGGTGAAACGTATAGAATACGACTGAAAATTTACGGAAAAGCCCCTCTGGCGACCCGGCAGTATAATTTCCTAAATGGGGCTGGGAATTTTATTTATTTGTGGGTTGAGGCTCGCCCCAAAATGCCTAAACATTTCAGGGATGTTTGAAAGGGGTGGCATACACCTTATGGATTTGCATATAAAAAAAAGTATAATGAATATGTCGCTGACTAAACAGTGTTGGGAAGATCTTCAAAGGGGATGGGTTTAATACTAGTTCAGCATCAGGTGTTGCAGGCCTCCCCAAACCGCCATAAGACCCCACTGACGTCTTTTAGTGCGGAAATAAACACTTTACGACTGACTGTTTACAAGTTTTACTACATATGGGCCTGCCGCAGGGTGTGCAATTAAACCCCCGATATACATTACCCAGTGAGAATTGCCCCCTATATTTTTGCATGAGCCATAAAAAGTGCACTTTAAGGATTAAATTACCGGGAGAAAAATAACTCTCAAATAAGAGGACAATTATAACTCACAGAGCGCCATTCTGAGGGGGCATTAATCTTTTATAGCAATTTTAAATTGATGAGGTCACGATCAGTCAAATGTTAATGATGATGAAGGAATATCCGCACGTAAAGCTAGCCCAGTAACAATAGATTTACGTATGAAGGATCGCGAAAAAACCACCCCTTTCCCGAATTTACCCTAAAGGCTAAACCAATAAAGAAGACCCAATTAATACCAGCGGAGCCCCATACCACCGAAAAATTAACAACACCCATCACGCTATCGCCGCACTTCCCATTCAGCTCAGTTCGCAATTGGTGCGTCCCACCGCCCTTAAAAGTGAATTTGACGCGCTATGAAAGAACTGCCCTAAAATAAGCAACATAACCTGATTTCGGGGTGGCATTCAAAGTGTGGGCCAGCGGGTTTTTTCGAATTAATTGAGATGGTCCAGTAACCCGGTGGCTGCGGAATTAAGGGAAGGGAGAACGCGAAGGGACGCAGGACAATGACAGCTTGCATCCCTATAATCAAGGGGTGGTTAGTTCGCGAGCCTTTTTATACGCCCTTTCATTGTTCGAACATAAATTAAAATACCTTTTTTGTGTTGACGGTAGAGTGGAATATTCTTAGGGGCCAAATTGCAGAGAGTTTTGGAAATTAATGGAAATGGCGAAATCACTAAAGGCTTGATGACCACTTCGGCCTTTCTGACATTTTCTCGCTACGTGGTGTCAAAATTTCATAGGCGCAGGCCATTTTCCTCACAAAGGACAATTTCTCGAATCAAAGTCCTCGGGGCTCCCTTCAGGATGTGGATTAAGCTCTGTCGGAACGGTCAGATCTCTGCAATTTAAAAGCGGTACGCCACTGCGATATTTTTTACATGATTAAGCGCACTTTGGTCTACGTCGTGTCCAAAATTCGTTGGTATGGCCAATTTTCCTTTCAAATCACAATTTTTTGAATATAAGTCCTCGGGGTTCCTTTCGCCAAAGAGTGCATAGAGTTAGAGTTCGTTGTTGAGGAGGCTGAAATGAGGAGGTGAAACATTTTTACTCCGAGAGTGGCGCACTGCCGGGATGTCTTTCGCACAATCTGATTTCTTCACAACTGGGAAATTACGCACAAACTGCGCAATCTTAGCTCTATGAACAGGGGCACGTTCCATGTCGAATCAAATCCTCAGGATCCCCCAATTCTCGAAGCAGCTACGCAAACAATTGACCTTAAATTGTTGTTTAGGAACTTTAGAAGATAAATACGACAATTAAAATTTCCTCATTACGAGGCATGGGTACCCCGGAGCAATACACCTAAACACTTCCCCGTAAGAGGAAACCCAAACAGCCTTTATGCCATGGGTTAAAATTTATTCTGCCTCATGCCATGTTTCGGACATCAAAGAACTTTGAAAGTTGATGTGAAGCGGGAGTTAATTAATTGGGGAATAAGTGAGCATCTCTATATTTATTTGTCCCGAATTTTAGTCGAAATACATCGCTGACAATGCGAGAAAAACACCCTTCCGATGTGGGGTAACTATATTTGAGAAGTTTTCAGGCCTAAAAGTGTATTATGCGATTCTTCAAGGCAAATCTCTTTCTGGCACCCTCTCTTTGAATTTTTGTACGCGCAGAAAACGCGTTTTATGTACGTATAAATATTCGATAAAAAAAGCTTCGCTTTAATGCCACATTTTTATTCTTATTCGAGAGTGGAAGCTCGCAAAGACATCGTTTAATTACTTTTCAGTCACTGTAGCGGGATGTCGATGGCCGAACGAAAACAAAACGTACAAATTTGAATCCAGAACGAGGGTAGATCCCCGAAATTCTTTGAAACAGCATGTTTGTGTACCGTTTAATTTGGCTTTTCTTTTTCACCGAGAGGGAAAGAGGTTTTTAATTTGTCGAAAAGCTAACAAAAAAACGCAATTAAAAGCGTTTTTGCTAAATGAATTTGTGCGGCTACAAAGTCGCTTTTAATGGAAAACCGCCACCAGATTCATATTTATTTAGAGGAGTAGTGAGTGGCCCAGCACAACCTGATGCCGGGGTGATAAAAAATAATATCAGCCATGATAGAACCCAGAAAATAGGTTTTTCTGATTTAAGAGAGATAAACGTAATTGAATCATTGAGGCGCAAAAAGGGCTTTGGCTCAAAGCCAATTTTTCCCAATGAACTTCGCATTAAAACAACGTCTAACCCTTTCGCTAATGAAATTTAAAATTATTCGAAAATCATCTGAAAAGGGCAGACAACTTGGAAAAAGTCCGCAACGTCTGCATTGTCTAACTTAATTAAATACTCGCATACTCGGCAAGAGGAAAGTTTTCAAAGTTCTAAAATAAAACGTACCTTCTTTTGAGAAAACAGGAAGCTTTGAATTATCAGTGGGAATAATAATTCTAATGAGTTCGGCTCGTCTTTTTGAGTTTCAGACGTTTATTTTCTAAAAAAAACTTGAAACTTAAACAGGGTATTCCCAGAATTTTTTTCCCACGAGGAAAATCTTCAACAGACGCCCGGCCTGGTGGTCTATCGGCTAGGCAGTATGAGACTCCCCGAATCTAAAACGGTGCCAAAAACTTCGGGAGAAAAGAACCTTTCACGATTCCGGAACTGAATATATCGGAGAGGGCTGCGAGTAGCTACTATCTACTCCCCTCGTCTCGTGCTAGTTGCTTCCGCGCTCTCCTCATCTGTTGCGCTTTTACAACATCTACCCTCTCTTAGGTGTTGAAAACCGGGTAAAATCGGGCTTTTGCGGGCTTTTTCCATTAAAAACTATAGACGTAGGTACATCGGCCGATCGGAAATCTGTCCCTGGACTCAGATCTTCTAATTGGCAAATGTTTCGATATTTCATACATGCGCGCGGTTAGGTATAAATGTGTTGCCGTTGGTAACTGGCTCTTAAATTAGCCGAGCAGAAAATCGTTCATGCGCGCCTAGCCATAGGCCAGGTGCGCATGAACGCTCGATTTTACCCGATTTGTAAATATCTATCGTGAGTTAGGATAAATAAAATACTGACATAACCTCTTGTTTTTGAATTGCTTCATTTAACGTTTATTGTTTTGTGATGTACCCTTATGCTACACCTATGTACGTCACTATTTTATAGTAATATACCCGGGGTGGCCAGATTTTAGTGTTTATTATTCTCAAAAACATGTGGCCCTGAATAATAAAACATTCACCTCTTTTCCTCGTAAGAAATACTTTTTTTAATTCTTTTTTGCGTAATTTAAGGAATTAAACAATTAACATACGCAGTTTTTATAAAACCCATCTCGTTTTTTTTTGTCGCCGATAGCAAAATCGGATTATTCCGCAGGCGTCTTGAACCAACCGATAAAAAATCCGCCCATAAATAATCAGACACAAAAAATCGGCCGATACTTTAACCGTTCGGAGGCACCTAGCCTTAGAGTCATTTTGGGTGCTGTGATACTTCTTTTCTCCCTTTGTGCAATCAAAAGGGCTTCGCATCCCCCCTTGCCCGTTTTGTGCCCTTTCTAGTAGCGAGGCGACCCCAATCTTCCTCTTTCCAACCACTTTGTCTATGCCATTCTGGTCCCGTACCATAGTAACCACACGGTATGGGACTTACCACTTACATTTTCTCTTGAGATGTTTCTCTTCTATTATATTTGTGGCATCCACTCTCGTATGACCGTACTTGGGTGTTCGTCTTGAGCTTCTATGGTCTTTGCTGCCGTGTTTGCCCCCAGGACTAACTGTAATGGATCGTTTCTTCGATAGGCGCGCAGGCACTCCCCAGTTTTACCCATTGAATATTCATTCTTCAGCCTTCCGTATCTATTACCTCCCTCTTACTCCTCCAGAATCGGTTACCAGGACTCGAAGGGGAAGCATCCAGGAGTTACCACATGAAAGTATCCTCACCTTCACGTGGTGCCCCGACACCTAATACTAGAACCTTTGAAATTTCTACAAGAAATTTTGGAGGCATCTATAGGTCGCCATGAGGAGGTGCGGAGAGGTCTTTGGCTCCACTACTTGAAGGATCTGGCTAAATTGAGTGTGCCTAAAAATGAGCGTCGCCGGATTTTCGCAAATTATGTACCACGAAACGTTTTAAATAAATATCTCTAAATCTCCTCCGCAAACAGCCGAATTTCACTTTCCTTCGACGGAAGATATGAGAAATCCAGGCGTCATTACTAAAGCCCTTAATGACCACTTCAAGCTTTTAGCCACTTACCGAGGTGCCCTTGACAAATGTCCTTCTGTACTCCCGAAAAACTTCGCTTTTTGGTAGTGATAAGGGCTGGTAATAAAGTACCTGATAATAACAAACAAATTTGGAAGTGGCCATTCCGTTTTTCCTAATGGCTGTTTTTGTGTGTCTGCCGGCGCTCTAACTTTGCCCTTTTTTCAACTACACTGTCCAGGCGGGTGTTTTCGCCCGGATGAAGGTGGAAAAGCCAGTAGCGGTTACATTTTTCTCCTCGCAATAAATGCCCTTAAAGGGACAATAACTGGAGAAAAATCGCCGAAAATATCTGGTAAAATTCAAAAAGCCCCATTCTACGCCGCTGATTGGTACACAATGGACCAACGAATTCAAAAGCAGTAATTTTGATAATGACCTTGATAACGGGCGAAATATGGCATTTTTGCAAATCCGGCGCTATTTATTCTTCCCAAGGGAATTAAAAAGGGATTAGAGCGGAGTGCAAGGATAGATAAAAAGGGTTAATCTGCTCGTATTTTCATTTTCTGCCGGATTGGCCCTGTCGCGTTCGGAAACCCTACGATGATGATGGCCCTAATATGTTACAATTAGTTTAATCCGGAGACGAAATCTGGTGTCATACTCCGTGGGCATTTAAATCGGCCCATTCATCGGCCAATTCTTTGCAAATTCGCCTTGAAAGGAATCGCCTGATTGATTTCAAACCGTCTTAATTAAAGCCAAAATTTAATCGGATCTCGAGCCCTTGTAATTAATAGGGCAGAAATTCACCCAAGACAGACTTCCGTATTTAGTGTTTTAACAAGTCAGTCGGGCGATGTTGCCGAAGGCAGGAAAAAGGGCCACACTCGCCAGGGGCAGATTGACGATCGAGGACGTTGATGGCAACGTCGCGTGTTGAGCAGGATAATTGGCATGAAAGTGCGTTTGCAGGATTTATGAGAATTATGCAGAAAACTGGCCCCTATTTCCATGCTTTTTTTACCTCCGATCGCCCCCACCTCGGTCGTACGAGACGATACAGTCTCGCTCAACCTTATAAAATTTTACAGCTCTATCCGGCATAATGCCTCAAAATTGAAAAGCATAGACCGTCTTTATCTGTATTTCTATTTTATCAGGTCGTTCTCGTCTGTATATGAATATAAAGCAGATTGCGACGTTTTCCCCAGGAAAAATCCCGCTATCTTCATGATTGCACGTCTGCTCAGCATATTTCTGAGATATTTAAACACTCCTGGCTCGCATATTGTTTGTGGCTTCTTTTCACGTCAACATCAGTTTAACAAGGGCGTATCTGTTGCAGACCGGAATGTCTGCTGCCAGGGAACTGGATTTAGAGTAAACATTTCCAATAGGAGATTTTTTTTTGCATTTGTCCTGGCATTGGGATTGTTCGCTAATGCCTGACAGAGCGAGGGGGGACTTAATAATATTCCCTGCCTCTGCAGCTATTACATGAAAGTGCGTTATAAAAGCACACAATCAGAGACCTCGGCACAATAAGACCCTAATTCCATTCAATATCGAATATTTGAAAAATCTCGATAAGTAGGAATCGAGAATCGCATACCAAGTGGGAGAACGGGGAGCAGACAACGTCATAATAACGCTTTCTCCATAGTAAACAAGCTGGAAATCGCTTTAACTTTGATGTAACCGAACCAGCAGCAAATGATAAGGAGTTGAGAGGTCAAAGCAATGTATAAACTGTGTCATCGTCAGCCCATTCTGCATTGTTCCAGCGGCTTATCGAAAAATGCAAATGAAGAAATGTGAATTTCTTCCGTGCTTTTTGGTGTTAATTTGTGCCCAAAGTGTGAGATTAGAGGGGGATAACTGTACCGGCTATTGTGCAGGATTGGAGAATAGCTCCGAGGGCGGGAGTGACGCCTCATCCAGTGGGGATTTGGACGATGGACTTGAGTTGAGCGACCTCAACATTAATTTGAGTAAGTCTGAAATCTAACTTCGAGAGGCTGCCGCCTGCTTATCTTTGTGCGGAAATGGAGTGTTTCATGGAAGGAAAGCTCTGAAATCAACCCGGGCTGATCTAAACCTCAAGGCAAGCGCAAATCTTCAAGGTTCTTCCCCGGCGAAAATGCCTCAAAGAGCTTCTTCTCCGAGGCTGGAAAGCAGCACAAAACGCGAGTTTGGAAGTTTTGGTCAATATAAGAAGCTTTGCCTGAAGGAAAAAGCCTGTGATGCTTTTAGGTTAAATATTCAAGGTTCTTCCCCAAACGAATTCCTTGATGCAAATGTTTGTGATTTTAAACGCGCTGTATAATGAAGATTCCTAAAAATACTTTACTAAGAGCGCAAAATCTTAATTGAATTACTCAAGATCGATATAGGATTCGTATCACTCTGGCCGTTCAGGTCCACCCGGGGGATGCTGGCCGTCTCAGTAAATGAAAATACCTTAAAAGGCCTCAATCAACCAAATTAAAATAATCAAACTTTCGATTAACAATAGACACCTTGCGATAGCTGTAATGCTGCCAAGTTACTCCAAGTTTCTCCTGAAATGAAAATGCCTGCAAGGCTTATACCGAGGGAGACAGATATTTTTTCTTCTTTCTTTTCTGCTTTCTTCCTCTCTGCGCAAATCTCTCTTCATTAAATGCACAATTTTTCTTGCCAGAAGACCCCTTGTAACATCAATTCTGCTAATCGTTTCTGTAGACCCTATCGTTTCTCTTCATAGAACCACCATTTTCTCTCCACGTCTTTATTTCTTTTTGTAGTATCCATCTTAAGAAGGGGGGCGAGATTGGGTGACTACCCAAGGCGGCAGGTTTTCCTGGTCGGTGGTTTTTCTTGGGGGCAGGTGCGGTAAATAAAAATTCCGCCCAGGGTACCAAACTTGCTAAGCCCGGCCCTGCCTTTTTCTTTGCATACCCTGTTAATGTTGCTTTTTTGATTCTTCACTCTCACTTCCAGAATTTGCTACCCCCTGTGAAACCCCAAATGGTGAAGTAACATTCTGCGTAAACCTCTCACAATGCCCGGTCCTAGAAGCTGTAAAAAACAAAAAGAGATATTCGGAATATATCCAGGCTTCCAGATGCGGCCCTAAAGACGAAGGCCTAGAGAACTTTAAAGTCTGCTGCGGAAAGTACAAGAATTTTCGTAACAAAAGACGAAAATCTGAGCAGTCGATAGAATGTGAGAATTACAACAACGTAGACGCTCAAAATGATCAATAATTATTCTTTAGCGGCAGATGATGCTACATCCCCAAAACCAATATTTGACTCTGATCAGCTTCTGCCTCGCGACTGCGGCACTCAAAGGTTCATAATGAGGGGAAGAATCGTAGGAGGGACCGAGGCTTCGATTGGGGAGTATCCATGGATGGCCAGACTCATCCACAAAAACAAGAATGGCAGGAAAAGCTATGGATGCGCGGGGTTTCTGATTCATCCCAAATACGTAGTCACCGCAGCTCATTGCATTGTCTCAGAGTTTGCTGAAATCAGAGGAGATCCGTGAGTTTAGGTTTCAGATGCTGAGTACTGTTGGTATTCAAGGTTCGATTATTGCAGGTATTCAGTGCTGTTGGGTGAGCATAATGTGGCCACTGTCACTGATTGCTCGCCTGGAGGGGTTGTATGTGCAGATTCGGTGCAAATTAGTAGGATAAATCAGACGATTGTACATTCGGCATACAGCAAAAAATCCAAGAACCATCACAACGATATAGCTCTCATATATTTAAATAAACATATTAAAATGTCCGGTGAGGTTTTTAGCTAAGATCTGAATTTGTTTTAATAAGAGTTTTGTTTAGATTTTGTCAAACCCATATGCCTGGCAATGCAGGAAGATCCCTACTGCAGGAAGTACTACATAAGCGGCTGGGGAAAGACTGAAACCGGTAGAAATTGAAGAGACTCTTAGATGTTATAATATTACTTGTCTGTTTAGCTGAAACCAGTCCAGTAAAGCTGAAAGTGGATCTGAGCGTCTTCGACAAGGAAGTGTGCAGGGAGAAATTTAAGTCTCTGCTAGATTTAGATATACACGAGTCGCAGATATGTGCCGGGGGTGAGAAAATGAAGGACAGCTGTAATGGCGACTCCGGAGGGCCGTTGATGATGAATAACGGTCAGTAAGTCTCAAATCAAAAGAAATTCTTTTTTTTTTTGACAAAATGCCATTCACCATTGTGTCAAGAAACTAACGGTAGACTGCACATTCACATGGTGATCTCCATTCACCATGCTATCAGGAAAATGATTTTTCTTTACCTTTAAATTACTGTATTTTCTTATGGTTTAGGTACACATTTTTTGGCCGCAGGCCTTGTAAGTTACGGGGTTGGATGCGGGATGGCAGACTGGCCAGGAGTATATTCCAGCATTCCATATCACCTGAATTGGATCAAATTGAAAATGCTCTCTATTACAATAAAAAACCCTAAAGCCAAGAAGCCACGAAGCCGGGATAAAGCCAAAGCGGCCAAAGCAAACGCCATAGAGGAATCGGATTGAAATGAATACATAGTCAATGGACTTCCTTAAACGTAATTTCAAGTTATATGTAATGTATATATCTGCTAAGAGAGTTTCATTTTCATGCTTTCCAATCCCAATTCCAATAAATACGTTGCGAAACAACATCCTAATTAGCGGTTCTTTTACTCTAGCGGTTCTTATCAGAAAAACCTTTGAACTTTGAATCTTTTCGCCGACGCTATTGCAAATGAGATCAATATTATTATAACCTATTATTATCGTAAACTAAAAAATAACTTATGCATATGTGTGTGGTGGCTTGTTGCATGAACTACAGGTGGCAAATAATGGGAATACCGGTTTATTGATACAATACAAAACGACCAGCTTCGGGTATTTGCAAGAAATCACATCTTTTAATTGGGCTGCTTCAAGAACACTTCGTCATAAGTATATTGAAGTGAAAAGAACCAAGATGGGTCTGCTCCATTTGCGGGGGGTTTACTTCGTTATTTGCATTTCTGCCGTCAGTGCCCGTAAGTATTTTGTTAGGTATTTTTTGGTAGTTTTCATCACTAATGTACCCCATTATACAGAAACCTTAGGTGGGTTCTGCAGAACCCCCTTAGGGGAAGCGGCCAAGTGCATAAGCGTGTACGAGTGCAACTCTTTAATGTCCCTCCTAAGGATTCCGACTAGAACCAGCGAACAAACGCAGTTTCTCTTCAATTCCAAGTAAGTTCAGTGTTTTTCAACGATTTTTGATTTTCTCGAGGAGGAGCTTTTAGGTGCGGAACTAGTTCTTCTGGGACCACCTACGTATGCTGCGGCTCAGGCTTCAACAAAATCACCTCAACTGAGGATAATTCCGATAGCAGAGTTGTCCCAAACAAGGCCATTCCGGATAGAAATAATTGCGGGTGGCAGGTAGGGATTTTTCTTCACATTTCCTATTGAAGTTATGTCCAGTTTTCTAGGCAGCAAACCGAATCTTTAATGGAGAAGCCACAGCTCTGGACGAATTCCCTTGGATGGCAGTTATTCAATATTTGAAACCAAATGGGCAGCGTAGAATCGCTTGTGCGGGCTCCCTAATCAGTCGTCGATACATCTTAACAGCCGCCCATTGCGTCAAAGGGGAGGTTTTGGTTAAATTAGGGCAGCCGTAAGTTTTGTAAACAAAACTTTAATGCATGGCACCGCTCCGACGTTAACGTTATTTTTTCCCAACGTGGTACTGCTCCGATATAAACGCAACGTTAATTTCATTTCTTCTTATAGAATCAACGTGCGTTTAGGGGAATACGACACCAGCAGCCCTGGCAAGGACTGCTTCCAAGTGAACCGCACCAACTTCTGCAACCAAAACGAAATAAATGCAGGAATTGAGGAAATCATCCCGCATCCTGGATACACTGGAGAATACAATCGATACGACGACATTGCCTTGATCAGGCTTAATCAAGACATACCATATTCCGGTTAGTTAAAATACCGATCAGGACATTGTTCATGAGAATCCCCTTCCAGACTACATCCAGCCCGTATGTCTCCCAAACCTTTCAGAGGCCTCTACTGCAGGAGAAAAGCTTATAGTTGCGGGTTGGGGCAGGACTGAAAAGGGCAGGGACAGTAACGTGAAGCTGAAGCTACAGGTCCCCTTAACCGAAGCCAGTAGATGCAGGAATGCTTTCGTCCAGCTGGGGGTGCAGCTGGGGGATGATCAAATCTGTGCTGGAGGGGAGGATGGCAAGGATTCCTGCACAGGTTTGCAGCAATTTTTGTGTCCTCAATTTCCAGACAATACAGGGTTTTAGGTGACAGTGGAGGTCCGTTGATGCGGACGTTGCCCTCAGATGGCACAAGATGGATGATTGAAGGAGTTGTTTCTTTTGGGTATACTCAGTGCGGCACCAAAGGGTTTCCAGGGGTCTATACGAGGGTGGCTAAATACGTACCCTGGATTCATAAAACAGTGAAGAATTAGAGTTTATTTATTATGTAAATAATGTACCTATTACACAAAGAGAGTGTTTTCTTTAGAGCTTCTTGTTCGCATTGGTCCAGGTAGTTTGGTTGCCGCAACATACCATGGGCAGCTCTCCCAGCTTCCTTTTGGCGCACTCAGAGGCCTTGATAAACTGCCTTTCTTGAGTGCTGATCTTACTGGCGCCATTTAAGAGCAATTTAAGAAATAGCTCACAATCACTGATTCTCACGCATTCTCCCTTATCTCCATTGGGAGTTCTACAAATCAAGACTTTAGCTTCTAAAACAAAGAATTCTAATAGCTTAAGCTCTAATACTAATCATTGGGGCTCCTCTTACCGTTTTGTTCTAATTGGGATATACAGGGCGTTAGCAGCAGAGCTACGACAACGATGGGAGTCAAAAACATGTTGCTCAAATTGAACAGGTTTAACTAAATACTTAGATGAAGATAAATACTGATATTTATAGCCCGATGGTATGAAGAAACCTGAAGAACTACGTACCCACTAATCAGGTTTTGTGGTCCTTCTTTGAAATTTTAATCGACAGAGTGGTACCGCAGGTACTCGGGTGGGTACTACAATGTTTGTTGGTGGGATTTTCCGTTGCGTAGGTGTTTCTTAGTGTGAAGTTTACGTATGTTTTTAGTATGAATAATAACCGCAATGAAATACCTGGATGCTTAGAAAACGAGAAAAATGATTAGAACTGTGTGAAAATCTCGGAATTAACCAGGTCAATTTTAACAAGAAACTTCGGCAAATTTACTCGATGCTGCATCAAGTGGAAGAAGACTTTTCCGACATTATGGTGATGCAAGACGACTTTTTGCTTTTTGCAATCTTTTTTAGGCCCGCCCTGGTTTTCTCGAGCTTTAAATTTTAATATTTTGTCGCAAATTATTTCAACTTTTGTTAAAGTACCTAGAAAAGCAGTGGCGTACTAATTTCATCTAGCGACCAGCAGGGTCGGTCTTGGCAAGTCTAGTGTCCTGGGGCGTGGCCCAATCCCCATAAGACCAGTACTGGTGACAAGTTAATGTTCTAAAAACTACCTCCTTATAAGTGAACTAAATAAATATACTATCAAGTGTTTTGAGGCAAAACAGATATAATGTGTCGCATTCCTCGATCGCACAAAGGCCTTTGATAGCGTGACCCAAAAACCAAAAAATTCTTAGTTAAGGAAGTAGCGAAAGAATACATTAAATTGTTTACACTTAAGGAAAGTCCCTGCCTGAATATTTCAATTCTTAAGAGAAAAAAATCTCTAATGAGCGTAAAACTCTGACCAGCTAAAATACCAATTCGATTCACAGGATTTCAATGAGCATCAGTAGCAGAAAAATGATTGGCTTCTTTATTGGCAAAACCTTGGAAAATCCGGAATGTATTATAAGAACAACGACTTCAGGCATCTAGAATCTGACCATTAAGCTTAAATTTAATCAAGGAAGCTCTAAAATGGCAGTGCCATCTTGTGTCTAAAAAAATATTAACGAAGTTAATGCTTAGACAACTATGAATTAAATGTTGATACTAGAGGGACTTTACTGTTAAATACTCCTCGACCACGTAATCCTTTATGGATAGCGCGAGATTATGGATAGATTTATCTAGGGGGTCGAGAGATGGCGCTAGACTTATAATAATTTTCTTCCCGAACAGATGGCGCCTATGGCCCTCTTTCCTTAAACACTCCATTTCTTGGTTTTCGTTTATCTCGCGATAATAACAACAATTTTATATTAAAGGTACGTTCTAGTACCAGTCAAGCAATTAAAACTCAAGCCGCAGCGTTGTTTATTAGTAATATTCCCTAATTAATATGTAAGCTCCAGTGATGTTGTTTTTAGTGTTATCATTGAGTTTGCTCGCGGTCATCGATACGAACGGCTGCCCTTGTATGTGCTGAAGCTTTGGCTTGAGAGTATCTTAGTAATCAATCACCTTTTAGTGAACGTGTGTAGAACCCCAAATGACACCCAGGGCTATTGTACGCAACTGCAGAATTGCCCTCACTTAGGGAGGTTGGCCCAAAGTGCTGATTTGAAGGGGAGGGAGTTTGTCCAAACCTCGATATGCGGATATGACTTAAATAACTCGAACTTGTATTGCTGTGATGCTAATGGAGTTTTAGAAGAGGCTAAAGAAAATTGCACTTCTACTCCCAAACCCGATGTGGTGCCAACTCAAGAATATAATTTGCACGCTTCTACTGCTAAAATTCAGTCTACTACGCTACCTCCAATAGTCACAGGTATTTACCCTCAAACACCCAAAATCCATCAGTCAAAATAATATATGTATATCCCATTTCGTAGGTTCCCCATTGGTACCCCAGTTAAGCTACTGCCAAACCCCAAATGGGGACATCGCTCAGTGCATGTCCATCTTCAGCTGCCCCCCTCTTTTGGCAGCTGCAATTAGCAACACCACCAGTGACTCTAAAAGGTACCTGCGCGAATCCACATGCGGGTACGAAAGTGGGATTTTCTTCGTTTGTTGCGGGAAAGACATCAACTTTGTCCAGTCGAATCTAGAAGAGGAGTTTGCGGATGAAACTGAGGAGATTAAGCCTAGTAATGCTATAGATGAAGATGTGTGTGGTGTGGAAGTAGGTATGGTTTAGATACATGTAGATGAGCATTTGGGAGTGAAGGGTGGGTTTTAGGTGGCTCCCGAGAATGTGGCAGCTATGCGCTGGAACAAGAATTTATTCCAGAATATTTCCTTGGAAAATCGAATTTTCGGAGGTACAGATTCAGAACTTCACGAATTCCCATGGGTGGCCCTCTTGGAGTACGCAGATAAGCAAACTGGCGATCGAGGGTTCCTCTGCGCGGGCTCTCTGATCTCCTCCAGACACGTTCTCACGGCTGCGCATTGCATGGTCTCCGCCTCTACCCATAAAATGTGATTTTAGTTAGTTTGTGAATGCCCGACGCTCATTTGACGATGTTCTAGGGTGAGCGTCCGATTGGGGGCCTGGAACTACACCACCACAGACAAGAACTGCGCCCAACGTAATGGGACGACTGTATGCATTGATCCGGCCGTTGATGTGGAAGTAGGCTCTTTGCACGTTCATCCTTCGTATGTGCCTAGAACCAAACAGAAACACCATGATATTGGGATTATCGAGCTGAAGAGCGACGTGAAGTTCACTGGTATGTTATGACGTGAAACTTTAAAACAATAATGGATTTTTAAGTGGAATGTAGGTCATGTTAGGCCAATTTGCCTCCCGATCCAGGGAGAAGACGCTCCTCCTGGAGAGAGGCTGACATTATCCGGATGGGGCTTGACTGGCTTTAACGAGGCCACAGTAGTCAAGCAGAAAGTGAATGTGCCTCTGATTCCAGTGTCCCAGTGCTCCTTGATGTTTCTGAGGAACTTCACTCTGGACACCAGGAAGGTACACAGACTGAGCAGGGGGCAGTTCTGCGCTGGAGGGGAGAGTGGCAAAGACGCATGCGTGGGTAAGTAAGACATACATTTACCCCCATAGGTGTCTTATTATGTGCTTTCCAGGCGACAGCGGAGCTCCATTGATGAGACGATCCAATTCTTCCAGATGGCACGTAGAGGGAGTGGTCTCGTTTGGAATCGGTTGTGGGCTGACAGATTTATACGGAGTGTACACTAAAGTGTCTTATTACACCGACTGGATACGCGAAATTATTAGTAATAAATAAATTATTTGTCTTTTATTGTTCTTATCTTGCGACGCTGACCATTGAGCCTGACCCCACTGCTTCCTGGGATTTTACACTCGTCAAACAAAAACACATTGATTTGCTAAAGTTTTTGAATACATGTGTTATTATATCATCTAATCATCAAGGAAGAAGTAAGGCAATGACGAACTCATAGAGAATCCCCTATTCCCGCTATTAAAATCCCCTCTCAACTAACCTGCACATTACTCACCACCTTTCACCATAAACTCATTAGTCCTTGTTCAACAGTTAGTCGGTGTATGCTTCCAAGCAGAATGACTGTGTTCAAGTCACTATTAAGTGCGGTTTTGATGATTTCCGTTGGTAAGTTCTTATAGAGCAAGCTCCACAAATTTTCACGTGCTTTAATAAAATATCAGGCACCTCCACGGTTGCCTCTATAGACATAGAGTGTCTACCCCTTGAAGAGTGCCCCTTCTCCCTAAACGTCCTCTCCAAAAGCCCTCACACCAAGTACGTGATCGACTTTGTGAATTCTACGAAATGCGGACGAGATTCTCAGGGAAAACTTAAAGTGTGGTGTGCCAGATTTGTGAACTGCAGGACTAACGACTTTAGAAATGGTAAGAAATAGATGGGCGATGTCTGCTGGTACAGGCCCAAATAGGGTAACCCAACGAAAACTTGGCACCTCGATTATCAGCATTTAGAATGAAGGTGTGTAAAAACCCTCGGACCCATCGATTTTTGATCTGAGGGGACAGTTTTTTATTGTATTTTCAACAGTTCAACTCCTTAACTGGGGTGAGAGTTACCCCCAAAATGTTTAATAGGAAGGGGTGTCGAGTGATATCTCATTTTAAAGGTAGTTTTACCCTGATTATAACCTCCAAGTTTGAAGTAATTGCCATTTTCCATTAGAAATTTTGGGGGTAATTGTGACCACTGTTCAGATTGAAAATCGAATAAAAAATTGTCCCCCTAGAATCAAAAATCGCGTTTTTATACATTTTCATTTTAAATACTGATAACAGAGGCCCAAAATTTTCGTTGGGTCACCTTGTATATTACTTGATGATGAGTGCAGGTACCTGCCTTCCCCCGCCACATTGCACCAGGGAACTATCTCGTGAGAGCTTAAGCGAATGCAACATCCCGGGAAAACCTCCGTCTTCGTATATTTGCTGCCCATGGTCAACAAGCAAAAAACGACGCCATATTCATGGGGACGACGAATTCCATGATCATCGTCATGATGACTTGAACTTCATGGAAAATCGCCTACTTCCTTCATCACCAGAACAAAAGGAAGATCACCATGACGGATGGTGGACGAACAGACTGTTCAGTGACGAGGAAGAAGAACCTGCACCGTCACCTCCGATTGTCAATGATTCATGCAAAACTCCGGATAATGACGAAGGTTGCAGCCCCCCCTTTTCTAACTAAACCTTCAGTAATATTCAGTGTATCAGGTGCTTGCAAGAATGTTTATCAATGCCCTAGGATGCTGGAAGCTCTGGCAAATTTCAACACATCAGACACCACTGCTTTGGACTACTTAAGGAGGTTCAAATGTCCTAGCAAGGGCCTGGAGAATAAGCTCGTCTGCTGTCCTCAGAAATCTATAGTGCTGCCAGTTAGCACCTCCAGAAGCTCTTCGGCTTTAGGTTAAAAGTTTCGACATTGCTAGAGCTTTTCCATGATATACCTTCATGCTTCCAGAGAACCAAGTTTGCGGCCAGCAATCTGCGGATAACAAAATAGCAGGTGGCAAAACCACTTCTTTGGGGGAATTCCCTTGGGCTGCCCTCCTTGAATACAACAGCAAGTGGGGACGGAGATATGGGTGTGGGGGGAGCGTTATTAGCGTAAGATACATTTTAACAGCCGCCCATTGCGTGGATTTAGGAGTTCTCGAGCAGAATGGATACCTCCAGGTGTAAGTTATCAAACTTTATCAAGACATGTTTTCCATACTATATTTAAAGTTAAGATAGAGTGGAGGTAAACAAAAATTTAACGTAAAAATTGAATGACATTGGCTGCAAGATGACTGAGTAGTTAGGTGTGAGTGTTCTCTGTCTCAAACGCCATAAGTGAGAGGAAGAAAGAAACCATACCTAAATAAAGTTGAATTATTTAGAAATTTATGCTTTTTGTGGGATTTTTCTCGAGCCGCTAGGGTGTATATACAGAAAGAGTTTTTTTCGATTGAGGAAGGGATTTCGAAAACTAGCAGAGTTATGAAGTCGGTTGAATGGGGAAAGAATTGCAGCTGTATGGGACCAATTTAAAGCCACTTTTGGTTTCTTGAAAAAGTCCATGGCTCGCTACATATTTAGAAAAAACTAAATTTTGTGGATTTTTATTAATCGATCTAGCGGTGTAGTTATTGGTTCTAGAGCAATTACGCAAATACGAATATTTTAAACAATTTCGTCCTGAAAAAGATAAGCTAACCAGGATTTTTCTGACAGCTATCATTTTTGGAGATATGACATAAACTTAATTTTTTCCAATGGAAAGCACAGTAGGTTATAACTTATTAAAAAAAGTATTTTTTCAAACCTTAAAATGATACCAATAAATAAACCGTTACTTCTCAAAATGGCGGACTGACAGTCTTTTTTTAATCCGATACTGTAATTTTAAGATAGTTGGCCATGAAATCGTTCACATTGATTTATTATTTGTTTGACACTGACAGCTCGCATCACTTAAGTCACATAAATTTAATAACCTACTATGCTTTCTATTTAAAAAAAAAGCAAGTTTATGCCACATCTCAAAAATGGCAGGTGTCAAAAAAATCTGGTTAGCCTATCTTTTTCAGGGCAAAATTATCTACAATGTTCGTATTTACATAATTTCGCTAGAATCAATAATTACCCGGCTAGATATTTTCTATTTATAGTTTGTCATCAACTTTGTGAATAGTTAATGAATAGGTTCGTAGAATTCTCAAATGCTATTTTACGTTTTTGTTATTTTGTTTAAAATGCACAAAAATAAATTCGCATAAATTAAACAAGATTTTATTGCGGATAATAAGCAAGTAAAAGTGCATAAATTAATAAACGTAATTTTCGCAATTTTTCTGCTTCTTACCTCATTAATGAAAAAATATCATTTTCAATTAATTTTTGTTAATTTCTTTGAAATCTACCTGAGTGCAACCCTGGCACACGCGGAAGCTCAGCTTCTTTGTTTACTTCCACTCTGCCTTAGACTTGAATGAACTATAAATTGGGTCTTCGTAGGGACAAAATTGTCCTTGGAGAATATGATACCAGGAACGCTACAGATTGTTTTGTTACTCAGTACGGATCTGAGTGTTCTGACCCGCTGCAAATATTGAATGTCGAGAAAATCATTAAGCATCAAAGCTTCAGCACGAGTACCACACGTAACGACATAGCATTGATAAAGGTGGAAAAGGACATTGTTTACTCCAGTCAGTAATTAAAGAAATATCCGGTTTTGATATACGATTTCAAGGCAAATTACCATTGCAGAATACGTGCAGCCAATTTGTCTGCCTTCAAACAGCTTCAGCCTGCAAGAAAAGGAGCATTTCTTCATTACCGGATGGGGAAGAACTGAGACCGGCTCAACGAGCCCTGTAAAGCTGAAAGCAAGAGTACCCCTAACTGATAAGAGCAACTGCAGCCAGTTAGGCTCTTTAGGAGAAGGACAAATTTGCGTCAGTGCTGGACTAGGAATTGATAGCTGCAAAGGTACATAGCAACCCAAAGAAATTTCAGACAATATCGTTTAGTTCTGCAGGCGATTCTGGAGGTCCAGTCATGAAAATCAGTGCTGAGTCCGGTGACATTGTGACCACTCTAATCGGCATTATTTCTTATGGTTTCGGCAAATGCGGAACCAGCAACAGCGTGAACACTTACGTCCCATTCTACCTAGATTGGATCAAGCAAAACTCGAATTAAGACCATTCGCACTTTTTATGTTATATTTTATGCATTCGAACACCCTGTACATCGACATCCCCATCCACGTTTCAGCTCCCCCTAGTAATCAATAAACGGACTGACCTTGAACTTGAATTTGGGGGATGCAAAGGAAGGGAGAAGGGACGCATGCCCCGGTTGCCTGCATGTTGCAGTCGAATGTCGACCTAAAGGGCTATTAAATTAAAGTTACTTTTGTGTGTATTTTCAAATTTTAGTGTCGTTCAAATTTGTTGTTATTGATTTTTCTGTGATCCTCTGCAGTAGCTGTTCAGTAGCACTTTAGTGGTGAAGCAAAAAGGGGAATAGATTCCCTATATATAGGATAATTCAAATCCGCTGCCCACCATTGGAATCTCGAATACCGCAAAACATATGAGGTCACTTAAATTGGGGCAAAGGTGTGCATTTTTGAGTTTCGTTAAATGCCGCTTTAAAATTTGGAAAATTCCGATTACTTTCGAAGGTGATCGAAAAAATAAATGAAATTTCCACAAACGGCTTTATTTAACTTATTTGAAAAACATCGAAAAAATAAATTTTATTTTATCATAGGCCCTTTTGATCCTTTATATGGTGGCGTCATTGGATTTTAAATACAACGTTTCGGTATTTGGGAACCATCATCAAGTTCATTTTTTTAAATACGGATCTGATTTTTTATCGCATTTTTGGAAAACCTTTGATTTTCTGAATAAAATGATGTATCACATTTGTAGTGAAAACAAACGTAATAATGCAAATTACGTTTTTAATAAATAAAATAATGAAACACTATTAAGACTGAAGTGTTGCCATGGAAACGATAAAGTTTCCATAAAACAGTTAGTTTTGAAATGTCAAAGTCTATTGAATAGTTTTGTAACACTTACAAAAGTATTAACAGCGCATTGAATTAAAAAAAAACATATTATGCGTTACACAAATGAAGAATATCGTGGTATGCTGCCACTCTATTTCATTTACTAAAGAAATTCTGTGCATGCCAGTGAAGCATATCTTCAAGCATATTCTAAAAGATGACAGCTACATTATTCACATTTTTGACGCTTATAGGAAAATTTGGTAGAATATTTTGCATTCAATTTGTGGTTTTCATGGTTACACTTACTCTGGTTACACTCCAACTGGTTTTTCATTATTTTATTATTAAAAATGTATTTTGCACTACTACGTTCGTTTTTACTACAAGTGTGACACATTATTTAATTTAGAAAATCAAAGACTGTCAAAAAATGCAATAAAAATTCAGAGCGTATTTAAAAAAGAGAAATTAATTATGGTTCCCAAATAACGAAACGTTGTATTCAAAATCTAATACGCCATCGTATAAAGGAGTAAACGTCCTCATGAAAAAGTGAAATTCATTTTAAAAACTCTCTTTAAATAAGTTTTAAAGAAGTCATTTTCGGAATTTTCGTTTTTTTTCAATTATCTTCGGAAGTAATTGGGATTTATCAAATTTTTAAACGAAATTTAACAAAACTCTAAAACCTGCAACTCCGAATTAAGCGAGTTCGTATGTTATTTGAATTACCCTGTATATTCAAATAATAAGTTTAAGAAATTTGAGAGGTATTCCAGCTTCGAGAAACGCTGCTTTTAAATTTGAAGAATGTAGGGAACAGTAGTATGAGCTGGCAGATGGCTTTACGGAGTAGATTAATTTTCGATAGCAGTCCAGAAATCGATAAAAAAAACAATGCTTTTTACCAAAAATAATTTTAATCAATTAAAATTTACAAAAAGTAATTAATAAAAAATAAAATAGTGATATAATATTTGGTTTCAAATTAAAAAAAGTCTCCTTCGAGCCGGATTTGAACCAGCGACCTATGGATGTCCGTTATCAATATTCCACTACAGTCCACCGCTCTACCAACTGAGCTATCGAAGGTATGCAAGAACAACCATCAAAAACAATGAAAAGCTAATAGTATATTAATTGTGTGTTAATTATTGATTACCTAATTTTACTTGAACTTTAAAATTGATTAATCAGTTAATTTCACGAAATTAATTAATTATCCACTTTAAAAGGTTAGGCGAAAAAGAAATACTTAAAACGACGATAAAATCAACCATTAACGAACTCAGCAAGTGAAGGTCCAAGAACGGTCTCTACGGTGCCACCACAGAGTTAGGTCCAGTTTCATTCAGGACGCTCGCCCTTCACCATTTTATTAAGCATTCCAAATTACTCACTTCAGCCAGGTTTGCGATTAATTTGGATCCCTTCGCCTTTGATCGCTGGCAAATAAACTCGTTTTACCATGAGGCAGATATTATCTAAAATCGCCATAGAATAATTATAATAAAACATGTGCGTGAAAAATATATGCCAAAGCGAAACTAGAGATCAAAGAAAGGCCTAAAAGGAATGATATATTGCGTGATAAACAGATATTTTGGGAATGGGGAAAAAGCCCTTTGTGGGCTTGGAGCAGTGGTGTTTTTTGAAGTGTGCAACTATAGATTTGCCTTCGTATGTGGAAGCACAAAAGACCTTGTTATGTATTGAGAGCTTTGATCTTCTGGTATAACAACTAGGAGAAAGTTTCATATAGTCGGCCTAATTGCAAATTTAAAATGCCCTGGGAAAAAATTAAAACCTCTAATCTCCCACTGACCGATATAACGGGGCTTTTAAAAATTGTTTGCTGAATCGTAAATCCATCAACAAGGGCCATGTTTTATGTTTATTAAAAAGTATTGCCTGCACATAAACCATGAGCGTACACGTTTGCAGGCTGCAGCAGTGAAAAAACGGCAAAGAGGTTTGCGTGGGGCCCTAAAGAATATTATTATTTGCTTTCTAAGGGCTGCTGCAATCTTTCCCCGCTCCTGCCCCTCTCAGTCTCCACCGTTTTATCTGGTTTTACCAAAGAGCGCCTCCCTCCGCCCCTGGTGGGCACATTACAAAAAAGCATTAGCCAGAAACAAAAAGGGATATTTACGATTTCCCACCCTTCTTTTATATTTTCAAAAGCTTATAAATCAAAATACTGTGGACGATGGCTAGGATTAACTCCCTATTATTCAAAGTGCCGTTGCGTCGTGCCCCGTTGCCTCACTAAAGCTTTTGCAATATTAAATATGCGAGGAAAAAGAGTGATAAATGGTCTTTGTCATTGAAATTTAGTGCCCCAACACATGTTCTTTAACATTTTATTTCTTACATTTTAATCCTAAGAATATTCATTATATTGTGTTGTCTTCTAAGTCCCCTCCAATCTCTTGTAGAGTGCAGCAGACGGTCATGATGCGGTTCTGGTATTTGCACATGGAGTTGGTCAAGAAGTGGAGCCTTTCTAAGGTCATCGGCGTCTCAAAGTCATTGGACATTTTGTTGATGGACGGGCAATCTTCTAGGAGAATGCAAATGCCTGGTTTCCCACTTGGGGCAGTACATTGCTCTGGAAGGAAAAAATTACTACTCACCAAACGCAGATTTTGCAAACGTTTAGACAAACCTGACGGAAAAGCAGATATCCCGCAGGAAAGGCTCATTAATAGAGCAATAAAAAGGCACAAAAACTTTAACATAACTGGGAAATAATAATCAATGAGGTAAAAATCAGGCTGATGGTATGTCCACGACTTACTTCTTGCCACTGACCTTTGCGAATGCTTATAGCGGGTTTTCTGTTAAAGCTGAAGGTTCCTGCTGTTTCTGAGTCAATGACACCACTTAACCCAAATTTGCTCATCTGTATGCGTATGCAATGCTATCCAAAATTCTCGCTTTGAATGATCACATCTTGGGCAACTTGAAATAGCCCAAAACCTGAAGTAGACGAGCCACTAGACTTGGCGAAACTATTGCAAATTTTAGTCGATTGGAGACAACAATGCAGCAAGTCGACGAAAAATATCAGTAAAAGTTGCTTCATGACAGGACTAAGGCTGCTGCTGATTTTAACATTGGGTTAGTTTTCACAGAAACCAAGACCCTGACCAACACTTAAGATGTATTTCAAGGTTTCTATGGAAATTAGCCATCAGTCAGAGTCCATAATACACGAACAATGTGGTTCTGCAGACACGCGACTTAGTCGCGCCACAGAGTAGCGCTACTCGATCGCGGAAAAACTATTCTCATTTAAATCCGTTAATTTTTAAATAACTTGTCTCATCCCCAAAAGCGATACCGGGGGATATACTCAATGGTACTGAAATGGAATTTGAAGAAAAGGGTAAAAAGGACAGTCCAAAAAGCCTATCTAGTAAGCAGCCATGGAATTCTTAACCAGGTGTACTTGCGCCTCAAAAAGAATAGCGTCTTGATGCCTGGAGGGAAGAGGAGGTATGCGGTATTTGAGGAAATGAGGACCACACCTGAAACAGTCAACAACTCTCCTGTTTCCAGTGAGTTAAGAATTTTAGGCTCGATAAGGAGCCTCCCTCACAAGGGGGCGGGGTAGGTTATTGAAATGAAGAAGGATTCGGTCAAGGAGCGGTCAGCTCCGGACGAACCCACCCCCATAGACACAGTCTGCATAGGAGTGGACAAGTGGTCTGGGACAAGGGGCTGGCAAGGGGACAGCTGGGAAATTGTGCTAAGAACACGTTTTTCTTTTTAAATTTACTTTTTAGCGATTTTTCCTCAAATATAACTGTCGACAATTTGTGTTCTTCTTTGATGGATGAGCTGGTTATTAATTTTACGGCAAGAGAATGCTGGCTGCTCTCATGTCTGTCTTTCTCCCCTTTCTTTTATTGCCCTCATAGCTTTGATTTAATTGGCGATTTGTCTTGCCCTTTATGACGACACATCAGAGGTTGTAAAAGCTAATGGATTCTTATAAATCACTGAGGAATTCCGAAAGCATCAGCTCTGGACCGTGTGACTACTTATCAGTGGGGCGAAGAGCTATTGCCCTTGTGTCATATGACAATCACCGAAATCATGTTGAGAGCACTTATGGCGGTGAGGTTCAATCGTATATCAAAATCTTCGAACTTAAAATTGGAGCCTCAGATTTCACTTCTACGTGCGGAAGAGCGCACTTTTCCGCACGCATTTGGGTGCGGAAAGTTGCGGAGGTGAAGAAGGTCTGCTGGTGCTTTCCGGCGTTGATTATCTGAAAGTCACTGCATTTGACATTGACTTGATCACTTTCCGCACTGGTTAGAAGGATTACTGTTTTAGCAGTTAATGATAAAAACTCGTTCTCTTGGCCTCGATGAAACGAACACTCGGAATTGTAAAAGAGCGGTGAGGAAATTGTTTAATACTAATAAAATAGTGGAAACTCCATATGTTCTCTTGTCTGTTTCTTAACTAATTTTACCTACATGTTGCCCTTTTCTCTGCTTTTATTCTATTTGGGAATGACGCTTCACACTCAAGTAGGGGTTGTCGGAGCGGTGGAATTGCACCCTTTTTTCGGTTAAAACTAACTGGGAATAACGTTCACCCTCTACTAAGGGCTATGGCGTTTTTACGATGAAATGTTTTTTAGAAAAGAACGATCTGTTCAGCACACAGTGTGATGCAATTTTTGGCCAGAACAAAAAAATGTACAACAATTATCAGGTCCGTATTGGAAGCAATTAAGCTGATGATGTAGGTAAACATGATTAAACTCAAAATTTTCCGTGGAAAAAATACGAAGTATGGGAAAGCACGTCTATTCAGGGCCGCTCTAAGAGGGTCCAGCGTCCTGGGCGGAATTTTTAATCACAGCCCTCTGACCCACAAGAAAAACCGCCGCCATGGGCCATCGCCTAACCCTTAGACCGATATTGCGTCTACTTTATACTAAAATATATTTAACGCTATAGAACTGAGGGATCATCTAATTAAACGTGGTGTTAAAAAGCTGATTACGAAAGTTCTAGGTACATTTCAGGGGATGTTCTATTATTCCGTAAAAGCAATTAAAAGTTTGTCTGTTCAAAAGAAAAACCCGTCTCGCTAACGAGGGCATTTGAGTGAGTAAACACTCACGCTTAACACCCCCTCAAACCGTCAGAAACATGCCGTTTATTAGTGAAGTGATCTGAGTTAGTCAGTTGCATTCGCCACATGTAATTCGTCCTAATTTCTTTAAGAAGCCAGGGAGGGACTGAGATTTAATTGTCAAATCGCTAAGCCTCGAATTTGTAATAAAAGCTATTTGGGGCTGAATCATTAATGGGCTGTTAATTTTAACGTCAGACTCGTTTCCATAAAGACCAAGGGTTTTGCGAAAATTACAGAACCTAGCTAAATATTTCAGCATTTCTGTGAAGATTAGGTTGCAGTTAAAGTTGATAGCACATTAAGAACTTGACCCTTAGAGCTCTCACTGAGGGTCACTTGTCGCGCTATCGAGTGGTGCCACTCAGTTGTTTGTATGATTGAATCGAAAGTATTCATATATGGTACCAGTGAAAACTCGTTGGTACCTTTAGAAGGAATTTGAACTTTCTAATTTTGGTGGCAAAATTCCAAGTAAATCATGCCAAGTTTTCAAGGGGCGAATCTGATTTCTAGAGAAACTCAAAGAGTGTCTTCATAGAGAATCTGAACTTCTCAGTTTTGGTGGCGGTTTGATGGTCAAATTCCAAGTAAATAGTACCAAGTCTCCAAGGGGCAAATCCGATTTAACGAGAAATTAAAAAAATGCATTTATATGGAAATTGAACCTCTCAGTTTTGTTGACGTTCCAGTGGCAAATTTTTAAGCAACTCATGCTGAAATCCAAAAAAATCTTACTTATGTCGAACGTTCTAAGTTGGAGAATTCATCACTCTTTAACGAAACCAGCCATGCCCACAAGATTAATTCAGATCGTAATTTGACCCCCTCCCACCACCCTCAGAGTCACGCTCCCGCCTCATATTAAACACTTCAATCGTGTCTCTTCTCGAATTTCCGCACGTTTGCCCCTCAACTTTCCACACCAAATGCGGAACGAAAAAGATCAGGAGAATGTTAAGTATGCAGATTGTACCCTCAATTAGGAGGGATGTCGTCGGTGGACCGTCCATGTGGCAATGGATCCTGCCTGCGAAGGCGGTCAAGCATAAACGGGTCTTTCATACGCGGTTACAATTGCCGTGTTTGACGTTCCTCTTCCTCTTCCAGAATCCTCAGAAATCCATTAAATAAATGTCTCCCATTTTCTAGACGTCTGACAACTAATACGTGCTCTTTGCGCTATCACGAACGTCTTTATAAAATATGCGGTCGTATTTAAAATGTTGCAAGAGAGGCAACGTTTATAATTTAAGTCTGTCTGCGATTTTATTGCCACTATTCCAGGCTGGAAAAAGCGAGAAAATGAAATATGACTAGGCGAAAGGCTTCAGCGAGCTCAATTAGGGACCTACGTAATCCTAATCCAGCAATAATGTGGCGGGGCGACGCTTAAAATTGCTGACTTTTTTGCGGCTATAATGTAATTGCTGTCTTAGCTCCCCGAAGGGGTAGAAAACTTTTGATATTTACCGCGAAAAGAACTAAAGCCGGAAATGACATGTTGTGCCCTTACCCATTGTATTCCATCCTCGTGTGTTCAATCAGCGGCACGAATCAAGAACAATGCGGATATAACGATGATTGTCGGTCCTCGAGAACTCTGGAGAGTAATGGAACATTTTCTTGGAAGCGTTAATGACCGGTTTCCAAGTCCCCCATCCAATATGTCAAAGTTGCACAATCATAACAGGTGATTCGGAACTAATGCCATTGTGGCCAGGGGTTTTGTTTTTACCTCTGGAACAAAGGAGGAAGTCATCACACACACGCACACAACTGGGTCTTAAATTATCCCCTTAACTAGGTGAACCTCGAATAAATCAATCTTAAAACTCCAATGAACCTCAAACTTCACAATGATTAAGGAGGCAGGAGATTTTCATTCGTTTTTTAATCACCTCTTAATAAAGACTGATGAAGTTCCTTCAAACAGTCCCCATACACTTTGAGAAACTCATCGAAACTTCTATTTCTTCTTGTTAACTGGAGAATGGCCGATAATTAAGATTTCTGGATTTAGGAAGCCGGATAAAGCAGGGCCGGACTTTGGCGTTTCGGCTGCAATCTCAGAAAGGGGTTTACACCACCAATTTATTAATTACGACTAAGACGTGGCGTCCAAGTTTTGTCGATTTTTTAGGTCAGGGAGAGTGCAAAATGTCCAGGGAGGCGGATCCAGAATCGATATACACAGTGTTCACAAAACATATTGATCCTTGGGATAATTTAGATTTCTGAAACGGGGCCGGATTTTGACGTTTCCATTGGAAAATCAGAAAAGAGTTTCACTCTTCCTATACCTTAGAGTCACGTTTATCAGAAACGTTTGTGCTTTATTGAGGTAAATTAGTCTAACTTTGGAACAAAAATACTCGCCTCAGTGAGCTCCTTAAGCCTGCATGCACACGACACTGCCATCACAAAAATACATATCTAGCGAGCATGAGAAGCTTAATTTAAGCTCTTGGCAGTGATACTCATACAGCAGCATCATAAATAGAGTCTTAGATAGTCCAGAGAAGGAAAAAAATGAAAAGGAGCAAGAATGGAAACATCAAAATCAAACGTGAAATAAGAATGGAAGAGGAAAGGCCTGGAATAGGACATTTGGTGAGCCACTGGTCAGGGTTGAATTTTCGGACTGCTTTTTCACAATCTGTGATCGCATCCTGTGCCAAAATCGGAAAGATGTTTCCCACGAGCAAATGATGCCTTAAACGAAATCTGTCCGAAAGAGAGCACCATTGTGAAGTGAAAATTTCACACAAAATATTGGGTTAAAAAATCTCTTTGAGTTCCTGAGATTTGAAGTACACATTTCCAGATTTTAAAATCTGCTGGACCATAGAAAATTTTTTTCTCAAATGAGTCGATATACATAGAATCAGGGCCAGCCTTAGCAAGTCTGGCGCGTTAGACGAAATTTTTATTCACCGTCCCCTACCCCCAGGAAAAATCGCCCACCAAAAAAGTCCGCCACCCTTCCTGATTTCTCGCTCTGAGCCATAGCCTTAAGCCTATTTACCCCCCTCCCCCCCTAAGGCCGGTCCTGTATAAAGTTCATAACATGCATAAACATTTCGGGATGATTTTGGCAGTCTCAGTAAGCTCTTAGTAGAACTCAAAATATTCTGTGCTTTCCACATGAGAGCAAATCCAACGTCCCTAAGTTCCACAGGATTCATTTAATCGAGTATTAAGGTCTGTCACTCACACAACATGCTTTACATCCATCAGTTTTAAGGGTGCCGATTGCATGTCTGACTCCAATATCGTCATGCAAAATTGCCTATTTGGTGACACGTTTCGTTCCTGTTTCAATTTGTCCGATAATGATACTTTTCAGTTTTTCGTGTCATTCAGTGAGGTTTGTCTGACAGGAACAGAGAATGGGATCAAAGGTCTCATTATTATTCTCTTTAAATCTTACAGAGATAGAGCGAAAATTTCTGTATGCACTGACTGTTGCTATCATTTACTTTAGACTCATCTGGACCTTGGTTTTACCGCACGTTCCAAATTACAAAAATTGCTACTCACTTAACATCTCAGGAACTTAAGGAGATTCTCCGTTTGTCTGCATTCTAATCTGGGGCTTTCTGTTTGACTTGTGAAGAGGCCAATAGCGGTACGTGGGATGCCGACTTTATAAAATGATAAATCTCCTTATCTAAAGACCCTTTGACAATCATTCTTGTGTGTTCGTAATTACTTTCTCTTGAGGTCTGAGCGTTTAATTGATTATGGCGCTTGTTAAATAGTTCAAGGTGGCAAATTGGCCCCTTCAGAAAAGTCCACATAAAAAGTAAAATCCTGCAAACTACAACGTGTACGTTAATTAAGGGGGGGGCGACCGAAAACGTGTCAAGAGTTGCGGGAAAGGCAATCCCGGTTTAATTAATGAGGGCGACGTCTGGGGTTGAATACTTCTTTACTGCCCTTAATCGGATCGGCCTCTTCAACCACTTTCTCCTTTGCTTTCGCCAACAACAATTTTTCAACAAGTACCCTCTAATTGCCGTATAGAGAAAAGCTCTACGGCAACATCCGGTGTCGTTAAGACGAATTTATGCCCTCGCTTTCAGCAGACTTAACGCAGATATTTTATTCCCTTTTTTTAGAGGGCGAGATAAAATTTAGCATTTTTTATATGGGCGTCATTAAAGTGCGCTTTTGTACAACTCAGTTTTATTGAGCCAATAAGGCACTGCCGGCATTAAAAGCGATATAGCTCCTTCTTTTATGCTTGCAAATCTGATTTTTAGCACCAGGGAGCGAAGCTGCAAATAAAAGAATACATAAAAGGATTTCTTCTAATTCAGAACGGTTATTTCACATCGGAACAGTTATTTCACTTTGGAACGGTTATTTCACTTCGGAACGGTTGCTTCATCGCATCGTCAGCATTTCGAAAATTAAATATTTAATTCCTCCCTGTACAGAGTGTTTCAAAAAGGCGGTGCTAAACTTGAAGCGGCTATAGAGGATATTGCAGTAGGTGATTTTTGCATATAAATCCCCAAACGAAGGTGAATCGTTTTGACTCTGGAGCCATTCTTGTCCGCAAATGTAATGCTTTTTCGTTGACACTAAAAATATCAATATTTAAGTAATTTTTATTAAAGATAAGGCAAAAATATAAAATTTATAATAATAGTTCTAAATGGTGACCCCTAGCTGCGTTACATAAATTTGTCAGCCAAATTATGGAATTGTGCATCCTTTATAGCATGTGCGGACCTTGCTACACGAAAAGACAGGCTGCCTCCCCTATCCCTAATAGTTCCTTGTGGGCGGTTACGAAGGTTCCATAGCCTAAGGACTTGATGTAATCCCAAAGGAAAAAATCTAGCGGGGTTAAATCAGGATTTTACGCTGGTCAGCTGATAAGTCGTTTTCCTTCCATCCATCGTCCACGAAATTGTAGGTTTAGATGATCCAGCACGCGGCAGACAAGATGTGCAAGTGCACCGTCATGTTGGAACCACATTCTGTTCTGTATCTCCATAGGAACGTTTCTATGGAGATAAGCAAAACTAGCTTTAACCTTTTCGATTTTTTATCATTTTTCTTTTTGATTATCAATTTTATTACTGTGCTGCTGAGGTTGACTTATATGTGTGTATTGTGTTGCCTTTGTATACCATTTAAATGACTAAATTTGAGAGAATTTCTTTGAAGCTCTGGATGCATGATATCAAGGCTGCTTCCAGGGTTCTTCTCAGGCTTTCTTCGTGTATCCCGGCACCATTAAAAAAATGATTACAGGACAGAACTCGGACCGGAACCTCGCAGATTGCCACCACATTAAATAATTTACTGAGAGCCCCAAAAGAAAATTTTGAATTCCAGAGAAAGCAAATTGTTTTATTCAAAATTTTTTAAATTGTAAAAAAAATGTAATAGGTTAAAAATACAGGATGATCGTTAAAAAATCTCAATTAAGCCTTGAAATATTAAAGGGTAAACTCATCTATTACCTGCAGTCAATCGGGTATGTTATTGTAAATCGCAAATGGCTCGATCAACGCCCTACGTGGGAACACCCCATGATAAAAAAAGTATCAACATTTTATGCGAAAAACGTATTATTGTATCAAAAAGGTTCCTATTGCCACCAGGGTCGGCTGTAACAAGTCTGGCGTCTTGGACGAAATTTCACATCACGACCCCCCCACCCCCAAGAAACACCACCGACCAAGAAAGTCCGTCGGCCGTCCTGATCTGCCTCCTTAAATCGATATCCCTCTCCCCATAAGGCCGATACTGATTGTCATAAAAACTTGACAATGGTTAGTTGACAATCATTTGGTTCTCTGCCAATCATCTTGGTGTCAAAAGGAGCGTCATCGAACACATCCAACAAATCACCATCACCCTCAAACCTTAAATTTTCAGTATAATGAGCCTCGAAGAACACAGTTCTTCACAGGATCGAGAATTTCCCTCTCCAGAGGACTCCGAACTTAATTTCAGATCTTCATCCAACACTAGCGCCTTGAATTTGCAAGAGGGGAACCTCAGTTCGTTTCACTTATTGCCCTTGTCGGGCTACAACCTTTCAATAGGATTCGAGGTTTGTTGCAAAAGGGCCGGATATGTGGTGCTAGTGATTCTGAGCATGCTGATTGGCATGGCTTACATATATTCGCATCCAGAAACTGGTTTAAGGCTCACATGGAAAAGGTCGATGAACAAGATGGTGAGTCAAGGCATTAAGTCTCTCCTAAGCGGGTCCGATTGGGTACCCAGGTCTAATATGGCCTAGATTCAAGCTTGGCATACTGCTAGTATTATGAGCTTGAAATTTGGATTTAATAGCGTTGGGTGTGATGTTTCAGAAACGTCTGTCTAAAACCATTCTTCCTTCGTTGAGGATTTCAAACAGTGGTGGCCTGTATCCGTACATTGAATGTAAAGTCAATATGACCCATCTAATTATCAAGCTGTTCTTTGAATAAATTGCATCCTCCCTGGCGCTTCGAGGTCTTATTTTAAACTTAAGAATCGGCTTAGGGCCAAATTCCGGACTAATCAAGACTTCTTATAACTTACAGTTTCGTGGTGAAAATGTGCTGTTTTCTTTGCTGCAGAATCAGCAAATCTGGCAAGTATTTCCCACAAATCTTGCCTCTGCAGTAATATCGCGCTGCAGGATTGAACGTATTGCTATGAATTGCGATATCTTTTTTGGGCATTGCGAGGGAGAGGAGATAATGAAGGGCATATATTCCGGGCCAATGTGTTCATGAACCCTTCAATCGAAGCTATATTTTGCTGCGTTCCCAATAATTCCTCGAAAGGATTCGAATCGGTCCTAGTTTAAGCACTAAACAATGCCCTCTTAAAAATGAATATTCTGTCTAGGATTCCAGATATTTCCATTATAATGCCGTTTTCGGAACATTAGAAACGAACGCTCCATTTTAGCGTTTTAATTAAAACTCGCATACAGAAACAATCTGAGTTTGCCGACCCGCAATATCAGGCAAAAAGCGTTTTGAATGCAGACACCGAATATTCATTTTCTGATTTAAATTTCTCTTTACATTGTATTCTTCAGGTCCACAAAAACTTTACATTTAACGTAAACAGGAGCAAATGCATTCCTGCGTGCACCATTTAGTACAGAAATCTTTGCAGTACAAAACACCGTCACCATATTATCAAGATTTTTTGACTAGTGCTTTTTCTAAATTTCGAGTAATTTGGAAAACAGAGAGGGAGGGAGGGGCAAATAAATCCCGCACCCTTCGCAAGCTTGAGAAAATGTAGGCAAACAAGGAGCGAAGGCAGCAGCAGGCGGTCATCGGTTAAGTAATTGGGATTGGAAGAACCGCATCCAGGCTCCGTAATTATTAGATGATTATTTGCGAGAGAAGGCCCTGGAGAACTTGGGCAAACATCTGGAGACCGGTAAAAACTCCCGCCTTCTGTTTAAATACTACTTTGGACTCCATTTAATAAAGCAGCTGCCTGATATATTTAGGGTTTCGCCTTAGTTCCTGAACAAAAAATTGTTTGCCGAACAAACAGAGAAGTGAACCTTAATGTATCCCGAATCTAATCCAATAGATTTTCTATTAAACTTTAAGTCAAGATAATGTAATGTTCT
Organism: Euwallacea similis; assembly: GCF_039881205.1. Taxonomy (NCBI): domain Eukaryota; kingdom Metazoa; phylum Arthropoda; class Insecta; order Coleoptera; family Curculionidae; genus Euwallacea; species Euwallacea similis. The sequence continues at coordinate 3,265,913 of NC_089616.1, read as the reverse complement.
ATAGACAAGTGGTGCTCTAGGGGAAGTCGCATTTTCTGGTTAAAAGGGAATTACGTAATTGACCGCTACCACTGATGCAATTTATCTGAAGAATTTTAGCTCGAGCAATTCCTTTCCGGAAAAACCAAATTAATAAAACATTAATGGCTTTTGAGCTTTAAAATGCTGGAGCAAATAAGTACGACTTCATCCAGATTTAAATCCGAATACAAAACCTGATACCCATTCCCCAGAAAAAATCACTTTTCTCCCCTAGTTTGGGGTATTTGTCTCGTATTACTCCTGGAAAGAACTTGTCCCAAATGCGTCTTTTTAAAAGAAGCTTTTAATTTTAATCTCCCGAATGCAAAACAGAATCGCGAGTTAGTCATTTATAACCTTTAATGGAACTGCCTGCAAAAACGGCTACACTTTAGAAGTATATTAACTGTGTGTTCCTTCTTTATTGCTGATGTTTTATTTGCCCTTCGTAAATAAATCCTGTCTCCATTTTCTCTTTTTTTTCGCTTTGAGGAAAATAATTATCCGTTTGCCGGCGGCCGGGAATATTGGAAAGTTTTCAAGGAGGAAAAAGTTGTCTCGTTACAGCAAAGAAAGTTGGAGATAATTTTAAGAGTGACTTATTTAGAGATTGATTTAGTCTCGAAATTAAGACTCACCCATGGGTGAATTTAAGTGAGGCGAAGGCCTAGACCCTCATAGAGTCATAATAACAACAAGTGCAAGACAAAGGGCTTCATCCTTCGGCCTCGTTTAAATAGCCTTACAAAGGTTTCCGCTGTTTTCGCACCGGCTCAAACTCAGGTGTTGAATTTAAGGTCTTAGCCCTTCATTCATTGTAACTCGTTCCAGATTTCCTCATTTACATTTTTAAGCTGACCATTTCTTGACAAATAGATGACGAAACCACTCTTTCTGCACGTCTAGCAACAAGTGCAAATGGATACCTAACCCAAGACAAACAAGCGCTCCCATTAATGTTTAGTGTTACTGTTATGGCTCTGCCATATCAGAGACCCTTTAGAACTATGTCTCGAAACTATCACCAGGAAAACACGTTCGGCCACTGAAATTGGATTAATCCCGCGAAACTCTGTTTACCATGAGATATGAGTTATTGTATACGGGGTTTCAGTTGGGAATTTTAACTGCCTAATAAAGCTTAATGTGTATGGGGACGATGTAGATATTTTGGTGTGATAAAAACTCATTAGATTGTTGCTGTGGACATTTATGAGCCGCAAAAAGCATGGACATCCAAGGCATTCCCAGGAGAGTTTGGCAATAACGGAGTAAAATAGCCTTGAACTGATAATGTGAACTTAAAATGGGATTCATAATTTTCAATCTGATGGCGATAATCCGGGGTGTAATGCAATTACTTTCCAATTTTAAGTTTTAACAGAGACGAAGTCAAGCGTTTTATATTCATGGGTAAAATAATTTCCCTTTTACCCTCCATGAATAAAGATCAGCATGGGCAAGATGAGGGGTATAAGGGAATTCTTGACAGAAAGGCGGCGAAATACTGTTTTATTTTCCTAACGCCATCTCTAATTTTATAAATGAAGTGCCGTGTTAATACCGACATCTTCACAACCTCTTCCCTCGTGTAACCATTTCTTTCCCAATATTTAAGGCACTTCCTAAATTCTAACGCAACTCAGTGCAACTTTAACGTGCTTTATGTTGTTTAAATTTTATGACAAATTGCTAAAGAACCATAAAAACACTCCATAAACTGTGCCTAATGCCCGGGAAAAATAACAACACATAAACTCAAAGGGCAAACTAAATTGGCTGTTTAGCATCGGCGAGTGGAAGTCCGCAAAATGTCACATGCAGGGTCAAAGGGTCCGAAATTGCCATTTCGGTCAGCAAGAAATTTTCCCATCCACTTCAAAGAGCTGAATGTAAATCTCAATTACTTGGTAATAATGATTGGGCAATTGTTTGTTTCGCCGGATATGAAGGAAGACGAGGCCCTTTTCCTTCGGGACATGCGGTTACCTTGGCTACTATTAAATTCACTTCTTTAACAAGAGTTTACCTCCAGTGGTTTGATAATATATAAGCAATGAATCTCCTGCGCCTGTTGAATGTGAATAAACCATCAATGGTGGAAAGGGTCGATGTTGCCCTTTCTTTAAACCTAAGCTGACCCGAGGCCTTAAGCAAGTTTCGAGGTGTTTGAACATACGTCAACAAGGGCTAATCATAATGAAAATGGTCTCTCCCAATAAATAATGCCCTTTATGAGCGAACCTTCAGGGTGAAATTAACTCATTCGAGCGACCCAGGGGGGAATGTAATTTGCCCAGGAATCCCCCAAAAAATGCAAATTCTTGACGCAATGGCGAACGACTCATATCCGATAGAACTTTATTACTTTCGATTTGGAGATTTCAGGGAAATTTACCCCTTTAAGGTCTGAACTAACCGAAGCTTTCCTTCAAGAGATACCGTCCATCAACCACAGATCTTTCTTGTCGATTGTCTTATCCCGCAAGTCAACACGACCTTAAATCAGTCAAGATGTCAAGGTGGGTAAACTGCGGCTCTCAGGGCTTTCGAGGGATGCGAATTGAATTATTTTGTTTGAGAAAAACCGTAGTTTTATTTTTAGGACATTAAGAGAACATCATAAAGGGGCACATAAAAAAAAGCCATATCCGAAAACTCTCCATTCCCCGTAGGGCATTGTGTGTTGAAATACGTTCTTTCATTCGAATGCCTTTTATACATTTTCGAGTCATATTCTTCCGATTTGTTTTTTATTACATGATACTCTTTTCGCGGCACAAAGAAGCATTGTTGGGAATCCATAGCTCTTAAGGGGAAAAGTCATTCTGGGATTTTAATTATTAGGCAGTCGAGAACAGAGAGAGTTCCTTTCTTAGTAGCATGGAAACGGCGCCATTTTGGATATCTAATTTTCAGAGAACAATACACGTGCCCTGAGGATAAAAATCCTTGTTAATGTTTAATCGGGGGTTATAAACATCTGCCAGAATTTATCGATTCACTTCCAGGATTTTCGTCGACTCAGACATGTCTCTATATATCAGTTTATTTGAGTCTGATTGTTCGTAACCGGATCTAGACAAATATTTGAGCTGTACTTCACGGTTTCAATTAATTTCAAAGAAAGGAAGTTAATTAATTTACTATTATTGTGCCAAACCAATCGCGTATTAGGTGCGTTTGCTCGGGGCTCTCAAGGAAGGCACAATTCACTCTTAAAAGAATCTCTTGAGGTTTTGCAGTAGTTAACTAAAATAAATTATTTTGCCAAAAACATCTCATCATCGTGAATATAAACATGTTAGCCACGTCATTTCCTGGCAACTCTGCGGGTGGTGCAAATACGGAATACAAATACACACATTGTTCACTTCATTTTAACACCCCTTTGAAACCGGGGTTCCCTTGTCACGTGCATGTTTCCGAATATTAATTAAATTGCCAATTGCGAACAATAGAATGGCACATCATTACATGACGGGGAAAAACGCCAACTATGTCCAGGCTTATCAAAAACGTAAAACGCGATTTTACAGGGGGTTTAGAGTGTTTGAGGGCAAAAAGTCCTTTTCCTGCAGATTCGGAATAAAACCGGATTATGGGATTGCGTCATAAGCTTCTTTTATTTGATTCTAATTTAAAGTAACTGGATTACTGCTGGTGCTCCCGTTCTGACGTGGGACTCATTTCCACTACAATCCTTTTAATAGGATAAGAATTTCCGGCTCTAGATGGAGAAGTTAAGGGAACACTGGGATTTGCTAGTGGTCCAAAGTAGGGAGAAACGACATAAATAATTGAGAAAAACACTGGAGTTTCTCGACATTGCAGACAGAATGGCGGAGGACAGGTTCGTGTAAAATGTCTCCGACATTCTCGACAGAATGGTGGAGGAACTGTTCACGTAAAATGTTTTCGACACTCTGGATCGAATGACGGAAGAATTATTAAGGTAAAATTTCTCACTATTTTGAGCACTACATTTCGATTTTTATATAGGCCCTTACGCCTCAGTAGGGGCGGTCCAAATACCTAAGACGAATGGAGATGAAAATGTTACTGAATAAGCAATTTTGTTTGGGAAAAGGCGGAAAAATCAAATCATTTTTATAGGGGCACACGTTGTTATTAGTTTAGGAAATGATTTCGCTCTCGGAGAGCGCTTGTGAAGTAAATAAGGCGAAACAGATGCCGAAATAAGATGCAGCCGATCCGGCGTTATTTGATTTCGGAGTGAAGTTTGTATTAGAGCGATTTGCTTTCATTGTAAATGAAATCTATACTGGATAAATATATGATTGAAAGACGCCGAAGGAGAGGGTTCAACAGCCCCCCGTGTCTGTGCATCCCTAATAAGCAGCCGCATTCAACAAATTTAATACATATTTATTAAACTATCAAGAAAAACCTCTAGAGCGTGTATTCCACGTAAATCCCGCAGAAGCCGTCTCGCATATTTTCCGTTTGAGTAAATGCCAAAGCTGCTGGAAGTAGATGGGGATTTAATTACGAATATTACGATATATACTACGTTATAATTACGGGAATCTATATAGATTTAGTCGGCCGTATTACGATATTAAACCCCGTCTTCATCCCTTAATGTATTATTATGATCAGCAACAAACTTTTGCCCCACAGCATGTGTTCCAGAATTCGGGACCATCAAGATTAACCCTACAGTTAAGTTCTGGAGCAATTGACTACAATCCTTAAAATCCTCCCATGAACTTGAAACTGGCTGCCTAAGGCTCGGTTTTTCTAACCAACTCCTGGGAACTTTGCCGATAAAATAATCCGAACTGACCGCATCATGGAGGTTCTAGTGCTGTTCTGAAAGCCCAACGTGCCTAATGATACCTTCAAAGCGCTCGTTTATGCTTAATTTTTCTCCGAAAAAATTGTGGTAAGTTCAGGGCATTTTCTCCCCAAAATGGACCCATATCCGTTGAGGTGGTAACAGCCTCTAAAGTTCTTCAATTTCTCTTTACTGCGGTGTCAGACTGGAAAATAAATCTCTTGATAATGGAACACAGTCTTTATTGCGCCAAGGCGTATATTATCCCCATTTGAAGTTTATTGCTGTACTTTCCTAATATCAGACGATCCAGGTCTTGACCCGGGACAAAATTTACGAGCTTCCTAATTGCCGGAAAACAAAAATTCGAAAATGTCGTAAACGGCGAAAATTAATAAAGCAAGGAGAAAATCCCGGTTCCTTAATTTGAATGGATGGTGGAAGAAAGGGCGTGGTACAGCGAAGCTCGCGAAGGAATTTAGCTTTGTAAATATTAAAATGTGAGCACCGGCAATATGAGCTTTGATCTCTCAGGATTTCTATACGTCGAAATGTAATCTAATTTTGATATATTAATTTTTTCCCTTCTTCGTGGAACCTCCCCTTTGTATAATATGATCAAAAACGCCATGAATGCGCATCAGCCAATTTAAAATTGAGATGTGCCATCGGTATCTAATAAACAATCACCGAAAAGGGGATAATATATTCCGGAAAAGCTCTTCATTAATAATACAGTTTAATCCTGTCTCTGGAAAAAATCGGCAGGTGGTGAGGTGGAGTGGATAACAAAAGCTCTTTAGCATATCAAACGAAGGCGGCACCAAAGAGGATTAAAACTCGGAATTTTCAAAAGAAAAATCGCGGAACCTTCGGAGTGCGCGAAATGAAGCATACGGAATCACTCATAAATATTCCATTCCGTTGGAAGTGTTTGAGCTTTAGTTATGAGTGCTAATATAGGGTGTTCCATTAAGACCGGTTGTTTTAAAAATCGAAAAAAACGCAGTGTTTATTTGAACAGTTCAGACGTTTTTATTGTACTAAAAAATGATTCGTTCGTATTGTAATATTTCTATATGTGTTATTTGTATTGTAATAAAAAGTATGGAAATCGAGGTTATTGTTGGAGCACAATACTCGATAAATGGCCTCCTCGCGACTAATGGCACTCACTGATTTTTTGACGAAATTTCCGATTACGTTTCGGCACAGCGACGATTCAATTTCACCAAAGGCGCATTGAATCTCGTCTTTCGGTTCAAGAGTTGTTCATGAATTATCGGTCTACACTCTCTCTTGCAAAAAACGCCGGAAAAAAAATTCAACAGCGTCAAATCGCACGATCGCGGGGGCCACATCACATCGCCGCGGCGCGATATAATTGTCGTTCGAAGTTTCGCCTTCAACAATTCCATTGTTTCGTCTGCTGTGTGGCAGGTTGCGCCGTCCTGTTGAAACCACACGTCTGCGAGGGCCATTCCAGCATTTTGTGCCCGTTCAGAAAATGGTGTAAAATTAAAAAATATGTATAGGGGTCCTCGAAATATGGGCAGAAAACTGAGAACTGTGATTTTCGAAAATCATAAATTATGAGTAACCGTTTGAGTAAATTCAAAGAAATTTGGCAATTCTCTATTATCGACAACTGCCAATAAAATGGTATTTTCAGAATTTTTCCAAGTTTTCTAGATTTCGAACAATAATATCCAACTTCTTTATTTCTTATGGATATTGGATTTTAGTGACGTCAAATAGGCAATCGAAAAAATCCTATCTTCTGCGGGAGATATTTGAAAATGCAGAAGTTCGTGTTTGAGTAAAAAATAAATTAATCTCCCCATTATCACTCAAGTTAGTATCAATATCGACTTCCTCCTTCATTAAATCTTTATGGACCCCAATGCCAATGCTATTCTGCTCTAAATGGTTCCAATTTAAAGGCAATTCGGATATTTTGAAATTACTTTGTAAATTGAAATGTGCAGCTATTTCTCTTATTAGTTGCGCCTCGAAGTCCTTTTTTATCGGTTTCAAGCTATAGCGTTCCTCCTCGAATACGCAGGATGGTAGGATAACTGCCCCTACCCTTAAGGTGCAGTTTGAAGCCATGCTGGCAGGCTGCGCGTTAACAAGTTAAACCCGAAGTTGTGATTCTGAAATATGTACGACCGTTCTTCACTGCGAAGCATCCGATATTTCAGTGAAAATCTGGATTTTTCCCGCAGTTCGAGGTCAGATCTCAATGACCCCCATAGTAGGCGCTCTCCAGATCTCCGGCGCTTTTGATCAGCCTTAGCGGCACGCTGCTTAAATACCCATTTTGCCATAAGATCTGGAAGGGGAGGCGATGTCCTCGTCTTCTAACTAAAAATCCACTAGAACTTCTATGTGTATGCAGGCAGCTTTGTTGAAATGTTACGCCTCTACATAAAAGACGCCTTTAGATACCCGATTTAATTACTCCATAAGTATGCAAGATGAATCCGAATAGCTCCAATAACTCACTCGGAGGGTCCCTGAGTCGTTACTTTTGATATACGACGCCTGGTTAATTAAGTCTATGAAACCCTGATGGTTAAAAATCCTGCAGAATCCAGCTCTGCAGCGAATCGGGAGCTACGCAACACATTTTAATCAAATAATCGATGGATCTAATTTAGAGCCAGGCAAGTACGAATTGACACAACAATCACACTCGCGTTTGTCTGTTTTGGCAACCATGGTCATTTTGCAGCGAAAGGGGTTGAGCAAATACACACGTGTCCCTAACGTGATTTAGAACCCTGCAGAGCCAGTTTGAATGCCAATCAAATGCTTGGATGAACTGGGGAGATATGGGGACGTGTCCTAGAACGCTCTTTTTCGAGAAAAAAACTAAAAACATGTCAAAAATATACATATACAGGGTGTCCCAGAAACAATAGTGCCACCGAGCATTGAGTGCTAAGCTTGCCTCATACCAAAGGCACTTTATTCTCGTCCAACTGGGTGCCAGAGCTATTTTTAATGCTGTATATTACAGACTTGAAGTTTCTCTTAGGAGAGTTTTTGCGCACGACAAATAAGCTAGCTGATAGATGCAGCGATCTGTGCCTGTGATAACTTGAATATTTTTACGAATTCTTATACTATTTTCCATCAAAAGAGATGCTGCAAGAACTCGTACCTCTAACGGTTTTCGAGCTGTTTTTAATCAAGTGACCGTGTGAAGCTCCCCTAAAAAAATCGAACGAGTTCAAGTCGGGACTTCGCGGTGACCACAGATGTGGAAAATTCATATTCGACAACCCTTACAAGGAGAAGGAACGTCATCTTGCACAGACCCAATGAGGCTGGAGGAGCTTCCTCCAAAACTAGAGATAAATCGATTCTCAAGGAGCTCAGGTACCGTTTCCCCTTTGGGCTGGCCGGAAATTTGACTGGTCTTAAAGTCATATCTCCCAAAATGCTCTATATTTTCCGATATCGAACAAATATTTCAATGATAAAATAATGTCAATTTTCTGTTCCTGCGGCTGAAAAGGTAATTTTAGGGCCATCAAACTAGCCCAGAGGAGTGTACAAGTTTTAATATGCATTAAAAAACTCATAACCAATTCGTGTCAAACTAGAAGTGGGAAAAAGTCCGTAGGACTAAAGAAATGCTCGATCGTATATTATACAGGGTGCCCGTTTTACGAGCCCCACCAATGGGACTTCCGTTACCTTAAGGGATGCGTGGTCCCACTACACACATTAACTGAAAATTCGTGTCGAAAGTGATGTTCTCTCATTAAATGAGGATTTTCTGTGTTGTAAGAATGGCTGTTTCGTCAATTAAATATGTCTCTACTTGTAAATGTTGTCTCGCCGGGGAACAATATTTTATTGAAGAGGTATAAAACTCCATGGAAACAGTTTCTCTTTCCGTAGAAATTTAGAAATTGATGATTTGCTGACCCCTGTCACTTCAAACATATGTGTAATGCTAGTCTCTGGATCGTCCAGTATTCACACAAGATTTCCTCTTCTCGATTCACAGTGAAAATTTTTATAAATTCAGGTTCGCCTCGTCAGGAGTAATACTTTGCGGCAGCTCCTAATGGAAGAAAAGAGCCACCCGAGGTGTTTTAGTGGGTAGACACCTGGAGCTACACTTACCTACATCATATTTAGTCACAATAAATCTGAACGTGGATGAAAAGTATGGGGTGTACGCGGAGGACAGGGAATCGAGGATGCTGGTCAGAAAGCAGATGATCGTGGCGAGAAAAGACCGATGGCTGGCATACAACGGCTGGACTAAGACATTCATAGCCTCAATTAAAGGATCGATTGATAGAAAATGAGGAGATGTAGAATATTACTCGACACAGGCTCTCACCGGAGTATTCAGCACCTATCTATACAGGATAGACTAAAGCGAGGATTAGAGATGTTGATTTTGTGGTGATAGAGACGATACGGAACATATAGTATTTCAGTCAAGTCTCTTGAAGAAGAGCCAGAAAAAATTTGGGGAAATAGAGCTGCAACAGAAAATATCGCTCGTCTGCTGCTGAGAAGTGAGAATGGCTGGATGGCTGTGACGAGAATGTTAAAAGAAGCCATGAGAGCAAGAGAGAATGCGCAAACAAACGAATTCCTAGGAGATATAAAAGAGAGAAAATAACCCCCCAACCCCTCTCCTAGGGCGATACTTTCCAGCAGTTCTATGGGGGGGGGGGGGGGGGGGGTAGAAAGAATAAGTGAGTATTATACAAGATTAGCACTGAGTCTCACTACATCACATCTCCAACCACGACTTGGGATGTGTAAATGTATTTTTCTCTCACCTTGTAAAAAGATCCAGGGTGAACAGAGAGAAGGAATTTAGTTGTTCGGTATCTCAAGGGATATTTTCGTCATATTTTTTGACCGCGAATACGTGGTTGAATTTATGGCACTACGTTGAGAGACACCGTGTGTTTTAATAAAATAATAAATTACGTTTATTTTGTCGCAATTTTTACAGAGCTAGATTTTGCTTTGCGTCCTTTTACAGTACATTCTAGTATTATTGTTCCTGCCGCCTGGATTACTTTGGTTATCTAATAATTCGCTTTCGTTACGATAAAACTCATTATTTTCAACATGCGAAAATTCACTATGGATGTCGGTGACATTTTTCAAAAACACAGACCTTTCGTTTTGCCATTTCTGGAGCCTGGCGATAATTATAAAAATAAATTGACAGTAACGATGGGACATTTCTCTCTGTATTAGTGTATTTAGCTTTCTTACCAAAGCATATAGTTTTGAATTTCTCAGCATCCAAAGAAATGTTTCTTTCCAGTATTCTCAACATTTCAGAACCGCCACAACTCAAAATTGAATCAACGACTGCCGTCACATTTGCTTGTCATTGCCACCCGCATATCATTTGTTTTGATCGTGTCGCAATTGCGCAATTTATTGCGACTGCGCAAAACTCAGTCCACCACGGAGAGAAATGCCATTTTGACTGGTTTGGCGTAAGTGCAAATGGGGGTCAGAGACTTTTTGATTTTGGACAAAAAGTGAAATTAACCATCTGATATTATTCATTTAATTATCGCTCCAGTCGTCATGAAATCGTTTTAAAAAAATTAAGGTAAAGTAGGAATTTGAAAATAAAAGTATAAAAAGTGTAATTTCAAAAGGTAAGGCAAATTTGGTGTAAAGTTAATTTGAGGCGCCCATTTTTTACGATTTTTTTCGCTCGCAAATCGGCGTTCTAATGACAAAGCATCAAAACAATTAAAAAACGTTGGAGGGATTGATTTAACACGATAATAGAGCCTTAACAGACCCGCAAAAAAACCACTGAGATGATTGAATAAACCTTCAGCTTTGTTTCTGGATTTGTTCTTTGAGGTCCTTTGTGTTTCCGTCACGTTTCGTAAACAACGGGAAAATAAGAAACAAGTAAACTTAAATCAATTCTTCTTCGAGTTTTAACGTTTCAACGCGGATATTTCTCCAAATAACAAAAAAGGGATAGCTGAGCTGGTATTTTTTCAGGGATGTGTTTGCGTGGCCTGAATTGGCAATAATTGAACATTCGAGTCTGCGACAACAGGAGATTTCCTAGACATGGAGGTATAAAGGCCCCGAAGGCCATCATTAAAACTACATTATCGCTTAGTGCACAGTTTCCAGGAAGAACATAAAACGTAGAGGAGCCCCAGGCAAACCTTTAGCTCTGATTAAAATTTATTCACAAAAGGTAGGTAGTTCGGGGAGGAACTAACCACATAAAATTTCCGAACGTTTTCATTCGGAGTCCATTACGAAAATTGTGTATGAGGGAGAGATAAGGTCTGGTTTTCTTAAAAATTCACAACAGACTAAAACGTAAGCCGTTAATTTTCGGCTAAAGTTTGTCCCCAGGTCGTCGTTAAATTACGTACTGTTAAATCCCGGTGGCCTAACAAGAAGCAAACTTTTCGGTTAAGCCCCCAAAAAACAATTAATTAAAAATAATTACTTATCAAAAGACAGAAAAACTACATTCAAACGAAAATCCCGTGAAATCCACTTAGTTAACATTTAATTACTTTTGCGGCTAAGCTCTCGTCTTTCCCTTGCTGGGAAAATTCGAGGGGAAATTAAAATTTTAACTGTGAAATTTTAAGACGAGACTTACTCCAATGGCTTTCACCTTTTAAGAAGTCTGCCGATTTTTAATATTCGTCTCTTTGCAGTCGACACACGGAAACTCGCAGCAGTAGCACATGGAAACCCTCCAAGCTCCCCCTCTTGCCGAAAAACTCACCTTTATTTAATTTAACTTTCATTTCAAAATGTGTGCGTGTAACATGTGTCAGTTTTGTTGTCCAGAGAACGGCTCACCCTCAGGTCCGACTTGCCTCCCCTAATTGGCCGCTCTGATGAACCCTTCCCAATTTGTCAGGATCAAATAATATTTTCTAAAACGTAAGCCCTCTATTATTGTTTCGGTAATGATGAAAAGAGCGTAAGCCCAAGAAATTTCGCAATATACAGGGTGTAACGTGTCGTCCTGGAGATGTTTCAGGGCAATGGTGCTCTGCAAAATAATTTCAAAAAATGCGAATAGACCCACGGTCAAAAGGGCGCCGATTAACCATGATTGATTGGTTCGATATTAAGGGATCACATTTTTCTCACATTTTGCGCTTTTCTCACGTATGCTTTAAATTTTTTAAATTTCGAACACCTACATATTTTCGAAGCAAAAAGTAAAACTTCCAGTCCTGTTGAATAAGGTACCAATTCTTTGCAGAACCCAATTGTGGTTCGTGCATGATAGTGCGCCAGCCCATTTCAGTATGAAACTGAGAGAGTTCCTGAATCAACGTCTCAAAACCGTTGAATAGATCAAAGGGGACCTCAGCCGTGCTCTTCTAGATCCCCTGACTTGAATACTCTGGACTTTTTTTGGAGACACTTGAAATCATTGGTGTATCAGATCTCAATTGTAACAAAAGTGGAATTGCGAAAAAATAGTGAATTCCTGCAATATCATCCACAATGCTTTTGGAATACTCGAGAGAGTTCGTTGGTCTATGAAGCAAAGACTAGAGTCCTGCATCTCAGTAAGAGGCGGACATTTTCAACAGTTTTTATCATTTTTATTTAAAGAAATTTGACGAAATACTGCAAATTGCTTCAGATAGTTGATAACTGAACCGGATTATTATTTATCTTCCTTACTTTCTTCACATTCTGAATTTACATGAATAAATACTTTTTAAAGTTCTACGAAAATATTGATAAAGACGAAAAAGTTGAAGAATTGAAAAAGAAATATAAATTTGATATCAGAGTCCATACAAAATGCTCCAAAAAAGATGCAAAGCGTAAAATAATACATGACCCAAAAAACATAACAACGTGTATATGGCTACCTACGGTTTTAACATTTTAATATATAAAGTCTTAAAGAAGCAGAACAACGCTATGAGAAAAAATGTGAAACTTTGCCACCTTGTGCATTGAAAATGGTGCTTTGTTGACCACGGGCCTATTAGCATTTTTTTCAATTATTTTGCCAAGTACTATCGGGCCCTGAAATATCTCCATGATGATATGTTACACCCTGTACAAAGTGGACCGTATCAGAACTTCATTAAACTAAAGCTCAGATCAAAGGCTTTCGATATGATCCTTAATTAGGCCAGTCCCCATAAGGGATTACTCATCTGTGGTCATATCAAATCTTTTTATATGTATTCGATACTTTTATGAAATCAAGCATAAAACCCATCTCTCGTTTCTTTGATCTATAAGATACTCCTGCTTCCTTTGTAGGTGTACTTTGCAACACACACAATGACCAAATCCCTTATTATCCTTCATACCGCTGGCGGAAAAGAAATGTTACGCTTTGAGTTTGCGTAAATAACGGCCAACATATGCGACAAAAGGGCTGAAAGATCCTTCCCGCTCTCTTTCTATTTTGTGCTTATTAGATACCTAAAAATTGGAAATAAATATCCTCTAAGATCACGCTACATTTCACCCCTAAATGCTCGAATGACCCCGTAGCATGCATGCCTAATTTGTTTTCGCGTGGCTCTACTACCCCATTTCGGTTATTATCCCGAAGCAATAAGGGTGAATTTCGAATGTCGATTCGTAAAAATCCGCATGCAAATCACTTGTATTAATAAACATCCCCGTAATGGGGCTTTTAAGGCATGAATGGCTTCGGTACGGATACTCAAGTACGGTCGAAAGGTTTTAGTTGGTGGTGAGTTGTTTTAGGGGGGGAAATAATCATAAGTTTGAATTTTCTTAATTATACAGATTGCTTTATAACCAAGTTAAGAATTAAGGCCCCACGGCATTAAAAGGAGGTAATAAAATAATATCTCCCCGAAGGGAGGACTTTAATAACCCAAAGAAATACAAATTGGACAATTAGGGCAATTTATTAATGAGAATTCCCGATATGATCGTTTTATTACCTACCCCCGGAAAATAAGCGTATAATTTTTGACAATAAAAATTTTAATTACCTACAGTTGTGTATGGTAATAAATTCATGGAATAGACGCTCAAATTGGGTCTAATACGTCAGCTATTCAGAGACTAGAAAGGGCCCTTTATTGTGGCAAAGCAAATCTCTCAATATTGCGTTGTAAAGGCTTTAACCCCCAGTCTTATTAACAACAGTACTTGAGGAAAATTCAATTGGCAGGCTTTAGTTACATATTAGATTACCTGTGGAATCATACTGTGTACTTTTCACAAGGGCATTTTCGAGGGGTTAAATGAAACTGATATCCCCTCCTTCGCCCCAACCATAAACTTGGCACAAACGACTATTCATGCCCTCTTAAAACACACCAAAAACATAAAATTTGGCAGACTAAATGTGTCGTCAATAAAGAAAATTAAATCTCCTTCTTCACTACGTCAAGAAAACTTAATCCTCACCTCTACTAACACCGAAGTGGACTCGACTCATCTAAAATAATTCAAACAGGCTCAGATGCATAATTCCTACCCCCTCAAAACAAAGGCTGCCCCCATAAATCTCTAATCACACATATGAGTCTGCGTCAGAAATCATCAAATCGGAAAATCTCCTCAATAGGGGTCAATTCTTAGATTTTGTCGGCACCAATAAAATAATGCAAAATAACGCCTTCTAGAGGGATTCTTCACCCCTCGAAATTCATCCCCACAGTGATTAACTTCAGGGCTTTCATCTGAAAACGTTTCATTTGAACAGTAATATCTGGGAAACGGCGGCAGGTATCAATTTTGGGTTTTTATTAATTGAAAATGTATTTGTTTGTGCCGCTATTAAAAAAGTTTCAATTAGTAAAAATATAAAAAGCATCAATATTTCATCAATCATCAAAATACATAGTCATTCGCCTTTGTATCAAGAAAAATGAATCCTCCCCTCTATCACTCATAAAACAAACTTAATTCTCTCGAAATGAACAATTTGTTCCATCATGAAATAAAAAATTCCCACATTAAACCGTTAATCAGAGCTTATATATGAATCTGTGTCAAAAAACGTTAATTTAGCCAAAGGCACGTATCGCGTTTTCGTCCTTGAAACCTGCTTCAATGAATCATTTATTAAACGCACATGAATGATTGAACGTTTTGAAGCAAGTCACAGATTTTTAAATTCTTCTCGAAAACTTTACTGGGATTTTCTTTTCGAAGATCTTCTCAGACCTTCAATTCTCTCAAATCATATATGCAAAGAAAAATCATTTAGTTTGGGAGCTGCAGGTAAAAATTGAAAATTAAATAAATATCGAAAGACGAGGGCATAAATCGTTGGAACAAATTATATATTTTAAAAATGTGTAATCAGAAACAAGAAAAAAAACGTCCGAATTCACCCTAAAAATGACCCAAGTTTCGTCTGCATACCTTTCATTTAAATGATAAATTCTGGCAAACTATCAGAATTATAGTTTCAGACTTTTTGTCATCGAAATTAGAAAGAAAATACGCATTTTTCACCGTTTAACAGAAATTAGAAATAAGATTCCAAAAATGACTGCTAGCTAAAAGCAGGTATCATAGTTCCATTTCCTGCTACTCCTCCTTCGTCATCGTGTCAAGAAACTAAATTTGGGTCGTAAATGCCAAATTTTTAATTTTCAATACCCCTATTAGCAATGGCCATAAAACCTGTAATAAAATCTGCAAACCAAGGTTTTAAAGGGTAGGCAGCGTTCATGCAAAGGGCAATAATTTCCCAATTTCCCATTCATTGCACGCCACCCAAATTGCGATTTACATTCCGTGTTTTCGAAGGTCGAACCTCCCCTTGTATAGTGTGGAGCCATCAACAGGGGATAAAAATATATAACTGGGGTAGTAGCGTCATCGAAGGAAGTATATAAGGGGGGCTCGAAGAATCTATAACATAGTGTTCCAGATGGTTCTTTATGGCGGAGGTTTAGCTGCGTATATTTCTAATGGTAAAAGATGTTTTTTCGTCAATTTGGGTATTCACATAATGAAAATTTAATTGCGGAAAATGGGAAAAAAGTGCTAATGGAGCGTGATGGTGTTGGGAAATAAAAAGTCCATTTAATCCTATTCCACATTAATAAATAGGCACCGTTAAAAGCTTTCCTCGGCAATCGGCTTAGTTTATCGATGCGACTAAGTGGACATAAATAAAACTACTCCATCTTTAACTATTAACGAAAGAAATTTTAAAGCATTTTCTACCTCCAAGAGGAATTTTGTCTAATAAAATCATGAACCCTAATTAGTTTAAACATAAGGGATGGGGGATTAAAGCCCAATTTAGTGTGGGCCACACGAAAAGTTTCGCAGTATTTTCAGCTTTACACGATGTTTATCCCGGTAATTATTTAATTTAATCTCTTTAAAGCTTAAACACTAAGTAAGGTCTAATGGAGGAGGTAGATGGTAAGATCGAGATTTTTTTCTTAGTCAAAAAATCGTCCACCATTCCATCAAGAAACCGCACAAAAAACTCCTTTAAAATAATTTTATAAATATCATCGTAACCTGATTAGTAGATAATTCTCTCGAATCCCCGACATTCCAGTCCCTTATCTCCAATCCCTTTATAGGATTTTCAAAAGGACTTCCACATATCTGTTGTAGGGCTATTAATTCTCTATACGTCAAGCGAGTGTAATTATTACCCCTGTGCGTGGGGGCAGCGAATTGAAATTTAATTTTGGGGTCCTGTTTTGCTCTAATATGTCTTCTCCACCGCACACTAAATAATGGAGGATTTCCAGGTGAGGATGAGGCTTACGCGGACAGAAATGTCTCAGATTTATTATGAACGAAGGGGTTTCCGCCCCGCTGAGCTCGGTTTAGCTTTTTAAGGAACTAGTCATATGCAAATTAATTCCCAGTTATTGTCCCTCTCAGTTTCCCGTTTCATAGGTATTTGGGGGTGAGGGTTGAACTTGCGAGTGGGTCAGGAGAGAGTTTAAGCAGAGTTGAAATCGCTATAATATTCTTGACAAAATTGTGAATGGCTTTTCGGTAAATACGTTACCTAAAGTTAGTCTGAGATTGACAACAAAACAAAGAGGGCTCGTTAAGAAAATAGCGTTAATACTCCCTTTACATACAGTAATCTCCTCGCCTAGGTAATTTGCAAGTTAGTCTATTCGGCAAATTTGGGATGTTGTGAAACACAACAAACTTAAGGGGCCCTCACATGAACCTCCCTTTCAGCCTATAAAATGACACTTTTCCTTAAGGCATAGAGGAGTAAATTGAGCTCTATTATAACCCTAGTCAAATATTTGAAAACCTGTTTATGCGCTGCAGTGATGGAAGGTTTTAGAGCCTCTGTCGGTTTCAGAGCCTCTGTCGGTTCGCCTCTCCCGTCAAAAGTAAACATAAACGATAATTCCATTAAGAAATGAACTGAGCTGGCTTTTAAAGAGAAACTGCTTGGCGTATGTAATTTGTAAGTCAAATAAATGTTGTTAGTTTTAACTCGATCAACACACGAGAGAATTCAACTGAATTTTCCTGCAGGACCACTCAACTGAACACGCATATGCTAATTTTCTCGAATATGTTTCGGGATTATGGAGTTATTTTATGAGCTGTAATAACAAAAACTGCTAGTTATCTAGAGGAAGTTGGATGGATAAAGTTCGTGGTTAGATAGCTCTACTTTGGAATAACATGTTATTCAAAACCACATAGTATAAAATACCAAATACAGTCGTGTGAACGAACCAACAAGCATGAAATCCCTAATTATCCTCGGTTTCTTAGGCTTAGCTGCTTTTTCAACTAAAGCCCGGAACATACCCGAGGGTTATTACTATGGAGGTGAGGCCATTGTGACCAAATGGCCTACTACAACAACAGCCAAACCTTTACCAAATCAAAACCATGATACCAAAGATCCTGGATGGCTGGTAAGTTACCTCTTATATCCAGTATTTCTACGAGTCCATTGCTGTGTCTGCAGAGGCAGTTACTCCTCCAATTTGGAAAAATGGCCTCAAAAATTGGAAACTCCATGGGTGGGCACGCGAATAAAATAACTGCAGCTCTGGATAAGGTTTGTGAAGTGGTCAAAACAGTGATTCCTCTGTTGGCTGCAGTGTGTCATGTAGGGGAATTTGGTTTCTGTGCTGCAACCAATGAGGCTCCGGTAAAACTGGCGGAGGCTATGAATCCCAATAACCTGGATTTGGACAGTCTGGATTAGAGGAAAGACGCAGAGTGAAAATTCCGCCATCATATTGTCCAGAAACTTTAGTTATCCGTTGAAAAACTATTATAATTTGCTTATTGTTTTATTGCATTAAAGAGATTAAGAAGTGTTTCTAGAGATGATTTACAACTATCATGATTATAAATTTTAGAAAAATAATCTTCCTCTACCTAGGACATTAAAATAGCTCAGTGGGAAGGTGCTCTCGCCATTTTGTCCAAAAATAGCCATTTTTCAAATAAAATCTTGTAATATATGGAAACAATTCGAACATTTTGTTATTGATATAATTTTGGATTATTTTATATGTAATATTTTGAAATACAAAGGTTTTTTTTAATATTTTCTATTTGTCAATTGTCTTTATAGTATTAGAATATCGGTATAAAACACATATAATTAATGATATTAATAGATGCTAACTCTAAGGCTTTAAATTCAAATTCGCCATCCTCCATTTCCTGGAAACCCAGGACGTCCGTTCTTGGCATTTTGCTCATTCTGTCCGTTAAATAAATTCTGTAACAAAAACCAAATTAATTATTTTTTGCCCGCACTCCCCTCAAGATATTTCTTTAACTAAATTTTAGGCAGATTGATGTAAACTTACCTTAAAAAAACTCTTAATCACGTCAATGGTACACTCACCGCTACTAATTAAAAATGCGCACATAAAAGCAACAATGAGCAGAATAAGGAAGCGAGATTCCATTTTTAAACAATTTTGCTGAAGTCTGCTTTAGATCTTGCAAAATGCTTTGTGACGGATTATGAAGGCAGTGGAGCATAATTTATACCAAAAACTTCTATTTGCTTTGGTATGTTAATAGCCTTTCAAACCCCATTTTCCCTCGAAGTGCTAAAAACCAAGTGGTAGATATGATTTAACGACAGGAATTTTATGTGAAAACAAATTACAAGTTATTTGCTGGTTGTAAATTTTCGTATTTTAAGGAGCGGAGCCTAAGTGCAAATAAAACCAACAGAAATCGTTACTAATCTAGAGTATATTAAAATTTAAAAAAATACATAATATGTCTTCACAAATAAATAATAATCCTGATAGGTAATTCCTCCTAAGTTTCGGCTTATCTCCCAACCAACCCGGCTTGAGCCGCCACTCCTGCATATCCAGCCACAACATCTAGGTTTTCACGAGCCCTATCCCTCACTCTCCTCACTCCTTTTTCCTAGGCGAGACAAATTTTATTTTTAAAAAATATATAATTTACCTTAAAAAACGTAAAAGAGTACTTACAACTTTCTTCAGGTGTTTCTTGAGCCATCCAGCCTCAGCAGTACCGAAAGCTGCACTCATGGCCAAAAGCACGAGCAGGAAAACAGTGAAAAACTTCATTTTTCGCAGAACGAATTGGATTTAAAACTGTTGATTGAGGATTGATGATAATAACAAATCAAACTCGGAGCGGAATATGATGTGAATCAAATTTAAACGGAGTTTTTATACGCTTCAAATCGAGCACTGTGAGGTACTTTTTCTCTTCCAGTGCACAGAACCGGTTCAAGCCAACGCTCGGAATGTTTACTAGAGGCTGTAAATTGTAAATCCCCTTTAATTCGCCAATATGTATTCATTTTTCTTGCTTTGGGAAGTGTGAAGAGTTCCGGAATGGTCATTCATCTGCGTAATCGAGGCTCAAGTAAATTTCCCCAGCAATAGAAGTTGAAATCTACGATGTATCTACAAATTTTAATACCTTGGCCGGGCTTGATTAGAGAGGAAATACCTACTCGTCGCCGTATTTTCTAGAAATCTCAGTTGTTTTACTGTAATATACTGTATAATAAATAACGGATAAACAATACCGGAATTTGGAACAGCTTCCTTTGCATCAAGGTTATTAGGAATGTTCAGTTTAACTAGTCACCGACCGAGTCATTTGAATATACGTGATTCCACTGAATTCCTAATCATTAACGCGATAGTGAATTACAATAGTCAGGATTTTTCGCTCACATAAGAAAAAAATGTCCGCCATTTTATCCAGAAATTTGATTTTTTAAGTGAAACCATTGGAAAAGCATCTCTGTAAATCCAGATTAAACAACAATACTAGTAAATCTCATATTTTTGTAATTTTGAACTGAATACATCTCTGGAAATTATTTATTTTTAATAATCATTTAAACCTTCGCAAGACATCTTCGTATGTGCCACAATCTTCATTCAATAAAAATAGCCCCGCGTACCCAATAGAAGTGGGAAATACCTTTTCTTAACAGTATTACTTCTTATTCATCAGCGATAAGTCAACAAACTGCTTTCTCTTTATTGAACTTAAAAGTCACATTCATTAGCAAACAACAATAATGCAATGTTAAATATATAGCACATTTTCTTTGTTTATAGCAATAGTTTCTGGGAAGAGGTAATTATACGTATGTTTATATTCCTTATCACTATTTGTTCAATTGAATAAGTACAATTATGGCAAAAGATGTCGTGTTTGTTTGTATTCCAACGCTGATGAATTGCTATTGAAATCATAATCAAATGGTCAAACAGGGTTGGGTAAAAGGGCTAAAATCACACAAAAAGGGCTTTCATCATTGAGTCGTTAGTTTGAGGCATAAAGTACGCTTTCTTCACTTCACTTCCAAGCGGCCCAAAGCTTCCATAAGAATCTCAAACATTATTTTCCACAAGAAAAACCTCGTAAACCTCCACATTTTAAGGGTAGATATTGACCCCGATAAAAAGATTATAAAGAAAATTGGAAAGTATACCATATACATGGATTTATCCTATGTAAAGTAACGAAGCCTAGATGTCGCCAAGGGCGGAATCCTGGCAAGGGCTTTTCCGGAAAGTTATGTAGTTACGCGGGAAAGCATTGAAAATTGCCGATTATAGGGAGCTAAGCAGCATATAAATATGTTAAGGCCCGCATCGGATCGGCTTTACGGATTTTCGATGTTCATAACGAGTTTTAGGCAGTTCGGAAAAGTTTTAAATTAATCCGACGTGGAAATTGATCGTGTTTTCCAATGGGGTAAATTCGCCCAGTAAATGCTAATAACCTCTCTATGGGAGTTTACAGCAACCCTACGTGACTCTCTGACCAATCAGGTAGGAATATCCATTACCAAGTTTAGTCTAGCTACTCTCGGGTATATACGAGTCGCAAGAAGAGCTTCGCTTTCCAAAATTAATTATCCAATTATTGAGAAGACGTGAGCAGGGGACACACTTGTTCTGCTCCGGCAATTTTATCTAGGGACCGAATTTGTCACTGATGCGATATTAATTTTCGGGGAAACCGAATTATAGTCCTTCCTCGTATCTTCTCTGCCTTTATGCCCCATGATTTCTAATTGCGAAACATTTAGCTTTACGTCAGGAAATATCGCCCCCGAGCGCCGAATTTGCTGCTCTTTTTCTTTGTCCCACTCCACCAGAGAAATCCATCAGCCTCCAAGTATAAGTAATCCCTACCTTTTTACGAAAATATTCCCCGATCCTCTCCAACCTATAATAAGTGGATTATAGTCGCATATGGTCTTATACTCCAAATCCCGGCAACGTATCGCAGAAATAATATTGGTGCAGCGACAATCCTGCCTGGTGAATAAAAATTTCGAACGTGCCCTTTGGGGAAATAATGGGGATTAGGGCGTGTTTAGACTGCGAAAACAAATTACGTAGTAGAGACCACGTAGTCGTGATTACCTTCGACTGAGATCGACTTTATTTGCAGGATTATATAGGAAAAGGAAATTCCCCAATTATCACCACAATTTGAAGGTGACCTAAAAACTACATTACTATGACAAAATCCTGCGGATATTAACTCACTTCCGGATCTCGTTTGGACCATATGCAGATCCGGAATCCTATCATACTCGAGAGGGATATTCAGAGCCATTACCGTAAGATAACAGAGTCTGCAGTGCACTTAACATGATATACCGATCATTTTCAACTGAAGGAGCCTCTCTATACCTATCGAATACGTTTAAATCGGCTATTTTAGCCCCCATATAACGCTCTGAAATATGGTTCTATATTAATGCTTCAATTTTCCTGTTTAAGTTATAGCCTTAAAAATCACATATAGAATAAATACATTTTTATTGTCATTAGTACCATAATAATCCTCCACTAAAGCATTTTTTGCAAATAATCAAAATTCTAATATTTCTAGAGGGCGGGCCCCAAAGAGGAATTTATAGTTATGGGGGATGCTGGAAAGCCACTGCTCGGGACACATCCAGAATTATTAGGTCAAGAGAGGGTGGATTTAGGACGCATTTCCGTCGTTATTTATTTTTATTTTAGTTTTCGATAGAGACATATAAAAGGTAGTGAATTGTGGATCATCATGTTCCATTTTCTTATGACAGAAGGTCTCTTCTTAAATGGCTCGTAAATCGAAACAATGCAAAAGGGTTGGATTTTTGTCATTATTTACCCTTGTCAGAGACGAATTAACTTAATTTATATTTTTGTTTGTCACAATTTCTGCTTGACATGCTGTGAAATCGTCGGATTCCATAACGGTTCATGATTTTTGTCTGAAGATTATTAAATTAGACGACTTGGCTTCAGTTTACGCTCGACATCAATTTATACCAATTAATCAAAGCGAAAAGGATCCCTTAGGTTTAAGGGATGATTTCTCAGCCTCCGAAAGTTGTTTATTTCGCCGATAGGAGCGAATTTATAAGCATATCAAAATCAGTCCTGATAGTGCGTAACAACACATGGAATGATGTTTATGCGGAACTAGAGGAAGGTTAAGAAAATCACGGTGCTGTTTTTTGTTCCCAAATATCTACTGCGATCGGGCGGTTTCGTGCATTTCCGGCAGAGGTGTCACCAATAATGACTCATAATGCTTTGGCCGATTCGCGCGGGAGTGGAATAATTGCACAGGTGTGCAAAAAGTACAAAAATACTCCTATATTTTTCTACACTCAAAACAAAAAGGTTAAAATACTCTTCCGAAAAAAGAGATGGGAGAGAGAACTTGTCTTCAACATATTATCATCACCCATTTTCCTTCCAGATACCTCGTCAAACGTATGTATTATGTATATTGCCGAGTTTCCCTTAGGTGTCTTTAGTTACCATAAAAGTTACATTACCCAAACTAACTCGAAAACTCTGCTTAACAAAGTTTTCAGCATTGTTCGCTGTAGTGTGTTCCGGAATTATATTAATTAAAGGTGTTTGTTAATAATAATACTAATGCGTCGTGCACAAGTTTGCAGAGAAGTTGATTCAAAATCTGAACTTCCAAAGCCCTTCAGGGGATTCTTATGTGTTCCCCCTCGCTTTGCTGAAATTTATAGGGCATTTCCACATGAGTGTAGTAAACAAAAAAAACAGAGCGTTTGAGGCTTAAATACTTTCTGAAAGTAATGGCACCGCTCTTTAGGAAATTTATGTACAGATTTAGGACGTTTTAAGTTTAAAACGTCCCATAAAACGTTGAGGTCCCCAGGATAAATTTTCCATAAACATAAAATTATATCCCTCGATTTCCCCGATGCTCGGTCATAATTTTTATTTCCTCTGGATGCGAAGTATTTTATTATTTTTGAAGATTATTGTTAAAGTAACGCTCGTGCGTTATGTAAACCCATATAAAAAAGGACGATATACTTTGTGTCTGAGGGGTGCATAAAGTTTGAAATGGGTTAATAAAAAGAGTGGAAACATGTAGTGCTTTAATACTATTAAAAATATATTTCGCTTGACTATAAACGTTGATTCTCCATTACCTAATGCCATTGCCCCCCCTTTCTGTCTCCAGTCACAGAGTTACGAGGCAAATTTCCATACATATATGAAAACTTTCAGCAACTATATAAAAAGTAACATCTTTTTCGAACGATCTGTTTAGAGCAAAGTCAATAAGTAAAACAATAAAAAAAGTTGGCAACTCTCTCAGATATCTGCATATAACCCCGAAATTTGGGCATGGAAAAACAAAATCATCGGCCATTTAAATAATCCAGGATATCAAATGGGATGTCGTTTAATAAAGTTCTTCATTCCATACGAAATGGGGGTTCATTATGCATCAAAACGAACTTTTATCCCCCATCACGTGTGAGTTGATATTACATCGTTTCCTGTGCAGGCATTTTCGACACATTGGATAAGACTTTTATACGAAAACTTTTCTAAATAATTTTGGACCTTAATGAGGAATTAGCGCGTAACGCCCTAATTTTAATAAGTAACCAAACTCCAAAGTTATTGTTTCCGGGAATTTCCAAGGAACGCGTGATTTAAGGGGAAGGGGCGTTCTTCTTTACGGTTAGAAAAAATTTATTAAGAAAGTTTTCGAAGTTACTGGGCCGTGTAAGTTTTGATAAAATAGCGGAAGGAAAGGGGTCGTTAAGTCCCATGTAGCAATTGTCTCTAACGAACAAAAATAACGAGGGGAATCAGTCCCGGAGTTTGCATTTTACAACAATAAACTGAGAAATGAATGAACAAGATTAAGGACTTTTGCATAGTGTGATTGTACGAGCATGCGACATAGTTCAAAAAACGAGTCGGTGCGGAAAAATTGATTTTTGCATGCAACCCCAGACGAGTATGCAGTGGGTGCACTTTACGTCAGGCTGATGTAGGTCAGTAGTACTCCATTGAATTTACCTCGAAGAAGATGTGTATATTGTTCGATAGAACGAACATCAGTTCTGAGTTTTGTTCTATTGTGATTTTTGTGCAAGTGGGTTTATAGCATAGATGACTGAGCAGGAAGTTAAATCCATAATTTCTCAGTAAGTACATTAAAGTAATAATTCGGGCTCTTTAACTAAAAAACACCTCGCTCTGTGCTCTGCATCCTTAGTTAAAGGCAATTTATTGTTAAACTCTGGGACTTCACACAATGAGATTCTTATCAGTGAAAACAATTAGCCACCATTCCGTCAAGAAACAATCTGATTTTAGAATGTTAATTATTCAAGTTGATGGATTGATTTATAGATGGTGCCATTTGTCTTGCCCAACTGGCGCATCCACCATAACAGTTAAATGTGGCTTTGCGGCTCATCCTGTATATTTCCCCAGACCCATGCCTGGCATACCTACATCCTCCATTCAGCTCTTAATTTTATGTATATGAGTGTTAAATAGGGAAATGGGAGAAACGTGTAATAACTCTATTTAAATTTCCGAACGTGAATGTCTAAAGAGTTTCCGGGCTCTAAAAGGGGATAAATGACGCTGCCCCGAATTTGCATACATCACCCCCGTTTGACATACACAAGTTAATTTATTCATCTCTGAAATTCCGAAATTTAATTACGTTGGAAATAAAATGATACTGATGACGAATTCGGATTAATTCAATTTCTCACATGAGTATACCATATTCGAAATTAAACAACGCAGTCTAGTACGAATGGAACTCGAAATAAGTGTCCCTGTCTGCTGAAAGCAGAGCTCTTGAATATTCATCGATCAAGTACAATTAAAATATTTTAATGAAGGGAAAACGTCACAGGTTGCAATCCTTGAGGGCTTCAGAGCAAATTGTACATGTTTTAAGTTGGAATAAGTTCATAACGGAACTCGTGATATTGTATAATTATGCAAATTTTGTTGTAGCAATAATCTCTCCTTGTTTTACCGCAGTTTTAATTCCGATGTTTCAACAACCCCGCAATTTTACCCTTCTGTTCGTCAAAGGGAAAAATAATTATCTTGCAACTTTCTTGACAAAATAATGGCTAAGTTTTATTGCTGCGCATGTAAAAGTCCCTCACAATAAGCACCTTAAACCCCGAAGCTTTATCTCCTCTGCATCACATTAACGAGCGCCTATTTTCGTGCAAATTACGTATAAATCGTTCACTCCAATCAACAGGGCTTTAATTACCCGAGTAATTAATAAAATGACAGTCTGCCATCGCGCCATTTTCTACCCTCGAGGTTCATGAAAACGGCTTTTGAGCCCCAATGAATCCCTCGTTTTTGGCACGTTTAAACACCCATTTGATTTATATTCTCTCTGGGTAAAATTTTCTCTTCAGGATTGTATTTTAAGCTGTGCATTTTACTGACTGATCTAAGATTTCAGGGATGAGCCATAATAATTTGCAAGTCTGTCTCATGTTTTACAGCCGGTTGCCGTTTCCTCCCTTGATCGCTTTTGTGGAAACTCCTTCATGCAGGCAGTAAAATTTCTTGGCCTGCCAACTCGAAATGTCTTGGGCTGAAACGGGGATAATAGAATAGTTCCCAAGTTTTCGACGGGTCGGAAGCACAGGGTATTGTATTCCTTATTGTGATGTGTCGGATAGCGGAACGAATGGGTGTCATTTTGTTTCAGACGCTCCGGTAAATGCCAGAGTATTTAAAACTTCAACTAATTCAGGTAAAAAGGTTTATTGTGTCATACATAAAACAGTGAAAAATATGTAGTACTGATGCTTCAGGTCAAGACACGAATTGGCGGGGGTACAAGGGGACGTAGAGGCCTCAACGGATGTAAAGGAGTCGGCGGTCCTACAGGCTGAAACGGAACATAAGCAAAAACATTATAATTGAAAATTTACTATTACGACACACGATTTATTCCGTCACCACATTGTCAAGAAACGATAAAAAAAGTAATAAAAAAATAATTTTGAGAATTTTTTTGTTACTCACCTTCTTTTTTAACAACTTTTTCTTTAACAAGAAAGCATCAGTGGCACAGCACAAGGTCAAAAGCGCGATTACAAAAATTGCAAAAATTTTCATTTTGATTTCAGTTTAACGTTGAGTCGCAAGTAAAGTTTCACGCAATGCTAACAAATTTCTATTGTTGCTCATAGCCTCATGCAACTAATATATACCTAATTTTCTATTTGCTTTTCGTGAGTTTTTCACTTTAGTGCTCAGGCCCAGCCTTCCTCCCATTAATAAATATGTTTCAGTGTTTGTACAATTTAATGTTCAAAGGCGGTTACAATTTATGATATACATATACAGGGTATAACATGTCATCATGGAAATATTTAAGGGAGCGATAGTACTTTGCAAAATCATTTAAAAATGCTAATAGACCAACAAATCAAAAACGCGCCACTTATAAATGTGGTTCATGCATTATGGTTTACGAAATTCCAAAAATTTAGCTTAGAGCATACATGAGAAAAATGCAAATTATGGGTAAAAATGTGATAACCTGTATACGAAAAATGGTACGTTTTTGTCCATGGGTCTATTGACATTTTTTAATTATTTGGCAGAGCGCTATCACCCCTTGAAGTATCTCCATGATGATACGACACCCTGTATAAACAACAAGTAAGGAATGATGTACGTGCGCTTTTATCGCCAGATTCTCCAATAAAGAAAACCACAGAATTAACATGTTACGCAGAAGTAGATCCTACTCCACATACACGTGGGAATCGAGGCCTCTCCTCAGATCCCTCTCATTAGGACACATTCAAACTAATTCCGCATTACATTATCCCACTTCTGATTCCTGATTAAACATTACATGAGACGTCAGCAAAGTTGACGAACGGGGGTTTCTCTAATTCCAATACTTTCCCCTGGAGAATTTGAGTGAAACAATCTTGCTCGAGTTGCTTATACAGCAACGAAGTCAGCGACGTGTGACATATAGGACTAAATAACATTCATTCCAAACTTCCTGGCAATTTGCATAAAACTCGATCCAGACTGTTTTGGAAACGCTATACACTCAGGAATTTATTTTTCGTATTTGTCTTGGATAAGCAGATGGGACTTCATGCCATGGAGCACAAAGGGCTTTGGAAATTCTGGAAAATGGCTAATACTAGGGGTATATGATAATAAAGAGGTCTCTAAGGAGACGCAATTTTTGTCGCTTTAAATTGCTGTACGTTATTGCTGGGCTAAAAATTGACCCAACCGGGGGCGGAATGAGTTTTATGTGTCTTGGGATTAGCTGGAGATATATTAGAGTAGTTCAGGCATATGCGGGGTAATTTGGTTTTATTTAGGGCGCCTTATCTTAACATCGTATTGGACAGGTTCTATGCCCAAGGGAGAGTGGAATGGATTGCAAAATGAGTCTAAATGAATAAGGGTTGAGGACCTCAATTTTTGACTAAACTGAAGTGCCTGATTTTAGTGGATTTAAGCGAGACACGGCACATTAAAACTATCAAAATTTATCTGAAATTTATCAAAGAGGGAAAATTCCTACTTTTTGCCTTTGACAAACTTTGACATCCTAGGAATTCGCGGAGAAATTACTTAAAAAATACCCGCACAAACCGGACTGAAACTTCTCTTTTAGTTCTCGAGACGCGGAGTTTCTTTAACGCTTTCTACAGTAGTTTTCCTATATTATAATTAAGAGCAACAATCCAAATTTTCCTTAAAATTCTCCTGATTAAAGATTCAAACTTCGTGGTCATTGCTTTGCGACATGCGGCAACACTGCGTGCATTATCAGATTCGAATCTGCACGTGACCCTGCAGTTTAGTACAATTGCTTCAAGTGAGAGTTACCGCGAACGCTGAAATTGTACTTTTTTACTAACCTTATCAAATCATTAATTTCCGCCAATACGCGTAGGATCAAGAAGGAGCCAGACAAAATATAATGAGTTGAAGTTATGTGGGTGATACAGATAGGTTTCTGCTGGATTTGTCAACTTTAGTTCTAAAGATTCAAAGCATGTTTTTGTGCCTAGTACAACTGGTCGAATTCTAGTACATTTCTGACCATTAATGGTTGATACTTACATACAGGTAGTTTTAATGAACGGCCATCATTTTAAAAAAATTGTCCTAGCTAAGTTCATTAGTTCTTATGCGTGATAAAAAAACTGACAACAGGCGGTGAATTGTAAACGTAGGGCTGTGATTAAGCCATTTACCATAACCATAATCTCTAAATAATTTAATATTTACAATTTCCATATAAATCTTATGGACTCTCACGCATTATTATAAGTCTAATTGTTCTCAGATGCCATTTAATCAAATAAAAAATAATCGGTTCATGCGCAAAGATAAAATTGTTATCAAGTAACTTACGTTTAATCCTCAATGGTGACTACTCCAGGTAAATAACCAAAAATATATTGCGGTGAATCATGGGTAAGTCTCTTAACAGCAATAAGCACGCATTTTAATCGTGGCTAACAGGCAACATTTTTCCACTAATACCACCTTTCAGCTAACTCAGCCTGTACATTAATTTCCAGATTTCACGAACACCCTGTTCTTTGTTCAGCAATCTACCCTTGAAAAGCTGAGATGCATTCAATGCCGTAACGTTCTCTCAGTTTTTCCAGTCTACAGGAACCCTAAAGGTGATGCCATATGTGGTCGATGCCCCACTGATAGCACTTTCACTCGAGATCAGCTTTATGAATATGCAGTTGAATTCCAAAATTTCCCCTGTATTAACCGCAAATATGGTTGCCTCGAGAACCTCCTTCCCAGCTATATGCCTGTCCATGAGAAGAAATGCAAATATAAGATGCATGTATGTCCCACTAGAATTTACAACAACTGTCTTTGGGAGGGAAATTTAGAATACCTTGTCAAGCACTTTGAGAAGGAGCACCCTACTTTCATACTCAATGACTGTAGGTTTGAGGTGGATTTTGTCAACAATCACAGTGAGCAGTATTTGATGCCCTTTTCAGAAGATTTATATGTTGTAACTCGAGAGGCAAAATCTGCTGAAGAAACCTTTTCAGTGCAAGTGAAATATTTGGGATCTAATCCAGATGTGGACCACTATAATTATGAGTTGACTCTGCAGAGCCCTAATAGAGTTGATCAGTTCACTTTGAAAGAGAAAATTGGAGCTCAACTGATTTTGCAGGGGAGAATTGTTGAGGAAAAGCTGAACAATCCTATAACTATTATTGCTTCTATAGCCATCAAGCAAGACTCAAAGTCACCAACACACTCTCAAGAAGAATATATTGAGGAAGAATATGAAACTGAGAACCTCAAAGAAGTGGAGTGTCCAGTTTGCATGTACTATTTAGTTCCTCCCATATACCAATGTGAAACTGGGCATAGTATTTGCAAGGACTGTAAAGAGACCCAGAAAAACTGCCCCACGTGTCATGCCTCCTTCAACAGAACCCAGAATTTTACTTTGGAAAAATTGATCCTAAACATGACCTATCCCTGCAGACACTTTGGGTGCAAGTACAAAACCCAGGCACGAAATATCAAGAAACATGAGGCCACCTGTCTTTTTGGCCCCTTCACTTGTCCTTTAAAAGACTTTGAACACTGCTCAGCTAAATTTCCATTATCCAAGCTCTTTGAGCATATTAAGAGTGAACACTATGAGAGCCTGCTTGAGTTTGACACTTTAAGCATCCCCTTCGACTCATCACTGAAAGACAACATCGAGGAGGGCTATATCTTGCGGTACGGTTTGCTGCTGTTTAAGCTAAGTTTTGTGTACAAAAGTGAAGAAAAGAAATTTCAATGGGCAGTTCATTTTGTCGGCCCTGCAGAAGAGTGTATAAAGTATCAGTTTGAGCTGGAGATCGTGGATTGCAATGAGAAAATTAGACGAATGTATCTGAAAAGCAACTGTACTCCGTTGTGTGATAAAAACGACGCTTTTGGTGATGAAAGCGAGTATGTTTACCTACATTACAATCAAGTGGCCAAATTTATTAAAAATCAACTTATGTTTAGAGTGTTAATCAACCAGAAACAGTGATTACAATGTTTAAATTTATATTTTTGTATGAAATATTCTAATAGGTAGAGAAATATATGAAAATAATATAATATTGAGTAAATTTATGACTATTAATTGCAATTGATTTTCTCTCGCAGAAATTGCTCAGGAAATTGACTATTGAATACCATCCGGCAACGTCGCTTTATGCATCAACTGTTTTTGTCGATCAGCAGGACATACGTTAGTTATTAAAAATAAGTGTATCCATATTTCAGAAAGAGATGAAATCACTAGAGGTGCGTGAAATCTAGAGTCGCGTAACTGAACAACTGAAGTCCAACAAAGTTCTGATAAGTAATTTTTAATCTCTGTGTTAAAGGTTTTTTATTGATCTACGCGATTATTAAATTCACAACTCCCAAAATTTGCCCGAGATAGGTAGTATTTATCTGGTTCTTGAGTCGTCGACAAGCGGGTAAGTTTTGTAGGTTAAGTATTTTTGCAACATTTCTTTGCGTTCAAATGATTTTAACGTCTTTTGTAACGTTAAAAAATAATTATTTAATGCTATTAATATATTCGTGGCGTATTTAGCTTTCCGTTACTTCTTTTTTTTCTGAGGATTTAGATGTTATTCATGTAAAGAGTTTAATTTTTTTCATTTTTGGCAAAGCCAGCCATGGAAATTCTGTAATCAATTCCAAAATCTTGGCAAGATGTCAGTATTTTTAGGTTATGTGCCAATTGCGGTTTCTCCCCTTTTTAAGTTTTAATTCCAAATTAAACCCTTTGAATTCACGGTTTCTCGATTTGAAATCCAGTTTTCACTGCACTAATAATAGTTCACTTCTTGTATAAATGGCTATGATTTTCCAACACAATTTCCCGCTGTGTTTAGTGTCAGGTAAGTTGTGACCAACGGACTTTGCCCTGAAAAGTAAAAGCGGATATTTTATATGAGATTATTAGGTGTGTGTAAAAAAAGGAAGCTGCTACTTGGTACTTCTTAAAGTCATTAGTGCTACTCATTTACATAGTAGTCAAATGGAGCAAGCAAACACTCATTTTCACAAATAATTCCCTCTAATAAGCATATTGATTGGTGCACAAGTATATAATATTTTTCACACTTTTCAGCAGGAACTGCGTTAGACTTATAGACGTTAGGAAGGCAGTGGGTCTTTGTTGCACACTTTTGCTATATCCACTGCTCAAAAGAATTTAAGGAACAAACATACTTTTGGCTAGAATCTTTATATGATGACATGAATTCACCATAAGTTCACATAAAATTTCTTTCTAACCGTCTTGTTTTACGCCAATCGCGTTGCCTTCGGGTATAAACTCGAAATTCAAACCGACACTAATCTGTGAGTAACACATTGGCCCATTCTTCTAGACCCCAATGTTGCTGTTCCTCCGCCCAGCCCAAGCGTAGAACGCGAGTTTCTTGACGCAGTGCAAGAACCCGCATTAAGTGACGAGAGTGTAGACCAGATTCATGTAATCGATTTCTAGTAGTTTGGTCTGAAATCGACATCTCGCATACAGCGTGTAGCTTTCAAATCAGATCCCTATAGCTGTGGCTGTTGTACGCCTAGTTTGGAGGGCTAGAAAATGATTTTGTCCTACTATAGTGATACACGAACGGCCAGTATGTCTTTCTGCCACATCTTCAGTTTCTTGGTATTGTGCCCACAATCGATTAATAGTCGACCGAGACACAGCAAATAATTTTTTTTTATCACAAGTGCATCAAATATGAGAATTTGTAAATTGTTCTTGTTCCCTAAATTATTTTTAGTAGTATGCACCTTAAGTTTAGTCCTGCTGGCTAGTTTTGCCTGACGTCATATAAGCTTTAAAACCTTTGATTAATAACAAAGTCAGGATGTCGATTGTGTAAGAAGATTGGTCTCGCTCCTCTGGTCGGACTTCGCTGGGCAATGTAAGTTGTTGGATGGTTCATTTGAGCCTGTTCTTAAGTTGATAACCTTTCCAGATTTGCGACGTTTTTCCATCAAAGTTTATACGAACTCTTTAAGGTTTTGAGCCTACAAATTAGCTCCTAAAAGCATTAAAATGAAAATTGTGACTCACTCTGTAGAGTAATTAAGCTTCTTTTTAAACGTACTAAATTTTGCAATTTTGCTGCCTGTAAAAATTTAAGAATGTAGTTGTAAATCTACTTGGTATTTCTTGTTTGACATTGTTTTTAGGACCTGCAACTCTCAGCTTAGTTAATAATCTCAAAAACTGTAGGAGCAAACAGGCAAAAAATTATTAAAAAGTTTTATTTTACGTTTTTAAGGTGAAAGTCAAGGTTATCTATATCAAAATAATGAGAAACGCGGAAATTAAGTGTAAGACCTACTTACGCGAACTATTAAACAGAACGAAAGTCTGCCAAAAACTTCTTTGAAAACTCCTAAATATGATGCAGTAAAATTCCATTTCGAGATCTTTCATCGTCTTTATTTCCTTGCAGATTGAGATCACCATCAACCATGCCGTCGAAGTTGTTCGCCCCACCAGAATTAATTGAAAAACTAATTTGCAGCGTCTGCAATTTGTACCTGTCAGTATTTCCAATTTATGTTCAAAATAATGGAGAAAAGCCCATTTGCGGACGGTGTAAAATTCCCAATGAAGACGAATATCTTAGAGATGAAGCCTACGAGGGGCTTGCCCAGTATTTGCTATTCCCCTGTTCAGAAACGAAAAATGGCTGCAGCGAACAACTTACTCCTTTGAAACTTAAAGATCATGAGACTTGTTGCACTTTCCGCAAACTTGAGTGTCCAGTAAAGAACTTCTCTCGGTGCAACTGGCAAGGCCCCAACAAAGATTTGCTGCACCACTTTGAGGTGTCGCACGATACCTTGGTGTTAGTCGACAGGAAATTTGAGCTCAATTTCATTAATAGTGTCAAGGAAAACTTATTGATTCCGTTCGAAAATGAAGTGTTTATCCTTAAGAAGGAAATCGATTGCAGACATGGCACATTTATCTGTTCAGTGCAGCATGTAATTCAGCACGAAAGTACTGAAAACTATAATTATTTTGTTCGAGTTGAAACAGGGAGTTCCACCTACTACCATAAGTTCCCGGAGCGATCTACTGCGACCAACTGTGAGGAACGCACTAAATTTACAGT
Organism: Euwallacea similis; assembly: GCF_039881205.1. Classification (NCBI taxonomy): domain Eukaryota; kingdom Metazoa; phylum Arthropoda; class Insecta; order Coleoptera; family Curculionidae; genus Euwallacea; species Euwallacea similis. The sequence goes on along the minus strand of NC_089616.1, from coordinate 3,232,095 downwards.
GGAGGAGGTCAGGGAGAAGTTGCATGATCCTTTAGTAATTGTTGCAGTCATCGAAATAGTAAAAACTGCTGTCCAGGAAGAGCCACTGAGCATGCAGGTTGAAATGAAGAATCCTGAAGTGGACTGGGAGTCCCTGCGCATTCTGGAGTGTCCAGTATGCTTTGATTATGTGCTTCCGCCGATCTTCCAATGCTTGAACGGACACAGCATTTGCTCCATGTGCAAGCCGAAGCTGAACGACTGCCCTTTATGTCGAGGCCAAATAGGGACTACCCAGAATTTCGCTTTAGAGAAGGTCGTGGAGAGGATGATTTATCCCTGTAAATATCACAAAATGGGCTGCCATGTGGCTCTTAAATCAGGGGAAATTAGACGCCACGAAGGATCATGCGAATATGGCCCATACGATTGCCCAGTGGAAGAGCTGGAGAACTGCAGAGCCAGATGCAACAAAAACGAGATACTTTTTCACATGGAGAATGTTCATAATAACTACATATTGAAGACCGATAGGGTCAATATTCCCTTCGGAGGCGGGGATCAGTTGATCAAGAAACTTTTTGTGATTAAATACGCGAACCGTTTGTTCAAGGTGACTTTATCATTAAGCTCATCCTTAAAAGCATTATTTTCCGTCTTTCTTTAGACTTGTTTCGAATACCGAAACAACGAGTTCTACTGGGCCTTGCAGCTGATCGGGCCTGCCGAGGAGTGCAAGAAGTTCAGATTTGAGCTCGATATCGTCGATAACTCGGACAGGAAGCTGCGGCAGTATGCGAGAGGTCTCTGTGTGCCTGTTACAAAGGTCGCTGAGCATTTCACGAGAAAAGGTAGTTACATCAAATTTTTCAGAGACCAAATCGACGATTTTATCGGCGAGAACCTATCATATAGGGTGCGCGTCGTTAAAGATTAGAATATAGGTGATATTTCCGTATTAATATTCCATTGCCAGCCGCTGAATTCGATTGTGAAATTTTATATTTTTTAATAAACATTCCCTTAGATTCGTGTATTGTTAGTTATCAAGTAACGATTATTTCCTTTCCTAGTGTAGGTAAATTAATTCATCAGAGCCATCATTGCCAATCATAAGAGGGGAAAACAACAGTGTTCAGCCACATGTTACCTCGGAGTGATTTATGGTGTCGTGACAAGACAATCACACCGAGCTCATATATGCAAAATAATGATTTTTTAACGAATCCCTATAGCCGAAAAAGTTACAAGTCGTTTGTCAAAATCCAAAATTGGATGTAGCAGTTGCAGTTTATTAAATTTTTAATACTCACAAGCTCGCTGGCAAGCCAGAGAAAGAAACATGATAAATTATTTTTTTCCTGATGTTTATTATGGGCTGAAAGCCCTTTAAGGTTTATCTTTCGCTCCGATATTCAATTTAACTGTAGATATTGGCTTTGCCTTTCCATATCGAAAAACATTTGACATGCATTTCAAGGCCCGTTGAATCGAAAGTAATAAAATAACTAGATTTTCTTTGAGCGAATCTCCCCTTCTTCTGCGGATGATGATAGTAAATCGAGTCAAATATCAAAGGTAACGTTTTCAAATGGAATGACAATGATGCCCGGATGTGGATTCGAATATGTATTTTGGACATTTTCGTTTGTCGTTCGTGCGTGGTTTCGTTTGATCTTAAAAATATTGGAGGTTTTGATGATATTCTGAATTTTATCTTCTATCTAATCGCCGATATTGCACGCTTTCCTAAGCACTCAACTTGCCTAGAAACTTTCAAAATAAAATTCAAACATATTTCGTTATGTAATCCGAGACTATTCCGAGTCGTTGCTCTTAAAAATTTAAAACGTGTACAATCGGCACTGCACCAAAACCGGGATTATTCCCTATTCAGCCCCCGTTGTCCGGCGTACGTGCCGGCGCTCATAATCCACTAAAAGATTCGCTAATTCGGCTATTTTGTCCACTACGTGATTTCTTTCTCCCTGAATCCCTCTTCATAACTGACGATGAGGGTCCGAAAACCGCGCCACGAATGCTTAATTAATAAGTGATTAGATTATTTAAAATATCCACTTTTAAAAATAATCTAGTTGAGCAGGTAATCAAACCCTAAACGGGCGTTCGTTTAACTGCATTGTCTACTTTTTTTTTTGAGGAACCCTCAAAGATTTATTAAAAAAGCCAAAAATGTACCGTTTTGGGGGAAATTTAGGATTTTCGTTTAATTCGCCGGGGTTTCGGATATACGCAGAACTAAGCCCGAATTCCCCAAAGTTGTTTAGCATTTGAATTTTCTACTTTGTTTCCTCATAGATACACGACGATTTCCTGACCGTTTCCCAAAATTTTACTAATTTTCAGAATTTTTCGGGATTTCCGAATAGCAGAATTTGATGTGAATTTTTCAGTCCCAAAGCTCTACATTGAGGGATTTTTTGTCGTCTTTGCCAGAACGCAAGAAAATTACATTTTCCGTTCATCTGTGAGAAATGTCGTTTTTGCCGGTAAATGGGCAAAGGAGGCAGTCTTCTGGGATGTGCGGGCATATGGGAGGTACGTAACAAGAAATGTATATTTTATAGTATTCTGGTTCGAGACACCCACGACCCAAACAAAGATGCATGATCGACGACCAATAGCAATGCGAGAAATGCCCACCAGACCAATGAGAGCGCGACAATCAAAAAACCATACCTTAACCATGAGTCACTTTTGTTTACATCGCAGACATTTGTAAAAAAGTGACCACTTGGGAGCCACTTTCGAAGTGAAGGGCGCCGCTAGGGGGCGTTATGAGCCACCATCATCTACCGAACGTTCTTTCCCTTGATATACCTATTTCAGCCATTACGCTTCTTCTTCTTGTTCTATCGCAACCAATCATCGCGGGTCTCAAATCCCACCTCAAATCCGTAATTAATAATCCGAATTGTCTGAAATTTAAATGTCCAGTTTCGTTTCGGGGAATTCTCTTCGTAGAGGATAAAATTAATTTTTCCGCCACAACGCGCAACTAAATGAAAAAAGGAGGTCCTGGAGACCCTTTCCGTCCTCCGGGATGGTCCTGCGGTGCGCTGCCATTAACACGCATTTTTAATTTATAAGAAATGGCCTTAAATTGAATGTGCCCTGCATTTTTCTTTAGTTTTATTGCCTAATGGCCGAGTTTAACGACCGCCGAGAATTTTTTATTGCGCAAAAAAGGAAGATTTTTATTAAAATTTGCCCCGTAAATGAGTTTCTGCTAATGACGGTCATGCCCCTTCATGTGAATTTTCCATTAATTGTTTGCACGTGACGATGCCCATACACAACAGATTATAATAATTAAACCATTAGACACCCTTTATTTAATCCTGCCCATTGCCATATCGCACATTTCCGCAAAAACAAATCACCTTTACGACTAAAATCGTCTTAAAACTCCCGTGTTCCTGGCCTGGATGCGGATAATGAATAATTCACATCGAAATTAGGGAGGTATGCGTAATTCCGCATTTATCGCGACACGCAAAGCTTTGATAAATAATAGATTACCCCACGTGTAAATCATAAGGAACTACGTAAGTTTCGGTAGTTTCGTAAGTGCACTTTGTTATTAGCGTGTTCTGCTTTGGGCCCGGATTTTGAATATTGCGGATTTGGGCCCCTCAAGGAACCGCGGTTGAGAGAGATTCGGTTCGTTGGGTTTGTCATAATACATGCAAATGTGCTGCGAGGTTTCAGCCGATGGGTAAAACATAAGATGACGAGTTTGGATCATGAAATTTTAGTTGAATAAGAACTGGCTATTTATCCCACACGATTTAAATTCTCGAAGCTACCAAAAATAACTCTTCTGAGAAGGAAACTATTCGCTAATAACGTTCGCGTTTCGAAGATTATTCCCCCTGCCGGACCCCTATACACGCATACACACTACACACCCTTAAAGATTAAGTTAGAAAGCCATCAAGTTCGCTAATGGCATGGAAATTGGAAATCACGCACGGAGCTATTCTGAAGCCGGTTAATAAGACAGAGCTAATCCTATCAAGAAAAGCCATGGTTCCCTTTGTTTTCCACAACTATGTTACTAATTGAAACGCGTAATATCCACGGCCTTTGTATCGTCGAGGCCGCTTTGTGTGGATGAAACTATGGTAATGATTTTCGGAAGACTGTAACCTGTACTTTAAGGTTTCTTCAGTAATTTCAGAGGTTAAGCATTGAAGTAAAAAGTGGAACACAAAAGACACTCGTTAGACAATTAATATACTATATTTTCTCTCCAAATATAAGTTCATTCAATAAAGGTGTTGGGGGGCCTCAAACCACCAATATTTTTCTGTCGTTGTTCTAATTCTGAAGAAATACTGATCTAGGGAAGTTGAAATTGCCTCTATTCATATAATATGTACAAAAAAAACTCAAGAGTATGCAGCCATAATTCTCGATCAACTAAAAAACTCTTAGTCTCCATAACTTTTTTGTACGTTTTTCCATTTTTCCACCAGTTGTGACACTCCTTTTTGTTTCATTGTTAAACCCTGAGCCAATTTTACCTGCAAAATTACCAACAAAACATGAGAGGCAACAAAAAAAGTGCAGATCTGTACCCTTTTCTTTTTTTTCTTAACCACTTCCGTCGTGCCTTGCTGAGCCGCAGCCACAGACGCAATATCCATCGGAGCATCCTGCGTTGTGGGTGAGCGGGAATTTGAATTTTCAGTAGTGACTTCAGCTATTTCCGAATAGAAGGAATCCAGGGCGGATATTAAAGAGTCGGAGGGTTTCGGCTCTACATTCTTTAGCAATACAAATATCTTTCAAATCCCATAAACAGGTCAGTAAATAGAACTTACGTTTGGTTTGGGGTAAACGTCAAGCACTAAATCGACCCCCGGAGGGAGAGGTTGGCGGATTTCTAATAAGGGAGGCAACGGAGGTTGTATTGGAAGTGTAGGTGCTGGAGGTAGAGAAATGTCTGAAATGATTCCCATAGCAATTTCCAAAAAAAAAACTATAAAATCAAGGAATGTCGTTTACAGTTAGATCACAAACTCGAAATTAGATCATATTACTTTTCGCACCATTATTAAATCCACGCTTAAAATTTGAAACTTTCAAAGCATCCCTCGTAACACTCACAAGGTAAACATTAAAAAAAGAAATACGTTTTCTGTCTCTCTCTTGGGCAGCAAAAATGTGTATCCACAGTTGTAGTAGAACTCATATATCTTGCTGTGTTTATGCGCCTTGATGTCATACGCGGCAATCAGCAATACATTTACAAGGGGCATTCGCATTGTAAGAGCTAATTCCATTAGAAACCATAACAACCAGAACTAAATAATATAATAAACAGTAGTTATAGTAGTAAAAAGACATCGTAATAAAATATTTTTATGCAGGGTGTTACGATCTATTTTGCAATAAAGCAGGAAAGTATAGAAAAACAAAGTTTAAATAGAAAACGTTTTAGAGGCAGACTTAGCCTTAAAATATAGTGGAAACCTTCTTTGCGATTCTCAAAACGGTCTCACCTTGGCACCAGCTGTTTTCCTTACCTGGAACATCAGTATCTCTCAAATCCTGGCTGATCAACGGAGGAGGTGGAGGTGTAGGGCTTCGTATATGGGGTGGCGAAGGCGCAAGTGGCGGTTCCGGGGGCAAGTGCGGTCCAAACACCACAGGTGAGGGTGGTTTAACTTCCACAGTTACCTCGCCTACATCCTGTGGGGGTGGCGTGGTGGATATGTCCATGGCATCGTCACACCTGGTGACGTCGGGCTCCGGATAACGCCACTGGCTCACTCCGGTCGCTTGGTTTTGATAGAAATAGCGTTTGTGCGATCTAAAACAGCAGGCAAAACCTGGATGATAGTAGGCGAAATGGTTTGGTTGCAGGGGTTGGTTATAAAAACCCTGGTATTAAAGTTTTTTTGCTTAACGTGGATTTTAATTTATAACAGGTTGTAAATCGAAGACTTCGTTTAGATAGGTATACTCTACCTGACTGCACCATTTTAGATCATATTAGAAAAATCTTTGAAATTTATTTCAAATCAAAGATCAGACTGATTTAAAAAGAAAATCGTAGTTTAATCCACGCAGTTGGCGTCAGCAATAAAATTCAGTCGAATGGCATCGTTTGTTCAGGAGACCTAGACATAGAAACGTACGATAAAATACCTGATAGTTTAAGTGACAAAGAAAGAACAATGAAATATTGAATTTTACAACCAGATATAAAGTAGAGATGAGTTAAATATAAATAAAAAATAAATAAATCTCACATTTGAAGTCCTCTCAAGACGTTAAAACGTATCAATTTTCGAATTACTTCATATCTGGTTTCCATAAGAACTTTTATGCAATCTGCTTCATGCACAGTATGGTCAAACAAAGGGCAAAAATTATAATCTCTTTAACTAAAATCATTTCAATGTGTTCATGTTGCTTGACCATTCTGTTTGATGATTTATGACTATTGTAGAAGATACATACTAGAAACTCATTGCACTTTGAACTATTTTCTCCTCCACTAAGCACTGTAGAAAATTAATTATGTACTAATTAAATCAGGCTTGACCATCACCGGATTGCCTGGATCGCTTGCCTGATTGATGCTTATGGGCAAAATTTAAAAAATACCTAGTGGTAAAACTCAGCATTTTATTAACTTGGCCCTTATGGTCTCTCAAATGCCTTATTTATGTATTTTAGATATTGGATTATTTAGGATCAGGACACTTTTTAATGTGAATCGAACGTCTCGAAAATCGTCAATTGAGAATGGAGTCAGATAAATTTTACGATTGAATAGAAATTAATATGTGAACTAATACAAATGAACGTGTCTCAAATTTATTCTATATACCACTACTTGTTTTTATGCACAAGGGATATAAATTCCATCAGTTTTTTGTTAGTAGTAGGCCCAGAAACAATGTTATGCCTTCAATTTATTTATGATAAAATAATTTAAATTAAGGCTAAATCGTAGTATTTGTCAAGAAACGATATGAAAGCCTTTTGTCAAGTTTTTTTTTTACCCGAAATTGGCGTCTTATCACTTGTAAAATTTCCAAATCAAAATTTTAAGGTTGAGAAAGTAATATCTACATTTTTAGATCAAAAATTTATTAAAACATCTCACTCTTAAAATGGCACATAGTAATGAGGAAATCATACATTTAATCAACTATCCTTCATATTGTGCAAGGGCGATGTTTAATGAATGGTGGCGAGTTGAAAACCGTAAAACTGTCTATTTTCAAACTAAAAACGCCAGCATTTCAGCTATATTTTAGACTTTCCCAAGGCTGAAGTATATGGCTAATACTTACAAAAAGTAGCAATACTCAGATCGTATAGGCTGTATAGGACATTTAGAGTCAGCACATATTATTTTGCCAAAAGCAAGAGGAGCCTTTCTCAATTATTAACGTCTTTACCACCTATTACTATCGCATAAAATTAACGTTAGAGATTGACGAGGGTAAAATCAGTTTTCTTGACACATTGATGGTGCGTACCGATGATGATTTTTTGCCGGCAACGAAATACGTGTGTGTCTGTCTACTGCTTTCAGAAGCAACTAACTTTCTCTTCATTGAAAATAGATAAATTTGGTATTATGAGTCGTATAATTTGTAATCTTTCGTGATAATATTTTAACCTTATTGTTCATTATGGTTAGTGCACTGTCCGTTTAAGATTTGAGTGTTACTAATTTTTGGAACATCACCCATATATTTCAACCTTGAGATATACTAAAGTTTAGTCGAAATATTGCCGTTTTTCGCTGGAATATAAAGGAGTTTCGTTTCCTTCAACCTGCTACCTATCCCAACCATCGGCGCTACCACATATAATAATTTTATTTTATACAAAAAAATATCAATTACCTTTAACAATATGAAGACGAAACGAATGTAAATTAAAAGCTAATAAATATACTGATAAAATCAAAAATCTCCTCACCTTCACAGCCGTATTGGTCCCCACACGTTCGGTCAAGTCCACTTTAAACTGGCGCACTACAAAGTCGTTTCGCCCAGAGACCAAAGGATTAACAACAATCGATTTCGCGGGAATAATCGAGGATTAAGGTTCAGGTAATGTCAGAAATGCTGTCTCTCAAGGAAAAATCACTGACTTAAATAAATACAAGTGATTCGTACCTATCCCACTGTAGAAGCCACCCTTCGGGAGCTGCTTCTTTCTCTAGTTTCACTAGTTCGGAGCACATCTCCTTCAGCCATTTATACAGGTAAGAAAGTTTAAGGCCGCCTTCTTTCATTGCCAAAAACAAAGTCTGAAAGAGAAGGGATAAATAAAATATGTCTTTACAATAATTTTCCTCACTTCTGCTTGGATCAGCATTGCTTGCACTGGCAAAACAGGCTCTCGTCCTTCACCCAAAAAAAGCAGCTTCTCCTTAAGAACCGTATAATCGCCCTCAGTCTCCCTCTTGTCAACTTTCCCTTCTTCATTCTCACTCTGCACTATCTTCCTTTCCCCCTCCACAGAAGCAGGAATTAGTACATCTGTCTTAGCAAACATAACCCCCCCTTTTTGGAAGCCTGGATATGCTTTAGCTGTGTTCAACTCTTGCATCATAACTTCTGGATTATTTGTATTATTTGTCTTAAAGCTCAAACCTGTAGGCTCAGTTTCTTCACATTTGGGCCGTTTGAGGGTATTTACCAAGGAAATGCCTATGCGACGCTTCCTTTGAAAAGCTTTACTATCAAAATCTGTACTTTGAACATTTCCCTCTGGGAGTTTAGCATTGTCATTTGCCTCAGACTCAGGGCTGATAAAATCTTTTACATCAATAGGTTTTGTTATAGGGAACAGGGTACTGTGTGCAGTTTCTGGTAGTGGTGGGGGGGCTGGGAATATGAGTTTTTCTTCCTCAGATTCATCCCCAGATGACTCGCTGTTATACCCTAAAAATTTGTTTGACAAAATTATTGTTTCAATATTAAAACATTCACTACTCACCTGCTACTAGAGAAAGGGTAGAAACTGGTTTTAAAGTATCTGTTCTTTTAATTATCTGTTCCACTGTAGATGGGACTTCACCTCCTAAATTCTTCAGTTCCTTTGCTCTTTGTTGTATTTGTTGCAACAGATCAATTTCCTCCTCATCTTCCTCTTCATCAGAGTGGATGTCTCCTTGCTTAGAAGTTTTAATAAATCTTTATATTGCATTCTTTTAATGGACAAGTGGTATGGAAATTTCATTTTTTTGCCGTGCCTCAGCTATTGCGAATTCTCTTACCAATAAATAGGGAAAATTCTAGCAATAAATTTCATCATTGGTAGAATAAAATTAATCCCTTCAGATTGAAAACTTACAAATCATAAGTTGGTTTTTAGTAAACTAACTTCTAAGTATTTTGTCATCACAAGGGCATATAAGAACAAGTGTTTTTAGAAGAAAAAGTCTAGCTCAGATTGACTCTTATCAATTCAATTAGTAAACCAATTGAGTTAATTAATTTGAATGGTTAAAACTGACATTGACCAATCTAATCTATATGATCATTTCCACAAAGGACTAATACTCTTAGATTAAGAGCTATCACAAAAATATTGTCTTTTACCTTTAATGATTTTCTGATAGGTTTGACCTCCTTTTGAGACAAATCCTCAATAATTCTAACAGGAGATTCCTTTTCATTTTGGGTCCTTACAGGCCCATTATATTTAGACTTTGATGCAACTGGTTTTGCTTGTAATACCTCATCTTCGGAATCACTTTCTCCTCCATACTCAGTTATAAGCTCAATTTTCCTGCAAAACCAAGGAATAAGTTATCATGCTGCAGCTAAAAATTTACAAAAACATACTCATCTTCTGAGTCGCTAGATCTTTCAAATGGTGGAGGCCTCTTTACTGGTTTTGACTTATTATTCTTCAATATTTCTGGTTTTTTTATTGATTCCTGTATTGAATACACTTTCTGCTTGATGTCAGCATCAACTTGAGATGTAACAGGGGAAATTGGTTGTGAAGCAGGAGGAACAAACAGTTCAATCTTTCTTTTCACTTTTTCAGCTCCATGTTTTCCTGCACCTGCTTTTTTATTAGAAGGGTCCGCTGGTTTGTATGATTTAGGAGGTACCCATGTTACTTCATCTGTTTCAGTGTTCCAAAAGTAGGAGTAACCAGTGAGTTCATCATAGCATTCTTGCCAGACTAGAAAGTGAATTCACTCGCGTGTATATGCTCCTGCTTATGAATAATAAAGTTCCCTACCTTCTTCCTGTGCCTTGAAACTATTATTTTTGGTGTTGGAGGATAGTTCGTTTATTTCATTCAAGAAATCGCTAACACTGGCGTCCATTTTATTGAAAAATAGCTATATTTGGGTCAGGTTACTAAAATACGTGAGAATGAGCCTGTTTTTCAGTACAGGAAAGATTAGAAAGAACATGGAATAAAATTGGGGTAAAATTTGTAAAAAAAACTCAATAATAGAGAAAGGTCAATAAACACACTGCGATTGGCATTGACAATAGAATTGAAAATATAATGTCAGTCGTCAATTTTCCCTACTTAAAGAATGTGCTCACATGACCGAAATAAGGAAAAACTATAGAAGTAGTCATGGGATACACATGTCTACTTTGCGAATTAATTTAAGAGTTGTTGGTGACGTTTCTTGTAAAAGAAAGAGAAATATAAGTGGTCTTTATTCATTTTAAGCAACAAACAAGGACAACCATTTCCATTAACTGTTTGGGTCGCGTAATTATCCCCTAATTGTGCGTCACAACTCCTGAATAAATAAATTTTGCAAATTTGCAAAAAACGGGGAAACATATTGCAAAATTTCTTCTTTGTTGCTACATTAAATATTGTCACGCGTGAAAAACTTTGGTGAATTTAATAAAATGTTAAACTAAATCCACAAAATTATGGCTGTTGAATGGTTACCTTTGGCAATTCTTGCTTGCATAATAGCGATATTTTTGTTATTGATCCTTGCAATCAAATATCACAAGGAAAAGGGCAGAGGTAAGAGAAAAATTCAAGTTTCAATAACTTAGACCCAATTATCTGTTATCAAGGCTTGGAACAGAGACCCAGACCTGTGCTTAACAGGCTACAAGATGGTGTTCCAAGAAGAGCAGCTGCAGCCAGAAATAGAGGAGCTCGATTGAGGGCCAATGGTATAACATAGTTTAAAAATGTTTCATTACAAACAATAAGTGAATTTTCACAGCAGTTCAAGAAAGGAATGATGGTTCTGACCGAGAAGAAGAACCTGATAAACCAGAAATTGAATTGCCTGATGGTAAGATTGGGGCTAAAAAACGAGCGAAACTAGAAGCAAAGGCTGAGAAAAAAGCTGCAAGAGAGGCTGAAGAGCACCTGAGAGCAGAAAAGTAATTTTCTAATTTTTTTAAATAATCGATTAAATCTGGTCTTTAGGAAAAAGCAGGCTGATTCAGAGGAAGCTGAGCGTCTGAAAGAGAAAGAGAAGGAAGAGGCATTAGAAAAGCAAAAGGAAGAAGAGGAGCGTAAAGCAAGAGAAGAAAAAGAAAGAAGAGAATATGAGGAATATTTAAAAATGAAGGAAGCCTTTCAAGTAGAAGAGGAAGGTTATGAAGAAGGTAAGAATACAAGTCCTTTGGTATACAAAATGTCAAAAAATTTTGCCATTATAGGAGAAGAAGAAGATGTCCAAGACTTGTTGCAGGAATTTGTATACCACATTAAATCAAACAAAGTGGTAATAATCGAAGATCTTGCAGCCCAATTCAAACTGAAAACTCAAGCTTGCATTGACAGGATTAAAGACTTGCAAAATTTAAATGTTCTCACTGGGGTTATAGATGATAGGGGGAAATTTATATATGTGTCTAGAGCTGAAATGGAGGCTGTTGCCAAGTTTATTAGACAAAGGGGAAGGGTGTCCATAGCTGAACTTGCAGAGAGCAGTAATCAACTAATTAATTTAACTCCAGTATCTCAGGTTTAGTGGATTTATTTAATATAAAGTATTGTGTTGTCTTTATATAATTATTATAATAACAATGAGTGATTGATTTATGTGCATTTAACTGAACATCTAATCTTCATTCTCAGCAGACATTTCTTCCTCACTGGTAACATCTGGCTCTTCAATATCAGTAATGCATTTTGGACAATCACATTCAAAAATGTAATTTTCCTTCAAAAGTTTTTGCCTGGAGTGTCTGGATCTGTTAAGTTCACAATCTCCCAAGTAACTAATGCATATTTCTTCATCTGGTTTAACATCTCTGAGGGCAACAAGAGATAATCTATATCAAAGCAAATAATACATGAAATTTTTCTATATTCATTCAAGATTTTTTTCATACTTAAAATTATTATGCAAAAACTGAATTTCGGCGTTTGGGTCACAACTGTGATTAGCGCAGCTTTGCTTTAAGTATAAACCAACTCCTTCACTATTTAAAAAATCTCCAGTGTGATTCTCAATATCGTCATATATTTTGTCTATAAAAGAATTAATTTCTTCTTTTTCTGGAGATGGTAGGTCCAGTTGTTCTACGTTTTGTCTCCATGCACTAAATGGGCTTGACCCAATACCTTGACCATTTGTGCCTTTAAGCCAAAAGTTAGTAGTATGATTCAATAATTTGAAACAATAACAAACACACCAATCAAAGCTATAAGACTCTGAAACCCTTCAGGAGTCAAAAATTGGCTAATTCTCTGATTAGGCAAGGCATTTATGACCATTTCTCTTAACAAACCTACTTGTCCAATAAACTTATCACCTAAAAATTTGTGAGCCAATTCTGTTTCCTCATTGATTGTTCTGTGACAAAATCCCAAAGTAGTTTGAATAGCTTCTTCACTATTTGGTGCCTGCAAAATCCTGGCTAATAGCCTCACAATGAGGAATATTGAAGAGGTTTCTGGGGGATAGTGCATCTGCCTGCAAAAAAATCAACAAACTATTTTTGTTGCCTTAATGAAGTTTTAATAAAAGAACGCACTTCCAAGTTTCTTCTAATTGTTCTAAAGGAAGCACTTTACTTCTATTAAGTGTTTGTAAACATATCACTTTATGGTACTGCTCAAGTGCAGTAACTCTGCACCATTCTGAGCAGTACTGAGTACCACAAGCTGGGCAACTGGTTATTTCAAGTTGTTTAGTTTGACAACATTCAAGATATGGTAGTTCTAAGACAGAATTTCCTGTGAGACGTCTCACATTCTCCTCTGCCGTTTCCAGAGGTCTAAAAGTTATTTTGTATAAAACAGTGTAATTTCGAAATTAACAAAGGATGAAACCTTAAACAGTGATCGCAGGCTTTGTATTTGCAACAAGCATTCCAGGAAAACTGGCAGGATACTAAAGGTTCTTCTTCAAAGATTATTGTACCTTCCGGGATGTTTGAGGTTGCATACAAGCATTTACCCTTAATAAAACAGTTACAGGGTATTTTTTAACACGCTAGTCAGAATACTTACCTTTGATGATGGTAAGTTTCTTATTTCAACATTCATTGCAAGAGTTGGAAATGCTTGGAAAATAAACTAAGAAACGTGCAGTAGTAAACAAACGCCATGTATTTAAAAATTTGAGGTTATATATTTATGGGTAGATAGAGATTTTATGTCCAACATGATTTTACTTTGTGGGAATAGGACTTTCGTTTCAATGGTTTCACTGACCGAGCAGGCAATTTGACACATCGAACTTTTATTCCGAAAATCCTTATTATATAACCTCACTTTAATACTAAAAATGTGGATTGAGTCCATTAACAACACACCGTTTAGAAGACCTACGTTTTAAACCGCTAAAAATTGCAAGAAAATCTTTAACAACAATCAGTGTAAAATGAAGAGACTTTCCGAAGAAAGAACCAAAGTACTCTTCGAAAAACTAACAAAATAGTAATTTTTTCTTAGATTTTTTAACTTGATTTTCATTTACTGTTGTCCATTTTAGTATTGGCCCCAATGTGAAGCAACTTATTGAAAGGCCTGATGGCATTTATTGTTTTCGAGAACGGAAAGATAGGATTTTCTATGTTTCCGAAAATATACTCAAATTGGGAAACACAATCCCTCCAGATAATTTAGTTACAGTAGGAACTTGTTTTGGCAAATTTACCAAAACTGGTAAAGTTCGGTTACATATAACTGCTTTAAATTATTTAGCTCCATATGCTCAGGTAAGAAATATCTTAAACTATCAATGTTTTTACAGCTTCACACACACATATATATATTTTTTTTAGTGTAAAATTTGGTTAAAACCTTCAGCAGAACAACAGTTTCTTTATGGAAATAACGTTTCAAAAGCGGGCTTAGGGCGTATAAGTGAAAACTATGAAAAATACCAGGGAGTTCTAGTGTTTAGTATGTCAGATTTGCCTTTAGGTTTTGGGATAGCAGCGCGGTCAACTGCAGAGTGCAAAATGGCTGATCCTATGGCTGTAGTATGTTTCCATCAAGCTGATATTGGGGAATATATTAGGTCAGAGGAAGACTTACTTTAATGACTAGATTATTTGTGTATGTGTAAATAAATTTACTTAAGAAACATGTATTATTTATTACACTTACAACTAATAGCGAGTTTTACAAAAAATGTTATATACAGACTTACTCAATGCAGCCCCTAATTGTTTTCCATAAGGCCCATATTTAATTGCAGACAGTAGTTTTTCCCCCATTTCGGGCGATATTTCTTTATAGGTACTTTTTAAGGCAAGGGGAGTAGGATATTTCTGTGTTACTGCTAAAGCTCTTCCCACAGACATTCCTTTGATTTGAATCAACATTTTTACAAACAAATCTGTCACATCTATTTTCTACAAAAGAAGAAAACTATGATCTGAAACTCCATAGAAAAAATCATAAATATATACCTCATTCTTCATAGAAGATTCATTAAATTCTTTAAAGGTTATTAAATTTAATAGATCACTGTTAATGTCAATTGGTTGAATGTTTGTCTTAGGGCAACTTGCAAGGCTTTTTCCCTGCAATATAACTAATAATATTTTCCTTAATATTGCAATGGATATACCTTAAATAGGTCAATCAAATGTTTGGAAAAACTTGCTAAGTAGTGGGCTGTTTCCCTGATATTTGCAGTAAACTTAATGAAAAAGTTCTCCTGAATGGCAGTATTTGTAGCGGCTTGCATTAAAGACTCCAATGGGAGACCACAATGCTGATTATTGCCATGACTCTCTACTAAATATGTCAAATTTTCTATCCCTGAATGCTTTAGCCTAAACTTTTGCTCATAATATCTGAAACTCTGCTCTTTTAATTAAAACTCATAGATAACTCAACTAAAAATTAACCTTTGATCTTTGATGCTGTGGCCAAAATCATCCATTCTCTTCCTTTCAATTATATAAGGTAAAACCAATTCATTTCTAGCGACTCTATCCCGACAAATCCACACAAAATCGCCTACTTTTAAGTCTTGCACTTCATATTTGATGCCAGATTTTGATAGCTGTACAAGAATGTCGTCATTTTCACTATTTGATGAACTGAAAGCTGTTTATTAGGTATATTGAAATTTGTGAAGATAGTTTCAACATACCCTGAAGTCTCACAATTATCAACATATAATATCACATCAAAACTGAATGGTACCATTGTGAAATCCTCAAAGGTGCTTTCTACTGAACTGCTTGACGAAAATTTTTTAAGGGCTTTACTACTAGTTTCACTAGAGATTGTGCTACAAGATGAAAACTTTTGCAAAGTTTTAGGCTTTTCATTTTTGGTCTCAATTAAATTATTTCCTGGCTTTGTTGTCAGCATCTGTGAGTCAAATTTCAAAGGCGAAACAACTTCTGGAACCCAATGGTCATCGAGGAAGTCATTTGTGAGTTCTTCAGACACATTTAAAACAGCATAAGATTGACATTTGCCATTATCAAGCTCTTGGATGCTATGGTCAACTTTTAAATTGTCCTCCAAAGATTTCTCATACAATTTTTTAGCCAAATCATATCCCTCTGTGGTTAAAGAAAACTTTGCTGGATTACTGACTTTGGAGACCAGTTTTTTAGCTAATAATATTTTCATAGAGGACCAGGCCGTGTACCTTAATCCAGGGTCTGGCTTAGAAAATGAACAGTCAATTAAGTCTTTCCCATATTTAATAATTTCTGCCTTTTTCATGTGACCTTCATAATTTTGCTCTAAGCTGCGCTTATATAAAGTTACTAAGATTGCATAACCCCCAGATCTGTATTGAGGAATGTACTCTTGTGTAGAAGGTATTGCTGCAAATGCTGTTACCTAAAGTTGCTAGTACTGCTTGTTGACAATAAATAATACACACTTACTAAAGTATTTTTTGCTTGAATGATCATTCATTTGACTACTATTTTTGTTATGTTCCATTAACTTCTCTTCTAACATTTTACAAAGCTTATTTCCAAAACCTTTTAAGATTTTACATTCTATTCCTGAATTGAGAGGCAGTGGGTATTTACGCAGGTATTTTAGGGCTTTATCAAAACTGTATTGCATTTTCGAATCTGAAAAAGGCGAGGACATTGTTTATCTGATAGAAAAGTAATTGCAAAATGTACAAATTGTGTATATTGGAATTTCGAAAATTACTTTTTTCAATGGCTTGATCTCTCCAAGTTGTCAACCATTCTTCAAATAGTGGATTTGGGCACTTTAACTTCACTGTAACTCTTTGTTGTCTTTGGGAATTCATTTTTTTAAAGCAAAAAAGAAATCTAGAATTTTTAATAGAGAGGAATTTGCTTAAATAGGAATTTTTTAATTTTGGCAAAGTTGAGGCTATAATAGCTTTATTTTAATGTAGTCTACATTGTCTACTCAACAAGTTTTATAATATATGACAACGGATAGAATTATGTTACTGCCATTCTGTCTTTTTTATTGTCAGTCTCGTCCCAACATAAAACAAGGATAGATAATTAGTATTACGTGGAGTACAAGTACATACATATAACAAGCCATGTGATGGCATGGATCGCGTGAGCATAACATGAATTCACTCAAAAATACTCTATAAAGTAGCATTCCATTTTCAAAACCGTCAATGACGTAAGAGGGACGCTAGGAAAACAACCAATCACAAGCCCGCATTTCGACATTTCTTTCTCAAATGACTTCCGGCCTGCGCTGCGATCTTGTACGCAGGGGTTTGTTCCCTATGTTGCAATAAGCTGTTATGTGATTGGCTTATTCTCATTTTCTCCGCGTATTGATTGGTATTCTATTTATTTTGGGAACAAAATCGGGCAACAGCTATTGATCTTTCATTCCACACAAGTCGGGAGTCGCCGACATTGTGATTGTGTGCGTTTTTTCTCTTTTCATTTGGTGCTCGTACAAATCGGTTGCAGGCAGGGAAACTTTCTTTCATTTAGTTATTATTTACTATTTGTGATTGTAAACGGAAAAGACCTTTTTAAAATGGCTAATCAAGACAGTGCAATGGAAAACGGAGAAGATTTTTCACAAGACGTCACCACAGATCAAAGTATGGAGCACGCACATAATGGTGGCGGTGACGCTCCGCCTGCCGATAGTGGATCCGCTGATAAACCTGGAAAAGATGACGACAGGTATATTTTGGTCACTTCTAGATTGTTTTTATCGTAAAATATGCCAAAAATTAGCCTTTTAACCTGCGGTAGCCCTTTTGTTTTTCCCAAAATTCGCCCATGGGCGGGAAACCGGTCGCAATTCGGCTTCAATAAATCCTGGATCATCTGTGAAATGCGGAGCTATTTGCACTTAATTTTAAGCATATGTCATTACTTAGTTTGTATATTTAAAGTTGTATTGTATATTTTTGCCGTTTATTGTAATTTTGTGATGAATCCAAGAGTTTTTTCCGAGTCACTAACCGTACCACATTTCCATTCGGCTCGCTATTTGAACCATGAATTTGCAGTTTTTCCAGTTGAAGATCTATTTCGTTTACTTACTAGAAGAAAGCAATCATTAAAGTAGCTTTTGTAAGTACAAGAACTCAATTTCAGTCAAGTCTTCGGGAACATGTAAATTGTCACAGTCCGAGTCGAGTACCACCCTTTTAGGTTAGCCAGCAGTTCCGTTTTAAACACAGTTCCTTTTCTCCAGGTGGCTTCTCAGCTATGCAGAAGAACGAGGAGAATGCAGATGGACGCACCTCCAGGCACAGGACCCATGGTATTTATCCTTGGGCACAACAGTTCTGCCACCTTAAGATATTCAGTAAAGACAATCATTACACAGTTAAAGTCTTTGCTATTCCATTAAATTTAAAAGGCACTGAGTATTATACAACTCCAGTTTTCTAGGCTATTTTTGTTTTTTCTGGGGTGTCGTAACTTTTACATTTTTACTGCTCTTAAGATGCATCTTTTTGAACAATCATATTATTTGTGTATTGTCCAGAAAGTGACTTAAAGTAGATAAAAGTGTACTTGAAGTAGAAAGTGGTAAATTAAATTGGTTAATTTATTTGCTTTCAAGTAATGTAAGTATTTCATTGGGCACTACTGGTAATTTGCAGGTTCAATCCCTTACAGGTTATTGGTTAGAAACATTCACAGTTGGTTCCAGTAATTATTGCTCTTCCTTGTGTCAAAATGTGGTCGATTTTCATAATATTGTGTTTTGGTGGTCAGTTGAACTCAGTTACTGCATCCCAGCATTTGCAAAAATTTGTGGAAGCTTTGAGCAATATATGTACTCTAGTGCCTTGGAGTTGATTCAAGCGTTCAGTATTTGCTCTTCATATTGGTTCCATTCAATTTGCGGTGTAGATTTGTAACTATTGCTGTTTTGCAGTAATTCACAGTAATGTAAAGTTAAAAACCTAATGAATAAGGATTAGGAAATGCTCTGGCAGACTGTCATTCTAAAAACTCCCATTTCTATTTTGCAGAAAGTTATTTATTGGCGGGTTAAGCTGGGAAACCACTGACAGTAAGTACATTATATTTTTATCTTCAAATCAATTATATAATATGATAATAAGGTGGAAAGATTAAACGGTTGATAACCTTTTTCTTTCCAAGTAAAGATGTATATGTGTATGTGTGATGAAAAATTTGCCAGTTCTGCTTCTGAAGGAACAGAGAAGAAACCTTTTTACCACTTCTGATGTGAACTAACATCTCAAATTATTCACAATCTACCTTTTAGACATAAAACCAATAGAACGTTTTATAAATTTTCAGAGGAGTTGCGGGAATACTTTAGCAAATATGGCGAAATCGATAGCATAAATGTAAAGACAGATTCCATGACTGGCAGGTCAAGAGGCTTTGCCTTCATCGTATTCAAAGATGCTGCCTCAATTGACAAAGTTACAGAAGCTGGGGAGCACACCATAAATGGAAAGAAAGTCGACCCAAAGAAGGCCAAAGCCAGACATGGGAAAATCTTTGTGGGGGGTTTGGTGCCTGAGTTGACTGATGATGACATCAAGGAGTACTTCCAACAATACGGAACTGTAAGTGTGCTTAAATTTTTTTGTGTTGTGTGTATAAAGTAAATGAGGTTTTACCAGATACTATTTTTCATTCTGTTACTGAGGCTTTATTCTACCAAAGGGAATGTTTGTAGAAATTTGACTTAGTACGTCTAGTTCTATACCGGGCAACACTCCTTATATATACATATATTTAATTATTGGCCATATTGGCCAAGGAATAACATCAATTATATTCTTTTCAAATGATGAAAAATTTTGCCAGTTCTGCTTCTGAAGGAACAGAGAAGATATTTTTTACCACTTCTGAGCTAAAATCTTGGAACTTATTTACAATTTGAGTTGGGTTAATTCGTCTCTTATCAATGTTATTTTTGTTCACAGGTCCTCGAAGCTGAAATGCCCTACGACAAAGTGAAGAGCCAGCGAAAAGGATTTTGTTTCATCACGTTTGAATCTGAACAAGTTGTTGCAGATTTGTTGAAAAGGCCGAAACAAACCATAAAAGAATATGAAGTAAGTTTTGTAAAGAATAGCCTTCGTTCGCTGAATCCTTCAATTGACTTATTTTAATTGAAAGGTTGACGTCAAAAAAGCTACACCAAAACCTGATCAAATGTCCTACATGATGGGGAGAGGAGGTCGAGGTGGTAGAGGCGGATCCAGAGGTAAATATGCTTTTTAAACTAAGATTTTAGTTATTCAAATATTCAGTATTGGTAATCAGTATTAAAATTGTAAAACTAAGATAATTTTTTTTGCAGCTAACTGGGGTGGTGGATATGGTGGTTATGGTGGATATAACCAATATGGCTACGACGGATACGGACCCGGATATGATTACTACGGTGGCGGCGGCGGTTACGGAGGCTATGGAAACTACGATTATTCTGGATACAGCGGAAACTACGGTAAATACCCTAACAATAGAATGAGAGTTTTGCCTACTGAAAGGAACACTCAGTAAAATAATTGCTCACAATCAAATTTCTGTAAAAGCACATTCAAAAGATCACTTTGGCATGTATCTCTTTCGAATTTCCTCTTACATCTCTTTCCTGTATCACACCTGAGATCAAAAAATGTTGAATAAATTGGCGTTAACGTTCACATTTGCTTTATTTTTCATGTATTTGTCTGCATTTTGGGATTTTGTTTGGTTGATTTTTGCCTGTTTAGCGTTAGTAGTAGTAGAGCTGATTCAGGTTATATATAAAAGTTCATTGTAACTTTATGCAGACCAAGGATATGGTTATGAAGGCGGATATGGAGGGGGACGCAGTAATGCTCGCGGAAAAGGTATTGATGTCTTTGAATGATGCATCTTATTTTGTAAACAGAAGTAGTGTTTTTTTTTATCCTTTTTGTGTTTAAGTCAGAGGTATATTTACAAACTTCCAGCAATTGTTATATTTTTTTCACTGTAGTATTGATCACCATATCAGTAATAATGTAGTTGACATAATTTAGCACTTTTTGGGCGCAGGGGTAAGTGGTAATGCATATTTAATCAACCAGCAACTCTTGAATTAAATGATTGCGCTGATCCTATTTCAGTAGGCATTTGTTTAAATCTCTCATTCGGTTTTGCAGATTCTCCAAACGCTCATGAAAACCATTAGCCAAGAAATGCTTGTTTTTCCTCCTCAACATTGCAATTCCTTGAGAGTTGAAAACATCGAAATGTAGTGTGACATAAATGTGCTTACGTACTATAGTAGTGTATTACCTAACGAGCATGTATGATACCAAACTTCGATTAAATTGCATTAAAATTTATTTTCTGGGAAAATGAACTGTTTGTACCAGCCCGCAAATTAAAAATACAAAACAACTGTTAAGGGAATGTGAAAATATGTATAGAGGCTTTCATTTTGGGATTAATATATGGGGGTTTCCCGTATATACTATGCACATAAGGGGTGTTCCAAAATACTTGAGAACTGAGAAATACAAAGGCGGTTTGGCAAACTTGTGCATTTAATTACTTTATCAAACAAATGCAGTGTTAAATTATATAAATTTCTTGTTTGTAAATTAGATACCAATCTCCGCTCCTTAACAAAATTTCAGATCTTTGAAATCAACTAAAAGAAACTTGCCAGGTTCTTCAGCCAAGTTGAGGGCTAAAGGAATAATTTCGATTCCTGCTTAAAGCTATAGAAGAACTAAAAGTTTTGTTATTAGTTAAAAACTTGTATTAATTAAAGTCAAACGATGATATATCTATTTGAACTCTGCATCGAGATGTAGGGTGTCTAAAAATTATATGCAGGCGTTTTGGGAGCTGATATTTTAAATTAAATTTTTAAGATAGTAAGTTGAAATTTTGTATGCACAATGAGGACTGAGTGGTTGGTAGCGCACCACAAACAAAATTATAGTCGATAAAAAACGGTCTGATTCTAAAATAAGTACCATTCTGCAGGTTTTAACGTCAGTTATGAAACCTTCGTAGGTGCAGTTTGATAGATGATTGAAACTGCTAATGACATGAGGTGTTTTGTGCAGCTTTGTCACGATTTAACCGACTTCTTATCTCTTACAAATTGGGGCACCCTTTACAACGTATCTCTAATGCGTTCAATACTATAGAAAAAGTCTTAAAGGTTTAAAATGGCTTTCAAGGAATATTATAGTTATTCCTTAGTCAAGATTTGAGTTAGTTGACTACAATGTTTTCACTAATATCAATAAATAAAAGATTGTTTTGATTGCGAAACCGTCCTATCTCGACAACTCAAAATTTAACCATTGAGTTATGCATCTATCCGCATATATAGCAAAAGTCACCGGGCGCCCTAATTGGCCTATTTTTTCCGATTTGTGACAGTACCGTTCCAGGATTTTCAGGCTTAATGCACGTTAAAAAAAATTAAAACCGAGAAGACGACGACGTTCCCTCACTGAGTTTTGGTCGGTGGAACGAAGTAACGTGTTAAAGTCGCCTAGTGAGTAGATGCGATTAAATATTAAAATTTTTATACTGCTATCTCTTTTCAGGTGGTGGCAACTTCCAGGGTAAAGCTAGGGGCAGCGGCGGCGCCAGGACTGGCGGAAATCAAAGGCACCAGCCCTACTAGGCTCATTATGGAAGTTTGCATTAAGTAAGAACTATTCTGATGGTTTTCTTTGTTGATGATGCTCATTGTACATTACGTTTGGTTTTCAGGTGTTTCTCATTTTTCTCAAATAACCACACAGTAATCATTTCTTGAAATCATTCCGTTTCCATGGAGAAATCTGCTGTACAAATCCGACGATTTTTTTAAAGTAAACTAGAGACTGTTCGTTCATAAAGCATAATGATGTGTTGCGTATTTAGTTTAAACCGGGTCGCTGGTAATTTTGAAGACGTTGTAATGGAAACCGCCTATAAATATTTTTGTATCAGAACCGATCTGATAATCATTCGATTTGCGTAAGCCAAAAAGTGCATTATGATTTTCATTACAATTCTGCTTGTAATATGTATTTAGTTTGTAACAAAAAACGGTGATTTTTTAAGTAACTAGCTATTATTTGGTATGTTGATAATATTGAGTAAACTGAGTAATATGTTATTTAATTACAATCTATAGTCATACTCTCTAGAATAAGTTTATTGTAAGGGCGAGTACTTCCGTTGTGTGACAAAATTGTTCAATAAAGTACCTCCAACAGTAGGTTGAACTCTTGACTCTAATAAGCAGCAAAATTGTTCCTTATTTGGTGATTTAAAAGCAACTTTTGTTGCGACTAACGTAATCTGGAAAATGTGGTGAAAGGGAATGCGAATGAATGGGGCCGTTTCCATAACATAGAAAAAATTAAATAAATCTTTGGGGTTCAAGCAAATCACTGGTTAAGTTGAATGTTTTTTATTACTATCAACAGCTCTGTTGCTACATAATCATTCTTGTAGGTATATTGCCTATTTTATGTAAAATACGTTTACTTTTCAGCGAACACCCGCTCTCCAAAGAAGCAATGGTCTCAACAGCAGTAATTACCATCTAATGTACAGGGTAAAAATAGAAGACTGGACTAGACTAGAAATGCGAATCCAACTGATAAGTGGGGCTGTGATTCTTTGTCTAAGGTCTGCGAGTAATCTTTTATATTTACCTCATAAGTTCCATTAAGTTTCCGTTGAAGTCGCTCGAAGGAAGAGAAAATATGCTGTTTGGGCCCACTTTCTAAAATAATCTTTCAATTAAATTAAAATCTTGTGTTATCTACTGGTTTGGATTTATTAGCTATTTTACAATCACTCTTTATCCTGCGATATTTGCCATATTACATTTTGTTCCAACAATCTGTGGCTAAGACCTGAATTCACACTGTAAAATGTATTATACATGTATAATAATTACATTATTATAACGTTGCTAATACACATTATTTACTAAAATACTATAACGTTATTTATATAGGCATAAAGCTTTGTAATGTTATAATTTACGAGGCTAATAAAGCATAGTACAGTTACACAAGTAAAATCTCGTTTTTTTCCCATGAGTTTTTGACTCCCTACAGAAACCTCCAACTGAATGACGAACAGTGAAATAAATTCATCTATTAAGCCAATAGATGCCTTCTTTAGAAATTAGCCTAACGACGCTTCTTTTTCTCAATTTTCCTACCGCTTCGGTGGTAAGGTCGTCGCGGAGTGTTCTGAGGGGTGCTTTGAGTCGAACTCTCATCCTCACTTTCCTATGTTAAAGATCAGATAATATAAACATTTTAATAATGACAAAAGCAGTCGAATTCAAAGCATAGAAGTAGAAGTGAAGCTTGTTATGATCAAGTATCTAAATTGATTTAATGCATTGCGAAGGGGATATCAAAAAGGTTCTCCTTTTGATGGACCTTTCATATTTATGCCAATAAATATATTAATATTACTAAATAAATTTGGTTAGTAGTGGTGCTGATTGAAGCTGAAGGCACATTTAATCTCCCAGAAAGCTTAAAATTTGTTCTGTATTTGTAGGTTCTATTTTCCTCTTACCCTTGGTGCCCAATTGCTGTCACTCGTAGACTCCTTAACGAATATGCAAGCTCCAAGACACACAATCTGAAACAGGGCCCCCAAGAACAACAACACTTTTACAATGGCAGCAGACATGTCTTCAACACCTAAGTTTATGGCTGAATTCATTGTATTGCTCTGCAAGATAAAAGAGAGATTTGAGGGGTCTAGCTCTGAGTTTGCTAGCAGTGTTAGGAGGAGTGGAGGTCATGGGTAAAGTTTGTTTGATAAATTAGGATAAGTCATGTAGGGGCACCTATGAGGAAGAAAGGCATGTGCTTGTTCAAGATAATCATGCAACAAATAGCATGAAGATAAAAGAAGGAACAGAAGAAAATATGATGAAAATAAAGGTATTTTTGGTATAGCAATTTACAACTAGGATTTTTAATAATAAATATGAAGCGTTAATGAAGATTAATGTAAGGTAATAATGGCAAATCCAATGACTGCTTTAATCTACAGTACTTACTACGTATACGCAGGAATACTTACTTTTATATTTTGAGAAGGTATAATTATTAATTGTGCTAGATAACAACACTTATTAAGAATTTTTCAGTGTGGGGATGGACGATATTGGAAAATCGCGAGAAATTAGCTGTCAGGGGTTGACTGATTCGGTGGAGTAAGAAAAAAGTGAGGTTAGAATTCTCTCTTCGTGGTGTTTTTATGTTTACATTTTTGTATTTTGCGTCTATTATTACTCCATGGTTTTTTAATTTATAATAAAATAACTAATATTATTTATTCGTTATAAACTTCCTTATGGCCCCACTTGTCGGCTGGAGATATGCGCTTTTTATTGGGGGATTAGTTGGAGCCCTAGGTTTGGCCAGTTATCCCATTATAGTCGATCCAATGATAAATCCGGAAAAATGGAGTAAGTTGCCACATGACACATTTGCCTTATAATAGGAAACTTACGTTTACAGAAAAAATTCAAGAGCGAACTCGGAGTAATATCAAGCAAGAAGATATTCAACCAGGAAGTAAGTAAACTGTGGCCTTTACTAAAGAGTTTAAGGCCTTTATAGATTCATGTAACATAAACTTACCATAAGATAAAAAATTTAAACTAGTTCAATACATTTATATTACAGTTCTACAGTGATGTGCAGCTTATGTCATGTTAGCTGTGCTAACTTGTTTACCTTACATGAGTCTATAACCCCAGGGTTAATGTGAATCTAGCACATTCTTCACATATTTAGTAAGTTTCACAAAGTATTGTCAAGATCAATTGCGTTAAAGTCAAATATTTTATCAAATTAGTACTGAATCTTAATCTCATTGATTAATTAAGTTTCAGCATCTAGTCTCTTAATTGAAACTACATATTTTAGATATGAAAGTATGGACTGATCCATTTGATCGGGAAAAGCCAAACTCAACTAGCTAGTTTCAGACAAGTATTTATTGTTAATAGCAATTATGTAGATACAACTTTTAGAAGAAATTTCATAGCTATGTACATAATTGAAATAATATTAAGATTGTTATCAAATAAATTTACATTTTTTTTTTACATTTTTACAACACAATTTAAAAACTATCATCATCATCATCTACTTCCAAGAAAACATCATAAGCTTCTCGGTGGCAAATCCCCTCAGTGCTAAATGCATACTTGTGAAATGTGCCATCAAAACACACAGCTAAAATATGGGAAAAATACCATTTTCATTAAAATTTTTGTGCAATTTTTTATCTACCATAAATAGAGTTATTGGGTCCAAAGGCACAAATGCAGGGGCACTCTGCAGACACAGTAAAGTTTGCCAGTGCCCACTGAGAATCTCCATATTTTCCTAGAGTACCTCTTATTGCTGGAGGAAGCCTATAATATATAAATTAAACATAAAAGTGACTAAATTTTACACTTACCCTGACATTCTTCGATTTAAATTTGTGTCTTTTATAGCAAAAATGTGAACTGTTCCCTTGTCACTGGAGCAACATAAGAAATCTGAATCTGCAGAAAAATTCATACTGAAACAAAAATTATCATTAATTTTGTATTTTCTTAATCAACAAAGCTACTTGCCAATGAATTGTGGCTGGATCAGCACCTCTTCTCAATTCAACTAACTGATTCCTGGTTGTAGTGTCCCACACTCGGATCAAGGTTCCCTGCTCAGAAGCAGTTGCTACCCGAGTACCTTGCTGATTAATTGCTATGCAAGCAAGCTCATTTTTATGAGCCTGAATGTAGATTGGTGCACTAGAATAACTTTGAAGAGTAGTTGATAATTCCTTTAAAAAATTTATTTGCCAAGTGACATTCTTTATGTACATGTGTTTATGAATCTCACCACTATTTGAACACTTCCAAGCTTGTGCCCTGGAAATACCAATACTTGCTTGTGGGAGCTTTGGAGGGGGCTTACTTCACATAAGCCCTTGGGATTTTTTCGTGTTTCAACAGAAAATAACTCTCTTGTAGGGTGTAAGAAGGAAAACACATGGATTCTGTTGAGTAACACTACAATAAGCCTGACAGCAAAACAAAAGTTGAAATTAAGATAGATTTGCAGATGAGGCATTATTACTTGTCTCTTCTCAAGCGTACAGCCTTAACTGCTGAGGCAAATTTTATTTCTATGACTGTCTTTTTCTGAGAATCATCGTAAATGTACAAAATATTCTCAGGGAATTTCGGGTGTGATCCTCCGGAAACTATCGCCAATATGTTTGTTCTAAATAACATTTCACATGAAGCTACACTTCCTACAGTTTCAGTATCTAATTTAAAAAAAGGGGGGTTATAGTGTTACGAAGTTGTTAATAATAGTTGCATTTCGTACCATAATGAGTCTTCTCTACTAAAGGCTCTAAATTGTAGACTCGTAAACCATTTTCCATACTTGCCATGAAGCATCCTAAATATTTTATTAGTTTTGAGTTTAGGTTGATGTGTTTATTCTTACCTTGGTCTTGATTAAACCTTAAATTAAGGATATTAGAGCCTTTCATCATTTAAAATCTGTGTGTTAATCTAATTATTTATGAGAAATAGCTTTGTGATTATTAGACATTGGAAAAATCCGATTTAAAATCTATAAATGTTTTTGTTTTTATATCGAGATCAGCTGTTTGAAATGTCAATGTAGGCATAAGAAATATGTCGTATTGGAGACATGGCAACTTTGTAACTGGACGCAATGTTGTCGCATGTTTCAGAAATTAATAATAAAAAAACGAATACATTCGGACACGATTTCATGTTTTAAGTAGGTTGTTATTGTTAGTTTTTTTATGCAAACAAATGCAAAGCACATGCCTTGTCCAATGAAACACCACTCACACTTAAATATCAAACTTTTTTTTTTAATGAAAATCATCAAAAAAAAATCAGTATTTACTTGCTTTGAATATCTATATTTGCAAGTAACTTTTTAAGTTAACATCAATTAAATGCGTTTTTAGTGATAATGCAGTCCAAATTAAAAGTAATAGGACATTTATTTCAAATCAAAAATTAATTGAACTAGTGCCTCTTTATTTTAAGCATTTTCTTATGTATGTTAGAATTTGGCAAAATACAAACACTACAGA
Source organism: Euwallacea similis (assembly GCF_039881205.1). Taxonomy (NCBI): domain Eukaryota; kingdom Metazoa; phylum Arthropoda; class Insecta; order Coleoptera; family Curculionidae; genus Euwallacea; species Euwallacea similis. The sequence goes on along the minus strand of NC_089616.1, from coordinate 3,204,091 downwards.
AAAAGAATAAAAGTTTCTCAATATTCATTTTGTTTAATGTTTGATGGCATTTCGATACAGTTTACTACAAAAAGTCGCATTCATTTTCTATATAATGTTAACTCAGCTGTTTATCCCCTGATAACTAAACCGATAAACTTAAGGTAAAAATGTATAACTGATACATTATATATATGTAATGTTAGTGAATTTTTTGGGTCTTCAAAACCGAGCGGCTTTTGGTCTGGCGACAGTTTAATTAGAATCAAGGTGCATATTCATGTGCACGCGTTTATCAGTCGATTAAAATTGGTGAATGTGCACAATCGCGTATATAACAACCAATTAAACTGTCGCTCAACAAAAAGTCGATTAATTTGCGGGACTCTTCGTATAATAATACACAATTTTTGCCATAGAAAAAAACCTCAATTATACAATTTCAAATATCATTAAGGTCAACAGCTTCAACTGTTGGTAAAGTGACTTCAGGTTCTTTTTTGGGTTTGTGCTTGGTATTATTAATTATTTTTGCCTCAAGTTTGGACCAACTACCAGCTTCTAATTTCTTCATTTTAATTTCCACCTTTGTCTTATACATTTTTAGTTGAGAGGCTGCTATATCTATAATCTGAATTAAAAAAATAAGTATCTAAGTCTGGAAAAGGAAGGTTGAACATACCCCTCTTAATTCAACATCCAATTCAAAATTTGCACTGTTTTCTTGAGGAAATACTAAATTTATATACATCCTAATGGGGCTCAGTTTGACCACACTTTTACTTGGACTATATTGTTTGGCATAAACTGAGACAATCACAAAGGAACCAGTTTGATGGTAGTCCCATCGACAATTTACCTTTGCTTCAGACTCCTAAAATTCTTTATCAGATTTATTTATTACCATTTTTTAAACATACGTCATCTTTTTTCCATAAATGTTTCCCTTCTTTGCAGCCCTTTTGGCTTAAAAATGAATTAAAATCTGTGGTTTTCTTTTGGCAACAAGACCAATATTTTAAACCCTCATGAAAAATAGGAACTCCAGGGTGATGAAGGCATATACTTAAATTAGAGTCTGGGCCTAGAGTTGATATATTTAATAAATAGATGAAGAAGAAATGAACTGAAAAGTATACCTTCATATGAAATGGTACAGGCACCATTCTTGCAGTTTGTTCCTATAACAACTTCAGAGTTTTGCGAAATGAGTTCTTGAGGTTTTTCAATAGAATCAATTTGGGACAGTAAATCGAGTGCAATATCAGGTTCCATTGAAACCTATAGTTTAGTTCAAGTCAAACAAAGCAAAAGTAATATAAAGTAAGGTACCATTGGAGCCTCCAAAGGTGGTCTCTCTAGGGCTGTAGGCACAATCGGTTTAATTTCCACAGTACTTGTATCAGGCAGTTCAGCACTTTTTGATTTTTCTGGTTCTGGCGGCTTTATATTTGAATGTTTCCCCACAGTGCAGCCTTTTATGTTCAGAAATTCTGTGAAATCTGTACATTTTTTATTACAGCAGGACCAACCTTTGTAGGCATCGTGGAAGAATGGAGCTCCTGGGTGGTGTCTACAAGAATCTGTATAATACAAGGGGTTTACAGACATGTTACGTTACAAGCGGTGTTTGTGGAAGACTTTAAAATTAAATTAGCAATTTAGTAGGTGAGTGGAAAATATCTTTTGAAGATGGTTGATGGGAAACTTACCATCCTTGTTAGATGTTGGATCATATTTTTGACCACAACCCCGATTGAAGCACTGCTCAAAAGAGTCGTTTGCCATTTTAATAAAGAATTATTACTTAGGCTAAAATGCAACTAAGAATCTAAATCTTTTTTAGGATTTTTCTTAAAATTTCTGGATTTTGCTAGAACCTACAAAATCGATGCATTCACCTTAAAATATGAAGTCAATATAGACATTGACATTCGGTCTTCCAAGTTCGTTTGTGTGTTCTGACGGCATCGGATTCAGAATCTCTTTTCACATCCGCCCTCTGTCCCCGACCTTGTGAAACACTAAATATAGGGTAAATTTCACAAAATATGGGTTATGTTTTTGTTGAAACTTTATAAATTTCTCTTCTTATGTTCTTGTTTGTTTTCTAACTAAAATAACTGTTACTTAATAAGAACATTTACTGAGCATTGTTAAGAACAATGTTGGCTACCCCTTTTTCAAAATTAATGCGTTTGTCAATGCTTAACAATCATCTGCACATGACCTGCAAAACTTTATGGGAACTTCCAAAAACCATCCAATTGGATGAAAAATACCTTTTAGATCCTAATAATATCCATAAAATCGACGATAATACCAAGCACAGGAAGAGCAGAGGAAATATTAAGCTTGTACATGAACTGTATAACAGATTAAATTCATTGAAATGTACCAGTTCATCATATGAGGAGATAAAGGAGTTGTTTGATAAAGAATGCCTTGAGATACCTAATAAAACTCATCCAGATGTGTTCAAATATGGGAATAGTCCTAAAGTAGTAAAATATGTTGGTCAAAAGAGAACATTTGAATTTGCTCATAAAGAATTCTCTGAAATTGCTAAAAATCTTAATTTAGTTCGAACTGACCAGTTAGGTAATTTATCAGGTAGCAGGAGCTATTATTTATTAGGCCAAATGGCCGAGCTCGAGCAGGCTTTAGTGCGTTACTTTGTCGGTAATCTTATCAAGAACGGCTTTCAATTAGTGTCTGTTCCGGATATTCTCCCAAGGAATGTTGTAGAAAGTTGTGGCATGAGTACTCAGGGGGAAAGAACACAGGTAAGCATATTTTTTGCATTTTCAGCAATTAAACCAGCAAAAAGCAATATTTACACATAGGTTTATACATTAGATTCAGAAATGTATGGGCCTGATCTTTGTCTTTCTGGTACATCAGAAATTGCTTTAGCTGGCTATTTAAGCAATAAAATAAAACATGTTAAAGAATTGCCCTTAAAACTGTGTTCAGTAAGCAGATGTTACAGAGCAGAAACGTCAAGTATTGCTGAAGAAAGGGGAATTTTCCGGTGGGCATAAAACACATTGCATGTGTGGAAAATAAATATAATGAATATATTTTAGAGTCCATGAATTTACTAAAGTAGAAATGTTTATTGTGGCGCATCCTCTGCAATCAGATTTAATTTTAGAGGAAATTAGGACTCTACAAGAACTGTTATTTGAGTCACTAGAAATCCATTTTCAAGTCCTTGACATGCCTCCTCATGATTTAGGGGCACCTGCCTATAGAAAGTATGATATTGAAGCTTGGATGCCGGGACGAAATATTTATGGTGCTGAAAAGAAACTTTAAAGTTCCTTAATTTTTTTAAAAGAATCTTGGAAATTTCAGGAGAAATCTCTAGTTGCTCTAACTGCACAGATTTCCAGTCCAGACGTTTAAACATACAGTACAAAAATTCGAAAGGAGACTGCGATTTTGTTCACACTTTGAACGGGACTGCTTGCGCGATTCCTCGACTGTTGATAGCACTTACTGAAACCCACCAAGAAAGTAATGGTGTCATTTCAATACCGCAAGTTCTTCAGAAGTTTATGAATGGGAAAAAGGTTATTGAGAGGCAGAAGAAAATACCTCAATTGATGTTAATTAAAAATAAAAAGAATAAATTTTAATTTGTGATTGATTTATCTAGAGCTTGTTGGGTATTAAACTTAAATCCTTCAGCTGATTTCTATCTCAAAGTTAAAAACTTCGTAGGGTTGAATCTCTGGTCTATCAGTGTTGTAAATTTTCTACGGAAAATTGCGGAGTACTGGTAGTCCAATTAACTTCCAGGTGTGAACTCCAAGGACATCTGCATCAAGGTCGGCCTGTAGTGGGACGGTTAATCTTGACATTGAGAAAACGACCACTTTCGTTAATTTTAATGTCGTTGAGGTAGATTTCATTGATCTAATTCTTTTTTTTATGGAAAACATTAGCAATGTATTCGGAACGTGAGCACAAAACACAGGTACTATTGCGGAAAGGACATGATGTGCATGTGAGCCCCATCTTGTACATTTAATATTTTTTTGTTGGTTGATTATTTCTTAGAATTAAACTTATTAAACTTAAAGGTATGGTTTTTAATCCGATTATTTGTTCCTTTACTATTAGGAGTCTTAGAGCAACCCTCTTTTGGACTCTGTAAAGTCGGGAATCTGTAGAAAGCAATGTTATGTGTAGTTCTTTTACATAAGCAGTGCATTTACCATATTGTCCAATATATGCTCGTAAAATTTTCAAAAAATTGGTTTAGAGCTTTAGCAGTTTTGACAAATCATTAATTTCAAATTTTAAAGTGTTTTCTACTGCCACAATAAAGTTACATGCTAAAGTGTATAGGACAAATGTAGTTTATCGAAATTTTTTATAAAAGTGCCGCTCTTTGTACTATAAAAAGTCGCCCTTTCGAAAAGCCAGTTTTGAAGAAACCAACGTGAAAGTCAGTTTACAAAAACGGTTTTCGTTTAATTTACTGTCTGAGTGTTATAGTCATTTTTTACTATTATTGGCATGTCCTTTTCAGGAATGATATCGAGCAAAGCTTAAAAAACGTCTGCAAACGTTTACCGAGCACCTTTAGCTGCGAATGCAGCGATTTCGTGAACACCTCTGGGCGTGAATGAATCGAAATAATGAGGGCAGATTTCAAGCCGCAGAAAGTGTTCGACTACTTCCAATTTTGCTGCGATTAAATTTTTGCTTCGCAAGGAGGTGAAATGCAGGAAGGACAATTCTAAGGCAGCACAGATTTTAGCCATTTTTCCTAGCCTTGACCATTCCAATTTTGATGCTTTTGATCGGGCTTCTATGGCTTGCTAGCTATTCTGTGGTATAAATTTTTGGGTATTAAACTTTTGGACGAATCGACGAAAACATTTTGTCTGAGAGCAAATCTTTACATAATAAATAAGATTCGTTCAAGTAAATGAAACCTCGCAGCAGGTTTTTACAATGGCGAATTCCCACGAAACACCACGATTTAATTTTCAATGTCTCTGCACTTGGCTTTAACGTTTCAATTAAAACTTTCCGATACGTATAAGAGTTCCTCCTCATTTAAAACGGCTTTACAACCTCCAAGCGACGACGATGAGAGCTAATTTCAATTCCCCAAATATTGGGACATGCTGACATTATAATCGAAGTTTGCTTCGTTTTATTTGAGAAGGGAGGATATTCAATGCGTCTGTACACACAGTATGGAACAGCCAAATGGAATAAGTTAAATATCTGCATATGCGACATATGCGAAAAAAATACCGAAACATGACAATTTTAGATTCTGATGTTACATCCTGCAACGTAAAAATTTCATCCCAAAACTCAACCCCCTCTGGGTGGCAGTTGCAACCCCCAAATTTTTAAATTGGAAGTATGGGTTTGTGATACCTCAATAGAAAGATATTTTCACTCTGTACTTAAACTTCCTATGGTTTTAAACTTTATTGCAAAGAATAATGTGGAAAAATAAATTTAAGCAATTAATGAAATTTTCTACAACAAGCAAAAAACTTAACTAATACGATTTCTTTAAGGGTAGTTATATAAAATAACAAAACAAATCAATCTCAATATACTATGAGACGTTCAAACTGCCAGCCTCGAACCTCTTGGCAATATCCTAATCGTAAATTGAAATGTCTTCTAACGTTAATCAACATCTGAGGCGTAACCGATTTAATTGCAAGCGTTATTCTTCTTAAGTCAGCTAGATAGCATGGTTTTGTTTTGTATACGATACTCTTTACATATCCTCATAGGCAGCAGTCTAATGAAGTAAGATCAGGTGATCGTGCTGGCCATTCTTGCGATCCTCGCCTATCCACTGATTTGGAAAAGTTAAGTCGAGGTACATTGAGATTGATTTGTTTTACTATTTTATTACATTATCAATAACCAAATGGTGTTAGTTATTAAGTTTTTAGTTTATTGTAGAGAATTTCGTCAATTGCATAAATTCATTTTTTTCATATTGTTCTTTGCAATGAAGTTTAAAACTGTAGCAGTTTAGATGGAGAAAGAAAAGACCTTTCAAATGAGGTATCACAAACCTATGTTTTCAATTTACAAATTTGGGGGTTGCAACTGCCACCCAAAGGGGGGTTGAATTTAAGGATAAAGTATTTACTTTGCAGGATATAATTTCAGAATTTAAAACTGACATTTATATTTAATATTTTTCGCATATGTCGAAATATGCAGATATTGAATTTATACCATTTCACTGTTCCACATTGTACATAGAAGTCCTTTCACGTAGCATCGGTTATTTTTGGGTGGAAAACTAATTTTACTAAATAATTTCCTAATAAACTCCCACATCTATCGGTATAGTTTGACCTGCGAATTCTCAATTTTGTGCCTCTGAGCTTCGTTTTTCTTCATGAACTTCCAATAAATGTTCATATGAAACCAACATATCTCCATCAAGAAAACCGCACCCGCCAGTAAATACCCGTTGACCAAAATGATGAAAGCAGACACCAAATGGGGCAAATTAATGGGCTTCACAGTGCGAGGACGTTCATCATCAAGCAGTTGAAAATCTTGGAATATGTTTCTGGTCAGCTGAAGGTTCGAGTGATGTTCAATGGCCATTTTCTTCCAGTGCTCGATCAAACCTGCTTCGAATAGCGACGCCACTTTATCATTGATTAATCTGTATAGAAAGTAATGTTTTCTGTAGACTATGGTCAGGGTATAGGAGTAGAAAACTGGATGTTTAATGCATCGGATTGGTATGTGATAAGCTTTCATATATCTATTAAGGAAGTCGAGGCGTTACTGCATCTGCCTGGAAGGAATTGATAATACTTACAGGAACAGCGATGCGGTCAAACAAATAGCTGAATCTCTGGTGACCGCTACCCGCTCAATGCAATCAATAATATTCTTGCATATCCAGAACTTTTGCTTTATCATCTCATGAGTTCTCATAGTCTCCATAGCGTTTCTGAGCTTCTCGTTGGATGAGGGCAAGATCTGCAGCCTTAACCCGCTGTTTAAAACATCTTCCACTGTGGCAAAAGAGTTATCATCTTCTTTTATAGTGAGCAATGAATAAAGACTTCCAGAATATAAAACGGACACATGAAACGTGCAAAACAGCCATAATATCTGGAACAGTCTTATGTGGCTTGACCGTGGCCGGTGCATTGAATAAGTGTTGGCATATACGTCTGAAATTAATAGAATATGTCTATGTTATGTATAGATAGCGTGCGACTCTAAATTGACCCATCCCCCCCAGCCCCTTTTTTTAATTTTAAACAAATTGGTTTTTTAAAAAATTTTAAATGCAGTATTAAATAGGACAAAAAGTACTCTCTTTTAATGTTTACTTATTTTTTTAATTGTTGCTTACGTCACCGGTAGCGCAAAATGGCCGATTTTTCGAAATTGAAACTTTGGTTTTCTGTTTGTTTATCTTTCTTGGTTTCTCTCTTTCGTTCAAAAAAATAAAAAGAACAAATAAATAAATAAAAGGAACCAAAGACTCTTTGTGAGCACAAAGTTGAAACACATCAATTTTCTATCGACATACAAATTTTTCCATTGCTTACGTACTATTTATTTTTTACCAAATATATAGCTGTTTTTCTTAAAAACTAATTGATAGATTTTGAATCGCGATACACCTTTGAACGTAGTTTTGAAAGACCTTTAATTTGAGGTGTCACTTGACCCATGTTTCAATTTAAAAAATCGGTCATTTTGCGTTATCGGTGACGTAAGGAACATTTAAAAAGATAAATGAACATCAAAAAATAGTATTTCTTGTCCTATTTAATGCTGCTTTTGAATTTTAAAAAAATAATAATTTGGTAAAAAGTTGTACGTGTATATATACAGGGTGGTTAATAAATTCGTCATATAGCGATATCTCAGTAAATATGAGTTTTAGAAGGAAATGTTTTATATCAAAATTTTTGATCATTAAAAAGTGCGTATTTTAAAATTATTTTCAAATGTATAAGGTTCGCTATAAAAGTTTGAGAATACCAAATTATGCTTTTTTTTAAAATAAAACCCATCAATTTTTATTTTATTTTCGGATTTATCGTCAAATTTTAGGGTCAGTTTATGTAAAGGGTCAAAAATTAACCGTTTACCCGTACCCCGTATTTCCGAAAATTCGAAAATTTTGATAGCTGCAAGGTCTCACGGAAATCGGTGCTATATTACCCAACCACTGCGAATTTCGGAATCAATCTTGTGGGGCTCTTAATGATCAAAAACTAAGATATTTTCTTATAAAACTCATATTTACTGAGATATCGCACTTTGACGCACTAATGAGCAACCCTGTATGTATACAGGACGTGAAACACTCTGTAAAATGATGAAAAAATGCTGATTAACCACATGGTCAAAAATGCATCATTTTCGATATACAGGGTGGCAAAATTTCCCATTTTTCTCATATTTTATTTTCTTCTCACACATGTCTACAGTTAAATTTTTGAAAATTTTGTACACCTATTTTCATTAAGACCCCCTTTAACAAAATGCCAAAATCGTCGGTACCCATATACAGGATGTTATGTTTTATGGGTCATGTCCTATTTTATGGTTTATACCTTTTTTTGAAACACCCAGTATGAATTCTGATATTAGGTTTAAATTCCTACTTCAATACTTTAGCTTTCTGGTGTCTTGCAGTACTCTCGTTTTCAACATTTTCAAAAAATTTGCAAAAATATCTATTGTTGCAAATTAAGAGAGTTCAGTCTACATATTCCGGTCTGCAATAGAAGGTGCTATGGCTGAGTTTCAGCTATTTTAATAAGTTTGTTTTGATTTTTGCCGTTATGCATTTTCAAAAATGTAAGAAAAACGGAAAATATGAGAAAAAATGTGAAACTTTGCTACTTTCTATATTAGAAACGGTACGATTTTGACTATGGGTCTATTAGCATTTTAAAAATTATTTTGCAAAGTACTACTGCCCCTTGAAATAGCTCTATGTTACACCCTGTATATGTACATATAATCCTAAAGATGTCCCAGAAATAATAACACAAATGAGCATTGGGTGCTAAAGGGTGGAGAAATTGAGTGGGTCAGCTAAATTTGCCCTGTGCAGCAGTTGCTTGCATTCACTCTACAGGGTGTCTAGAATGAAACGTAGCAAGTTTTTTTACCATGCACATTTGACTGAATCGCTCCATTTTTGTATCCATAAGCACGCTATACACATTTGCATAAATGTTTCTGGGCCACCCAGTATGAATAAGTTGCGTTGCCTGCTATAGTCCGGAAGAAGCAATTGCACCACCTCTTATTATACTGAGGTTCATTTTTGCGGGATCTGCTAAGCAGCCACAATATCAAACTGGAAGAAATTATGGTTGCGATGTAAATCATGACATTAAATTTGCCGTAAGGCCCCAGCAGCATGGTCCAAGGTTCGATTTTTTGCGTCTTAGGCACGCACCAAATCATCTTTTCCAAGGCAAAAGGGACTCCGAAGTCGATGTATCTTTTTTGAGGGGTGTATGAAAATGCAGAAATTCCTGTTTAAATTAAAAAGTCAGTTAATATTCCCATTATCACGTGAGTTATTACCAATATCGACTTCCTCCGTTAATAAATCTTTATAGACCCCAGTGGCACCGCCATTCTGTTTTAGTTGGCCCCAACTTAAGGGCAATTTGGATATTTTGAAATTAATTTGTAAATTGAAATGTGCAGCTATTTCCTTTATTAATTGCACCTCGAAGCCCTTTTTTATCGGTTTCGAGCCATCGCGTTTCTCTTCGAATACGAAGGGTGGTAGGAAAACTGCCCCTACCCTTAAGGTGCAGTTTAAAGCCATGCTGGCAGGGTGAATGTTAAACAGCTTAAATCCGAAGCTGTTGTTCTGGAATATGTACGAGTTGTTCTTCACTGCAAAATATCCGATTTTTTGGTAAAAATCTGGATTTTTCCCGCAGTGCGAGAGCAGATTTGAGTGACGCCAGTAATAAACGTCCACCAGATCTTCGGAGTCTTTGTTCAGTTTTAGCAGCACGCTGCTTAGATACCCATTTTGCCATAAGATCTGGAAGTATTTTGGGACGATCTCCTCGTTTTCTGACGAAAAATCCACTAGAATTTCTGTTAAATTATCAATAGTGCTCAATCGCGGTGATACTGACCGAAGATGGTTTTCCTGAAAGGGTCATTCATCGTCGAATACTTAATGTTCTTCAAGGTCTCCTGCAGAGTCTCCGGGCTATGAGCATTGAACACAGAAACCGTTATTGGCATCCAATCGCTGTAGCCCATTGCCATAAGCTCTTCGTTACTTTTTACGTTGTAAAGAGGTGTGATCTTATCGTTAGTAACTCTGCTTTTCGAAGAATCATGCATTGGATTGACCAACATCATGGTTTCTCCCACATTGATGTGTTGATGGACCAACGCTCTTGCTGCTTTCAAAAGGGCCGTAACTTTAGAGATTTCGGTATAGTTGCAGCATAGTAGTTTAGCTGAAATTGCTGTGTGAGGTGGTTGTAGTTAAGGAGTAGGTGAGAAAGTGCTCACCAACTGAATTTTGACAAGAGAAGAGGAGGAATGGAAGTATAATGGTGAGCCGCTTCATGGTGAATTTTGCTCAAGGTGTGAAAAGCGTATGGGGCGGAAATGTGTAGAAGATTGTGCCTTTGTGCTTAAGCAGGGGTTCAATTAATTAATTTTATTCATGGTGATGGACGTGTATTGTTAGTTCGTAACTCAAACAACTGTTCCAATCTATGGAGTACGCGATGCTTCTGTTGTTATAAATAATTTCACTTTGTCCGATTTGTGAAAATATTGTCTTTCCCGGATTTTAAGGAGTTGGAATTGAGGGTGAATAATTTGCTTTATGGTTCGTACCTCTGTCTTCTTTGAAAATATATTTATCAGTATGATTAAAAAGTCGGACAAAACCTGCGATAATATTACATTTATCCTTAAGTAGATAATTTTAATTATTTATAGCTTATTGTAATTTTTTATATACAGGGTGTAACAATCATTACGAAAATATTTCAGGTTGCGGTAGTACTCGGCAAAATAATTAAAAAATGCTAACAAAACCTTGGTCAAAAATGCACCATTTTCGATATACAGGATGTGAAAGTTTCAAAAGTTTTTGTCATATTTTGCTTTTTTCTCATTATGCTTTCAATCAAATTTTTAAAATTTCGTAGTCCTATTGCGTTTTAGCCCCTCCATAACAAAATACCAAAATCATCGATAATCATGTACAGATTGATGTATTTTTTTGGATCACGTACTATTTTATATTTTGAGCTGTTTTTTTAGAACACCCTGTATGAATTCTGATACCAAATTTAAATTTTTTGTTCAACTCTTTAGCGTTTTGATCTTTTGCAGTATTTTCATACTTTCGCTGTTTTGCGATGCAAATTAAGAATGCATAGGAAATAAGGAAAAAAATCATCCGGGTCAGTTATCTGAAGTAATGCGCCACATTTAATTAAATTTCTTCAGATGAAAATAAATCTAACTCACAAAAAAGTTATAAAAATTGTCAAAAATGTCCTTTAAAAAAATGTGAAACTTTACCACCCTACATATCGAAAATGTTGCGTTTTTGACCATGGGTCTATTAGCGTTTTTTATTATTTTGCAGAGTACTATCACTCTCTGAAGTATCTTCATAATAATCTGTTACGCCTTGTATTTACAACCAAGTGGTAGCATCTCAAAACAGAGCTTCAGCACCACATAACTCATTAGTTACCAAGGGTTCCCGTAAACAAGGTCTAGAGGAATAGACATATCAGATTTAAATGCAATTTCAATTCCTCAAAAAACCGCAAACGGCCCTGGACTCAAAACGACTTCAACACTCATACACAAGAAAATGCACTGCATAAGTAAGATATATGAGCTTAACATAACATAACGCGCCCTAGATAACGTGCCTTATTGTCCTAAGTTGAGCTAAGCTCTATAGCAAAGTTTAAAAATTACATAATGTTTACTACCAATACATAACATAGAATGAAGATATAGCGTCTAACACTCTGTCTTCCAGATTCTTCGGAACCCTCAACGAAAGGGCACTTCATGGATAACACAATCTTACTTTGAAGATAGATCATTGAAAGTGTGCATCAGGATGCCATCGTTTTCATGATATCATGGAACACAGCCGCATCGATCTCATTGTTCTTCAGGTGAATGTAGAAGTACTTCAGAATTATATCTTGTCAGGTCAATTTAAGTCTATTTTAGGGCTATCCCTCGGATCGCGCAGGCAGATAGGCGGGAGGCCAGGCGAACGACCATTCGGAAGTGGCAAGCACGATGGACACGACTGGCACACAAGGGGCGGTGGACTTAGGGATTGATCCCTGACCTAGATCTATGGACGTCGTGTGAACATAGGCCTCTCTAACTCAAGCGTCTATGTTTGATGATTCAACGGAGACGGTAGCTTCGAGACACCCACCACACCCACAGAATAGAGAAAACGGATTGCGGGGACTGTGAAGTCGTCGATACCACAGAATACTTTATTTTTGAATATTCGTCACTTGAAAAGCAACGAGACATGTTAAACGAATGCGAGGACTACCTAACTCCAACATCCCGTTGATGACGTCTCCCTCATCAATGGGAAATGCGAAACAAAGTAGGGCCGATGTAACACATTTTTGCGATGGTTAAGGAAAAGGAGCGCATGAAGCGTGCCACTTAAGAGGCACAATAACCCCGGGCCTAAAAGCAATTGACAATCGAATCTCCAAGCCCCTCGACATCAACGATTTATCCCCTAGGGACTGTTCCGGGTCGGTACAGGCTGTAGAATAAGGAAACCTGAAGTTTTTAGTGAGTAGGAGTCCCAGCGAATCCCACGCTATCCGGTCGCCGGAACATTAGACCTTCAGAAGATTTTCCTCAAAACATAAAAGGCCCTCCTAGGACTGAATACACGCAACTGGCACTTTATGCCAGTTGTTCCATGATATGCCATCATAGGAAAATTCTGCAATATGAGTACCAGTTTGTTTAGCCGTAAAAACTTGTATTCTCAGCATGTCATGGGGGCAAAAATTGACTTTGAGCAATTATTCGCTAAGTTCCTGAATAACTGGCAAACTAGGGGCGTACTAACCCGCGGTAAATGATGTGGTAGATGGCGGATACGCCCAATGACGACTCAGTAACTATGCCCCGGAAAATTGGGTGGGTTGGAAGTCTGTTCCTTCTGTATTGAAGACATATTCTATTTATTGCAAATACAACAGAATGGGAGTTTGCAAATCCTACTTTGACAGAAACGATGCAACAGGAGAAAAAAACAATTGCGGATTATCAGAAACAATCAGAAATATGCGCAATATACCAAACAAGACACATTGCGCATATTTCTGACTATTTTTGACAGTCCGGTGTCGGTTCTGCTGTCTGTTAAAGCAGACCTTTTGTAAAGAACTACCACGTATACATGAAGTATTTATATCGTTTTGAGTTCAGTTCTGTTTCATTTAAAATGGCCAATATTTACCGGTGATTTAGCGGTATTACTTATTCATATTAATAATTATTTTGATTGTTATGGAAATTACTTAAAGGAAGCCCACGGGAAATTTCATTTTTCGTGGATTTAATGCTGCAGTATTGGATATAGAAATTACAAGATTAAACTAACTGGACTCTAAACTTCAGACTTTGTGCAAACTGACCCTAAACCAATACATAGGTATAAATAGCGTATAAAAGTACCTATATGAACACAGTAACAACTGCAAAAACGTATCACAAAAGCATTTTCTTCATTAATTACGATTTCAAAGCATATCACCTCAAACGAATTCAAAATAACGGTATGGTGAGGTATATAATTAGAGGCGATGAATTTTATTGACCAAAAATAATTAACATTTGGCAACAACGTGGGATGATTCGAGTCATCGTCGCAATCTAGTGGTGCCTTTGTTTAATTTATGATAGATATAAAGATAGATTATCTCAGTATTATTAACAGAAATGATGAAGCTAATTGGTCTCCTCGAATGAGCATGCGCGATCCTGCGTTGTTGCCTGTTTTAATTTGACTTCCCGAAAAACAAATTAACTCTTATTGTAGTGCCCATCCTTACCTTGAGATCCGTAACATCTGTGCCATATCCGTATATACACACATTACTATACAATCGTTTAAGAAGTTTCCTTCTTCATGGTTCTTTTCTCGACAACCAACCCGTCTAAATTTCCCTCTAAGGCACTGCCCTCTACACCGACCCATATTATAAAAAACAAAGTTCAACCACAACACCGCACTACCAGAAGAGTAATGATTAAACCTAAGAATATCCCTACTGGATGGCCCTTAAATTGACTACTTTTGCTATGCACTAAAAACCGCCCCTTGGGCGAGGTGAACCACTGGAAAACGTCTGAAAGTTCACCATAACCGTGCTGGTTTTTGGTCTGAACTAGGCACTCGTAGACGGAATCGGGTTGCAAGTTATGCAGACGATACCATTGTGTTCGCTCACTGGAGGCGGGGTTGAAGCTTTGACTCGGGTTGATCTGGATATCGTGCCATTGGCCCGGGTGGTGATATGTCGAGTTTATCTGAAGTGACCGTTCGAATTATTGTAATTAATATTGACAGCAATAATTTTTTATTTTACCATCATTCTTCTATACAGCACTCTAACCTCCACAATTGGGAAGACTGACTGTACCACCCACTTCAAGTCGTACTCACTGGGGTTGGAGTATTGAGGGCTCACTATCCTGGCCGGCCCAGGCTTTCCAGACAACTCAATGTATCTACAAATACGTTCGATAATGAGTTTGAGCATAACTCGAGAAGGTATGACACACCGTTTGTCCCGACCAATTGAGTTCGAAACCAGGCAGCTGTAGTTGCCGAAATCGGACATTTGGATATTTTTAATGGTCAAAGTGTAAGTTTGTCCGGTTTTCGTCATCAACCTCCGGTCCGTCGGTTGAAGCTGAAAGGAGTCCTGCAGCCAGGTTACCTGCGAAATTATTAATCTTAAGGAGAATTTCCTCTTAATTTTAAGTGACAAATAACTAAATCCAGACAAGAATTAAGCCATCGAGTGCTACACACATCTCGCAAATTCAACGGAAATGGAACATGAATATAATTATAAATCTGGAGATTAAAGTTAAGAAGATTGGAGCCGTAGTTTCGTTACGATCCCTCTGCGATATTTCGTCGGTAAAGTCAGTTCTCTGGTATGAACTTCGAGATTCCCATTTCGTTTTAATTAGTCAAATCTTCTCTTACTTATTTTTCCCATTAAACTTTAATCTCAGATAATATTTAGGAGTAATTTTTAGCCGGAATAATTAAGGGAGGGACATTGGTGGTTAGAATTTACAGAGGAGGAATATCAGTAAAGACCCTTTAAGGGACGAGTAGCGCTATTTACGTAAGCGTGTGGACAAAAGGGGTCTTAAGACAAACCGCAACGCGAGAATCTAAACCATTCGAGATCGTTAGTCGGGAATCTAAACATGACTGAAACAAAGCTGGACTTAAACAATTTAGTTAGATTCTGCCTATGGAGTTAGACGTGGAGACACGGCATTCTAAGAGTGGTAGTGAAAGTTTGGAAGCTAGTGGAACACGGCACTTAAGTGTTAAAGGAAGCCGCAGGATCGGATATCAAAATTTAGCGAGCTACATAACTAATTAGCCGGACTTGAGTTACTCACATGCAGTGCGAGCGTGTGATTATACGTGAGAACAAGTCTGATCGGCACTAAGAACATAGAGAATAATTTGCTACCAGTTCTCGAAAATACTACATTCAAATGCCGCTGCAGCCCCAATAGCGGCAATCAAAGTTTTCGTTAGATCGGCTTGAATTGTTGGCTTAGAGTGTGAGTGTGTACGTGGGAGCACGGCTGGTCGGTAGTAGGAACTTAAAGAATAATTTGCGACCAGTTCTCGGGAATACTACATTCAAGTGCCGCTGCAGCCCCAATTACGAAAATCAAAGTTTTTATTAGATCGGCTTGAATTGTTGGCTTAGAGTGTGAGTGTGTACGTGGGAACACGCCTGGTCCCTTCCGACGATATCGATTAAAATTTGGAAGCAGTTCATGGGAACAGCTACATTCAAATGCCGACGGAACGTTTGCTGCTGCGGTGATGATTTTTTTCGTTGCATTCAAAGTTACTTCAACGTTATTATTAATGTAAGTTTCAAGCGAGTGCCTCACTCTTAAGTACTTTATCTAAATGTAATTACTGGTATTAACTTTTAGTAATTCGAGACTTGTAGCTTGAACACTATCGCGAAGTTATTCGAGCCGGAGCAGCTAGTTTCATCCGAACAACTTTGTAATATCTATTTTCGTTTTAATTAGTTGGATATCTGCGAAGTTTATTTTGCTATCGCGCTCTAAATAAAGCGAATATCGAGAATAATTACAACTAGAAGTTTCAGACCTCGGATTTATGGTTATTGACGATAATCTCTATAAACTCCTTTTGGGTGGGTGTTTCCAGGAACTGCTTGGAATAGCTAACAAAGCTTTTAAGTTAAATACCTCTGCTGGTGGGTCTGCATGCACCACACAGTCCAGTTTTGCTTCCAGGCCTTCGCCAGAATTCACCCAAGATCTCAGCACGTTAACTTCAGGAGGATCTGGAATTTTAAGTTGGACACCCCTTTAAATATTTGCTTAGAGGCAGTTAAACTCCGGCTTAATCTTTTATTTACAGTAAAGCAACTTACATAGAACATGAAGCCTAATTTCTCCAGTTACGGGTTGTCCTATCCCGTTCGATGCCGTACACTGGTAAATTCCACCATCTTGTCTTTGAGCTTCGTTTATGTTGAGCAAATAGCCGGTCTCCACTTGCAGTCCCGTAGGTAAGAGACCATCCTAGATAACAACACACGTGGATAGAGGAAAAGGGATATACCGGGAGTTTCATTTAAAGAGACACTAGTGAGTATCTCCGAAACCAAATTTAAAATAAAAAAATTTCAAACAAACATTGCTTGTTGTTAAAGAGGACGTCCAACATTCATAAGCAAATTTTTACTCAAGGTAATGGAAAGGACATTTCGAGGCCAACTTTGTTTTTTTAATCAAACACTCATTTTTTTTTTTGGAAAATTTGCAAAGACCTTAAAAAATTAAGTATTTTTTGGTGGTACGGTTTTTTCTAAAACTTTCCGTTTTCCAAATATTAGCAAAAATTGAAATGGCGCATTTAAAATAACTCATGGCTTAAATTACGAAAAAAACTTTATTAATGAAAAATAAAAATTCACTGATTCTAAAAATGAACCCAAAATCATAGTAAAAATGATTTTTAAACATTTATCAGCCGACCAAATGCTCAAAATGTTGATTTTCCGCATCGAGACATTTTTCCATTCTTATAGTAAACGATTTCGAAACATTTCCAAGTATTTCTTCTGTAATTGCTTCACAAGCTATTCTGATACGGTTTTCCACATCATCCTGAGTTGTTGGGACTTGAATGTACAATTTTTGTTTAAGAAAACCTTAAGGAAAAAGTTTAATGGAGTCAAGTCAGGTGATCTGGGTGGCCAATTTACTGGACCATCACGTTCTATCCATTTTTTAGGAAACATTTCATTTAAAACGTCTAGTGTCACATGAGCAAACTGGACTAGACTTGCATCCTGTCGATACCAGAAAGCAAGTCTTCGGTCAAGTGTAAAATCTTCCAACAAAACCGGTCGATCATTTAACAGAAAACTACGACATTTCTTGCCATTTAAATTGCCTTCAAACAATGGCCCTATTATTTTGCTGCCGACAATGCCGCACCAAACATTAATTGACCAAGGTCTTTTATGTTCTACTTGTTTTAGTCAGTGAGAATTTTCAAGGTACCAATAGTGCATGTTGTGGCGATTTACCTCATCACGGTTTGAGAAAGTGGATTCGTCAGAAAAAAGCACATTGAAGAAAAAGTTTTCATTCTAATTTAATTTTTCCTTTGCCTAAATATAAAATTGACCCCGCTATTCAGTATCGTTGCCATGTAATTCTTAGTGGAGGGAAACATGATACCGTTACAACTTATTCAATTTTAAAATGCGATGCACACTGGACAACGAAATGCCCGAATTTCTTGATAACTGACGGCAACTTAAATAGGGATCAACAGCTACATCCCCTAAATTGGCTATTTGGTTGTTTTCATTAGTGGCAGTTCTCGTGCGGGATTTTTACGTGTCTCCACGTTGCCACTTTCAAGCAATTTCTTGATTATTCGATAAAAAGTTCGACAACTAGGTGTTCTTTCTTCAGGGAATTTTTGCACTTAAATCCGACATGCTTTAGCGTTATTTTAACTACTTTCTCCATAAGCCAACTCCATTTGAATTTTATTTTCTTTAGAACAGTTCTCCATTTTTTTACTTTTAAGTTAACAACTTTAATTGAAAAACAAATAATTAGCTTCGTTTTGAAGGTTCATTTGAAATTTATAAATAAATTCGATACCCCCCAAAAAAGGAATACATTCTAATGAAAACATGCCTTTTTCGTTCAATTGATAAATGTTCAAAAATAATTTTTACTATGATTCTGGGTCAATTTTGAAAAACTGAATTTTTATTTTCTATTAATAAAGTTTTTTCACAATTTAAATTTTGTGTTATTTTAAATGTAACACTCTAATTTTTGTTTCTATCTGGAAAACGAAAAATTTTAGAAAAAAAAATTAGCAAAAAAATATTTAGTTTTTGAAGCTTTTTGCAAATTTACCAAAAAAAAAATGGGCGTTCCAATAAAAAAAATCAATGTTAGCCTTGAAATGTCCCTTAAAGGGCCTTAAGTAAAAATATGTTTATATGCGGTGGATGTCCCCTTTCACAACAAGTAACGTTTGTTTGAAACTTTTTTTATTTTGAATTTGGTTTTGGAGATAATCGCTTTTGTCACTTTAAATGAACCATCTTGTATCTACAGGGAGAAGAGTTTACCTTCCTCGACCACTGCACAGTTGGAGTGGGATTGCCATCGGCTTTACACTCAAAAGAAACAGGACTTCCCTTCCTCGTGACTATCTGCCCACTGGGCGGCATGATTTGAATTTTGGGAGGCACTGCAAGACATAAAAAGCCCATTAAAGCTAAGACATTTGCACATTTAACGCAGCCCTTTACTAATATTACGCAGTAATAAAAAGGGCCCATTATAATGCATTATGAAGTTGCACTCAAGGCAAATGCCGCATAAATATTCATGTCGTGACCCCGATATATATAGGGCGAAATTTGTGACGGGGCATTTAGAATTCATGCTCTGCGAATTGAGCAACAAAAAACCATCGTTATGACGGTGGTTATTGCACAAAACGAGGCCTTTTTGCCTTTTTATGGTCGGGCAAATCTATGGTTGAGTACGTAGACATTTTGAGCTGAGCAGGAAAAATGAAATTGCAAGGGATACATTTCTGCATGTGCGGTGGCTTTGTCGGGAAATGAGAGCGAGTTTTGAGGACGTTTAGGTTCATGATTAAAAAGAAAAATGTGGGTTAGAGATCGAGATTAATTCATAGCGGCCGGGCAATTCAGGGCTCTGCCCGGAGACGCATTCTGGTCACCAGTGGCAGTAAGATAGAGTGTTCGCTTTGATTGAACTCGTGGCATTATCTAATTTATTGTTAGGTTTTTGAAATATTTTCTTAATTTTTAAAAGTAAAATTAGTGGATACTCAAAAAGGCAATAAGTTAGAGGTTTTTCATATCCGCATAAAGTTTCCTTGACATTATGGTGAATGATTTTCATCATGGCCTTTTTTAAATCTAGATTAAATTGTCTCTTTTGAACCTTATGGAAGTCGATGGTGGATATGTAGCTGGAACCTTCGTAATTTGTCCGAACGCATATTTACTTTTGATGCGCCATTGGCTCTAGGATAACGTACCTTTCTACTAAATTCATGTGCTGTTATTCATTGACATCAATTAATTAAATCTAATTTACTGTTAGGTTTAATGTACAACATCTTAATTCTCGAAAATTAAAGTAGTAAACACGCAAAAGGGTAATAAAGGCGACATTTTTCAAATTCGCATAAAATTTTCTTGACATTACGGTGGACATTTTTCCGATGCACATAAGCAATTAAATGTTACAGTCAACGAGTTTTCAGACCTCTGTGCCCCCAAAAGAAGCAACCATCCCAGATTGATTATCAAATTTTTTATTTCTGCAAGTAAATGGAATTTACCTGTTGAGCACATAAAATACTGCCCGTTTCTTGATGGTCATCCTTTCCAATCATAGTTGCAATGGCCGCTTCAAAGTGATTTACGATGAGGGCTTCTGCTGCTATAATAAAAGGTACCCAGCGTCAAGTAACGTTATTTATTCTCGCTCTAGTCATTGAGCAATCAAACATATCTTTTCATAACTGATTGGAGTAATTTATCAATCAAGCGGTTTCCCAAATCCACGCCGAAAATGTATATTCCTCTGACTGCATGTCCCGTATCTGATAATTTGGTTTAAGCATTTCTCGGTACAGTTGGAAATTTAGCGTGCAGCAAGCGATAGATAATTTCATTTGGCAAATAACGTAGATTGGCTATATTAACCGCCCGACAACGAATTCACAATCTCGACCCAAATCCGGGATTCAACGAGAAGGGATGAAAATTTGCACGCTGATGCCGAGGGTGGATTATGATATTTCGATGACACTTTTGGGGCATTTAGACAAGAAATCGAAATAATTAAAATAAAGCTGGAAGCATTTCTCATTGTGAGCGGTGAACGCATTCATTGCATTGTTATGGTAATCCGGACGAAGAGCGTTCAGTAATATAGACAAATAATGCGGCAATGAGTTGCGAGTCCTTCGGACCTAGCGCCTGCACGGATGTATTCCTGGAAATCTGGAAGCAAACAGCTGCCGTACATAAACCTATCTAAATATTACAGAACGCAAAGCCGCAATGTTGACAAATTTAATTTAGTTCTTATTTCAAATTGCAGGATCTTTTTCTTGACTTCGTTGACTAATTTATGCATGAAGAGGAGAATACTAAACGGCCGAAACTCAAAAAAGTTTTATGAAGTCAATTTAACTTTCTAAATCATTTCGTTGTAACTGCGGTTAAGAAGATTGGACTTTTGATGTAAAGAAATTAAAAGTTTTGAGACGATTGAGTCGAGTCTAAGCTCCATTCAGAGGTTTTATTATCATGTAATTTTCAACGTTTGAACTAGTCCGTACAAATTTTCCAAAACAATGCAGCTGGTGGGTGTAATGCAGCTACAATGTGAATATTAATTTTCTGGTTTGTTCGCCTGCGTTTTAAAACGCAAATTAGCTCATTTGGGATTTAGGGAAAAAATTTATTCCTCTTCAGGTGGTCTTGTTGGTGACTCGGACAAACCTGCAGCCTTGACCGCCATCGGACGTTAGCGGGATGCTTTCGTTGTATTTTCAGAAACTCTGGGTCTAAATTAATTAACTCAGTAACAACGCGAATCCCTTCGAGTAATGAAATTCTGCAACTTCGGAAGATATGTAAATTGAACGAGAATATATTTAGGAAATTTCCTCCATTTTGCCCATCGGAGGCAAAAGTATAATTCAGGGTAATTAAAGATTTTGGCTGATGACTGCGTCTAAACAAAGAAATAATGAATCTCTTTATAATTCCAGCCATTTACGAAGATCCATTTCGGGACAGAATCTGAAATGAATGCGAATAAGGACTTGTTTTGGTGCAGCGTAGGCGATTATAAATATGAAATTTCAATATACAGGGTGTCTCTGAACATACTACTATAAATCTAACCACGCATTTTATGTCCCAAAATACAACGAAAACTTCGTATATCGAAAGGCACTTCGTTTTCGATATACAGAGTACGAAAGGTTAATTCTTAAGTATGGTTATTTATTAATATTTTCGAAATGTTTCGAGATATTTGAATGACATTTTAAACTTTATTATAACTTTTTGTGCCCTTTTTGAATCTCTATAAAGAAATTGCCACATTTTTCCAAGGGCGGGTAATACAGGGGAGTAGCACTTAAAAAGTACTTATACTAACACAAGCACATCATCAAAAAAATTAAACTAATTCGCTAGTTTAAACCTGAAAACATCTTAGTTCATGTCGGCCCTTCGCGTTGTCTTATTCATCCCTGGACCCGTGTACGCATCGATTCAGTAAAATGATTAATGTCCTCTTAAGAGATCTCATTCCGGGCTACCTGTACGGCATTACAGAAATGAGGTGAATTTTGAAACCTTCTACTCATAATATCCCAAACACATTCAATTGGTGATAGGTCTGGATATCGGGGTGGCCAAGCTAACAAATTGATCGTATCTCAATAGGTCGTCCATGCTCTCGAGAAGAGGAAACTGTCTCTTAACGTCACATGTCTAAGGGGGCAATCTTGAGGTTCTGTAGTACTTTGATGCCTTTCTAAACCTCTCCTTCTTCGTGACTGGTCTTCCTGGAACTATGCCCGACAATAATGTATCATGGTATTTAAACTTAATTTCAACCTAATGGTAATTTTTCCAAATGAAAAACCTGCGAAAAAAAAACCTAAAATTTCCAGTAATGGAAAAATGAACGCGAGAATGTAATTGAAAAACTGATCGTTTTCACTATTCATATAAACAAACATGAATACCAAATATTAGTTAAATCAACCCATTTTTTAGGGGTATTCTTTTTTTATGTCATGCAGTATGTATTGACTATTTTGATTTTAGAATTTTAGGTCGGAGATATAAGTCCATCATACCGTCATATGGTTGAACCATCACACATATTCTATTTAACGAATCCTGCGTTGTTTATTCCGACTTAGCTGATTTCGGCCCATTTTGAAGGCAGAATTTGTATATCTAACAAATTCGGGTTTAAACTCAACAGAAAAAAAAATGTTCTGCTGATTTACCAAAATGCATTGTATTCGGGATGCTAATCTAAAGTAAACATCAGCATCCAATTTTGCAATATCTTTCAATTCAGTTCATACGCCGCAACCATGCTGAATATTCATGAAAGCGAGCTTTAAATGGACTTTTAATTCGTGCAATACTACGATATATGCTGACTATGTACATTTAGCCCAAAAAGAAAATAACATAATTTGAATTAAAATGTGTTGTGGCTGACGCCATGGAGGCATGCATTGTGCTCTTCTGAAATTCTTGACAAAATGGAGATTAAATTATTGAGAATTATGTTATTTCTACAATTCTACGTCCCATTCAAACGTTTTTGTTGCAACTGGAAATGTTTTGAGAGATGACAACGCCGCGGGGTGTAGGACGGAATGGAATTCAAATTTTGTCCACTTTTATTATCCCTTGAACGTCCAGCATAAATATTCATGAACATCCGCGTTTAATAAAGTTTCAATATGGCCGTTCGTAATACGTATGCAAATGAATAAAAACACAGAATGAGAAATAGCATTGGGGAAGTTGATGGGTGAAAAATTGATCCCCCTAAGCGAATGTGTGACTTTTCGTTACCGTGAAGAATGGTTCTTCTGCAATTAAACTCCAAGGGAAATATTTTGTTAATAGTACCTCGTGTTGAATATTCATGAATAGGTTTTAATAAATTTCCGATACCGCCGTTCCCGCACTCACATGTTCCCGAACGAACGAAAACAAAACGCGTTAAGAAAAATAATTGAAATTACGAATGGAAATGACAACACATTGTCCAGGATAAATTCAAAATTAATTCCATTTAACATTTATTTTGAGTGAAGGGGTGTGTGATCAAAGGGAAATTAAGTGTTTTGTTTCATCGCTAACGAACGCTAATTAAATCAGTCTCAACCCTTATGCGCTAATCATTAATATAGATCATGTTATGTAGTGCTTTGTTTATGTGGATTAATGGGGATTTATGATTATAAGGGAATTGGCATACGTGTTTGAAACTAATTAAATCAGAAAGTTTAAACACTTCTGTTGCCGCTTTGCACACCAACGTTTCGTTAAATTCAGGTATAAACTATCGAATTATAAAATTCGCACCCTCCATCAGTCTACCCGTTAAAGCGCCTTCTGCGCTTATATTGAAATGCAAATTAATTTTATATGAAATCAGCTTCTCTGTAGTGCAAGCTGATATTGACATTCGGCAAGTCTTCATCACTAATAAATTTCAATGTAAATTCAATCTTCTGTTAATTCGGTTGCAAATAGACTAACTTCGTTTGCATAACTTCCAGTTGTGGGAGGATTCGATTACAATTTCTGCGACGTTTACTGAGAAATCCAAGGCTTGTCGCAAATCTAATTATGCCATAAATTTCAGACATTAAAGCGAGTTAAAAATTTTTTTTACAATAAAGGGTCTAAGGATGAGTGGACCCAAGTGGAAGGCAAATTCGTTTGGGCCTCGGGTCCCAGGTCACAGGACCGAACTATCAGGTTACGAATCCACCACTGTGTCCGTGTACGTATATAAAGCAAAAAATATATAGAAAGTGTGCATGCAGGATGTTTCTTAATAGTATGTCGAAAATTCAGGGGGTGAATCTGTGGATAATTTTAAGGAAAAAAGTTTATATGAACATGGGTCCGTTTTCGCTTCCAACGCTTAACGATATGAAAAATATTCAAGAGATCTTTTTTTGCACAGCAATATGGAACATTCAGGAAATTATTTTCATCAAAAAAAGATCGGGGAATATCATATTTGTCGTGTAAAGTATTCAGAATCATTTCAATGGGGACGCCACTAGTAAAATTGAAAACATTTTTTTTCATTTTAAAAAATGTGTCTCTGCACCTATTTTACGCTCCCCTATTTTCATAAAAATATTTAACGCCGGAACGGACTTATTAGGAAAAAAAGACCACCCTGTATTTCAGACAGAAAGCGAAAACCGACCTATGTTCATATGAACTTTTTTCTTAAAACCATCCACAGACTCACGCCCTGAATGTTTAATATACTATTACGAAACACTCTCTGCATATATGCAAAGTGTCCGTTCCCGGAGCTCGATCGTGGAAATCTCGGAAACCACAAAAGATACGAAGTTGCTTAACTTAATGTGAAGTTACGCACTTTTCCTATGTAAATATGGTATTTTGTACGCCCGTTTCTTTGGTAGTTTACTGCACCCATCAGCCAGTGGCGGAACAAGGCGAGAAGCATGTCCGCCACTGTTTTTTTAATAGGAAATTATTACAGTTTGTTACTAGCTTATCATCTATTAAAAGCCTTTTCCCATTAATGCCCTCAAAGGGATCTGAATTTAAATTAGAACTGTTTTTTTGTCCGGGAACGAGGGCAAAAATACTATCGCATTTTGGAATTAAACAGGACCCGGGTGACACATATGAGACGATGAGTAATGAAGCTATTTAAATTCGAAGTTGGACTTTAGCCCGCTAACTCGTTATGCTCGCCCCAATTACTGGGGGAGGGCAATTTAACCCGCTGACGGGATGTAGGAAGGGACATCCGGGGAAAAATCGCCATATTAAATTTATACTGGGATATCGCTTTAATTTCCTTTAATCTCTACTAACGTGTATTAACTGGGCTAAACCGTTGCTCGGATTATGGATAAAATGTATAAATGGAATAACCATTCTATAGACCTATAATCTTCTAAATAAGCAAGAAATTCAAACGTTTGGTCAACTGAGCGGTTTTTAATTAAATTATCTTAGTAGAGTGCATTTTAACGTTTGTTGAGTTCGCTGGCACGTTTACTTTTAGTTATTTGTTTAATTAATTACACATCACGACACAAGAGGACAAGTTTTTGAAACAAACATCAAAAGCCTCTGTATGTTAAAGAAGACTTTGTAGCCCCCTATTTCTACTATTAAAATAGTTTTGTGATACTCAAAAAAGGCATTTCTAATAAACACGTAAAAGGCACGTTGACTCTACAATGCCTTTTACAGTGGTGCAAATAATGAAATAACTACAATAAAATTACAGTTGGCAACAATTCAGTGGCGGATCTAGGGGTAAGTGGCCCCCAGGGCAAACCTTCGAACTGCCCAGCTATATATCTGCTGCGGACTTTATCACTACAAAATACATAAAAGAGAAATAAGAAAAAAACAATTTTAAAGCAAATAACGTTTGAATTTAATGGAAAAAAAAACATTAAATAAACGTTCACCATAATATGAGGAAAACTTAATGCGATTTTCTTTGGTGCAAACTTCGAGTCCTTTCATTCTCTGAGTGTTAACTAATTTCATTTTTGAGCACTAAAAAGATATTATACATTACATCTAACAGTAAATTCAATTTTGCCATGAATTCAGTCAAATTGAGCTCTATTTTACGATCAGTGTTACAGTCAGTCAAACTGCCAGGCCATAAGTTCGCTGCTGTAATAATTCAAAAAAAGGCATATCACAAACTCATATAGGCCCCTTCAGCCTCAAATATGCATATATAAAATTTCAATATTCCCCGACAAACAATAGCTATGTGCTTTGCAGCATTTAACACAATATTAACTTCTACATAATAAAACTAATTAAATTTCAAATTAGTCGATAATATTATCTTTGCAAATAGGGCGAAATATATATAAACCTGAATTACCATCGCGGGTTTACAGGCGCTTCTCCCTTGAGCGTCCTCGAGATGCCTCTGGTAAAGGGTTTATAACTCTGCATGTCGTTTGTATAATTTCGACGGAGTAGTTAAAGTTACAGCCCTTCCGGACCTTTGCATTTCCTCAAATTTGAATTTTAAAACTTTCCAAAATTCAACAGTTTTAAATAATGCGATAAAGCAATTTTGTTTAAAGCCTTAAAATTTAACAAGAGGAAAATTATTGGAAAATCCCCATTCCTCATCGCTTCGGATTATAGAGACCATTTTCCTGAAAATGATTCATTTTGAGACAGCGCCCATAGATTTGGAGGTCAAAGACCTGTACGTACTTCCACGTGGTGACCCCTGGATGTCACTTCTCCTGAGGCCGAGTAACCAACCCCCAGAGAGGGGAGGGGGGTTCAAAGAGGTACCAGGAGCGGAAGCCAGAATGATGGATGTTCAATGGACAAAACCTGGGAGTGTCTGGAAATGGACCTGCCGAAGTATCAACCTATTGCATTAGCAAAAACCAGCTCTTGGAATAAACGCATCGGAAAAGACCATAGAAGGTCAAGACGAAGGGATCAAATACCTAAGGACGGCCATACATGAATTGATGCTATAACACAAAGAGAAGCATCTTGCCGAAAAAAAAGGCAAAAAATTTCTGTTGGATCTACACATCAAGATGCACAAAGGGCGAAAAGAAGTAC
This sequence comes from Euwallacea similis, assembly GCF_039881205.1. NCBI lineage: Eukaryota > Metazoa > Arthropoda > Insecta > Coleoptera > Curculionidae > Euwallacea > Euwallacea similis. The sequence continues at coordinate 3,176,813 of NC_089616.1, read as the reverse complement.
AGCAGGACCGAAATAATCCAAAGAGATGGTGTAAAAGTACAACAGATGAGGAAAGCACAGGATCAACTAACCGAAGACATGTGGGGTAGACAGTGATTACCCGCAGTCCTCTCTGACCCTGATGATATATTCCTCAGAGTCAGTTTCGTATTCGTAGCAGATTCTTTCCTCTCGAGGTTTTGAGACGATAGGCGCTTCGGTCTTCGGTGAACTTCACACTACCTGGTGGTCAAAACACCAGACCTGGTGTCATTTGAAGATTTTCCTCATGGCAAAAGAGCACCAATAGATTTGATATTCGAAGAATGAAATATATCTGTTCTGATTTTAGTAAATTCGTGCAAATTGCAGTTTTTGAAAGCTGTGATATTTTTCAAAATATCTTGAATTCGTTAATCAATAATTCAAAATGAGAAAAAACATTGAGAATCTCAATTTTTTCCAATTCATCATTGATGCCGACTAAATCAGATAATTTTGGAAGCCGGTTTGCAAAGTTCGTTAAACATTCTGAAAATTTTGAGTCGGCGAAATACTCAACCGAGCAGAACCAATATAGAGACATTCTGAGGGTATGAAATCCAGATTTTAAGAGGGCCATTTTGGTTTTAGTTGATTTGCATAAATTCCACTTCTTGAATATCGCGGTTTTGCTGCGAAGCTCCTTGCTTTTTAGTCAGCGTTTAATGAAAATGTACAGAAAGGTGGTCTTACAAGCCGGGTGAGAATCCTCCTCTAACTTATAGAAATTACAGCGAACGGTCCCACTTACAAAAATTAAATAGAAGATTACAACACACATTATATTACAAATTTCCATTTTGCGATTTAATTCCTTCATATTCATTGCACCTACTTCCGAGCAAAAGCAGCTATAAATGGGAATTACCACCATAAATGAGAATTGTACAGTTTTTGCCCTTCATCGTTTTGAACTTTGTTCAGGCATTGCGCCCGCCGGCGGTGAATTGCGGAATAGGGACATTCGATTTGGGACATAGATGCAGAAATACATTTCCATATAAAAACAATTTCATCTTGATTAATTCCTACTAATCGTAGTTATTTTCTTTTTGGAAAAATCCCCTGCTAAAAATTGCGGAACTCCTGTGGGAATATACGAAACAACTTTACGTTTGTACCCACATTACTTCTAAGAGTCCTCACACATATACTTAAATATAATAAGCACCAAAAGGAGTTGCTGCCCTTTATTTGGCATAGCAACGACCATTGCAGATTGTTATCACAAAGGCCTGATACTTCTTGCCCTGAGGCTTGTAGTAAAGTGAAAAGGAGCCCCGGAAACTTAGCGAATAGCATAACCGCAATTCTAATTTAGTTCGAGGCGAGGTCTTTGATAAATTAGAACTAAGATATCAGCCTTGTCTGTACTATCATCAATGTTAAAGGAGCCCCAATTTCACAATTTCGTTTTAGTGTAATAAATCCTTCGAAATATACTTGTGGTAGCGTCTACATAAGACGTATTTGATTGGAGTTGAGCTTTATGTTGATTTTATCGCTCTTTGAAAACATAAACCCCTCTCAATAGCTCATAAATTGGAATCGATTAGGCTAAAAGCTGATATATTGTAAAAGAGGATTCAGTAATAATCTCCATCGACTGGGGAATTATTTGAATTTCAGACAGAATGGAGGTGGTGGTCGATTCGTGGCCCGGGACGTATTATTTCAAAGGGGAGGGTTCGAATGGAAATTCCAAAACCCTATGGATATAAAGTTACGTTAAATTGCTAGTTTTTGATATTAATGACTCTTTTAGGTTTCAAAATACTGTTATAAAAAGGGATATTTGGTGAAACAAAAATATGCCTTAATCCATTTTCAAAAGCCCTCCAAGAGAAACAGAAGAAAGGCTGAGAAATAAAGCGAATTTTAATATCACTTAAGTTCTGCGGACGATTTTAGTTGCTACTCGAGTAAATCCTCTCGGTTCGGAAATGAAATTGCATATTTTCCCATGTAAATGATTATTGTGCAGACTGGAAAGAAGAATTATTTTAAAAGTTAATGATGTTGCGGAGCATCAGCGAGTTCCAGGGAAGCTTAGGTAAACCCGGCAAAAATCATGTAAATATCGATATATCATTTTTTGTGGCATAGCAAATCCTCGAAAACTATTTTATGTGCTCGACTCAGATGATATAGGAATCTCTGTTTCAAATTCATGGAGTGGAACATTTTGTTATGGAGGGAAAGTGAGGTCATATAACTAAGCGGATGCCATAAAATGTAGTGAATTAAAACTTTTGCAGTCCCAACAAATACGGCCTCATTTAGAAGTGTAAATATTGCGATACGCAGAAAAAGCAAATAGTTCGCTTGAATAAACTCTCGCATGCATATGCACGTTGTTTATACAAATTTGCCAATATTAGCATGTCATATTTGAGGGTTCAAATCTAAACCTCATTAATATTCCAAATAAAGAATGGTCGATATTGCGCAACCATTCAGTGCAGTATAATAATATACCCTTATTTAGATTGGACAATGAATTGTTAGCTACTGCTTTATAATAATAGAAAAATACACAAGGAAATCCAAAAATTTCTTCAGGTTCTTTAGGACACTCAGATATCTCCCAAAGTCACTTCACGTTATCTGTCGCTTATACATGTTTCTCCTGAAGGATTTCAAAAGAGTGAAAGTAATATTTTTTCTGGCCAAATTACTCAAAATTTCCAATAAAATGTGTAGAAAGACTCATCAAATCGATCTAAAATTTACAAAAAATAATGTAAGTCATATCTCTTTAGATTATGTTGAAACTTTAAAGAGTTTTCTTTGGGTGACTCTCTAGGTTCAAAAAATCTATTAACTTGATTCACAAAGCGTTGATTTGTTCAGAAATCTGCAATATTACTCTCCATGTGATGCCGGTAAAAAATCTAGAAATAATGTGCGTCATACCACTCGGGATTTGTATGGTAGACCACTGAGCCAAACGCCGCCAAATGGCTTGTTAATGTCCATAATTCGAATTGCTGGTCTACTACCGTTTAGATCTGTTGTTTGTATGTTGTTCGTCGAAAGAAAGATTTGGTAAATAAGAGATTGAGATAATTCCAAGTAAAATTAAAAACTCGGAAACCCAAAAACAGTCCTGACAATCTGGCAGCGCAGCCCGAGCATCAGAACACACGTCATATCTGTTACAGTTATGTAATTTTTAAAACAAAAGAGCGGAGCCGTGTTGCCAATTTCTGCAGTTACTTACTTTAGTTATATATTTTTCAACTTTCTAAAATCTGATAATTTCGAACCGCATTTGTTCGCGAGATGTCCAGACCCCACAACCATGACTTATTTCAACTTCAAATCAAACTGCCAATTTATTTATTCACGCAAATCCTCATCTCCAAACCAGTCTGGAACAGATTTTATTATGTCGAGAGCAAAATTCGGCAACTTTTGGGACTGGCAACAAAAGTTGCTTCATGTGGTAATACTGCATCAGGCCTGGAGCGGACAAACGTCAGTTTCAGACAGATTCAACGTAACACTGTTTCATGTCAGGGTAAATTCTAATGAGGGAGAGTATAAACAGGGGAATTAATTTAAACTCTAAATATGAATTTGATTTCGTGCTTAAAAATATCTTTCGGTCGGATAGAAGAAATCATTTAAATAAAAAATAAAATGAAGTTCTAGAATGAAATAGAGCAGCATAAAAGCGGTATACGTATAACGTGAGACTCCTTGGGGAAGGTTTTGTTGTGGTGCATCTACGTGTAATGTCTTATTTATAGCTTAAGTATTCCCTGTTGTAACGAAGCCCGCTCCTTATCATACCCAGCAAAATTCTTTATTTCAGACACATTCCATTTGCTGGCAGAACGCTATAATAAATTAGGGCTTGTTCGTTGATAATGGAAAAACATAATTACTAATAAATTGGCTCAATTGTGGTTAGCGCAACGTCATTACTCCATGAGTTATAGCTTCACACCCCAATTGGCAAATCAGGATATTTCCGCAATTTGATTTAGGATTGTTTGCTATAACAATTCATTTAGTCCTATTGACGACAGGTGATAATTATAGTTAATTGATTGCTTGCGTAATTTAAAGGGAAGTTACTGAGAGAAGCAAAAGTAACCCTGTTTTTGGTGTCAAAGGCCTTTCTAGCTCGAAAGCTGAGTTAGCCAAACCCTGTAAAAGGGATTCGCCCGCATAAATTAGGAGGTTTATCAAACCCCTACGATCGAGCAAAGCCCCCAGTGCTCAATCCCCGGAAACGTGAACTTGTCAAATTTTATCGGCCTGGCTGAACATCTACAAGGCAATTCGGCTTCTGAATGAATTAAAGACTAATTATTGCGGCTTCAAAGGAAAACTCAAGTTTTCTAGATGGCGACGAAAATCGAGTTATTTGCGAGTATTGGACGATCAGAAGTTCGGCGGGGGGATTTACCCGTTTAACTCAATAAGATGAACTTATTCTAATAGAGCAAACTTTCGGCATTCGGCAACTTTTTGTGATCAGCATACTTTTCCGCAAGGTTACATCTTCAATCCGGCCTTTCGGAACTAAATTTTTAACTTCATGAATTTAAAGCAGGACATTTGCATTTTGGTCTCACTAAGTAATTCGGGTGCCCAAACTTTCGAAACCACACGAAGGGGTTGTTTTGCTCGCATAAATTTACCTTAATCTAAGTTCCAGAAACCCGGCAATATTGGTTTAAGTGAAGGATCTGAATGTACTTACTCAGTATTTCGATAGTGTGTATTAGATCTCCCTCTGAGCCGTCCCCAATTTGACACGTGTAATCTCCCTGATCGGCATGTTTGATGTCCTTGATTTGCAAATTGTACCCCACAAGGGAAATGCGGGGATCCATTGTTATCTTTTGCTGGCCGGCACTGAGCAACGTCGATCCACGCTTCCACACAATGACAAACGCACCTGAAATCATATGCAAATGTTGCTTTTATTTGGTGATCCAGCAGTAACGAAAGAGAGAATTTATCAGGGAAGAAGCGCGGAAATTTCAAAGGTTGGTGACCGCCGATATTGATCTTTTACAAAGCAAACTAGGCCCCCTGTAAAATATAATGTTGGACATGGAACGATACCCACATCGACAGGTTGCACTAGATGTGCGATGGATAATATACAGTGTGTCCAATAAAGGTGCCACTTACACTAACTTTTTTGTCATAAAAGTGAATTATCTTGATAGGCAGGAGTGAAAAGCGCAGGTAGCATCAATATGCCTCTGGCAGAGCTATACAGAGTGTTTGATCTAAAGTGACACAAGCGATTCTCTCCGAAACCAAATTTAAAATAATATATACATTTAGAATAATTAAAAAAATAATAATAATAATAAAAAATAGAAAAATGTTTCAAACAAACATTGATTGTTATCAAGGGGGACGTCCACCGCACATAAGCGAATTTTTTACTCAAGGTCATTTAAATGACATTTCAAGGCCAATTTTGTTTTTTGGTGAAAAGCGCGTTGGTAACGAACCCCCAAAACTCAAAGGAGCCTACGTGCCAGTGGAACGAGTGACAGATGATGATTTATTCACCACCACCGTCACTTCAGAGGTGAATTCTATGAAGCTAGACGAGATTGCGGTGAAGGTAATCGGAGAGAATATTTCCCAACCAATTGTGAGCTTTGATAGTTCAGACGACAAGTGAATCACTGCAGGGCAACACAAAAGTTCCCGCATTTCTTTTCTGAGAAGCTTTTAGCGTTGATATTGTCAAGTGCAGTTATATTTTTAAATGTTTTTATTAAGTTCTACGTATAATTTCAGTCTATGATTGATGTGCTTGTTTTCAGTTGTTCCACCGTCATGCTTCGTGAAAGTGAACGTATCACTGCGGGCGAGTTACACGAGAAGAGAATGAAGACGGCCGACGTTATTCTCACGATTAGTTTCAAGAAATAAACGGTCTACGATGCAATAAAACTCATCAGAGGGACTGCAGACCTTCCTCGTAGCAGCCATCCAACTACCGCCGCGAGGGAGTGCTATCGAACGCCAAATCTCGAAGTTCAATGAACAAAATGGCGAAGAAGTTCGGGATCAGCCGAAAAAGCGCATTCCGAGCCGCACCCGTCATCAGCCCCCATGTCTTCTGTCAAATGTGACAGACTCAACACCATTTTGGATTTCTTCAAATGTCATTTGGTTTCTTTCTCCCAGTGGTGAACTCCATCTAGTTCCTATCTAAGTTTGAGAGCTTTGCCCTCTGAAGCGTAAGTGACGGTTTGTATATTTTATCAATAATCGTTAAATTTCTGTTCAAAAATTTACTTAGCCAGGTGTGGGGGCATCCAGTTAAGTAAAGACTACAAGTAATGACAAATTTACAAGCAGAACTTATCTGTAATGGAGTCCATTTATCCAGCATAAAGATTAACATAATGTGGATAAACGCAGTGTCTCTGAAGCGTCCAGCACTTTCCGCTGAAAATCAGCCCTCCGGTCCTTTTTGATTGGCCATATGGTTTCGTTAGGTTTGTTTAGCAAGATCAGCCGATATTTATTTAGGATCGACCTAACTTTCATCGCGATTAAGCTTTGTTTGCCTAATCAAATTTCATCTCTTTTTTTCAGTACCAGCACGAGAATATTATTTGTTAAAAGCTGACACATCAGCTTGAATTTTTAAATTTCCCTCAATCCTCCAATGTCTTAAATATTGGTACAATTCGGTTTTATGACCCTTTGTTCGCCCGGCAAAGGGCAGGAAGTGCAATTTGAACGTTCTATAGATATACAATGCCAAAGCTACGTCTCGAGGTGGAAATTAGCTTAAGCAAATTGCCCCAAAGCACATATTAAAAACTTCACATGGTTTACTCTAATGTTGCTTAGAGTCACATTTGCTCAAGAATAATGTATCGATGAAGGGACTGCAATATGGAGCTGTAAAAGCGATCGCGGGCATAACAAACATCTCTATGAAGGTAACACTTTAACATGTTATTAGCATCCCTTTTGCGAGTTTCACCCACGTACACATATGGGGAAAAACCTTTTGTTCCTAAGCGTTCGTTTGAATGTTCGAAATGATGAATGAGTGCTAGAATCTTTCTTTATAACAGTTTTACTCAGTTATTTCTTTAATAATGAAGGCATAAAACTAAAGGGTTGTTTACGTGCATGTATAACTGCCAGATGAGTGACTGGCGTTAATTTAGTTATAGCACACCAAGTTGCATGCCAAAAGGCCATCTAAAGGGGTCGGAAAAAGGGTGCTAACATTATATACCTAGTTCGTAAATTAAAAAGATTATCACTATTGACGATGCTTTTTATTCGTGAGGGAAAACTGCTCACTATTAAATTGAAATGTCGTTTAAAAAACTTCTAGAAAATTGCCACGATTTTAACCTCCATCATGCATACGAAACCAGCTTATCATTTCGATCGGAAGGACGTTGCTTAACTCGGAAAAACAAGTTAAATGGTTTTCCTCATGGAGGATAACGATAAGGGAAACGTTTATTTTCCCTCGATTTATGAAAGGATGTTTCTTTCCATAAGAATCTTTTTAAATCAGGTTGTTAATAAATTGGCAATTACCATCAGAAATCGTCCGGAAGTGCTTCTAAATATAACAGAGCAATAACTGTGCGTTGCGATTTTGACATGAAAAATCAGCTTATTTGTATGAGACTTTACGAGGAGATTTATACTGGGTGTAACATATCATCAAGGAGATATTTCAAGTGGCGGTAGTACTCTGCAAAATAATTAAAAAAAGATAATAGACCCATGGTCAAAACGCACCATTTTCGATATAAAAAGTGTCATACTTTCATTTTTTTCATATTTTGTATTTTTCTCACGTATGATTGAGTTAAATTTTTTAAATTTTGTACACCTATTTTCGAACCAAAAAGCGAAACTTCTAGTCCTGTTGGAGGAGGTACCAATTTTTTGCAGACCCAAATGTGGTTCGTGCATGATAGTGCGCCAGTTTATTTCAGAATTAAGCTGATGGAGTTCCTAAATCAACACGTTAACAACCGTGGGAAAGATCGAGGGGGACCTCACTCATAAATAGTTTGGACTTTTTTTCGGACACCTGAAATCATTGATATATCAGATCCCAATTGAAACAGAAAGGAAATTCTGAAATGGAATAGCGGATTTATAAAACAGTACCCGCAATAGTCCTGGAATATTTGAGACTCCGTTGGTTTATGGGACGGATAAAAACTATTGAAAAACTATTCTCAATAGTTTTTATAATTCTGTTTTGTTACGAATTGTTTTTGATAGTTGATAACTCAGCCGGATGATTATTTTTTCCCTTACTTCTTTCACATTCTCAATTTGCATCAATAGATATTTTTGTAAATTTTACAAAAACGGTGAAAGACACGAAAATTCTGCAAGCGACAAAAAGCTAAATTGAAGAAGAAATTTAAATTTGGTATGAAAATTCATACAGGGTGTTCCGAAAAAAAAGTGTAAAGTCTAAAATAGAATATGACCCAAAAAACATAACACCCTGCATATAGCTACTGACAATATTGACATTTTGTTATAAAGGAAAAGAAAGAAATTAAAAACATTTAACTTAAGCCATACGTGAGAAAAACGCAAAATATGAGAAAAAATGTGAAACTTTGCCACTTTGCATATCGAAAATGGTGCGTTTTTGACCATGAGCCTATTAGCAATTTTTAATTATTTTACAGATTACTATTGCCCCCTGAAATACCTTCATTATATGTTACATTTTGTATAAAAGGAAAGCCGAATTGGGGAAAATATGTTATATTCTTCATAATTTAGTAAGATAATGTGTATCCACTAACCAGCCAATATTCCCAGTTCAAACCAGGAATATGCTAAAATATTTATGTATGTTTACAGTTAGTGCAGTACAATAAACAGTAAACGGTTTTGCCAACAATGAGGTAATAAAACGTAGGAAGTGAGGTGCCCTGATTAAACACAATTAGCATTTACCGAAATTCCCCTGGCATATCGTACGTGTTTCGGATATTACATGTTGGTGCTTGAAATTTCGATGGAGGGTACACAAACAACATAGGAAAACGTGTTATTTCAGTTTACTGTTCTGCTGGAACTGGCAAACAATCCGAATCAATTAAAAAAATTCTATATTAGCACATTCCCCCTGACCTTGAATCTGCCCTTCTCCTCCTGGTTCTCATATTGCCTTTTCCGCATCTACTTCAGCTACATGTTAGAATTCTGTATCCTAATCGAATATTTCCCATGCGAGTACTATGAAATTAAACAATCCCTTCAACCAAAATTGGTGAATTTTAAGGGAAAGAAGAACTTGGGAAAAATGTCAAGTTTATTTTGGTCAAATGTGAAAACATTTTATAAAAATGGCAGTTAGTGGGGAAATCATTCTAATCCGTAATATGTCTTCACCACTTTCCTCTTCTCTTTCTGCAATCCTTTCTTTATTTATCCAGGCAACGTGAATTCCATCTCGTCACTCTGCTAAAGTACGTAGTGGATTCTCTAGTATAGTAAGTCTTCTACCTATCATGTGCCATGCGTGTTCTATAGGGGAAAGATCAGGAGAGCGTAGAGGCCAAGGACGCACGTTAACATTGCGATGTGTATTGTCTTGCTGGAAAAGCACGTTTTCAATACGCTGAATATATGGTATAGCTACTGATTCTAACACTCCCTGTATGTAACGCACGGCGTTATATGTAAAATTTGATCAATTGTACTATTGCTGCAACTAAATATGTATTTCAGTTTTGGTTAAATTTGATGCATTAATTTTAGGTATTGCAACTTTTATGATAAGTGGTACATATATAATCCATGTAGTATGTGTAAGTAATTTCATCTAAATTGCTAATTAATCTAATGAAGTAAATTACGAGGCAGAGATCCAAGAGCTGAATTTATTATAGATAACTAGAATTATTAATTTGATTTGATATACTGCTGGAACAATATACATACATATTCATAGAATATCTTCATATCCCATTTAAAAACGTGCATAAATTCCCGGCACTGTATCTCTTTGACATTTACCGCTACACGTTAGCAACCCCCATAGTTAGAAATTCATAATATACTGATCCGTCAGAGTAATTAGACTCCGAAACAACTATTCTGTGGGGGAAATTAACAGAGTTCAAGCGGTTAGTTAGATTATATTTAAGGGCGCGTAATGGAATTTGGCTAAGGGTCGAAATGGGGCGAACAAAGTGCCATCAGGCTGTCCAAATTTAGTTCGCTAAGTAGGTTAGAAATTAAGTAATTAATTGATTCAGTTTGGATAAGTGTTATTGCTGAATATTAAGATCTGAAATATATGCTTTAAACTGATGAGCCCGGAATCAGTGACCCGGTATGATCGCAAGACTGAACGCACTAATCCGCAAAACAAACAGCCGAACCGAGCAGAATCACCGGATTCGAGTGTAGGGTACACACTCATAACTTTACTTTAAGCTGAAAAGGGATTAATTCCATCAAACCCGCTGTACCCATAATGATGGAATTACGGAATTTCAGCTTTGTTTTAAAACGTTCCCTACGTTACATCTAATCCCGAGTAATGTATTTTCTAAGCCATCAAATTGGAGTAGTTTCGTAGATTTATGTATACATACAGTGCAAGCAACAATGATTGCAGTGTGTCGCTTTGCACTGAAATTCAGCTTCAATAGTTTTTCCACTAATTCTCAAAGTCAGAAACTAAAATGTACAATCAGCTGGGCCATACTGGCATACTATATTTTCGACCTTCTGAATTTGCCTATCTTCATTTAAAAAAAAATAATTTATAGAGAGATAAATTGATTTAACGTTCTGCAAATTTGATACAAATTGAAGTATTCAAATAAGTTTGGATCAAGTTGGATTTTCGTTGTTCTCAACCACAAATTATAATTATAATTTATACTAAATGCTGGAAGTGCTGGTCATTTTGATGGAGACACATCCTGGCACCTCTTCTGTGTTTTGAAAGACTGCAATCATCATGGCAAGGATTATTGCATTAACTGCTTCAACTGGCTTTTCGCAATTCCTCTAAAGTACGTAAACGATTTTTGTACACAGTATTCTGTAAGTAATCAAACAAAAAATAATCCAGAGGCCTCAAATCTGGAGATTTTGCAATTCACACATTTTTACTAATGACTATCTCCATAAAATTGCTCTAGAAATGTTTTAGACGTCCAATCGAATGCGAATTAAAACAATCTGTACGCATCTGATTAATGACTGTTGTTTGACAATGGATGAAAGAAGTTTTGGCAATCTTTCAAAGATAGGTCCACTATTTCGATGAAACAGACACTTCATCGAATTCAGCAGATCATTGTTGCTCGCACTGCATAAAATTAATACGAATTTCTCTTTTTTGATTTTAGACAGAGACATTTTTTTCGAGGCCGGATTTAACCTGCGGCTCCAAAGTCATAAAAGTCGATCTCTCTAATACAATTTCCGTATGCCTCAGCATATCTATATTCATAAAAAGTTTAAGCGGGTTATTATGCGCCGGCACTTTCTCCATTATACCCGTTGCACAATAACGTAATCCCTCTTAGACCCCACATTAAGTAGTTTGCTATTATTAAGCGCTTTCGCTTTTACGTGCTCTAAAAGAAGGGTTGCTCGTTTTTTTATTCTTGCCATTTAACCTTTTAACCGCGTTCTGGCCAACGTACAATTCGCAAGTAAAAGGCTTCTTTCTATCCACGAATTTTTCGATGAATGTTTGTGGAGAACGAAAAGACTAAAAGACGTTTAAATCAGACTTACATGTTATATATTTAAAGCTCCTCATGGCATTTCTAACCTACTAAACATCAACCATTTATTTCATTATTCCTATAGGTCTTTGATGAATTTTTTAGCTTTATCTTCAATCTTCCTTCAATCCGAATTAACTCAAAACTCTATCTATCCAAACAATTTCCCTTTTATGCCCTTCACTTAAACGAAAACACTTTGAAATTCATAAAAGCACTTTGAAAAAATGGTAGTCCTTGGCCCTTGAGCGCTGATGGTTCCGTTTCAGCATTATAAGTCAAAAACCAAAATTTATAAATTTTCTTTAGCAATAAAAATCAACAAAAACTACGATCGTTTCGTCGATGATTTCAGAAAACGTAAAAAAAAACGAAAAGTAACAACCAGTAGCGATGACATTTCCTGCCAAAATTCCTTTTCAAAATTTTTCGAAAATAGCCGAATTGCATTGCATTTTGCGCCCTTTATCCGCTCTATTCGCCGAAAACTCCACCTTTGACCATTAACCTGAAACTACTTCGCAATGCCCCAAAATTTCCAGCAAAATTATGTGCCCTCACCTTTAAATGCTGACAAAGCGCTTCACTGATGTATTTACTGTAAAGGATGTTTCATAATAGTATGTCAACAATTTAGGAGGTTAATCTGTAAATGATTTTAAGAAAGAAAATTTATATGAACATTGGCCCGGTTTCTCTTTATATCTGAAATACAGGGTAAAAAAAAATGATGATTTTTTTATTTTTCTCTAATCAACCTGTTTCAGAATTAAATATTTCTATGAAAAATAGGTAGCAAAAAAACAGGTATAGAGACATATCTTTTAAGGGGAAAGTAATGTTTTTCATTTCACCCATGGTGTCCCCATTGATGTGACCCTGAATATTTTAAACGAAAAATCTGATACGTTACTGTTTAAAAAATATAAATAATTTTTTTACTGCTTCAGATTTCAATTAAAAAAAGGTCTCTTAAATATTTTTCATAACGTTAACCGTTTTCACAGAAAAAATGTTTTTAAGAAAGCATTATTTTCTAATATTAAAACTATAAGACTAAATTAGGTGCATTACAATACTTATAAAAGGATAATTATATAAGATGTTGAAAATTACCCCCCCACCTGCATGAATGCATGCCACGGGCCTCCTTTACATATTCTCACGCACTCTTTGAAAAATTCCTGGTACATTTTTTATCATGTTAAAAAAATGAATTATACGATTTCTCAATTGCAAATTGTTGAGTTTTATTTTTTCCTGTGAAAATGATAACATTATAAAAAATATTCAAGAGACCTTTCTTTAACACAAGTATAAGTATAAGCATTAAGAATATTATGTTTATTAAAAAAAAACAGTGGCATATCATATTTATCATTTTAAATGTTCAAAGTCACATCAATAGGGACGTCACTGGTGAAATTAAAAATATTGTTTTCTCCTTAAAAGATGTGTCTCTATAGCTATTTCACGCTCCCCAATTTTCATAAAAATATTTGGAATGGATTTATTAGAAAACGCTTAAAAAAATTACAATTTTTTATCACCTTGTATTTTTTTTTAAGAAGCGAAACCGAACCCATGTTCATAAAAACTTTTTTCTTGAAATCATCCACAAATTCACGCCCTAATGATTTTTCAACATATTATTAAGAGACACTCTGTACATATTTGGACGCTTTTAAAACCAAAGAGCGGAACTACATAATAAAACTTGATGGAATGCTTTAACTGTATCCGCGACAATGCTACAGGCCTCCAAACTCAATCTATAACTTCCTCTTTTTTTTTTTCCTTTTTTCTTAGGAATTATAAAGCTCAGCTCGGGTTTCCATTCGGTAGTTTGTAGGCCTCCTCAACCCCCGCCTTTCCTCAAATTGTATATGTATAGAAAAACGGTCCCGTTTAAGAATTACTGGCCAAAAACTGGATTGTATAAAAATAAGGAAGGCCAAATCTAAAAGCGTGTTTTACTGGTTAACTGCATTAAAAATATTGTACGATGAAGCCACGTTGTCAATTGCTCGGTTTCCTCGGGAAAATGTGAGATTTTTCTTCTGTTTGATCAGGTAGAGCTAATAAAGGTTTCAGGTTCTAAGTTCTACTAGGTATAATAAATGTATTAACATCAGTTCGTGCCAAATGAAACTCTGGAGCGATTTCCACCAGACTCTTCAGATTTTTATGGACGCAAGTATTAAATGTCTCCCGAAGGGAAGTAATTAGAGAGCTTTCTTTAACGCACCACTAAAAGAAGAATTTCTTTAGTTTAAAGTCCTCATATTAAAGCAAAGTGTGATTTGAATAAAACATGGTGAATGTTTACCGGTCTCGTATTTCCCTGACTCATTAAAAGGCACGGTTAAGTTCGAAACAAAGGGCGAAGGAAACGCGGCATCTCCTCTTTACTACCCAATAAAAACTCCATATTTAAAGTTCCATCGTTCAAAGGCTACAGGGAAAATAAGAACTCCCTTCTAATTAAAAGTTTTTAATAAATCCTTAAATTGCTTATTTATTTGAATATTTAAACGGTTAAAATGCAAATTTGCTTGCTGCTCAAACATCAAACTGCTAATTTTTTTAGAAAATCTTTCCGAGTTTAAAATTCTTCGGCCTCACTTTGAAGGTAACTACTTCTATAAGAGGGAAAGTCGACCTAGGGGAATTTTCTGGGATATGTTTCCAATTCAATTTACGGCAAGAACATCGCGTTAAACAGTCCTCATACACTGGAAAGAATGTGAAAAGCGATAAAATGTGACGCTTGCCTTGTAACTCACCATAATACTTTATAAGCATGATATATTTTCGTAATATACTATAGAGAAAAGGCGTGAAACTGGTATATATTAGAAGGAAACTGCTTGCCTTCCTGGGGAGGTTTCATGAAGCCTAAATCCCTCCAGCATCAGAGAGATAAAAATTACGTAAAATGTAACTTAAAAAAATAATTTTAGCATAAGTTTGATAAGTGATTCATTAAAATGCAGATCTGGTCCCACCACGAAGTATCAATTATGATTAGGAAAATTTATATTTTGGTTTTCTAAAATTCAGAGGGGTACCAGACAGAGTTTACTGTTTATTAAATCTACTTGAATAACTAAATTTCAAATATGTGCAACTTCAGATATTCTTGCAATGATATACAGGGTGTAACATATCATCATGCAGATTTTTCAGGGGACAACAGTACTCTGTAAAATAATAAAAAAATGTTAATAGACTCATGGTCAAAAACGCACCATTTTCGATGTACAGGGTGGCATTATTGCCAACTGCATTATCTGCCACTGCCTATTTGAGACTTAACTCCTATAAGGATCAGTGATAATCAGAAGTGCGATTCCGAGGCGTATCACACGAAAATTCCCAAAAAATCTTGACTTTCAAATCCCTGAAACCCCCTTTGAAATGTGAGCATAAGGCATGTAAAAAATCCTCTTACTGTCTAATTATAAATTTAAAATGTTTTCGTCACTTATATAAATTCTGAACTTAAGTAACAATGTAGTGTAGTTCATGAATTATCTCGGGATAGCTCTCGTTTGCACATACAAACCTCTAAGGATAATCTTAATGAGAATGTTGAATATTTGGTCGAAATTGAATTTAACTTTCAAATTCCGTAATTTCCGTCCACTCTATACATTAATAATAAATTGTCAATCGTAAACAGAGCTTTTGTTAGTAAAACCCAATCAATGGTCTCACGATTTGCTATTAGAGCGTGTGTGTGTGAGTGTGTGTGTATGTATGTGTACCCAAGACCCATTATTATAGCTACAATATCAATATTCAACCATTGTAATTTTGAGTGTCGGCATGCTCTAAAGCTTTGGCCTCATTTTGAAAATTGAGGTTCCTCCCAATTCCTTTCGGAGTGCGTCGATTACCTTTAAGTTTTTGACATGTCCTATGTTTAATTAAAACCGGAAATGCATAATTTGAGGAAACCGAACTTCTGAATCTGGCGCAATGCAGTTTGCCGCTCAAATTTATATAACCGAGTAAACCGGTAGATTCCCTGTTGTTTTAACTGGCTTATTTACATATAGATTGTCAACCAGGAACTAAGCATGAATTTGCGCTGTATTCAGATTTCGTATGTGATTCCGAAGTTGTCAATGTTGGAGTTATCCCCAGGGAGCTTTCGCCAACTTCATGAGATATCTAAAAGTAAATACGCATCCAAAAGGATCTTGAATGCGACTCTAACTTAACTACATTATTTCATGTAAATGAAACGAAATTCAAAATAGCAGAGCAATTTGTCTTTGCGTTTCATTAAACGAGTCTGGGACCGGGGTTTCCGTAATTCCAGGGGGGTTTATTTACATATAAATTGTCAAACTATCTACCAACTTCAATATATAAGTTATTAGATTGAGATGACCCAGTTAAAGCAACAGTTTGACGTAAATTTTATGGCTAATTTAGAAGGCAACTGTTTCCTATAGGGATGTGTTTGACATCATTTCAAGGAAACTTCAATACCAAGTTTCCACATCAGTATTGACTTTGAATTTATCGGTCTTCGGAGGCGCGAAAACTTTGCCAGAGGTGCTAAAATCGACGTAATCTACTTGGTGTTTCCGGACTGTGTCACTTGCTTTGTATTAGCCTAATGTGGCTGACCTAAAACTCATCCATTAAGCAACAATACACTACAACCTCTGCGTCTGTCTGCAATCCATCTTTATAAAACATTTTCTGTCCTAAAACGGTTGAACGCTGGTGCTCTGTTTCAATTCTCGTGAACCTCATTGTCTGAAAAGGTCTCGTTATAACGGTCTCCATTGTTTTGGGTTTGTTTTACAATGAAAAAAAATTCTGTTTTCTCGTACGAAAACCGGTTCATATTGCATTTTTTTTTGTAGGAAATGAATGCTTAATGTTTAATGAAAAATTGTTGTTTTTCTAGGTATTTTTGATCCTGAATGAAGATGAATGAAGACCTTATCAAGATCCTTTAATTGTATTTCTCCGACTTGTTAAATCTGAGTTGTTCGAGTCAGCAGCGAATCTAGAGGTAAGTATCCGACTATCTACCCACCACTGTTTTTATCAACATCAAAAGGAGGCAATTTCAACGACGTTAATACAAAATAATTTAATATAACAATCTGAATCTAGCGT
The DNA here is from genome assembly GCF_039881205.1 of Euwallacea similis. Lineage (NCBI taxonomy): Eukaryota > Metazoa > Arthropoda > Insecta > Coleoptera > Curculionidae > Euwallacea > Euwallacea similis. Next base: position 3,159,891 of record NC_089616.1, on the reverse strand, counting down.
AAAGAACAAGGTTATGTATAATTAACCTTCGCCTAATGTCAAGAAGATTTAGTGCGAATTTACGAAAATGCTGGTTTGATTATCGCTCTGAGTGCTTATTCCTTTCACTAGTGAGGGATAAGAAAGTTTTACACATTAAACCTTCCAGCAAATCAAAAAACTGCGATGCATTAATAGTGGCAAACCCAAGGACAAGTACCAAATTACCCCTCCGAGTGTCCGCCACTGTTACAGTTGATTTAAACAGTATAGGTGCAAAATTGCCATGTAAAACAATAATGATTTTGTGGTCAGTAATTTGAGGAGGCAAAACGCGCTCCCAAACCAAATATCGATATCCAGGCAAATAATTATTTCGTCCGGGCACCTGGCAAAGCGAATCCCTTAGATTACAGGCCCATCAATTTCAACATCAATTAAATCGGAAATTTAAATCCATGGTTGGTTTAATGATAGATCGAATGTTACTTTTATCGAGCTGATTGCTTTGCGTGTTCAAATGAAAACATTGATAACGAAAAAACTTCCATAAGCAAGGAGGTAATAATAATTGAAGCGATGTAGGTTTTTATCCCTCGCAATCAAAAGGGGTCAAGCTTAAGTTCTAAAATACATAAAATGGAATCAACTATAGCCTTTAGTTTTTCCCTCCTCATTGTTTGTTTTACTTGTTACATCTGCTGTCTGGGTATGCAAATTCGGACAAGCGAATCCGAGGGTTGACGAATGAAAAGTGACTGAACAAACAGAGATAGGGTTATTCACGGTGGAGATAAAATGCAAGGGATGTTGTTCCAGTTTTTCCTATCGAACATTCCAAATACTGAAATCTCTTGCAGCCGTATTTTCATAATCAAACTATAATATTGGAAATTAATTGAATTCTACTGGACTGGAATGAATGGGAGGCCATAAATTCCCTCACAGTCGATTTCCCCCACAGTCGTACCATCTCGCATAGAATGTAAATAATCTTCATTGTGCAAATAATATCTGTAATATTTAGAACCCGTAAATTGGAGTGAAATTATTCATAGTTGACAATCCCTTGGCCTGGTTAATTTATAGGACCGTGAATTATGGCCCTTGGTTCGTATAAATGAAATAAATTTGTTCCATTATGGGCGATTATTACTGGGTTTATTCACGGCTTGTTATGTTTTGTGTGTGTGAGTTCTGAGGGATGCATTTGTTTAACAATAAGTTTCTAATGAACCAAATTTAATTGCAACAATAATTTTTTATTGCCAACAATTGCTATTTAAAATGGTACATCTATGCTATGAGTCCGTACCTGGGCCGTTCGGTTAAATTAACTGATGCAAAAACTGATAGAAAGCTCCCGAAAATAACCGAATACTGCCGTTATGAGTGGATTAGCCAGGCGTATACAAATTGGTCGATGGTTACATAATTATGGTTAAGGTGAGAGCATAAATACACAAAAACCGTGTCTTGCGTAGAATCGCCCTCTTAACTACTCCGACTATTTCCATTTTTTCCAATTAACTATACAGACAAACTGGCCCGAAATAATCCGGAAATTTGCATCGATTTAATCTTCTGTAAGATCTAACGTGGCTGTGATATGAACCTCTTCCGCTGTACTCGTACTCATTTGTCGCTTTTGAGGATTAGGGTAAATCCGATGCAAATAAACCCTGTATCAAAGGATTGACTCTTATCGGAAATTGAGGCCCCTCTAACCGGACTGAACCGATTTGCCGGGATTACCGTCCATACTTTTTGGCAGTTTTAAATCCCACGGTTTGAGCAGGGCCAAATATATGAAAATTTCCCGTTTTTTTACCTCGTTTTCCCCAAAAGGGGAGAAAGTTTTAATTACATTCATGTTGCTACAGCCAAACTGGCTCTTTGGACTAGGAAGTTAACAAATTTCGGAATTTAACACGTTTGCAAATGAAGTGTGTTAAAATATATAACTGGTTGGGGAACTCAATTACAATTTGCAGCATTATATATTAATTCACTTGTAGTTTATGAAAATAATTTCTTTATTCATATCGATCGCAACCACACGATAAACGACTAAAATAACGTTAATACAAATTTGCATATTAAAGTAAGCCATAATATGCTGAACAAACTCGCGATGTTAAGCTCCCATTATGGTCCCATTGTATCTGGAACAGGAGCAACCTGTAACGGGCGGCCAGCTGTTAATATTTATAAAGGGCATTAGAATAATAAAGCCCTACTTACTCCGTGAAAGGGTTTTCGATCTAGATAAGTCGAAGCTCTTTTTCAAACTATCCCGTAGTATCTCATTCTGGAGAAGGATCGAAGTCGGTTTGGGATGAATGTATCAGAGGCGTACAAGGTGTAAACAAGACAAATTTGGATACTTATTATTCGTCTAGGAATATTCTTTTTTTTTATATAAATGATCAAAGAGTCGTTAGTTTATTGTCAACTTTATATCATACTTAGGGGTCAAGAAAGAAAAAATGATATAATTCGGTGAGGAGCATTGACGCCGACTCTGTTCTAAATCTTACACTGAAAGGGTTTTTGATGGAAAGGGTGCCTTTACAAAAAATAGCTTGAACGACTGATTAGAATCTTGTGGGGTGGCTTCGCACGTCGGCACGACCGCTCTTGTATTCCAAGATTGATTAATGTATCAGAGGAATATGTATGTTCCCTTTGAGAATCATATTTTTCGTGTCAGGCGGCAATTATGAAGTGCACGTGCACTACTTTGTGGGTTTGTCATTTTTAAACCGAATCTCAACTAGAAAACATATTAAATGACAACAAGATGTAAAAAAGGGTAACCAGTTCGTATATGCCAAATGTTTTTTCACAATTATACAGAATGTTTCACGTCTATTTAGTAGCTAAATATTATCGCTCCTGCATAGTATAATCTAAAAAATGTGCATGGTTAAGAAAGTTACCTTCAATGGACATTTACTTAGACAAATTCACAAATCGTGTATGTAGTTGTGTATTTTTTATAATCATTGATAAGTATATCCAGGGTTACCCAATTATATTTAGTCTAATTATTAAAGAGGATCAGCTATTTCATTTTTAAATTTTCCTTTAGTTCGCCCTGTGTATCTTTCGGAAATTAGGAAGCCAAAAATGTGAAAGCATTCCCCAGAAACGACTCAATACACGATCGATTAATTTCACTAAAGATGAACCTATGAAATTTGAAGTAGTGACGGATATTGAATTTGATTCATATTAATATTAATAGCTAGTTTTCGTAATTCGCGCCAGAAACAAAAATGGTTGTGCGCACTGTCTAAATTCACTTATTTTGTCGGCCATTTTTAATGCGATGAATCATCGTTAACGCTTCTAACGTTTATAAGTTTTTATCCGAATTTTTTGGGTAAAATTCCAGTTCCAGAACCACGAAAATTCCTTGTATGGATGAAAATACGGAAGAATAAACTGTTACGAGTGTTTTCCGCTAAAATCCTGGTATATTTGTGTCGTATTTCTGGCGTGCTTTGCTGATTTTATATATGTGTAATTTGGTGGAAATGTTCCAGAAACATAAGACTGCGACTGCGTAGAATTTAGAGTCTTTCGACGTGACCTCTGGTAAGTTTTACGTCACAGTATGTTCTTAAGCATTTCAACAAAGTTTCATGAAAATGTCCATAAGCGGAGACGCAGAAATTAATTATCTTCTATTCGTAGACTGATGTTTTAATACTCTAAAAGGTCTGATATTCTACTAACGCTTAAAAAACCGTTCAAAGGAAGCAAATTTTATAACTATACTATATCTAAATAATGAAAAAATTAGTCATCACGATAAATCACACAAAAACTACGAATTCAAAGCAGCAAAACATATCTATGCCAGCCGATAAAAGCTACAGTGGTTCACAATAGTACACATTTTTAAATCTTTCAGATTGACTTACAATTTCAATACAATGCCTTTCTTATACAGTTTTTTATTAAATACCTTAATAAATTTGTTTCTTACTAAAATACACAATTTTATACAGGTAGTATTTGCGAGTAGGGTTGTTGATATTATTTTTGAACGTTTAAAAGCTTGTAGTAAAATAGAAACTTAAGATATTCCTGAAATTAAAAAATTGTATCTGATGAAAGTAGCTGGAAAAGTAAAAAGTTTCCGCTGACAAAAGACGCTAAGGAAATAGTTTTTACAATTTTTAGTTACTTACAAAGAACGTTTTCACAGACGAAATGTATTAGCTGCTACGAAAGTATGATGAGGATATCATCATCCAGCATTTACAGAGTTGTTTTTGATCGTAGAAAAGAAGCGAAGATAAATTCTATAAAAACCAGTTTGCGAGGAAGAAAACTGATAAAACTTAATGGTTATATCAAAAGAGTTTTAAAATGTGCTGTGCATACATTTTATATTGCTAATGAAATTCCAGCATTGGAAACAATTCACCGCAAATATGCAAAGAGACTCTATCTAAAGAACTATAACTACTTGGCTTTTTCTTTGCTAAATATATGGTAATAAAAATCGACATTAATAGAGAAGCCGGAAATAGTTATCTAACATTATATAAACCTTCGAAGAATGAGATAGCTCCGCTCCGAAGATAGAAAAATATATTACCTTGAAATATGACTAAATGCAAGCCACACCGTGCAAAAAGTATGGCCGGACACAACTGTGACTAGCAGCAGACAAGCAACATTGGAAGGACAGGCATAAAGCTTCCTTCAGGCAAAGGGGGTGAGATTTATAATCACCATTATAAGAAATAATACTGGGTTTATGGAAAATGGACGATTAATTTTTACCTCAAAAACAATGGGAGATTATTGCGAGGAAATTAATTCTACACGTATTGGGCAATGGTTTGATTTTGTGCTTCAACGAGTTAATGCCAATTCGGTTGTTGTCATGGATAATGCGCTCTATCGTTGTCGTCACAGTGAAAGAGTCCCCACCAGGTCCAGTCAGAAATACGACATGCAACAATGGTTACGAGAAAAAAAGAATTCCGTTCCATACAAATGCAGTTAAAACAGAACATATGACAGTAATACGACAACATAAACCACATAATACATAGAAGTTATGTTGTAGATGAATTAGCCCGAAATCGCGATATTACTGTTTTACGATTACCACCTTATCACTGCGAACTAAATTCAATTGAACTAATTTCGGCTCAAGTGAAAAAGTTACGTGGCACGAACATTTATTCGACAATGCTTGAAAGGAAGTTACGCCTTTGTCATGGCAAAATGTAATTAAACATGTGTTGAAAGAAGACGAACAAATGTGAAGCCTGGATAATTTCATTGACACAGTAACAGAGCTCTTAATTATCCAAGGTAACAATGTTAGTAGCAGCGATACTCTCAACGATATTTCTAAATCAGATACCAGTGATTCTGATCAAGTTAAATGAGTAGATTGATAGAGAGTATTCTAGAAACAACAACTTAATTCCCATTTGATAGATCTTCCATTTGTAAAAAAAATGCGAACAAAAGTTTCGAAGTTTAATTTATTTGACCTTTTACAATTCAACCACAGCTTTGACTCACTGTAATGGGAAAGTGTGTTTACGTATAAATATTTTTTTGCATGACCTATCATGATCACTAATTTCTTTATTATTTAGATATAGTATAGACAACATCCCGTTTTTGTAATGTTTAAGCAAAAAACTGTGTCAAGAAGATCTTCATTAGACACCATGCATATTTTTGCACATTCCACTTATGACCCACTTCGTACATAATTCATATTTCGTTATGTATTTATTTATCTATCATGTATTACAGAACAAGTTTTGAAGGCACATTTCTTAACCAGCTGGTCTTTCTTTAAAACTATTTTTCTAGTACACTAACTTCCTTAAACTTATATGCCTGAATAACAAACACAAAATTGGTACCACTTAATTGTACACTTGGGAGGTAATTTTATTTTCCCCTACTTAACAAATATCCTGCAGTAATGAGCAGCGAAAATAAGTCATTTTGCTGCTCATTAAAAACCACAGTGAATTCGTGTAACAAAAGCAAAGACACAAGCACTGCTTTTCAGTACTTATACAATTTTTGAGCTAAGTTTGCATCGTTACGGAAAACTGTAGTACGAATAGGAAATATGGCATTTTTAATTAAAAAGTTTCTGAAGTTACGCTAATTTCATGAATGCTGATTCAGATATGGGGCTTTTGCGTTATTCGAACAATGTAAACCGTGGTACGCTTACGGCGAAATTGGTTAAGTTCGATTTAGATTTGCATTAGGGGCGCAATTCGGGAACGTTCACATCATTTTACTGCAATGACTCATTATGAAATATATTATTCATATTGATCGTAAATTTCGTTTGCAAAATTCCTGCCCGCCATCCATTTAAAAGTGAACTTTTTCCTACGGATTTAACAAATGGCAGACTCGTCACTTATTCATAAAAAACCGGCCCTATTTCACTCCGAACACAACTCATACCTGGAGCTCCGCATACAAACACAATTTAATTAATTTTTAGGATTGCGCTATTCATTACGCAGAGCGTTTGTATTCGTGCCATTGTATTCATACGTGAACGAGGAAACCAAAAAATATGCTATAAATATTGCTTTTTTGCAGAAGCCGTTCTGGCACAGTTGGCTTTTATTACTTTTACGCTTACAGGGACTTTTCTGTAAAATATTGCCTTAAATATTTACACTTATGTATATAGCAAGTTGCAGCGAGCAGTCGATAGGATCCCGCTCTACTAGTTCCTGCATTTTTCTATATTAATTCGCACATATCGATCCTGGCTCTACGGCTAAACATCCCCTATATCTAGATAAGCTTAAATGCAAATAACGCCTTGGACGTTTACTTATGATGTATGTGTAATCTGAAAGGGTATTCTGCATATAGTGCATCATGTTGTGCGGTTTTTTCCCATTAACAGAAAATACAGAGAGTTTCTCATATTCGCTCCTTATTGGTTGTGTGTTACGCGCTATTCCCAAATGGAATGAACGAAATGTGAAACTTTGTCACCGTGTATATCGAAAATAGTGCGTTTTTGATCGTGGGTCAATTAGCATTTTTTTACTATTTTACCGTATGCTATTTATAATTATTGTCGATTTTACATTTAATTTTTGATCGTCCATTTCAGCTCATTTCGTAACGAAAATAAAATTTAGTACTTAATATTTTTCTCATTTGCCAAGAATTTTTATAACAAATTCTTTTCAAAAGAGAAACATGCGCTTAAGAGAACGTTTCAGCATACAATTTCAATTTACCAAAAGTTAATTTAATTCATTTAACTAGTCGGTTTAATTAAACCGAAACTGCAAGCTGTGTTTAGTTATCGCAAAACGAACGTATATAGCACAGTGGGTATTTAAAACTGAGGTGGAGCTTCTAAACCACAGTTGCAATCTGCCATTTCGCTCTATTTATCAAAGAGCGGGGAATGCGATAAAACTTTCACCAATTAGATCTCATACAATTGAGGCGGTTAATCCGGAAAGCTTGTTATATCAGTTTGCCAACAAAGATAAATTGAAAGTAGGAACATGAGGGATTTTACTAAGGGATGTGCTTTGAATTTCATTAGGAATTTGTAATGGTTTGGGGTTTGTAGCATCAGTTCAATGCTTTACTAATATTTTTGTATTTGCTATTGCTTGTTGTTTTTTAAGATATGTGTGAGGTCGAGATGTGATTATTTAAAATATTGTTAAAGTTACTCATTCTTCCTGTTTTTAATACCTTTTCTAAATCGATTTTCTATTATTAAAGAGTCTCAAGTAAATATATTAATTTTTTTAGAATTATTGCTTCTATGCCTTTCCCCAGAAAAATTTTAAGGCGATATTTATTGCTCTAATCGATAGAAGCTCTGGAACCTTAAAAATGCAGCTTGAAGAACCTATATTTCAAGGGGCTTTCAAAAACGAGAAAATCAGTATTAATGTTAGTCCATATCTTAGGAACTATAAGAGACAGAGCAATTCGCCCAGTGCAAGCGGATAGATGTTATCGAGACGATTCATTTTAAATGTATTTTCAATGCAATTGCTCTTTGAGTACCCAAAATATCAACGCTTTACTCTCAAAATCAAATGGGGCTGCTGCGAAAGTCAGTTTGAATTACAGAAAAGACTACAGGACAGAATAAGTTTGTCTCTGTTTCTAAGAGACGGAGTCAAATTAGTACCTTTTTTTTTTCATTTTGAAAGTGTGGTGAAACGAAAATCCCTAAAAAGATTATTTCAACTAAAAAATTAACTAAAAAATGGCTTATATGAATTACATTAGAACAGCAGTCTTTATTATTCACAACCCTCAAACTGTTATTCTGAATGCTCACTAATCGCGCATCACAATTGCTCGGATTCTTATGAATACTGATATCTGAGTGCTCGGGAAAAATCATGCGGAGCATTGATGAAATTCTCAATTTACATGGAGATTATTTTACTGGCAAAGCTATCAGGAGTCTGAAAAATCAAGCCTAACGGTCAATATGTCAAAACCTGGTAACTTTACCAAAGAAAATAATTTCCTTGAAATCAAATAAATTGACCAACAGTGTACTGTGATTCGTAAAAATGATCTTGTTTCTCAATCCTACAAAGAATTTGATATATTTTGGTACCAAGGTTTTTTAAAGAAAAATAGTAGTAGCTATAATCGTTTATTGTTAATTTCAATGAATTCATTAAACAATCTAACAACTTTAACACGTTTATATTAGATGTATTCTAGTATCGATCATATTAATTCTAACCATTTATCAGTATTATCTGACTAAGCTTTCCACACCCTAATCCAATTTACTATTCCAAATACCCGAATTGCGGTTTATGCAATCGATGAAACTAAAATGGCGTTAAACGATACGTGCTGGTCTTGCAAATTCCAAAATGTTATATGTAATTTGTTGTTAATGCATTAATGCACTGGCTTTACATAAAATATAGCAAATAGACAATGTTTGGTATGATGGTATATAATACATAGTATGTATATATATATATATATATATATATATGTATGTATGTATGTATGTATGTATGTATGTATGTATGTATGTATGTATGTATGTATACACAATATATAGGCAGTATGCGAAGATTCAATAAAACAACCTGTCTCTATATCCAATTATTGCGAGAATCAGCGTTTTATAATCGGATTAAGTCACCGATGCGAGTCAAAAGCGAGTGGAACCGATCGAACTAATTTTGTAAAGGGCCAATGCAAAATAGAACTGAAGATTAAAGCTGCCCTAAATTAGGGTTACATAACCATCCACGTCCATTCTCATTTTTAAGGTGCAATTGAATCAGAGGTAGATTCAATTTGCTTTAGGCATCTAGCACGACAGAAGATGATATTGAAGCACTGAAGGTTTGGTGTCGTTAATTTACTAAAAACATACACAAAAAGCCTGGCTCTTTCTGACCATTAATCAACCTTTTTTTACTAAATGGTCCCCCTTAGGTCTCCACCGTTCGGCTTTAGCGAAAAACCACATGTATACATATGATTTATGGCGTTTCTTGCACAAGACCATCTATTACTGTATAAACCCGCCCCTGCTGGCTTTAAATGTTATAGCTCGGGAAAAAACCGCTTTTAAATTAAATTCCTAGGTTCTCCAACAATTTGTATTTTCTAAGTTTTCCAGGCAAAAGCCAACTTCCGGATTTAAAACGGGGAAAGTTTTAAATGAGACGGGTTCTAAATCGTTCTGGAGAGTTGAACGTAAGACATTCTTTCGTATGTCGAATAGACGTATCCTTGAGATATATTTATTGCATATCTATTTCATGTGATAAGCCAAGGAATATCAAAGCAAATGTCTTTCCCGGCAATTAATTTATGACTCCAAATCTCTCGTTGGTCTCTTTATTGGATCTAACATCGTCCGTCAATAGCCCCTTATAACTGAAAGAATTAATGATATGTTATACATCACAACCAACAAACTAAAGACAAAAAATTGCCGAATTTTAACACGCTTAATATGCCACTGATTGGTATACTGGATGCTGTATAGATAATTTGAACTATAAAGTACTATATATAGAATAAATAGAATAAAATAATTATATAATTTGAAAAATCCAGGTCAAACCCCACATGAATCAAAAGAACATAAAATTTGTTCGCGTTCTATAGAATGATCTTTCATAACAAATTGCACAGAACACATAATCATATCATTTAACTGCCAGACTTTCAACTGAAATTTAAACTGACTCTATTCAATACATCCTGATTAAACTCTTATCCACCAACATAATGCAAATTTGTAACAGTTGTAAACCGCACAAGTGCATATACCCTTTGACAATTCGCAGGGGTGTAATTCGACGATCCCTTACCCCTCTCAAGAACCGGCGTCTGTAAGACCCTAAATGGGAGCCCACAGATGATATCTAGATCATCTCATTTTCATGTTATGAGAATAGAATTGATTGTGGAAGAATTGATATTTTCATATGAACAATTTCTATATGTATGCTGTTATTTAATTCTGAACTAAAAGTGATCGAATTACAAGCAAAATGAAAAGCTTTTTTGGACTGGCTTTAAAGCGGCTTTTACTTTGATTACAGCTGAAATCCTTGATGGAAATTTACTAAACCTAAATTGAGTTTAATGATGATACATTTTTTAACTGCACTTTTAAGTTATGAATTCTATTTCGAAAGCGATATAGCAATAACAAAATCGCACATATTCATATGCAAATTTACCTCGAACTCAACTTGGCGGCATGCCAGGAATATGAAAGAAGGTAACAATATCTTTTATGCCCTATAGAACGTACACCTTTAATATCCCCAAAAAGGCTCTTTATAGATTTAGATTATTGCAGTTGCTAGGAATTTTATTTTTATCGTTGCGGCTCTATCTTTTCCCTCAGCGATTCTTTTAGAGACAAATCACCACTCTAGGATAGATGGCATTTTTTAGTAACTGTTATTGTAAATTTTTGACTATTGCAATTTTCTATGATGGAATTTCTACTCCGATGACATCAATAAGGGGGTTTATTTCAGTCTCTTTTTCCGGGGATTCAGGTTAAACGTGGCAGAAAATTTCCGATGCAAAGTAAGTTTACCGTGAAAAATCGCATTTCCATCTTTAGCGCTTGACTACATCCCTGAGAAATTAAGTTGTATGGTTATTTACGTGTTGAAGCAAGTTCTGCAGATAACAGGAATTTTTCTCCAATATCATAATTTTTCATATACTCTAATCTATACCTATACACTCATACATATGTTTAAATCTGTCTCAGATGCCACGAAATTCCGAAGAGAAATCATAAATCCCGACACCTATCTCACTTTGAATGCAAACTAGCATACAAATCTAATTCAAACTCTGGATCGAAACAACTTCCAGGGATTCCATGTCTGGATAACGTTCAAGAATTTAATAAAATAGTGAAGAAGGAATATATGTATACCACTAGCGAACACAATCTTTGGTAAATATAAGTTATTTTAATTGGAGTAGATTGTTTACTGACCTTTTCCAGGATATGCTTAGTTATGGAATATTGTGTAAAATATTTATTAGAAGGAGTTTACACACTGCTTGACGTAGAAAAGAGAACACCCGGTAAAAATGGTTCATTAGTTTTTCCATCATATTCTCGCATTTATTTTTGCGTTATCAGGAATTTTAGGTATTTTTTAACTATAAAAAGGCAACAACAAATCAACCTTGAAAAAGGTCGCATAGTAGACTTATGAGAGGCTGATTTGTCGTTTAGAAAAATGATCATTAGGTTGAACCGAAGTGGTACTGTTGTTGTCGGGTATGGTTCTAGGTCGGCCAGTCACAAAGAAAAAAAAGTTCAGGAAGGTGTCGAAGAACTACAGAACCCAAAAATTCCGCATTAGACTTTTGATCTTAAGAGACAGGTTTATCTCGTCGATGGCATGGACGGCCTATTGGGGGATATGAACCATTTATCCAATCTTGCGCTACCTCTTACCATTATTTATCAATAAAAATGATTGCAATGGTGCAGAGAACGAGTGCAATGAGCCCTGGATGGGATACTGCAGTCGTCAGCAGCGAATTCAGATTTTGTCTGGGTATGCATGGTGGTCGGGGAAAAATGAGAAGGCGACAGGATGAAAGACGGAATATTTAATTTTCAGTTCAGAGGCATGTGCACCAGGTTGTAAAGCTAATAATGTGGGTTGCTATAGTTTGTGGTAGCAGGTCACCTTTGGTTTTCATCAGCGGCAATGTGACCGCTCCAAGATGCATCCAGGAAGTCTCAGAGCAGCAACTTCTGTCCTATTTCAAAACACTCCGCAATCCAATTTTTCAACGAGATAATATATGACCACTTGTAGTTCGGGTTATTATGGATTTCTTCCAACCAAAATAAAAGAATTTATTACCTTGGCTACCCTAAAGACTAGACCTGTCACCAATCGAACCAATCAAATTGTGGATAGAAAGTTACAAAATTTACCCCATTCCTCACAAACCCTAACGGCGCTCTTTAATGCCGTACAGGTAGCCCGGAATGAGATCCGTCAAGAGGGCATCAATCATCTCATTGAATCGAGGTGTAGACATATCCTGGAGTACATAAGACAACGTGGATAGCCGACATATTACTATGTTTTTTTTTAAATTTTAACTATCGAATTTGTCTAATTTTTTAACGATATGTTTGTGTTAGTAGAAGAAACATGCATACCAAAAGTCATGTAAATCAAACCATTCTTACGGGGTGTGCTCTTTTCTGTGTCACGCAGTATATAACGCCCACCTTCCCTCTATAAAATGTAACATTAAACTCTTCTTCACTACCAATACGAAATTTAAGCCATGCATTGGAACAAATTGATACATAAATATTGGAAATTGAATTTTACTATTATTAATATATCGCTAATTTATATCGTCGTCAAATACATGTATTACAAATCTGACATATTGGTTCAATTTGGCATTCATCTATTTGATTCAGCCACATTCGAATTAATGAATTTGTGAGGATGGAGCAATAAATAAAACCTTTTGGTGACGCTTTAGTACTGACTTTCAAGGTAATATTTTATGGAAATTTGATTTTGTTAGATATAAGTGGTGGAATTTTATGGACACACATATTTTTGTCACCTCTCAAAACCAACAACCGTAATTCCTCGCCTGAAATTTATGGTAAACCATAATTTATTATCTCTGGGTGATTTATATCTTCCGATTTTACCAGACCTCCGATGCAAAGTTTAGTTTCTCTGCTCGGAAGTCATATCTATTTTGCTCGCTCCATACGGAAACTTTGATTAAACATGAGATTTATGAATTGCAATAATTAGTTCGTTTTCGGTTCGTTTCTATTATGGAAGCGATGAAAATCTCTAAGTTACTCTCATTTAAGGGCCAAAGACCTTGGAAAAGGTCAGTTTAAGGCAAAAGCGAAATTTAACATTTTCCAAAATTGGTTCGAGGGGTCCTAATTGATTCATAAATTAATGAGTTATCGACATTTGCTCCCTACAGGCTGCGGGAAGTTTCAACGTTTAACTATCGATATCTCGAAAATTTATAGCCCCAAAACGGGGTTGTCCAGCTAAACGATTTCTTCTCCAGAATTAAGAGCTTTCTTAATTTTTCTCCCTCAGATTTCGCTTAAATTGCCCCTCGGTTTCTTATTTGTAATTCTTAAGCTCTCTTTCAACATCCCTAATTCTGTAGCAAAAAGTTGCGAAGGAATATCTCGGATTCCGTAACACGCGGTTTCGTTATAAATCAAATCCAGACATAACCTACTAAAAATGGCAAGAAAATACAGTTTTCTTGGGCGGAAAACAAACTGCACTCCTTGAAAACCACTGGGCCCCTGCAGAGCACAGTTTCATAAATCGAATTTGGCACTTTGATTTATTCAGAGCCCGACACCCAGAAATAAACAGTTCAGTTGCCGCTAATATGATTGATTGTAAAGTTTCTTGTTCTTGAATGTTGCCGTTAAATAGTGTCTATGATTTATCGTGGTTATAGAAGTAGCCATTTGTAACTGACATCGCAAAACCCACCGGAGGGTCTTAAAAGCAATTTACTAGACGCGGTGGCTACTAAAATTTCCCGTCGCTGCAAAAAATGGCAAATCATGATAAATCACTTTAAAATCGACCTCTGAGCGGGAAGAAATTAATTGAAAGAGCTGCATAAGAGCATACTACGACCTCTATTCTCTACAAGCATATAAACTATCATCAGGTATACTTCCCACATAATGGAATAGCGGGTGTGCTCTTTAACATCAAAGCTTTGTTAAGTTAAGAGCTCTAATAATATGCATTAGCTCCTGCCTTACTAAAATGCCTCATACAATGCTTCACACGAAAATGTACATCATACTCACCAAGATTGTGAATCTCGCACGGCAGGACCACTGTGTCCCCGGTGACCACTTTGAAAGTGTTTCCTCTGGACACGAAACGCGGCACTTGATGGTTGGAGACAATGGCACCTAAAACAATAAGAAAACATAGAGTTTTTTGCCATTTGAAATATCCTCTTTGAGTTATAATATCGACTTGAAAGTTCAGATGCCTCAAAGGGAGACAAATCTACACACACAGAAATGCAGCCCCACAAAGCAAACATCATTTCTAATGACTGAACTGCTATTTGATCTCTAAACCTCCCTTTTAACTGTATCAAATCGCCAATTTAAGTTCCTATATTGAATCTATATTGAATTGTTCCTATTTGAAAAATACGATTTGATTCCATAAAAATCTCTACATCAAATAAATTATTCTGGATTTGATGACTGCCTCCGCTATAAGGCACTTGTTAAATTTAATTGCATACTTTTTCCCTATTGTTCGCATCTTAGATTAGAATACAAAACGTGAAGAGCATGCTCCATTGTACATTGAATTATTGAGTAACATGGGGGAAACTAGAGTGGATTGGCAAGTGTACAATGCTGGGTGCCATGTTCATGGAAAGTTGAATTACATGTTTCCAGAAGCAGTTTACTTTTATTTGAGAAACAGAGTTGAATCAAATTCCAGCTCTAAAGCAACAATTTGCTTAAAACCCCAATATTGCACTTTAACTTTAGCAAAACTTCTGCCGAGTTATATACAAAAAGACAGTCATGGCAGGGAACGAGCGTAACTTGGGAACATAAATAGAGCCAGGAAACTGTAACATCTCCGTTATGATGCTAGAAAATTGCTGGGACGATAAAATTCACCAACCATGAATGTCAAACAATAAAATCTTTGCCGACGTTCTACGAAGGGAAAATCGAATAATTGCCGGTCATAAAACAAAGTTTTCGGTCCAGAGGGAGATCTTGACAACGCAACTTTGGGGCTGATTTTATCTCGACCATGACTGACAAATATGTTCGACGAGACATTATTTTCCCCTATAAGAAATTGATGATACATGTTTAGAGTGATTTGTTCAATTTTGCTTACGCTTATGTGGAGGAAATCGTTTATTTTTACAAAGAGACAGAAACACTGTCAGAGATCGGTACAACGTGAGATTCTTCAAAAAAAAAACTCGTGTGACTTTAAAATAAAACTCGGTGATCTGAAAACGTAACGCATTTACTATTTACCATAAAGCACATGACCGCCATCCATTATTATAATTCAATTAAGTTGTTTTGTTTGTCAAAATTCGTAATTCCCACCACTGCCAATGTTGCACTTACAACTGTTCTGGATCATATAGCTATCATTGTCTATCGCACGAGGTTAGATACAAAGTATAACTAAACTGCTTTTGTCACAAAACGAAGTAATTTAAAGCTAGCCCGGATACAGTAGCCCAGTGATTAGCTTCTGGAAAGACAGTAAAAAAAAAATATATCTTTGCTGAAAATTCTGAAATTTGACAAAAATTCAGAAAGAGCACTGATATTGGGGAGATAATGTAAATACGGTTAAGTTAACCCCGCAACAAACTCATGAAATATGCATAGAGGTATGTTTGAATAATTCAGGTTTCATGGCCTAACATAATTAGCCTATAATTGGGTTTTCCAGAATGGTTTGTTTGAAATAGCCCTAAAGGCCATAATTTATACATTATTTAATTTTGTTCCATCTTGATTTAACCGATCGTTACATTTTTTCATATATTGAAACAAGTTCTTGTAGCCATATGTAGAGCTGCTACACTATACTTGAAAATTGAATCACATCGATATTTGTTCGTATTAATCAAGCATGTATGTATGACATCATCTGCAAACAGAACGAGATTAATTAGCTCATTAATGTCTGACAAGGCCGAGCTACATGTTGGTTTGAAGTTGAGTTATTGACGCGTGCAGGAGGCAATGGATTCGACTATGCCCATCTATTTATTGCTGCTGGAAGTGAGAGATATTATAGCCCTTCATGCCATATAAAAGGTTATACCTAGATTCTAAATTACTAAATTAATTAATACCCAAAAACAAGAATACAAAAATTAGAATCCGGTAGCATAAATATTAGTTTTCCTCTTAAACGTTTTATATTTATTTTTCTCGCTTTGAACAACAAACTCCAAGATGGAAACGCCCCAGATTATACTGGAACGATAATTAGTTTGCATGTCAATAACAGACTGTATCCGAGGCTTTTTAGAATATCTGGCACCGATTTTCCAATTTCCCCTACAAGTACCCGTCAGGACGTTGGAGATGGCGTTTAAAGCTTGTTAAGCAAGAGCTTTTTTATTTTTATTTTTAAGTTATATCCGAAACTCGTTTACGTCATCGACGTTTTCGAAAGTATCGGAGCTTTTTTCCGTGTCTAACTCAAGCTAAGTTTTACTTAGTACAATGCTTGATAAACCATAAAACAGATCACTTTCTAATTGCGTGTTGATAAAGCCAGAGAAAGTAATATAACCTAATAGGGGCATTCTTTTAAAACAAAAATAATGTCAACAACTTTCCATATAGTCCCATATCAGTTATTAAGCAATATTTCAAGCGTGACTCCCCTTTTATTGCACTATAGTAATGCAATCTTTCCATGGGGGACAAAATATCTGTTAATGTACTGGATCTATTTCTTTAATGCCAGTCAGGCAATTGCCCTTTCAGATAGCCGTCACTAGTGGATAATTAATGACTTTCAGATTTATAGTAAAATGGGGAATGGAGACGCCTATAAATGCCATCGACGCATATCGTTTAATCCGTTTCAGGGAAAACATAGATATTATCGTTTTATTGAGCCGTCGTTAACGCTCCCATTGACGTAGTTTGAGAAAAAGGAGAATGGTTAAAGATGGAGGTTCGAATTGGTCGTCAATCAAGTCGATAAAAAGCTATCCGAGTATAAAGGGGAGAAACTTCTGCTTAATGGGGAGGATTGTTCTAGCTTAGATGCAATTTGGCTGCTGTAATATCAGTGGGTTTTACTCCTCTAAATCTCAAGATGGTACTATTTACCCTCAGAATCATTTTATTGTTGGGTGATCACACAGAGCTGAAGCTGGGTCAGTGGGAAAAGAGTCATAAGCTTTTCATGATTACAACACTAAGATAAATTTGAGGATTCGGTTAGTGAAATTGTGTCGAGTTTTGGCAGGAAATCGTCGAATCCTCATCCATCAGCTTCAGAAATAATATTTATATGTATAAATTTGATTGAATTAAGAGTGACATTAATTTATATGCATAATTATACATATTTCTTTCGGCAGTTATGTTTAACTGAGACCTAAATTTCGTTCTCACAAGGTACACATATACGTTTTTATTCCTGTATATAAAAAAGTTGAAATAACTCCTCCTCAACTTGAATGGGGCCACGAAAGTTTGATCGTAAAAATTTAAATTACTTTTATACCCCGAAGGACTGTTCCATTGAGCTTAACAAATAAGAAATGTAATCCATTTGTGGAGCCTATTATTTTGGCCCCAGCAAACGCAAATTAAAGGTTAAAGAAATTTATAGTTTTAAGTTCAATTCTATCTCCAAATTTTATAGTTCCTTGCAAGTCTAACAAATGTTCAGTGTAGAGGTACGCAGTATTTGGATTGATCTACAAAATGACCAGAACTAAATTCGACTTAGCATTAGGATTGCGTTTTTAAAAAAAATTAGCTGAAATTAAGTATAAGCTTTCAGGTGTATCTTTAAAAATTCAACACAGTTTGATAATTTCGAAACTTCGCAAGGATCTCTAAAACGATTAGAGCTAAATTTGACGTGACATTTACATCGTGCGTTTGAAGAAGTGACTGAAACTCGATGGATTTACCTTTGAAAATAACACGTTTAATTTAAAATATTTTGTTGAAATATTTTGATTTGCATTCTTTTTATAGGTGAAATTAGTTAATTCCAATTCAAAACAAATTCGATGACTTTATTATTGCGTATAAATACGATTTAAAAATTTTAGAAATTTCTAGAACGGTTAGAGCTAAGTATGACTTGATTTCTGTATGGTCTTTTTGAAGCAAAATTAGCTGAAATCGTATGCAAGCTTGATAGATTTATAATCGAAACTAATATATTATACTTCAAAAATTTAACAAATATGAAAAATCCCTCAAACACTTAGAGCGACCTTAACAAAAACTTACCCCCATTCAAAATCGCTTGACATCCACCCAAGAACACGAAAAAAACCAACATACACGGCTTCGCTATTCGCCCCATTTTACAGTTCACCACTGTAATACGTCAAGATATTCAGACCTTACTGATCGGCTCATAACTAAATTAGTTCATAACTTAGTGATGTTTTTCTCTCATAGTAAAAATTCGAAACTTTGCTTATTTGGCGGTAAAAAGTCACGTGCCGCCCAAACGTGCTTTCGCGCCCTCCGCCGAAGCTCGCGCTTTGCAACCCTTCTGAACATCCACCGCATCCGCCGACAGTTCGCCGTAATCTGAAACGTTCTGCATGCCGTTTGCCGGCAGCAGAGTCGAGCCAACTTCTCTTGAAACACTTGCTATCTTGCTCATTTTGCGGTCGTCACAGAGCAATTTGCATTTGGCTATCAACGATTCTCCCTTTTTCCCCAGGGGCGGACAGGCAACAGGGATATTGCATGTCGCTCGTATTTAGAAATGAGAACGGACAATCATACTGTTACACACTTAGTATCCAAAATATCTCCTTCGATCAATTACTTGAAATGGACCTTCATGTGACTTAAATATGACCACATTACCACGTTAACGTCAATATGACGTGCACTTGCTGATGTGCAAGACAGATTTGCTACGTTAATTAATGTTATTCTCAGGGAAATTTCTACTTAAAATGAAGACACACATTTTTTTGCCGTCTATCACTAGAGATCACTATGCACATCCCTCCGAACGAAGACGTGTCTTAGATATTGCAAATTTCACCACGTGAAGGGCTGGATGCGGCCACAGATCCGTTTTGTATGCAGTTCCCAGTGGTTTGCTCATCGCTCTTTTTCTTAGGTTCTATATTAGTTTTGTGTACCCGTTTAGGTCACTCATGACTTTTTTAAATTTCACCCTCATCGACCGCTTACAACTGCAAGTAGAGAGCTGCATAATCTATATGGCGATTAACTATGTCCCCATAAGATAGTTTAACTTTGAAATAATTATCTCCCCCACTAAAGAACTCCTGAAAGACCCAATCGCATAAAACAGGTCCGCAAGCTTTATTAGCTCAATCACTCTAGTGATTCTCTTTATTTTAAGCAAAATCAAACTTACTATCAGTAGTTTTATGTCTAGCATTGATCGGAAATCTTACAATTGATATGATGCCTCAGTGAAAATCTCTTGCTGATTTAGTTGCCAGCAAAACCTAGCTCTAGACGGCTGAATGGTCCTTCTGTGATTCCAATTCAAACCTTAAGAGATACATTAATTTTAGAGACTGGGCTAACGAAAATTTGATCAAGCTCTAGAAAAGATGCATTGTGATGTTAAACCACATAATTTAAATTGAATTAATTCTTAAAATTTATAATATGAGGCCCTTTTATAAGATTTAATGTGCTTTAGGAATGAATTATGGATTGTCTACATAGTCTACTGGAAACTCTCTTAACGCGATTTATTCTTACCTCCAAGCGACTTTGATACGGAACATATCCCCAATCAGTATTAACTGTCAAGTTCGAATTGTCAGTTAAAATCTGTGCAAAACCTAAAAAAATTAACAATTTTTATATATATTTTTTAATGATAATTATTAACTAAATCAATAGTGACTAATCAAAAACTACCCCAATATCACACACGTCTACCAAAGCTGGATTAAGGTATAGGGCCTCCAAACTGGTATGTACCAATAAACAGTGCCCCCACAATCTTATATCCCGCAAAATAGATACGCAAGGAACATTCTAGATTCAATTAGTTTGTCCTCCTTTTTAGATAATATATGATAATAATGATTAAAAAATATCAAAACTCTAACTGTTTTGCATTAAATTCTTTGTGATATCCACCATGTATGCTTGGGGAAGTACCATTCATGGAGAACTGGGTCTGGGAGGTATCGAGGAAGAACACATTTTAACTCCTCGAATGTTGGACTGGTAATAATACGTGTATTTTCCTACATAGAATAATGTCAGTTAGAAACAGAAAGAATTATCTCATTGCAAAATTTAACTACATACCAGTTGTTCCAATAATTCAAAGAAGTGATTTTCAGGTATCTAGCCAGCAAAGTAATAGGATGTGCTCTAGGTGACAACCATACACTTTTCCTCACTAATGAAGGAAAGGTGTATTCTTGTGGAAATAATGATTACGGGCAATTAGGACATGACCAGCCTAGAAAAAGGCCACGTATGTCTCTGTTTAGTATGTAAAATTTTGCTTTACATGTATTTGTAGACACTAAATAGTTAATGGTTTAAAAACACTTCGCATAATAGTTGGTTATTACTTTTTTCTTCCATCTATATGTTTGTGTTCCATTTGTAATTGGATTGTTATATGCAAATTAATTAATTCATGCACATATTAGCTGAGTTCAGTAGAAGAGCCTATAGTTATGCAATCATCAGAATTTCTGTTGATTGATACACTATCATTTAAATAAATCTAAGTGAAAGATGACATTACTTTCATTCTAAATTTCAAACAAGTAGACAGCAGAAGTAACAGTTTGCACAACTGTGGCCTCAGATGAATGCAGCTATTGTCATTATTTGGATATTGACCCTTTTTTTCGGTATTCTTTTGTGGTTACCACTGGATTAAGAAATAATTCAATCAACTGGGGAGGATTGGAACTAATTTATGTATAATAACAGTAAGCAATCACTTCATTTGTAGCTTATTCAGAAGAACTTACTTCAATATAAAAATGAGGAACACCTCAGATATTTTAACTTAAAAAAATTGTGCATCACAAAGAAACTCACATAAAATTTTCTAACACCACCTCAATTGGTTGCTTCTATTAACAATTATTACACTTTATCAACCCTGAATATTAACTGCTGCAATTATTACAATCAGAATTAGTAACTGGCCTGGATGCCTACAATATCACACATGTGGCCTGTGGGGCAACCCATTCAGCGGCCTTGAACCAGTGGGGTCAGGTGTTCTCGTGGGGTTCTGATTTCCACGGACAGTTGGGTTTACAGTTGGGAGAAAATATCCAGCCAGTGCCCAAAATCATCAGAACCCTCGCTTCACAACATGTTGTACAGTTGGCTTGCGGTCAAAGACATACTATTGCCTTAACTAATAGTAAGTTAGCAGCAGAAATTAGCACACCATTAGCTCAATTCAAATAACAATTATTATGTCTTCAGCATTTCCAAATCATGCTATTTAGACTGTGTTTTGGTAAAACAATTTTCTTTGCTAGATGGTGACATATTAGCATGGGGAGCCAACAATTTTGGTCAACTTGGTTTAGGGGTATCCAGCTCCAGTGAAACAGTACCTAAGCCTGTAATTTCATTAAGAGGCATTCCCATTGTGCTCATAACGTGCGGTGCAAATCATACGTTCGCACTTTCCAAATCTGGAGCTGTATATGGGTGGGGTGCGTATCTTAAACCCCTTTTGACACAAATAATAAATATTATATAGGTAAAAACACTAAAGGACAATTAGGGTTGAATGATACGCAAAACAAAATATATCCTACGCAATTGAGGACTCTTAGGAACTTACGAGTTAGATATATAGCATGTGGAGAAGAATTCTCTGCTTTCTTGACACTAGATGGGGGAGTTTTTACTTGTGGTGCTGGTATGTATGGTCAGTTGGGCCATGGAAATAATAGTAATGAAATTTTACCTAAACAAGTGAGTTTATCAATTGCCTTTCACTATTACCAGATTTTTTTTATGCAGTAACTATTTCAGGTTATAGAACTAATGGGTTCCACAATCACCCAAATTGCATGCGGCAGGCAGCATTGTCTATCTTTCGTGCCTTCCAGGGGTAGAGTGTACAGTTTCGGTATCGGGGGATCCGGGCAATTGGGCGTGAGGAAAACTAATAGTGCCTGCACACCCCAAGCTGTTCTAGGCCCATGGATATCGCCTGGTGGGAGTTGTCTTGTACCCCCAGACAATAAAAACGATCGTAATCTAGTCATTCACCGAATATTTGCTGGTACAAAACGCTCCTTCGCCAAAATTTGTCGCATTTTTCCAAAATTATTTCAGGGGGAGACCATTGTTTTGTGTCAGTTATACCTCAGGATCGTAAAGTATCTCCCTATGATTGTAGAGATCACGATCCGCAAAAACAAATACTTACTATTACCAATAGCTATGTTAAAACTCTGCTGCGTATTCCCCTTAACGGGCAGGTGGATCAAGAAGTTATCAGTTTTCTGGAGACGGCCTTTAAAAGTCTTTCATGTCTTAACGCATCATTTCTACTGGAAGATGACAAGCACTATTACTGCACTAGTAAACATCATGGAGTTGATGTGAAAGTAGCCGAGCAAACGTTCGATGTTATAGCGAAGATTGAAAATGAGACAATACAGACTTTGGTAAGTTGCTGAGTGGCAGTGTCGTCAAAACTAATAGTGACAATTGCTTTTCTGTGTTTTTTCCTACCCTTGGTTCAGATTTTAACTGGTTTAACCGAAGACGTATTAAACCAATTAACTCCAAACCCCCCTGACGTGGAGTCCCTTAGAATATACCTAATACTGCCCCTCTACCACGAATTCAATAATCCAAAACAGTACCTGAAACTACAAAAACCCTTCGCCAGTGGGGTTCTGAATTTAAAGCAACCGGCACATAAGGTAGTAGGTGGTTGGTGGGCTATGATGCAGCCGGATTATTTTGAGAAGCTTGTGAATATTTTCAAAAACGTTGTCAGTTACATTTTGATGAATCAAAGAATCCCGCAAGGCAGAGTAAGAGGTTTGAACGTTACTTTGAACCGAAAATTAACATATAAATGTTTTAGACCGTCTTCTATGATGCCGCTTTAGTGACAATGTTAGACTTAATGGGGTATTTGAGCAACCTGAATCGTAGCGTGGACGGTTTGATAGTTTCTTACGAAATTTTCCAAATACACGAGCTACATGACTATGTAGATGTTCGAGTCGACTATGTTTTGTGGCTAACTGATAGTGATGTAAGAATCTTGAAAGAATTGGAATATATCTATAACACTGATATTTTAGATTCGAACACCCTTTTTGTGTAACTATCCATTCCTATTTGATACTCATGCTAAATTAAAGTTGCTAGAGACTGATCAATCGTTACAAGTAAGCTGCTTTACTTTTTCCTCATTGGATATACTTACAGCCACATTTTAGATGCAAAATGCGATGCAAAGCGCTGCTCACCAGGCAGTTGTCGCTGCCATGGTAAATCCAGGAAGGATTTCAATCAATCAGTTTTTAATGCTAAATGTTACAAGAGAGCATATTGTGGAAGACACTTTAAGGGAACTCAGTAGAGTTAGCTCTAATGATTTAAAAAAACCATTGAAGGTATTTTATTATTTACCCTAAAATGGTCAAGTAAATTCAACCATTATTTTCAAGATCAAATTTTGTGGTGAAGAAGCGGAAGATGCGGGAGGTGTGACCAAAGAATTTTTCATGCTTTTATTAAGAGAAATTCTGGATCCGAAGTATGGAATGTTCAAAGAATATGAGGAAACCCGGGCAATTTGGTTCTCAGAAAGTCCCTTAGAGGAGACTAATGTCTATTTTCTTATTGGTAAGGTTTATAAAGAGTAATGCCTTTTTACGGAAAAACTATTTTGCCAGGAATGATCTGCGGACTGGCCATTTATAACTTCACGATTATAGACATCCCTTTTCCGCTCGCCCTTTATAAAAAGCTCCTACATGAGCCAGTAGGGCTGAAAGATTTAAACGACTTATCGCCTTCCATGGCAAATTCCCTTAAAAGCGTGCTCGAGTACGACGGTGACGATTTGGAAGATGTTTTCGGTCTTTTTTTTGATATTAACAGAGATTTTTACGGCAAAATGGTCACCATGGAACTGAAACCTAATGGATCTAATATTCCGGTCACCCAAGAAAATAAGTACTGATTCAGTCTAAGATCTTTTGGATTGATATTCATGAATTTGTGTTGGTTTAGAAAGGAATACGTTTCTTTGTACCTGGATTATATATTCAGATATTCAGTGGAATGTCAATATAACGCCTTCCGTGATGGTTTCATGAAAGTTTGTGGGGGCAGGGTATTGCTGCTTTTCCATGCACATGAACTGATGTCCATTGTAGTAGGAAACGAAGATTACGATTGGCACGTTTTGGAAGAAGTAGCGGAGTACAAAAGCGGATACAAATCATCTGATCCGACGATAAGGTACTTTGCAAAGGTTATTTGAATTATAATTCCCGGGTTATGATGTTTTAGATACTTTTGGGAAGTTCTACATGAGATGTCTTTGGAAGATAAGAAAAAATTTTTGATGTTTTTGACAGGAACTTATAGGATACCCATTCAGGGAATGAAAGCCATGAAGGTAACATCCAATTACAAATTTAGGCGGTGTTTTTACCGTTTTGTCTGAGCTTTGTTCAAAAATTTACACTAGCGCTTTTATTATTTCGTCAAAAGGCAGGCATAATTTTTATTATTTAGTTGAATATTTACACCTCGCAGTTCAACTATCGAAATGTAAACGCTATTTTGACAATTTCATTAGAGTTTATACCTATTTTGTTGTAATTTAAAAAGATTTACACCGGCGCATTCAACACTTCATCAGAAGTAAAACGTAATTTTTGTCGTCTGGTATAAAATTTACTGTTCGCCATATAATTTTCTGTTAAGAATTCCAATCTTTTTTCAGATCGCGATCCAACCAACTACAGACGACAAGTTCCTCCCTGTCGCCCATACTTGTTTCAACTTATTGGACCTGCCCAGGTACAAAACTAAAGAACGTCTGCGGTACAAACTGATGCAAGCGATACAACAGACTCAGGGATTTTCTTTGGTCTAATTAGAAACGTACTTTTTCCATATGAAAACGAGCTTTGTTTTACAACATCGAAATTGCCCAGCCACTGTGCCTAAATTCTAAAGGTACCCAGGTAAGTATGCCTTCTTGAGGGTATAAGTTTTCAAATATGTGCTATTTTCACCTATTTCTATCATAAATTTGTGTTGTAAAGCAAATGAAGGATATTGGACACATTTTCGTGTTGAACGCTCTTTTTGTTACTAATTTACGTTTATTCGGATTGGCTGCTTTGTCTGAATTGCAGCATCAAAAAGCATATTTCATATTTCTATTGGAATATGTCTGTCAGTAACAGCGTTAATTCTGTGTAGATACAGATTTTGTCTGTGATCCATGTTTTTTGTTGTTCTACTGATAATAAAACACATTTATATTTACAAATTATTAGAATAGTTCTTTGTTATAAATCCTAGAAAGTTCCATGGAAAGCGAGAAAGGTGCTGCGTTCGAATCAAGACATTTAAATAATATGAGAAGTAGGTAGCCAAAAGAAAATCTAAAACCTATAGAAGTGACATTTTGTGGAAGACTTGAAGGCAAAGGTTAGTGAAAAAGAGATGCTAATGAGTAATGCTTTAAGAATTATACTAAATACACACACAAAAATAAAGTATACTATACAAAATTCCTGCATAGGGAAAATAAAGTATGGGTCATTTAAACTTAGCACTAACAGCTGCCTTTTGAAGTATTTAACTGCCTCTTCTTTAAATTTAATTAGTTTGAATGATTCTTCAAACGAAGCTAACAAATAATAAGTACAAAATACGCTAGAAAGTCTCAATAAAAATAATTCGAAACGATTGAGATCACGCAAAATAGTCCAAACTGCGACTAAAAAGGAAAAATATCACAACTAAAGAATAAGTCTTTCTTGTTTGACGGCCTCCCCCACATGGCCCTTTTTCTTTTGGTGTTTGTTCAAGCTGCTCTTGTCATGGTATCGGTTCCCGCAAACCGGACATGCATACGGTGTTTCGCCGGTGTGCATTCTCAGATGAATCTAAACAATAAAATACAGGAGAA
The DNA here is from genome assembly GCF_039881205.1 of Euwallacea similis. Lineage (NCBI taxonomy): Eukaryota > Metazoa > Arthropoda > Insecta > Coleoptera > Curculionidae > Euwallacea > Euwallacea similis. Next base: position 3,133,417 of record NC_089616.1, on the reverse strand, counting down.
AGAATAAAAAATTTTGGTGAAATTTACTCTCCAAGTGCCTCGGTAATTGAAGCATTTGCCGCAGAAATGACACGAAAACGGCTTCTCTCCGGTATGGGTTCTCTTGTGCACTTCATAATGCGCCTTAAGGGAAAAAGGTTTATTGCAAGTTTCGCATTTGAACCTTTGAGGCGTAGTACCCAAGTGATTCATTTCGTGTGTTTTTAAGGCAGCTTTCGTTTTGAAGAATTTGTGGCAGAATGAACATGCAAAGGGACGTTCCCCTAAAAATTGAGTGTAAACTTTAAACATACTATAATAAAGCAATCCAACCTGTGTGCCCTCTTATATGTCCATCTAACTGCACTTTCGTCCTGAAACTTTTAGCACAATAATTACAGAGATAGTTCTTTAATTTAGGGCCAGTCTCTTCCTTTTTAGGCCGTTTTTTGTATTGAATTTTTACGCCTTGGTGAATGAGCTGGTGGTTGGCAAAGCCAGACCGACTGGCGAATACTTTGGGGCATAATTCACATTTCAAATTAAGTCTAAAAACAATGTTGTGTCCTCATTTTTTTCCAGCTGGTTTAGCAAATTGTTTACCTAACTCTATTTTCCATATAGCCAGGCTTAAACTCAACTTCTCCCAAAGCAAGCCGATGCCTATAAACATGTTTAAAATGGGCGGGATACAACTGAAAACCTTTCCCACAATAATTACAAATATATGGAGTTTCTCCAGTATGAGTATTCATATGTTCATTACGTCTGCGGATTGTTGAGAATTCTAGAAATACCTTTTATATCAACCTTTTTTACTTGTTTTTGTGAGACAAACCTTTTTCACATATTTCGCATTTATACAATTTAAAGCTTTTAGGTCTGCAATCAATATTCTCTTTATAATGAGAACACAACTTGGTTTTGCTAGTAAAAGTGCTCCCACAAGTCTTGCAAACTGGAATTGCACTATTTGAAGTATTGTCTTCCTCATCATCAGTGTCCATTTCACGTTTAGGAGTTCTATGTCTTCGTCTTCGGAGATTTGGTTTTGCTGATTTTGCCGTATCCAGGGCATTTCTTTTTCGGCGTATTCGGGTTTTTTTAAGGGACGGCTGATCTTCTTGGGTTTTATCTAATTTGTCAGTAAAGAGATTATTGAATTAAATGAAGTGAATTAAAAAAGATGACCTTCATTTTATGATCATAATGGTTCTATTACCGGGTTCAGTTTTCGGAGGAAAATAGTCTGGCGAATCATCATCAAAACTGCTCTCATAACTATAATTGTCTTGGATATCATCATCATCACAACCCTCTAATTCCAGTTCTATTCCCTTGATATCCTCATCTGATATATTTAGTTTTTCCTCTTTCTCTTCGGACTTTAACACCAGTTTTAAAATGGTATTATTAGCTTTACATTTGTCTGCAAAACGCCTAATCTCCTGCAGATAATTTGAGCAGGTTATGCATACATTGGTAGGCAGGAGATCACCTGGCGTAATCTGAAAATATATTACAAATAAGGAGATTCAGTTGTAGATTCTGTAAATTTTTAGAATTTGTATGAGGTAACAGATCCTTTCTAGGCTTGTGCTGCCTTTCTTAAAAGTTTGTATTAAATCATTTAAAGTATTTGACCCCAATAATATCCTTTGACTTACCTCAATATCGCTAATGGCTTTAAAAATCAAAGACAGGTTCCCGTCAACCAAAGGTTTAAGATCTCCTGTTATTAAACAAATCCTGCATATATTTGGAAAGTCCCTGGCTCTAATTTGTAAGTCTGTATCCATTTTTTTATTAAATATCGTTAAAATTCGTAAATGTACTTTGTTGTTTATACCATTTTTGCAATTTGGGTTAATACTTCTTCAAAAGAAAAGGAAGAAATTTAAGTTTATTACGTAAAAAAAACTGAATTGTATTTGTGATTTTTGGGTTATTTTTTATTTATTTTGTTATGATTTCTGATTAACTTTTCTTTGAAACAAATTTCTGTATAGACTTTTCCACTTACTCTAAAATAACAACTGACAACGACAACCCTAATTCGATAATTGACTTTCTGGACTATGTTATATCTGAAACAACAGGGTGTCTCACTCGCACGTAATAAAAAGCATGGATACAAGAGAAACAACAATAAACACCTATCAGCAAGTGGGTGAGCAACACCCAATGTATCGTGCTTGGGTAAACCTTGACGTGGTGCCATCTACATACGATTATAAGTATCTCTGAATTTTTATAAATTTTTTTTGTGGCGCCATCTAGGAGTGAGTAGCCAAACTAGGCATTGAATTAAATTTACCCATATTTCACAGTTAGTTATGAACTTGTTGTATAGTTGGCGTTATCAGGAAAGAAAATTATAATTAAAGCTGTCTAATGCATTTTACTAAGGTTTAAATAATTGTTTTTTTTTTCTATAGGCGCACTTAGGATCAACTGAAATTAAGTACAAAAATCATCATATCACCTGAAAAACGATATATTTTAAACTTCTTACTTAAAATATTAGTTGCAGCAATTAAAATGTTAAATTTACTAGTAGTTACCTTGACTACTGCTGAACGATAGTGTTTGCATTTTGATTTTTAAATCAAATATTTTTAACATTGGAACATCTGAAATTTTTCGGGTCAAAATTTTAATCATTTTTCCCATCATTTGGTTTTTGGCAAACCAGTGGCGTACATCACAATTTTGCACTAAAAAAATTAAGTGAAAATTGGGTGCTCCGATTTCAGCGAGATTGGGTTCCGCAGTAGGCATACGAAACAGCTTTGATATGCCGCGGTCAAAACTCGAATCGGACAACTTCGATTTTTTGGCCCAAAAATTTTCATGATGTATAGTCCATGATATTTTTTGGACCAAAAAATCGAAGTTGTCCGATTCGAGTTTTGACCGCGGCATATCAAAGCTGTTTCGTATGCCTACTGCGGAACCCAATCTCGCCGAAATCGGAGCACCCAATTTTCACTTAATTTTTTTAGTGCAAAATTGTGATGTACGCCACTGGTTTCCCTCTGACAAAATTCGTGGTATTTTATACTTTATAAATTTATCTTTGACAGGTTTTTCATTACTTCATTGGTTTTAGAACACTACATTTTTTAAATTACCGCATTTGATTTGTAAATTCAGAATACTAACAATACAATCTCGTAAACCTCTTGAAGCTTTCACGAAGTATCATAACTTATTTTTCGTATCAGATTTCCAATTTATTGATTGTGGCGTGTGTGACAGGGTTAGAAACGTGGAAGCTTTTTAATTTTACTTTAAAATGAATACTCACATTTACTTTAAATGCAATTTATTATAAAATATTTCAAAAAACACTAGTAAAATCTAAAACAGAAAATAAAACAAATATACATCTTGAGGAAAAATAAGACAATACATATTGCAGTTCGTATAGTATGGTTTTCATAAACTCAATTGCTTTAAGTCCTTTACTTCCAATTTTAGTACGTAAACTATCAATTCAAAGCGAACAAACATTTCAAGAAGTTTGTACAAATCCTTCAACATTAAATTATAAATAACTTTATTGAAACTACTGCTAAATCGTAGTTGTAAACGTTGTAAATAGACTGTAATCGTCGTGTTGACTACAAATCCCTAAATTCAATCAAACATTTATTTTTTATTCACAAAAACCTGCAAAATCGCTCACAAGATCGAAAATACGTATTGACATCTGTATGTTATATTGCCGATATACATTGGTAACCTGTTTACTGTTTCCCGCTGCCATTGGTTTTGATTGAGCCACTTTTATCGTCGCTCTCTTCATCACTAAAATCTTCATCGTGAGTGTGTGTTACAGTTTGAGGCGTCTCCGGACGGATGTGGGGAACTTGGCTTTGAGAACGTTCCAATACCTGGAAGGTTATTCAATTTGGAAAGGTAAATGACGAGGAAGGTTGTAAGTGAAACTAGACAATAACCAATATGGTGAGCTTTATGAATGATCTGACATCATTTCCATAAACTTTTCTTCAAGAAAAAATTGGGCAGTGTAAAACAAAAGAGCAAAACATCGATAACGTTAAAGTAGTCACAACAGTAACCGAAATAAAATAAAACGCGCTGTCTTTGCGTAAGACTTACATATAACGAAAACATATAGTTTTAAATTTTTGATGGCGAATCTTCAGTGAAACTTCTCCACTCATCCTGGTAAGAAAACAAAATAAGAACTCTAACAAACCTCTTCAAGTAGGACAAAATAATACAGAGCTATCTTACCTTCGATGATCGTCTTTCGTCATCAAAATCGTATGGTTCTGGCATCAATTCAGTGGCAAAATGCTGCTCGTGTCCCACCGTAGACTCATGGGGAAGCAACATAGCAGGGGCCCGGAACATGTATGAAAAGGGGTAGTATAACAAATTCAAATGAGTGGCTGCATAAAGGTCTGCATATCTAACTACCTAGAAGTGGTTTAATTATTGAATATTAATCATTTTCAACAAAACAGAAGATTTACTTGTGAAGAGAAGAATGTTTGTCTGGATCCCGATCTAAACAAACTCCCCATCATGCCATAAGTCATGTCCATTTTGTGCGTCACATCCCGAATGGCAGTTCTCAGTTTTGATATATCAGGTTTCTCTTTAGTGCTACTGTCCAGATTTCTATTTAAAAAAAAATTATTGCGCCTGTGAAATCCACAAAAACCACATACTTACTTGTACATTTCCCCTAATTTCACGTCTAAATTCTGAAGCTCGTTAAACAACTGGCACTTATCAGTCCATACGTGCAGTTCCCTCACTAATTCAGGCACTATCAGGAACGTCCTCCATCCCCTTATTTTCTTACTTTTCAAAATATCACCGAAAATATGATCACCCACGTAAAGCACGTCTTTGCCTGCGAAAAAGCCTTGTGCTCATTTTTTTTTTGTGAACTCACTACATACCCTTAGCACCAATCAACTTCGTAAAAACATCACAGGAACCGCCTGAGTATACGTGATCTTTCTGAAAAGGCCCTGTATGAATTCCCAGTCTCAGTGCCCCGGTTGAAGTGTCCACTTGACGTAAAATGGTACCATCTCCGAAGAATAATGGTTTACACGCATCTACCACTACAATATCAAAGTAGGTAGTCCAGTTTCTATGGGGTTCTCCAGGCTAGTAAATAGTAATATTAGGACCCCAGAGAGGCAAAGAGTGACAAATCCAACCTTAGCTCCATGAGGAAAATCAAACAGATACGTCATAATCTTATCAGTGAAATTATAATCGCTATTGGTCAAGAGGAAAGTTTTTGCCCCACTTTCGCGGAGCCTAGCCAAAAATGTGGGCAATCTCTCATCTTTTTTCACATACTTTTCCAGGTTTTCGATTGTGCGCTGTTTGAGTTCACCTCGTAGATGCACATAATCCACAGCGTTTCGTACGTCCTGAAATCATTTTAACCTGTCAAGGGTTAAAAGCAAACAAGTCTACTTTTAAAATACTTATTACGTTAAGTCCGGCAACTGGCCGACTATATTGTCAAGCAATGCCATTAAGCCTAAAAAATATGCAACGAAGTTATCGTTATAAAACCAGCAATTTCTCTTATACAATTTGATTATTACACTTTGAAGTTGATAAACATTTTTATACCCATTCAGCAGACAATTATTTTCCCACTTAATATCAACAAATTTATTTTAATAAAACCATAATGATCAAATCCTATTTTAGATATGATACTAAGATAAGCATTTGGCGGTAAAACTCCCTACTTCCCCACTAGGAAACTAATTCAATTTTTTGAATTCAATCAAATTAGCGTAAATGTAGCAATGCCCATTTCTCAATTTCTTAACAGGTGTAACAATAAGTTCAAATGTTTCATCAATTAAATTAAAGTAACGGGGAAGCATAAACACATTAATGGGAAATCAAATTCCTTATTTAATCTGCCTTAACGGTTATTAAATAGTTAACTTAGTGGGGAGCATAAATTTGCCTTTATTTACAAACAAATAATTTTTTTACGAATAATTAACAATCTTTAAAAAAATGCGCCCGTCTAGAATTATAAACGTCATCTGGGTGTGATACTGTCAATATGATTTATACATCCTGAACAGATCCCTCTAAAACAACTCAAATCATGGGCTTCAGTCCCCCAACACCAGAGGGACGCACTGATTTTATGCTGATTATTGATTTTCAGTTTTTAAAAATTCGTGTTCATGACATTTGATGAAGCAATTAAACGTACTAAGACTTGAGATATGTTCAATTATTATTGGTGTTCCACCCACACCAGATATACCAAATTGGAAATTTGGTATACGTGGTTCTTGGCCTCATTAAATTAATTAATTCTAGCCATTTTAAATCCAACTGATCCTTCCCATTAAATTAACCCTAAACCAATAACAGTCTAAAATAAACCATATTTAAGTCTCTTAATTTAATCAATTTTAAGGGTAATTAAATGCTTATAAATTATTGGACTTTAATCTAAATACTGATGATAGATAATCTAATTCTCCGTAATCAATAACATGATGTATTAATGTGAAATCTTACCTGGAAAATTGATTGGAAAGACATCAGAAGCTCGCCGCACTTCACTCCCGTATCTGTTTTTGAGTAATCGGGCGAGTTAGTAAAGAAATCTATCAAACAAGCCAGCAAGTAAGTTTCGGGCAGATTGAACAACGTATTCAAAACGTACACCCTGGATTCATCGAGGGTTATAAATTTGTTAGGATAGAGTTCATATATTCGTGAACTAAAAACGAGTTAACTTTAACTAACCCAGGCTCAAGCCTGTTTCACGTTCTTACTGTTTCAAGAATTCAAATCCGTGCACGGCTACAAGGATGTTTCCGTACGCATCCACTTTTAACAGGTTCCCATACATTGTATCGAACCACAACCCTCTGAAAGGCGAGGAATTAGTGTGGTTATAACGAATATTAAGGTGTAATTAAGAGCTTTTACCTTACGGGGAAGGAAGGATCGTATTCAAATTGCAAAATCTCTTGCGGATACCCTATGGAGACCATGTGACGTTTTACTAGGTCGAATCCCAATGTTTCGTAATGTGGGGATTTATATTCTATGGAAAAAGATCAATAAATCAATGTTGATGTTCTGATACTTTTACCAATAATATAATTTCCATTTCAATAATTTCTTGGAAAATTGGAAATTATCTTATAGGCAAAGTCGCCAGGATTTTGATTAGCACTAAAGCTCTCAGGAGGGAAAAACTGGATTGTCTTACCGGCGAGTGTGTAATCCATATCGAACCCATAAAACTTGATATTTTCCAGGTGAAGGCTTCTATTGACGAAGATTCTGAAATAATATTAAAAAGTGGTAAATTTGGGTCTCAACATTGGCCAAAAAACGTGTGCATTAGTGATTCATTTAGCTAAGTTTATGAATGCCCGTCATTATCGCCTATATCTTGCAACTTTCTGTTTGTTTTTAATATGAGTCATCAATGGTTCACCATTAACCCAATGTCTCAAGCCAGTCTTCGCTAAATAAGTGCATTAACTTTAATTATATTTATGTATCATTACTTGCAGAGCTCCATGATCACCAGGTCTCCTTTGTTAAGCAAACTGAACACCTGCAACTCGCATTAACAACATAAAGCCGAGGATGACAGCAGGGAGACAAAATGAGGAACATACATGAATACTTTTGCGTAAATTGTTTACTAGAATGGGCAGGTAGTACTAGATAAGAATTCTTAATTGAAGCGGGCATATTTGGGAGGCAATTAAACAGGAAAGTGTTATTGAAACAGGTGCTGAATGGCAGTTCTCGAAAGAGGAACAAAGCAAGTCGGCAATCAACAACACCCTCTCAGCTTCATTTGGAAGGTGCTAGAGCCAAAATTGATTAGACTCTCACTCAAGTAATCAACAAGATTACTCAAATACATAGTTAAATCTACTTCACGACCTTGTGATGCAAGCGAAACTATGACCTTTCTGATTATCGTTTTTTATTCCATTTCCGTTGTCAGGAATATCTAATGATGTTTGCATAAATCAAGAGGGAGATAAAGAGAAAGGTCACATTGGAAAGCTCCAGTAAACCCCCTACCATTGGAAATCTTCGGACAATTTACATTTTAGGTACTTTACCCACGGATGACATTGAAAATCAGCTGACTGATATCACTCAGAAAGCACGTATGTATTGGAAATTTCCCAAATTACACAAATTTTATAAACTGTTGCTTGGACTTACTCGTTTTTAGGCACATCCCTGGCATCGATGAACTGCCCCTGTCCATTTAAAAAACGCATCGTAGTCCGACACAAAGAAACTCACTCGACAGGCGAACCTTTGTGTTTACACAATGTATCTTTTAAGAAATAAATGCGCACTTCTAAAAATACCGAAAACTTTTGATAAAACTTATTTAAAACTTCCGTCACGCCACGACCAGGTCAAATATTTGGAATCAACGTTCGGATATCTAGAGCATCGGCACTATGTGAAATATCACGGTGTAGTGAACTTTTTATTAACGTACGCACACCCCACGTTCAAACGTTCAACACGAAGTCAGGCTGTGCAATGAATGGAAGAGGAAAAGAGAACGTGTGTTCGTTTCGATTGGACTATGACTATAAGCTCATTAAGCATTATCAAGATTTGCGTTAATTGGTCGACTGTGCATTGTATAAATGTCGCGTTCAGAGATAAGGGTATTAGCAGCAATACAAAAAAAGGATGCTCACAAGGGTCCTGCTTTTGTAGGGTTTTTATTAATAAACCCACCGTTACTTGAACAATCGAAATGACAATTCAATTATCTTTTTAATGCTATTGCATTATCTCCCAAAGATTGCAGCTGTATATTTAGACACACTTATCTTACATGTTATTTATTACACTCCTCATATAAGAAATCATCAAGGGTATTTTCGTCATATGCTGCTCGCAAAAATAAACGAAAAGTGCGAATAATCCGAAAAAAGTTCAATGTCGTACAGAGTAAAGAAAAATGCCATGCAAAATTGCTAATTTTCAATCCACTGCGTTTGATATCTACAGTTATTTCAGAGATGTCGTTATAGCACCGTTAGAGCGTCTTGGGTCCATATCTCGGGATGTGTTTGGCAAATTTTCGTTTTCTAAACAGTTAAAAAAGCACAGGAAATTTTCAGAAATTGTTATTTTTATTTCAATTACACGGTATCTAGCGTGTATCACCCTATTTGTAGAATAAATTGGGTCCGAAAGGCCATATCCCGCACAGTCAGTGACGTATAGTGGTTTATAGAAAATTTTTCCAATTTCATAAGTAAAAAAAACTGTTATACTAAAGGTAACCGCACCACTATATAAATTATAAATACAGTGGTGGAAGAAAATATGGAATATTTTATCACTTATTATTAATTAAGATTAAAGTCGTGTAAAATTTAGTCAAGATATGATTAAAATTTATTTAACGTATGACTGATTAATTAACAATAAATATAGTTCTAAATAAATAATTATTATACCAGATGTTTATGAATATAGGACCATAAATTCAAGCATGTATTCTAAGTCCCAAAATATAACGAAAATAACATATAAACATATATTGAAAGGCGCTTCGTTTTCGATATACGAGGTGTCAAAGTCTCACATTTTTCTTACATTTTGCGTTTTTGTCACATACGCTTTAAGTTATTTTTTTAAAATTTCGTACATGTATATTCTTTAAGACCTTACTACAATAAAATGTCAAAATCATCCGTAGCCATGTACAGAGTGTTGTCTTTTTGGATCATATTCTATTTTATGCTTTGTATCTTTTTTTGGAAGACTGTATGAATTCTAATACCAAATTTAAACTCCTTCTTCAATTTTTTAGCTTTTTGGTCCCTTATAGTATTTTCGTATCTTTCACTGTTTTTGTAGAATTTGCAAAAATATTTATCAATGCAAATTAAGAATGTAAAGGAAGTAAGGATAATAAATAATCATACAGCTCAGATATCAACTTTGAAGCAATTCGCAACATTTAACAAAATTTCTTAAAATAAAAACAAGACAACATTATAAAACTAATTGAAAATATCCTTTAAAAAATGTAAAACCTTGCTATGCTGTATATTGAAAATGGCTGTTTTTGACCATGAGTCTATTGACATTTTTAAATTATTTTGCAGGGTACTATCGCTCCCTGGAATACATATTTCCATGATGATATGTTACACCCTGTACATTTTACATTAAGGGACCCTGGATGATATTTTAGAACATATTTTAGGGTTTTTTGATTTTCGGTTTACTGGAAAAATTACAGGATAGAAGGGAACTTTTAAAACCGTTTATGGTCATATAATCCAAGATCTTTCCGAATTACCAGCTCTGAAGAAAGACTGAAAAATGAGCCAGTTCGATTATTATTTTTAGCAATATACATGGATTCACGATGATACAGCAAATTTGGTTTTTCAAATCTTGCAAAGAAATCCAAAGGAAAGCAATTAAACAACCTATATTGATTGAAATAACTTTTATGGATATAATCACAATTTTTTTCTATATTACGTGCCAACAATACCATACACGGATAATTGTAATTAGGGCTCAATAATCACTTGCAGACTCTTAATGAACGTTTTTTGAAAGAAACAGACAAAAACAACCAGTCGATACTCGCCAAATTTCTATGAAAAATGTGAGCGTTATGATTCATCGAAAATATCTCCAGAGAGGCTAATTTAAGAATATACATAACTAAATGTATTAAGAATTTATTAAAAAGTTACTCCATAAAAACATCTATCTAATATTCACTTTACTCCTATTGCTTGGCGAAGAACGCGTTGTCAATAACGAAACTGCTTGCGTAAGAATCCGCAAATTATCAATGAAATTGATTTTCACCGTGAATAAATTACCCTAAAATAAGCTATGTAATTAGTAGTCGGTGTTGGTCCATGAACATGTTACTACATTGCATAATGTATTTATTACATCCTACTTACGCTTCATAACACTCATACGACAATATCATGTTCTAGCACTATTTCTAACAACATACAACGACTTCTCTCGTACCTCCCTTTCATTTCTCGTCAAATATCTCACTCGATTAAACATATTTTTATGGGGAAATCAATTTTCCTTGAAAGCTCTAACTTGAACGAAACCGCAAAACTATTATCCTTGTGATGTCGCAATAACACCATTTGAGACTTTTGAAGCCAATGCCACCCACCGCTTTGTTGGCGTATTTCAATTTATCTTCTATGAACCTATAATTCCTGGAGAAATTGTTTTGGAATAATTCCAAAAATATCGAACCTTCGGCGTTGCGTGATTCAAGTTAATTCGTCGTCCTATTTTAATGTACCTTTAGAGGTTCGTGACTTAAGTTTAAATTTTCTCACGTGTGAAAACAGCTTCTTGCTTTAAAGGAGGTCTTTTATCAACATCATGAGGTTATAAAACAGCTGTAAATCCAACTAGATACTAACCTATGTCCAGCACTTCGTGTGGATGCATGACCACTCGTGAAATACTCCATATCCACTGAACTATATGCCCTATTTCTATCACTACTGGAAACATTCAGATGATCCAGATTTTCGAGGTTTTCCATAAAATGCGTTGCTGTACACTTTGTTTTTATTATCAGTAAATTTTGGGACTTTTGAAATAAAGATCAAGAGTGAGCTAAATAATAAAGATCAACCTTTGATCTATATCGTCACCGCTTATGCGGAGGGAGGAGATATTAATTGTTTGTTAGCTATAATTGATTATAGGGGAAGCAGGCTTCAGAAATCTCAAGAGCATTTTACACTTTATATGGCATTTTATTACGGACCGATTAAGACATTTAACTAGATATTCAACTACCTACATAAGCCCTAAATGAGTTCAAGCCTAGTACTTCTCGTTGGTATCAACGTGTAATTTTCATTAAAATCATATTGCTCAATGGTCCGCTATTCTTCATAATGACATCAAACATCCTGTGTATCTAACAGGAGGGTCAGAATGTTGTAACAAATCATATCATTACTCAATTAATTGTTTATCAAAAAACATAAGATAACAGTGCTTTAAGCGAGTTTAAACGATTTCTTAAGTGTAGGCCTGATGACACAAGAATTGAGACTCCTTGAGAAATATAAAATAAAGTTTCCAACTAGAGATACCAATTAAAATGAGGTAATACATCTTTACAGGTAAAGGGGCCACTCTTGATTTATAGGAAATAGAACGATAAGCCTATGCAAGAGACATAACAAATCCACTAAACAGCGGTATTTCCAACACCATTTAGGAGGTGTTAGATGTAACATACAGCAGATGTAAAAAATGAAAACTGACAATCAATCCCAGGAAAACAGACAATATTCTATTCACCAAAAAAAAGCAGGAAACTTGCTCAAACAAAAATTGGAACATTCCAGTGACAAATCAATCTGTCGTTATTTTCAAAATTAAAGGAAACTGTGTAAAAAAAATAAATTGGAGGTGAATATCGAAGAAGTGTTAAATGCTCTGATATTTATCTCTTTAATTGTTGAAGAATGACATGAGTCTTTTTACATGGGTCATGTCATCATTCCAAAATATTTTTTTGAGCTAAGTATTTTGGTGTTCAAGTATTGTACAGTACAATAAGGCATAACTCATACTGTGCAATAGAGATAAAGAGGTGTGACATCAAACAGAAGAGGCATAGAGATGATTATTAATGAGCCTCTAAGCAAATGCACTTATAGTAATACCAATAAAATATAAATTCTTTACATATTTAAAATATTTTTACTTAAACAAAAACTAGGGAAAAAATCCACCGTCTTAACACCAAAACAGTCCCAAATTTGAAAGATAAATTTATTAATTGTAATTTAAGCAATGAAGATCAACCTTAAAGAAATTATCATCGCACGTTAGGGTTACAATTTGAAGACCCAAATGTGAAAATAAAGGCACAAAAACTCTTACCTCTGAGTCGTTTTCCTGTACCATTTTCTTCCCACTCCATCACGAGCCTCTGTGCTAGCATTTACAGCCATGGTAGAAGAAATTTTGTGGATTAAAAGTATACACTGCGGCTTGGTGCAGTAGAAGGATGACTTTATTTTTAAAATAAATCGAAAATCCAATAATAGATTTGATGTATCACAGACGCATTCCAGGACTCTGTGGCCCCCTTTGGAATGCAGATTTAAAAGCTTTAGGACACGCACTTTGCCTTGGTTTATCAGTTAATTGTGTGCTTAGGGAGATAAGTGGTGTATCTTATAAATTAATTAGGAGATTATGATACACGTTTTCCGGTAAATAAAGTAATAATCAGAAAAAAAAATTTTGAAAATGTCCACATGCGATTTTTTTAACTGACAGATGTCATTTTAAATTTGACAATTAAAAATTTAAGTTCTAAAATTAATATGTTGCTATGGTCCAGTCAATGTTTAATGCTATCTTTTTCTAAATCTACAATATAGACAAAGACACTAATCGCAAAGTGATAATTATCAAAATATGGAACAATCAGCTGATCAATTGTCATAGGCAACCAGTTATACACTTACTAATTTTTTATATCACTTTCCTATTTGGATTTCTTGAAGTTTTCGGAAGATTTTGTTTTTGAATTAATTTTCAACTTAAACAATCAAAATAAAATGAAAAATAGCGATGTCGAAGAAGATGGTGAAACTATTTATTCTCTCGCTCAACAGAAAATAAAATTTGGCGAAAATCTTAAACATTTCATTGATGACCATAAGGAGGTTGATGGTCTACAAAAACTCAGCAGGAAAATCAACCAAGAGCTGAAATTTTTACGAAAGGTACATCTCTCCCCGTTTATATTCCACCTAACTATGTATCAAATTACAGGTGTACAAAAATAAGAATTTGAAAAAAGAGCATTTGCAATGCTCCAATTTAACTCACTTTTCTGCATTAGTGGATACTCTTAAAACAGTTCAGAACTGTTACAGCGTAAATAAAATATTCAATTTAGATGACAGGAAAATTACTGTTGATATCATCTGTGATAATGGCCTGACTTGGATCAAAGTAGTTGCCAGGAATCCTAAATCTTTAAGCCAAATTTACATGGGTAATGCTAGCTATGGGGTCCGCAGCATTGTGGACCAGGCCGATGAGTATATTGAATGTACAAAAACACATCCTTGCCTTTTCCAAACACCAAAAGTAACTCCCAATATGATAATAATGAAAAAGAATCAAATAAGATTGATTTTCAGATAGTATTTGTATTTACTAATGGAATTGGAAATAATTTAGCTTCAAAATTGGAGAAAAAAGGCATAATTGTTCAAGGAACTCGTATTGATATGCATGACATTTTAGTGGAAAGTGACTCAGATGATAGTTCAAATGAAGGTACGGAGTCTGAAATTTCAGTCACGATTCCCAGTCAACCCAGCAATTTATCAACCAAACACATAGAAAACATTAAAAAGGTCAACCTGGATGTTTCTGCTATGTTGGCGTACTGCTGTTCTGTTGCTAATGGCAGTGCTCACTTATATGACTTTGATGTCCCAGTGCTTAAACAGCAGGCAGAATGGGAGCGTCAAAGACCTGTCAAACCAATTTTAGATAATTTCTTTGAAGGAAAAACCTTGTATTGTTGCCAAACAGCTAGAGAAAGCTTTGAAAACATTGTAAATACTGTAGGGGGTCCTACTGAAAAAATAAGGGCCGACGAATTTATGAAAAGAGTCAAAGTACTACCAGATAATGCCTCATTTAAGGACACGGATGAGGGCAGAGAAAAAAGTGACATTTTCAATAACATACAATTAATGCCTGAAAAATCTTTAGCAGTAGGGGGAAAAATTAGGCAAAGATCTTTAACAATCTTTATGTTTGGAGACAGAATACAGGCCATAACAGTGACCAGCAATGATGGGTTTGTTCGAGCTGCGAAGCAGCAAGTATGTCAAATTTAAGACTTTGTAGGAAACTGTCTAATTTAGAAATTTTTTTTAGAATATCAATTTTGTTGTGTTTGTTCATGAGTCTAGAGCCTTGACCGAGCAGAAGGAAACACTGAAAGCTAAACCCCTAAAAGTTGAAGAAAAAGATAAATCATGATTTATTTTTATTTAATTGCCTGAAATATATTTAATTCTTTTACATTTATTGTGTTTTAGTCACCCTCACTAGTCAAGAAGTCTGCTTTTCTAGCCCACACAGGGTATAAACTTCCAAAGGTTAAATAACCAGTATGACCAGGTTGTTGAGCAGGTGGCATTGAGGTCACAGTTTTTTGCACTTCTTTTTCCTTTTTTTCAGTATTTTCTTCACTTTTTGCCACTTTTAAAAACTGTAAATCGATAATTGGAATGTGTTTTGTTTGCACATTATACTGAGTCTGAAGCACTTCCATTGTTTCAATTTCTTTGAAACCAAGTTCAGTTAGTTTCTGACAAGTTTTCTGTACTTGTTCGATGCATGGAGAAAAAGAACAAATTCTTCCTGTAATTTATTAGAATGTTATAGATGGAGGAGTGTAGGGTTTAGATTTTAATGAGAGGATTTAGAGTTGGCGCTTTTGAATATTTTTTACATTCTTTTTCTTGGTCTTAGTTGTGGGTTTTGTCTAGTTCTCTATTAGTTACAATTTGGAAGAACATGTTTACAAAGCTTGTTTTTAATTTGTGAAGTTTAAAAGTTTCTAGCTTTAAACACCAACTCTAATATAATATTCTTAATTCAAACATGATTGAGTTATTAAAATCTAAGTAAACAAGGGAAATAACTTCACCTCCAGAAGATTTTAAAGCATTAAGAGCATGAGGTATTGCTAGCCACGGATGTGGTAAGTCTAAAAATACTGCATCAGCAGTACCATTTAACTCTTCTCCAAAACCTGTTTCACAAACATCTCTATGCTTTACAGTAACATATTCCCCTAGCAAATAAGAAAACTCCACTTCTTTGTCAAAAAAAATTTCTATAATTACCTACCTAGATTGTGCTCTTCAAATTCTTGCTTGGCTGTTTTGCTCCTGACCTCATGAAAATCAAAAGTGTATAAGTGTCCATGAGGTTTTACTGTGCGAATAATTGCATGCGACAAAGACCCACTGCCAGTGCCACTTTCAATAACAACACTACCAGGAGAAAGTTCTAATTGCATTAAAATCATGCTAATATCTGGGGTATAAATAATTTGTGTTCTATGAGGGAGAGTTAAAGTCCACAGTTCAGGGGTGGGGGCTAAAGCATAGCCCCAGCCTTTACTCAATGATATCTTCGTGCCATATGTTTTGCCAATAAGGTCTTCGCATTTTAAGGCCCCAAACGGAGTTTGAAACACATTTTCGACTTCAATGCCTTTCTTGTTGATTACTTTTTTTTCGGCCTTTATACTGTATATTTGAGATATGGTTAAATACAATACCACAGTGTCTCCTTCGTCGATTTTATCTTTATAGCCGTTAAAACTCATTTTTAATAACAAAAATAATAATTAATAATGAAAAACCTGCCGGAATACAAAATAATAAACAAATAACCTAACCTTAAATTTTGAAATATAAGCTTTCAGATCCATTTCAAAATCGAATATCACTATATTAACTAGTTATCTTATTTTATTACATCATTAAAAAGAACACGACCACATCACTCCATATTCTGCGTAATTCCATTTCCTTTCATCGATTTTGCTGTAAGAAAATGTCAGATTTCTTAGGTTAAGTTCATTGTATTTTTAATTTATCAATCAAAATCATTAATATTTTAATTATTGCATAATTATTGTTAGTAAGGCCAAAACACAAATTGTTTTATTTTATGGATTATTAACGCATATATAGATTTATTGTCAATCAATTTCTTGAATTTTAATTTGTGTCCTTCCTAAGTAATTGTATTTAAAAGATATGTCTGCCACTGAAGAGGAACGAGTATTTGAAGTGGAACTGGCCAAAAACGGCAGGGCTGGATGCAAAAAATGTAAACAAAAGTGTCTGCAAGGCGAGTTAAGAATTGCCAAAATTACCCCCAATCCTTTCTCTGATGGTAAGATGAAAAATTGGCACCATGTCGATTGCTTGTTCGAGGTGTTCAAGAAGCAGCGGGTCACTACAAAGAGAATAGAAAGTGAAGATGATATAATAGGATTTGATTTACTTTCTGACGACAACCAGTTGTTAATTGTGGAGAAAATAAAGGTAGGAAATCAATTAGCTGGCGTCAGTAAAAAAAGTCCAAAAAAAACTGAAACTACTGAAGTCAAACTTGATGAGAAATCTGTTGTAAATTCAGAGAATCAAGATAAAGACAATCTGTTCAAAACCTTTCAAAAGATTGTTAGAAAGGTGGCAAACCATCCAAGCTACTTAGAAAAAACTGCAATCATTAAGAATATTTTTGAAAAAGGATCTAAGGGCGATGGGTTTAAGGGTGATATAGAAATTTGGTGCCGCTTATTATTGCCTGGCAGTGTGAAGAGAATTTACAACTTACAAAGCAAGCAACTTATAAAACTGTTCAGCAGAATATTTCTTGAGGACCATGATCAGATGTTGGAACATCTAGAAGAAGGTAATATCATGTATTCATTTAGGGGTTCTTGAAAATATGATCTCATCAGTAAAAACAAAGAGTTCAAATTTTTAAATTTTAAAGGCGACATTAGTGATACAATAAGCCATTTCTACACAAAGAGCAGAAAATACTCCCCAATTCCTACAAAATCAACAATTACTATACAAAAAGTAGATAAATTTCTTGATCATCTTTCCAAAATGACTAAAGAAGATGATCAAATTACCCATTTTACGAAAATCCTAAAACAACTAACTGCAGAAGACCTTAAAACAATTATAAGACTAATTAAGCATGATTTGAGGATGGGAGCAGGAGCTAAGCATATTTTAGAAGGTGTACATCCTGATGCATATAGTGTGTATCAGGCATCAAAAGATTTAGATGGAGTAGTAGAGAAGTAGGATAAATTACATAATTAAAATTATATTTTTTACATGGGTTTTAATTATAGATGTTTTGGTAATAGTAAGGATCAAAGTGCAGAAATAAAAATTTTAACACCTGTTTTTCCAATGCTTGCAGAGGCATGTAAATCTGTAGAGTATGCATTAAAAAAGTGTCCTAATGGGATGTTTTCAGAGATCAAATATGATGGAGAAAGGTTAGAAATCAAATTAATCATATGTACTATACATATTTAGCAACTTTTTCTAGGGTTCAAGTCCACAAACAAGGCAACCACTTCAAATACTATTCCCGCTCCCTGAAACCTGTAATGCCCCATAAAGTAGCTCATTTCAAGGAGTACATTTCCAAAGCCTTTCCACATGCAAAGGACCTAATACTAGACACTGAGATTTTAATGATGGATACAAAGACAGGAAAACCTCTGCCCTTTGGCACTTTGGGGGTGCACAAAAAAGCGCAATTCCGTGACGCTACAGTTTGCTTATTCGTGTTTGACTGCATCTATTATAATGGGGAAAGTTTAGCCAATAAATCATTGAAAGACCGCAAGCAGATTTTAAATGAGAATATGAAGGAAGTGCCTAATCATATTGTATTTTCGGAGATGCAGGAGATCGACGAACCGAAGAAATTAGCTGAGATGATAGCCAAAGTTTTAAAATTAGGTATGTATGAATGTAAGATTTTGATGCTAATGTGTTGCAATAAAAATTTGAGGCTTTTTACTGGGAAGATTCACACATATCCTGGGTGTAACATATCATTATGGAGATATTTCATAGGACGATAATACTCTGCAAAATAACAAAAAAATGTTAATAGGTTCTTGGTCAAAAACGCACCATTTTCGATATACAGGATGGCAAAATTTCACATTTTTTTGATATTTTACATTTTTCTCATGTGCCTTGAGTTAATTTTTCTTTAATTTCGTACACCTATTTCCTTTAAGACCCTCTACAACAAAATGTCAAAATCGTCAGTAGCCACATACACAGCGTTATGTTTTTTTGGGCCATGTATTATTTTATGCATTGTATTCTTTTTTGAAACACCATATACAAATTCTGAGACCACATTTAAATTCCTTCTTAAATTCTTTAACTTTTTGGATTCTTACAGTATTTTCGTAGAATTTGCAAAAATATCTATCAATGAAAATTAAGAATGTAACGGAAGTAAAATGAAAAAATAAGAATTCGGCTCAGTTATTAACTATCTGAAGCAATTCATAACGTTCAGTTCAATTGTTTAAAATCAAAATAAATCTAAACAAAAACAAAATTATAAAAGCTATTGAAAATTTTGCCACCCTGTACATTAAAAATGGTGCCTTTTTGACCAATGGTCTATTAACATTTTTTTATTATATTGCAGAGTACTTTCGCCTCCTGAAATATCTCCATGATAATATGTTACACCCTGTATATGTTTGATGTCTACAGCATTCTGAGACTGTTTCTAGGACTGGAAGGATTAGTTCTTAAAGATAAACTAAGTAAATACGAACCAGGAAAAAGACACTGGTTGAAAATTAAGAAAGACTATTTATTTGGTGGCGCAATGGCAGACAGTGCTGATTTAATAGTACTAGGTGCCTGGTATGGCACTGGCCAAAAGGGCGGTATGATGTCAATTTTCCTAATGGGTTGTTACAATGAACGAAGCAAAAAGTTTTGTACTGTGACAAAAGTGCATACAGGTCAGTACTGAATGTAGGGAAATAAATAGTATCAACTACCTTCAATTATTAGGTCATGATGATAAAACGCTAGAAAAGTTACAAAAACAATTAAAAATGGAGAAAATCAGCGGAGACCCTAATAAAGTTCCAAATTGGTTACATTGCACTAGGACCTTAGTGCCAGATTTCGTAGCTGCAAACCCAAAACAGCAGCCTGTTTGGGAAATTACTGGGGCGGAGTTTACTCAGCAGCACGACGTTCATACTGCTGATGGAATATCTATAAGGTCTAAAAACACACCTTTATTCAAGGATTTTATAATTTCAACTTTCCTATATAGGTTTCCTAGAGTGACTAAAATTAGGGACGATAAAACCTGGGAAACAGCCACCAACCTGGAAGAATTGAAACTCTTGTTTAAGAACTCCAAAGAAAATACTGATGTCAGTTTACTGTTAAAGGAATACAAAGAAGAAGTGGATATTACTGATGCAGAATCTTCGACTAGTTTGAACTCCGTATCCCCGAAAAAGAGGAAAATGAAATCTGACAGGAGCAGAGATTCTTCTGGCTGTGAATCACCTGAGAAACGCAGGAAAGAGGAGAAAAACTGTGAGGTGAAAAAGAAGAAATCTATTGAAATTATCAATCCCTTGCCAAACATGTTCGGAGATTTTAAGGCGATATTTGTGACTTCCCATCGATCTGACGCAGAGAGGTATATAAATTATTACTGAATTGGTTTCTTTTCGTACTTAGAAATATTTGCATTTACAGGTATTTTCTCGCTTATGGCGGGTTTGCCTTGAAACCTAAAGATTTTAGAGATGCAACGCATATATTTCACCTCCATAGAACAACCAAAGATATATCGAGTTCTTTTCCTAAAACTGCCAAACATTTACACGTAACTTGGATTATTGATTCTGTGAATAAGGCCGAATTGTTACCAATTGAATATTACGTTGTAACGTGGGAACCTGTGCAAAACTCTGAGGATGAGTTGATTTTTAATAAAGTATTTCAAAGTTGATAAAATGGAATTATTTTCTCCTTTTTTTCGATTTTAAATCACCACAATGTGATTGAAGAAATCTGTTTAGTTCGGGGCATTTACAAAGTGTTTCCTAAATGTTACGCAAAAATTTAGAGAGCTATTCTCTAAGTCATTTTAAGAATTTTTTGTCCTTCGATGATTTTTGGAAAAATGTTTTGTTTCCTAGATAGAAGGTGATAAATGTTTTTCATGAAATTTATTAAAAGCTAAAATAATTGTTCAAAATGACTACCACTAGCTTGGATGCATGCTTCTAATTTTCTCCTCGTTGACAGCCGAATTCTTTTAAAAATACCAGGACTGTTTTTTTATTGAATTGCACCAATCAATTATGTGATTTTTTAAAATCTTCCAGGTTTCCCACTGGATTAGTATAAACTAATGATTTTAAATGCCCCTATAGGAAATAGTGCAAAGTATTCAAGTCTGGGAATCTAGCAGAACATAAGTAAGTAAGGTCCACCACGACCAATTCAGTGATCTCCATATGTTTCCATTAAAAATTCGCGAGCGATCCTACTAAAATGCGCTGGTGCTTCATCGTGCACAAACCACAATGGTATATCTTTAAGGAATTTAGGAAAGGATTGTTCCAATAAGTTACGATAAACTGCGCCTGTAAGTCTTTCTGATAGAAATATTGGTTCAATTAGCCAATCATCCAGAATTCCAACCCAAACGTTTAACGAAAATTGGTGTTGAAAATGAACTTTTAGTACTTCGTATGAATTTTCTTCAGCCCGTGTATGATTGTTATGAAAATTTCTTATTGCATTTCTCGAGAAATTTGCTTCATCGGTAAACAAAATCAACGACAGTAGTTGTGGAATTTGCACCAATGTGTGCAAAAGCCATTAACAAAATTCAATCCTCAAGAGAAAAACTGTAGGGAAGAAGAGTCTGAATACGTTGCATGTGGTACGGGTACAACAAATTTTCCCTCAAAATTTTCCACACAGTCTTATTACTAAACTTCAAAGTCCTTTCAATTTTTCTAGTAGAAATACCTGAATTTTCCTCTATTATGTTTAACACATTTTCTTCCAATTCTGTCGTTCTCATTGTCACTGGTCTTCCTGTACCTCCACTTTCTTTTAATGTACTTGTTTCACGAAAACATAGATGAATTTTTTTGAACATTTTTCGATTGGGAACATTACGATTCGGAAATTGTTCAATGTAAAATTGCCTGACCCGTAACCAATTTCCATCAGCAAGTTCAAACATGAAATGCATGTCAGTCATCTCAGCATTCTTATGGGTATTCATAATAAAAAAATATTAAAAATGACAGATTTGTAAACGTATTCAAATTAAATGACGTTCAACGTGTTTACTAGTGTTGTTTTCAAGATTCACACTATGTTGCTACGCTTATTTTAACCATTTTAATATAAAAAAGAAAAAAATTAGTCAATATTTATGTTCTTGAATATAGGGAACAAAGCATTTTTCCTAAAATCGTCAAAAGACAAAAAATTCTTAAAATTACTCAGAGAATAGCCCCCTAAATTTTTGCTTAACATTTGGGAAACACCCTGTATAATCATTCAGGTTAATAATAAGAATAGTAATACAGTAACCATGCAGTGATATGTGATGTTACGTTCATCAAAGAAAATATGTAATTTTTGAAGAATAAATTTATTTTTAATTAAAATTATATAGGTCAACAGGTGATGAAAGAACGCTCAAAAGAAAAAGATGATTTTATATCTGGTGAAATTATTAATTAAATAAATTTGGAACGACTTCCTAAAAAATCCCGACGTTGCTATGAGAAGCAATTTGAAATATTCATGGATTAGTGTAGTATAGGAAAAATCCAAAGGGCCAAAGGAGAAATGTTCTTTGTATATTTCCTTAATCTATGTAAAAATGTTAAGCCATTAATTATATGGTAACGTTATTACATGCCATGAAATATACCTAATAATAGGAGTTGCCACTATATTTGACCCAGCAGGGGCTTGTTAGCGAGAGAAACTTACTAACTTAACAATTAAGAACGTCGAAGATAAATATTTTTGCGGTGGTTAAGATCATATCAGTTACGAAAGCGCATAATAACAGAAATTGAAAAAAATCGGGAATATTTCAATTTATATAAAAAATATGTAAATTTATGCTACTAGATACCCCACACAACATATTTTTTCAAAAATATAAGATTCCTTCTCTTTTTTTTTTATCTAAGAACAACCCCCCACATGCAAACATTTGCAAATATCTAATCTAAGACACAAATTGTTGCCCATAAAATTGGTAAGATTCAGTGTTTTTACAATAATTTTGCTCACCAAAGAATAATTTTTCTTTTTTTTTAAAGAATTTTCACGCAGCTATAAAAGATTTAAAAAATTTTGTGATCTTTTTCTTGTTATTTTAGCTAAGTTCCCAGGCGTAATTAGAGATTTTAATTAGTAAAGCTCTATAAAAGCAGACAAATCCCTTGTAGAGTGTGCGCACTATTAACAATGAAGCGTGCCATCGGCTTCATTTAAAGCCGGCTTGAAGAAGACCGAAAGCCATATGCGATTCGCTGGTGTCGCATCGCTGACATCGAGTGACTTTCATTCTTGCTCTTCATCGTCGTTGCTTCAGAAGAAGCTTGTAAGTTTGTTGTATATCGTGTCCAACGTTCCTGCAACCCGCTGGTAAAAATGGTAAGTACTCTCATGATATCTATTAACATTAATGCCCTGTTGAGATCATTTTAGAGCATTCAATCACGTACAGTTTTTTTTAATTTTCGAAAATGTAATTTTTTCTTACTACTACACCCGGAAAAAACTAATTAGGAAAGCCGGCACTGCTGGTTGATATTAGCCAGATGCCCGTAAAACCCTCCTATAACGTTTAAGTATCATACGAAACTTTGCTTCATCTTAACACACTTTATCCATCTCAATGCAACTGAAAACAGCTTCTTTAAATAACCAATAATTACCCCGTATTGATAAAGGATTTATTTGTTTCCATAAAAGCTTTATCCGTTTTTGGAAATCCTAGACCAATCATCGGCACTAAAATTCGCAAAAACCGAAGCTAAAACCGTGACTTATTGATATACTTAATTCAACTTAAAAAACTATTCTTAATAGTAGTTTGAATAGCGAGTTCGTTCACCGTGAAATATTGCAGATCTGCATCTCTCTTGAGATCATATCGGACGATTAAAGCGCTAAAGATATAACGGACCCTACAAAACTTACACATCTTCAAAATACCTTTTCTAGGTTTGCAGAGGCAATTTAAAATAATAACTGGTTTTGCTAAAAATCCGTGCAATTAAAGTACTCAGTCTCAATTTGGAGCAATTAAAGCAGACGTTAGCATTTAATTAAGCGAAATTTAAATGGTAATAACCCTTTTAAAGTTCCTTATTGTTCTGGGGCCTCATGTGTGACTCGGCCATAAAGACAGCAGATGACTTCATCTTACCATGAAAGCTAGTTTTTAAGTGTATCGTTCTACTAAACAAACGTTGTACATGCTTCTATATCACCCATATTCAGTGACAAAGAATTCGCGAATTTTGCCTTAACTGGATAATGTTGTTATTGCCGCCAATTTGAACAATAAGCCATTAATTTACGTTTATTGTTTTTATAGAGCATTACCTCTCATTACAAGATAATTTCGCATCGTTCGAGTGGAAAATACAGGCCTCTCCCTTATATACGTTGTTGAATAGGCCCATCTTGAAACTATAATTAGGTTTCGTCCTGATGGGTTAATTGAATGATTAGCTGTTGGGATGGGCAAGACGTTGAGATATTATGTAATTGCGATAGAAGGGTTATTGGATTTAGAACTGATGGACTGAGTGAATAATGGACAAATTTTTGAAGCCATTGCGTATAATGTTCCATTATTAATTTATTTCCGTCGGTGGCTATAAATCACTAATCATTTTCCAATTTACTAAAGCTGATGGTACATATCGCCGTAGCTACATAATAGTTTCCTTCTGTACCAGTCACCATTATATCCATCAGGTTATTATCCATTCTTTGAGTATAATTTTATGTGCCTGGTATAGATGGGAGTATTGGAATGCAATACAAAGGCGGTTCATTTTTTTGCAATAGACAAGAGGTACCGTCTGCCTCGCCTTAATTGTTGGGAGGTATTTAAAATAGTCTTGGAAGCTCTTATCACTGGAAATTTTCTGGAATTTTTAAAAAGTAATGCAATAGATTTGTAAGTCCTGCGTTAGGTATAATAAAAAAAAAACCTCGTTTCCTTAAAAGCTGTTAGTGCCATTTTATATAGGTTCGGATAGATTTCTGTCACGTAAAGTTGCGTGAGTTCGGACGTGAGTAAAATTGTCTATGACACAACAAGTTCGTTTCAACAAAGAGCAAAACCGATTCCGGATTGTCCAGAAATTGTAGTTAGAAATTTGCGCAATATACCGATCATACCTCTTTACACACATTTCTGGTTGTTTTTGACAATCCGGAGTTGATTTTTTTGGTGCGGGGACCGAACTAATACCTCAAATTTTTGGTTATTTTAGGTAACACTATGCAGCATTAAATTTACATGAAATATCAATCATGAACGCGTTAATTTAAAATGTTTAACTGGGGCGATATTTAGATTAACAATGGTCACGCAATAAAATCCGTGATCGCAAGTTTTAAATTTGTTAATTGTCGGATTTCAATAACTTTGTTCTGCCTACTATGATTTCCGTAAAGTGCTTGTGTTGCCATGCACTTTACAGCAGAAGAGGAGACAATTTCTAAAAGTAGTACTTGCGAATGTTATCCAGGGTACAATGACTTTCTTCACACCGAGAATAGTTTATTTATAAACTGTTCCATTATCAGGAGAAATGTTAAATTAAATATGTGATTCGCGGTAATAAGGATATAATTTAAATTTAAACACGATTCTAATGCTCATAAAACGGAAAACGTTCCTGAATTCAAATTGATTTCGATACTCTGTGGAAACGTAGGAATGATAGGTTGGTATAACTCGAAATTAACGTAGCGTAGAGTGACTCCTTGAAAATCAAACTTGCCAGAATGACATGGTCATGAAAAAATTATTTTAAGTTATTATCAGTTTCTGCAAATATGTGCAAATTTAAGACAATATTTAATTGTCATACTGCATACGTTTTGTTCCTTAATTTTAGTCAATTCTACTTACATCTAGGTTCAGCTCGATCCCGATTCGGGGTCATCTCGTTTGTCTTCGGTGACCCGAACATAAACAGCCCAATTTTCGCGGAACTGTCACAGTAAATCCAATTTTGAAAAATGTTCACCTGTTTTAACTAGACGCAGACTTGAATTAACACTCGTTCCACTTATCTAATCTTGAACTCACTTAACACACAATTTTGGTCAATTTAATTCCAAATTTGACTCGAAATTTAACATTTTGCACAAGCAAGACGAGTGGAGACGCAGAGACGCCATTACCGGAACGTTATTGTTTTGTTTTCAAAGCCTCCTCAGCATTAGTACCTCTCCATGGAGCACTGAATATTGAATTTGATTAATTCATGTTGATTTTAGTTCATACAGTTTAGCAAGGCTCAAAACGAAGAGAAAATGGGAAATTTTAAATGTCCTGGCGCCATATTGGTTGATACAGGCAATAGAAGGTTCCCCTCGTTTTGAGCACCTTATAAAATAGGATTCCAAACAATCATAACAAACATTTTTTCCAACTTCTTCATTCAATAGATTTTAAAACAATAGCGTTTCTTTTCAAAACTCGATAACCCGGAAACGATTGAATTTAGGTTCATTATGCTTCTTATAAATTTTGCTTACAATTGAGAGAAGAATTGAAATATCGAATAATATACAGGGTGTTCCATTTAAAAAATGCAATTTTGGTGTGCCACATCTTTATGATCAACCCTGTATAATTAAAATTATTACTGCCTAGTAGACATTAAAAAACCCTAAAACTTTTTTCGATGCCTTATATATTTTCCCCGATGATCGACCGTTTCCAGACTTATCAGTGACCTTGTATGTAATTTTGACATGGAGGCCTAAATTCCACTAAGAACGTCACAGAACACCTATAACTCATTGTAAAAGGGCATTGATCGATCGTCAATCTTCAGGTTTTCTACTCATTTTATCGTGACTAGTACAAAGTCTATAAACTAAAAAACCGATACCATGTCCCCAAATAAACACACTATGAGGTCAACGTTCTAAATCCATTTTTTATTCCCCCCTAGAGGGAGTGTATATCCGTCCACATTGGCCAAGCTGGTGTCCAGATTGGAAACGCTTGCTGGGAGCTGTACTGTCTGGAACATGGAATCCAGCCTGATGGACAAATGCCCTCTGATAAGACCATCGGGGGTGGTGATGACAGTTTTAATACTTTTTTCTCTGAAACTGGAGCTGGGAAGCACGTACCCAGAGCCGTCTTTGTGGATCTTGAGCCCACTGTTGTTGGTGAGTTTATGGTAACAATTTAGGATAAAACGAACTTAGAAGACAATTTTAACGAGTTACTTTATATGTTTTCATGGTTAATTTAAAAAAAGTGAAAGCAAAGTAATTTAAATGCTTTATTGACTGCTACCCAAAAGCAATTCCTAATTGCTTAAACAGATGTTTTATCCAGAATGACGACGCATCTACTCCTGCAACATCTATTGAATTATCGAGAAATAGACCTCTACATTAAATAATCGCTGGCACACCTCAACAATTTAGACACACCCCTTTATGCTCGACTGTCTCCCTGTTCTAGTCCTTTGGGTAATATTAGAACATGAGCCTTAGACATCCTGCAATTTAATCACCCTGCCATGGGGCGTAACCCAACGCGTAAAGCGACACTTCTGACATTCGGACAGTTACGAGGAAATTTTCATTTGATTTTGGTTACGCACAAGTATCAGGGGAACAAACGATAGAGCTAATAAAGTTGTGTCAAGAAAATTTCGTGTATGAAGATGCACTGTTTCACATACGTGAAACAGGACTGGCCTTAGGAAGTCTGACGTCCTGGGCGAAATTTTTAATCACGCCCCCCTACCACCAAGAAAAACATCCGACCAGAAAAGCCCGCCGCCCTTCTTGGTCCGCCGCCCTGAGCCATCGCCCAACCTCGCTCTCCTATAAGGCCGGTAATGATGGGAAGGCAATTATTTTTCAATTTAACTGAGCCTACGGTATTGAGAATTATTTCTATAAAAAGAAATCTACAGAATAGCTAAGATTGCACGTTTTGGTCTCTTCTTGCTCATCTATCATCGAGATTGTAATGCATTCGCAATTTTTTCGGTGTGAGAAAAGGAAAGCAGATAAGCTTTATGACTGAGATCGTAATTATTGTTATGGGGAATAAATCGGTACTGTTAAAATATACTTGGATGCTGTATAAAGCTTCCAAATCCAAGACGGGGATATTAACCGGCACTAAAATAAGTTGGTTGAGAATAGAACTTTAAGGTGTAAACCGAGGTATAACAACAGAAGAAACAGCGAGGAGCTAATAAATGCAGGTGAATAAACTCATATCAACAACAAAAGTAACTTTTCTTACTCGTTCATTTTCTTTATCCAGGGCACATTCTACATACTACTTTTCTACCATCGATCATGTTTCATATCGCAAGAATTAATCTCTTGGGTACATATTATGCGTTTCCTAAGGACTTTTTATACTTGTTCCTTACTAACCCTAAACGAAGTAGCATATGAAAAAAATTACATACCTCTGATCCTTGTGCAGGAAGACTTATTCAAACTGACCTTAGTGTCTAAAGATACAGAATGTTCCTTCTTGAAGTCATAGACCCTCTGAGCTCCCCTAATTTTTTGCGTGCCACCATCCATTTCCATCCGGAATTAGAATCCTATAAGAGACCTAAAGAAAAATCAAAATACCCCTAACTGTTAAATTACCCAAGTGCAATTCCTCTCCCATCCATGGTATGATTTCAATGTGGGTGTCGGTGTTCCGTACGAAAGAACTGTCGGTATGTCGACTCTGACAGGGATAGTTATTACTTCCTAGACGAAAAGATGGATATCATGGTTGATTTGCGAAAACAGATGGGCGAAACCAACCGGTACGACAGTGAAATGTTGAAATAACTGTAGCGGTGCACTTGTAAAGTAATTTAATCTTCGGCCTGATCTTTGGATAGTCATCTAACTCATTGCCTGGTGTGAGGCGTTAAACAGAGTACTCATAAATATATACAGGGTGCACTTATAAATTAGCGTGCTAACGGATAAATGAATTTGGAGAACATAGAGGTGTGCTTGGAAGTACAAGGTGAACCTTTCAAGGGTTTCTCATAATTTTCTCATACAGGGTGTTATTTAAGTACATAGTCAAACTTCGAAGGGTGATTCTAAGATGAAAAGTTATATTAACATAGGTCCGGTAATGCTTCGTTTTCAAGATATAGGGTGTCAAACTTTTTTTTTTAATCGTTACATACTATGTATTAAAACACCTCCTGAATAACAACAAGATGCAAACTAGAATTGACGTTGAAAGTTAGTGACAGTTTTTAATGTAGTATAAAGGAATCTTTTGAGCTAGAAATTATTTGTCTCTTTATCCTAGTGGCGTGCACAGGTAACGCTGGAAATTTAAGAAAAATCAAACAAGAAAAACATCTTATGATTTATTACATTTAAACAAATGGTATGCAATTGGTTTGAGTAAAAAAGCATTTAACAATAAGTAACACAAAACTTAAAATAGTTGTTGAAAATGTTCTTCAACTTTAATGTAAAGCATTAGCTCGTCTTAACGTCAATTGCAGCACACGTTGAAATATTCTCGGCATATATTATATCTGATTACATGAATCCCATATCGGTTGGATTAATTCTTCTTCATGTTGACCAGAGTTCTATTAATGAATGACTTTACATGCCCCCAAAAGAAAAAATCTAACGGATTTAAATTCAATAGCATGGATGGCCATGACTGTGATTAATGTGAAAAAGTATAAAAGTTTTTAAAAATTCAATGGCACACTACCAAATTACAACAAAATGGGCTAAAGGATTATTAGGGTTTTCACGAAAAAATAATTTTTAAAAAAAGTTTGATATCCTGTATTTTGAAAACAAAGCATTACTGGACCTATGTTTATATCAATTTTTTGTCTTAGAATCACCCCTTGAAGTTTGGCCACGTACTTAAATAATACCCTTATTTGCAAAGCACTTTTTGAAAAAAAAACCCGGTTTTTAATTTTTGCATTAAACAGCAGACAGTTGAACTTAAAAACGTGAAAATTCAAGATAGCGCCGATAAGCAAAAACAGAGCTGATGATGATTCTCGAAAATTGAAACGTCGGATTCCAAATATATAGATCGTCACGTTGCAGAAAAGAAGGTACAAATTTCAGGTTTTTCGAATTCCTCCGAAGATCGTCAGGATTTAAAATTTTTCAACGGCATATTGTGGAACTCCGACTTAATTTAACCCACCTGCAATCTTTTATGGTTACTGAGATTTCCATGGATAAACCCCAGAAATGAATCTAAATATATACATTTTCAGATGAAGTGCGTACCGGGACTTATCGCCAACTATTTCATCCTGAGCAGCTTATCACTGGAAAGGAAGATGCTGCGAACAATTACGCACGTGGCCACTACACCATCGGCAAAGAAATTGTTGATGTTGTGTTGGACAGGATAAGGAAGTTGGCCGATCAATGCACGGGATTACAGGTGAGGCCTGAATTCATGTTCGCCCATAATTATTATTGAACTTTTTCATCAACTCAAATTAAGTATCAGCAGATTCTCGCAGTGCTCGATCTAATTAATCCGACTCATTGCGCTTCAATAAGTATGGGATATCCTCTTCCGTCATTAAGACCAACTCCTGTGTGCTTCATTAATCTTTATGTAACAGGATTTTTCGGTGGATTAATAACAAAGTAGTGTTAGTTTCCGTACAAGTGGCGCAACAAAGGGCGTGGGTCTACAAACCATAAAGCGAATTCCCCTTTTCTCGCCTTATTTAGGCCTCAATATTAATTACGCAGCACGAGTGTCTGATTCTATCTTCAGTTATCTCTTTAATGGTCGGTTCCGCAACAGAATGCTGCATATTTCATGCGATTTTTTCCGCTCATCCGCTAGTTGAAGGAATCGTAATCATCCTGCGTAGGCTGATGGAGGAAATACGCTATAAAGGCCAATATCAACTGAAAAAATGCTGCAACAAAGCAGTACTGCATTAAAATTACTAATCAAATCTCAATGAAAGTTCAATGTTATTAGGACTCCATTTAACAGCCTCTCGGTCTTCTCTGAGTTTATTTGTGGTTTTAAAAATAATCAATTATGAGGATATAATATGAGGCCAGGGAAGGTGAATTTTAAAATTAATACCATCTCTACAGGATGTCCTAAAAACTCGAGGTGCCATAAAGTGTTTTTTTTAATGGGACCACCCAAATTTTTTTCACGAGATAGAATCCTCTATTGAGCCTGTATTATTTCCTAGACTTTTTTACCCTGGGATGCAATGACTCGGGACTATGGCGTTTTAAAAGAAATTAAAGACATTTACAGTGCACCACAAAAAAAATTAATATCGCAAGTTAGCTTAAGGTACATGTTAATAATTTTAGGATGAATTCTTGTGTAAAATTACCTTAACAGACACGAATAATCATTTAGCTAAAAATACATACAAGATGTTCACAAAACGACTTTAATTTTCACCTTTTCAACTTCAATTTTTAAAATTTTTTTCAAATAGGATGGTGTGTATTTTTATGACGTAGAACGAAAGACGCTGCCTGCTAAAGTGATCTTTTATGAGAATCTATTCTAAAATTATCAAAATCTAATTTAAGCTGACTACGATAGGTATTAATTTTTTATGAGGCACTACGAATGTCTTTAATTTCTTTTAAAACGTCATAGCTTCGAGTTACTCCATCCCAGGGTTAAAAAAAGTTTAAGAACTAACGCTGACTCAAGAGAGGATTTTATTACGTGAAAAAAATGCAGCTGGTCTCATAAAAAATGTACACTTTATGACGTCCTGCCTTTTTGGGATACCCTGTAAAGTTGTCACTAATTTTAAAATTCACCTTCGTTATCCTCATATACATTCCCGTTATTGATTTTTTGTGAAATTGCAAGTAAACTCATAGAAGGCCCAAGAGTTGTTAAATGCACACCCTGTATGTAATGCTGTATTTTTCCAGGGATTTCTAGTTTTCCACTCCTTCGGGGGAGGCACCGGATCCGGTTTCACTAGTTTGTTGATGGAACGATTGAGTGTGGATTACGGCAAAAAATCCAAACTCGAATTTTCCATTTATCCAGCTCCTCAGGTACCTTTTTATACTCCACAATAATTGCAGTTGCAGCTGTAACTTTTTAAGATGGATTAGTCATTTTTGCTTTGATTTTTTCAACATAACGCCTCATACGTTAGTAAGGGTTGTTGAGGCAATTCCACCGCTCCAACAACCTTACTGGTGTGTAAGACATTATACCGCAAAAAACAAAAAAAATTCTTATAGGTCTCCACCGCAGTGGTCGAACCCTACAACTCAATCTTAACCACTCACACAACCCTCGAACATTCAGATTGCGCTTTCATGGTCGACAACGAGGCCATATACGACATTTGCAGGAGAAATCTGGATATTGAGAGGCCTACCTACACCAACTTGAATCGACTGATTGGACAAGTATTGTGCATAATTAACAACTATGCTGCATACATGAATAATTTTATTTCAGATCGTGTCTTCTATAACAGCTTCCCTTCGATTCGATGGTGCTCTAAATGTGGATCTAACGGAATTCCAGACCAATTTAGTGCCTTATCCTAGAATTCATTTTCCTTTGGCTACATACGCCCCAGTAATTTCAGCTGAGAAAGCGTATCATGAGCAACTGACAGTGGCCGAAATCACCAATGCTTGTTTCGAACCCGCCAATCAGATGGTTAAATGCGATCCCAGGCATGGGAAATATATGGCCTGCTGCATGTTGTACAGGTAAGTTTAAGTAATTCTAATTTGAAGAGGATCCCAACAGGCAGTCAGAAAATTAAAATTTTTTTGGGCCTCCGGGTTGAAACGTTGGCAGAGACTTGCTTAGACCGAGTAGTCCGCGCATTTATGCTCTTCGGAAGCTGTGGGGTATACCCGATTTTATTTTTAATCTACGACATATCTCCGACATTTCTTGTCTTCTCAAATTGGCTTGAGATGGAAAGAAACAGAAAGAGGTCTCATTTCGTCATACTTAATACGCGTATTCAGGAACTTCTACACAGTGTACCAAACAAAAATGAAAACTTTTATTCATTCATTTGTGACTTTTATTATTTATTTTATTAGATTACTAGATTTTATACCTTTTAGAGGTGACGTCGTTCCCAAAGACGTGAACGCCGCCATTGCAACCATAAAAACGAAACGTACAATTCAGTTTGTGGATTGGTGTCCCACGGGATTCAAAGTGGGGATCAATTACCAGCCGCCTACTGTAGTGCCAGGTAAGATTTTTCAGTTTTTGAAGACATACATATATTTTCAAATGAAAGACAGTGAGGGATCCTACAAACACGGAGTAATTTTAAGTGAAATGCTTCAATTTAGATGCTTGATAGACTCTTAGATATGCCCTCCTTTAACTGCATGGATACATAAGGTCTATTTGACTTGCTAGCATTTTTAAAGTATTGTCTTTCTTGTCGGGTCTGGGATCTTAACAAATATAAAGCTTTAATGGATACAAACGCTACAATACAAAAATACACTAAATACTAAACAATACTACACTGCACTAGAACTCTTTCACTGTCTTTCACTATGTTTTCCCTCGACGTACGCTACTGAATAATACTCTCCCTGTGCCGCGTCACAACGACCTTTTATATCTCTCGGCAGTCCTTCTAGAAAGCTACGTTCCAGACTTCGCCGGAGAACGCGGGAAGGTCTAGACGGTGGTAGAGAGAGAGACCGTCCGAGTGGCGAGTATACCGTGAACGAGAGAGCGCGAGATCCATGCTCACTAACGGTCCTAATATTTCTTATAGGCCTTTTAAATGTGATTTTACTTGTTAGTACATGAGACTTCACTATGTCACTGTTTTTCATATGTAAGGGCTAGATGTTTTTCTGTTTATATTCGATATTCGAGGCACTGCAAATTTGATTAGTACAGAATGCCTATTAGAGTTGTTAGATATTTCCAAAAGTTGTCTGTCCTGTAGGCCCTTTAAGTGTGGTTTCTATAGCTATTACATGGGGTCCTACTGGACTACCATTTCTCAACCATTAAAGGTGTATATTTTTTTATTTATATGTTCAATGTATTACTTACGTCAAATTTCATTGATGTAGGTGTATTTGAGGTGTCGGATTTTCCTACTAATTGCATTTCCTGTAAGTTCCTTAAATGCGGTTTCTGCAGCCATTACATGGGACCCCACTTTAATGTTAATTATTGCGACATCATAATTTCTCATTTTAACTGTCCTTAGGTGGAGACTTGGCAAAAGTGCAAAGAGCTGTTTGTATGCTATCGAACACCACTGCAATCGCAGAAGCTTGGGCAAGACTGGACCACAAATTCGACCTCATGTACGCCAAAAGGGCTTTCGTCCATTGGTACGTCGGTGAGGGAATGGAGGAGGGCGAGTTTTCTGAAGCACGAGAAGATTTAGCTGCTTTAGAGAAGGACTATGAGGAGGCAAGTATGCACATACAAATAGACGCAAATTTCATTAAACCTTTACAGGTCGCAGTAGATTCTATTGAAGCTGAAGCTGATGAAGGGGACGAATACTAAAATCATTTTAATTATCTAATAATTGCCTTTTAGCCTTAATAATATTATTCATTGAGCTTTATAGCCTCAAGGCGTCGTCCACACCTAAAGTGCCTTTTGCGGTCCAATCACAAATAGATTTTCTAGCCCCCAGAGAACAGTTTTCACTAATAAATTATTAATTACTTAAATTAATAGGTCTTTAACTACTTTACATAGATTAGTAAAAGTATTTATTGCCTTGAGCAGTGAGAATAATTAATTAAGATTATGATGTTATGTGAAACCAAGCTCCAATACTGCTTTACTATTATAGTTAGATAATAGATTTTTATAATGGCACGTGCATAAATAAAACATCGGTTTAAAATTAGTATTTTATGTTCTTTTGGTTGTTACTACCATCACATTTTTCCTATACAGTACCGGCCTTATAAGGGAACGGCGTTGAATGACAGTTCAGACCATAGAAGGCAGTAGACTTTCCTAGTCGGCAGTTTCTCTTAAGGGTAAGAGGGCGATGATTAAAAATTTGGTCCAGGGCGTCATACTGACTAAGACCGGCTTGTTGCCATCATTCATGGAAGGAAAAATCAACTTCAGTTGTTCAATTAACCCTTATAAGTGCTCTTTTATGTTCCTTAAATGGAAATTTATATTTAACATTCATCACGAGAAATCCTTTTATCTTCATTACAATTTTGAATTGTTACACTTTCATTGCTGATATACAACTTTAATGTTTGATTTATCGATTTGGAAGACTTCATGAAGCTTTCTAAGTATAAATAAACACTTGGCTATTCTTGGCAGTCCTGGAAAAGTATATTAAAATGAATGAGAAAAAATTAATGAAAAGTATAATCAGTATGGCTATATTATGCGTAGAACTATTTGATAGGAGCGATAACACTGCAGGAACAAAGCATTTTCCACCAAATTGTCCAAAATTCACAATTTTTATTAATAACACGTTCGTGCATAATGTATTCTACACTTTAAAAAAATCTTGGTAACCATTAGAATTGCCTCCGAAAGAACCAAAATTGACAAATTATTTCGGCTGAAATCAAAAGCACACACAATTGACATTTGAAACGCAAGAAAATCCATTTTATTTCCTAAATTACAATTAAAAACTTGTATGTTGACCCTAAATATCACCAATGAGGTACTGAAGCCTTAAAAAGGCACTTTTTTCGAACCGTCATTTTCGGTACCAAAAAATTGCAAAAAATAGGGACAAAAAAATTCTGTATCTCGGAAATTTTACAAAATATCGACAAGCGTTTTGCGGCATCTTATAGAATTCGTTGGGATGATTAATTTGAGTTATTTTATAAGGCAATTGCCCCTCGCCTACCGAAGTTATCGCGGTTTAAAATTTGAAGAAAGGCAAAAAATAGGTTTATTAAACTTCAATACCCTGTGTTTTCAACTTATGGATTTATTGTTTAATTATTTGGACTGTAATTTAACGCAACAAGTGGGAAGAAAATAAGTTATCCTGTCAATTATTTCGTACCACTCACCACGTGCTCTTGACGTAGAAGGAACGAAACCAAGTTGCACGTTCGTCGCGTCCAGTACGTTTTAATACGTCAGTGGTTTTAACCTAAAAAACTATAGACGTCAATTCGACATGAATGTCAATAGGTTAACGCCTTAAAAAACTGGATTTTCCCAATTTTCCATTCATCGTTTCCTAAATCCTTCAGGTTTTCAGAGCAAAAAACTTGAAGAAAATTTGAGTTTGTACTTTAATTCAGTACTTATTACACCATAGAGCTTCAAACATACATTATAAATGTGACAAAAAGGTGATTGAACTTGTAGTTAAAATTGTTGGTAAAAGTAAATCTCGTTTTCCTGAAGAAGTGATTTTAAGCAGTGACCAGTGACAAAAAACCTTGAAATTCTTCTGTTTGTATTTGTAAAATGGTGAAATTATCCAGTATATCTAAAGCATCCTGCCAGGAGGTTAGTATAGACATAAATATAAACAGAATCCTATTAGCACCTATTTAAAATCATCAAGTTATTAAAAAGCATGGTAGAGGTAATACTCCTTTTTCAACCCTTAGTAGTTATATTCGTTTCAATACTTCATGCATCTCTGAGCAGCATCAGTGTGAAGTATCCTTTTTTCATTCTTGAAATTTATTATTAGGGCCTGTTTAATACTTACAAAATTAAATTTTTGTACTAGAGCCACAACAAAGGTAAATGCCCTATTGTTAAGAATTTTTGAAAGGAATATTACTAATAAGAGTAAAAGTTCTTATTCTGGACTTCCAAGATAAGGGCAATACAAATAGATTAATCAATGCTTCACATTTACAGTTCACTTTCTACTGGAAGGTATTTTTGAATAATTACCTTTAGCATGTCCAACATGCTTGACTATCATCAACATTTAAAATTTCAGGTTTTTTGATAAATTTACAATAATTATTACAATTGCTGCAAAGGTGTTAAAAATAGTTAAGTGTGAATGAATATTTTTTGGTAATAGCTGCAACCTGCAACATTTTCAAACAGTGGCATTGTTTCCTTTGCAGGCTGCATTTTAAAATTCAGTTTCTCAGGATCAATTTATTTTTTTCTTAAAATCAAGAATACTGTGTACTACCCTGTAGAATTTTTTTTGTGTAATTTAATATCGAGCCTATGAGCTTGAAATCTAAGTCTCTTCATAATTTTCATCTCTTTTCAAGAAGAATGAATGAATTATTTGCAGAATTAATCTCCTCTTTGTTCCATTGACTTTTTCACTAACCCTTATTATTTTCCAGCTCATCTTTCAGTTTTTGTGCTTTTTAGATATAATGACTATTTTAATTTTCTGCTTACAGGATGTACTTAATGGGAAAAAAAATTAAACAATATTCAAGGCAGAAAATTAACAGCTATAGTTTCAGAAATTCACAAATTCCCAAAAATAAAAAAAACATTCTAAATTCGAGGCTCAAAAAGTTACACAGTCTATAAAAAAAACAAACTTTGTAGTTCCAAAAAGTAAAAATCACATTATCAATTTCTATTGTTCCAAAGGAAAAGAATCCCCAAATCAAATAAAAAATCAAGATACAATCTCAAATTAACCAAATTTTATATTTCCAAATGCCAAAAATTTCCTAAACTGAAAGAATTTTGCTAAATTCCCCAAAAAGTTACACAATCTCAAATTCTAAAGTCTCACATACCAACACAGATTTTTTTAATTTATTTTAAAATATGTGTATGTATCTGAAATTTTTTTAAAAGGGATTACAGATATCAAGATACTCAATAATTTCATATAAAAATGATTAAAAAAAGACGATTCTAAGATATCTCGCATAAAAAAATATGGGAAGTTGAAGGTAGTAATCAGAAAAATAACCTCTTGGAGGAAACGTAGTAATTTTTATTTAAGCAATTCCTGAAATATTTCACTCTTTGACTTCTTTCAGAAGACACTGTGTATTGTTGATTGATATTTTTCCCTGCCTTTAGCCAATAAATATTTTACCCAAATAGCCTATATATACATATAACATATATATAAATATGTATTTCTTGTGTTTATCATTGATACGATAACCATGCTCATAATCACCGTTCTTTAAAATAACATTCAGCGTCAATACATCGTCGAGCAACAGTCCATGATCATCATCATTGAGCATGATACCGTAATGTGAAGCGATAAATGAAAACAGGAGACTTTCTCGTGGCAAACATCAGCTCTAAATTTTATTGCGTAATTATAATAATTTGTAATGACAAACCTGATAAGGATTTTTTAATCTTCCAAGTTTAATTCAAGTTTAGCATTGTTAAGTACGTTTACACACACGTAACGATAAAATGTCCTCACAGAAACTATAGGTTGCATTTTATTGTGTTATCACTCCTTTAAAGTTAAAGATCTTGTGAGTGTAGGCTGGATAATTCAAATCGGTAAATAACTATGCCTTTTTCATTATTAAACAAGGTGAGAATTATATATAATTGGGATAGATGGGCAGTTTGTGTAATTATAACGTTGAAACTTTTTAAATAAAAATTTTAAAATCTGATTTGGATTTGGGGAAAAATCGTTAGAAAAAACTTCTCTATCTTCTGTAATACAGGCAGTTAAAGGCCTACTGCTAACATTTGCAACAATATTAATGTTTTCAGTTTTAAAACCACATCGAGCAGCCAAGCTTGGGAAAAATTAACTGAAGTTTAGTGCAGTGGTGATTTAACAAATTATAACAATCTTGGTTGTATTCCTATTCAACAATATCAAACATTCCTCTCTCTGCACTTACCTTCAGCACAATGGCTAATTATCAGCCAGGTTTCCAGCTTAATGCCTTATATTAGCCTTGTGAATCTGTCATTCTATTTTACGATTCTATGATGACGTTCTACAAGTTTATACTCCTTGCATACGTTTTAACACATTTCCTGCAAATCACATGGCAATATTGTCGTATATTCTTATTCAGCGTTCTGCGGGCAGGGCTTACCGCTATTTTAAATTTATTTTTAACTTACTGAAATCTAGCGAAAACATAATGATGTAAGCAATGCACGGGTCGCGCTTTTTAAATTGTGTTCCTGATTTCTTACCTCACTTTTGCTAGATTTTTCAAGACTCCTGATCATGGCGAAATTCGTTTCTTTCGTTGAGGTTTGTAAAGTCTATTTATGTCTGCGTCAATTAACAAAATGTATATTAATGTGTTTATTTCAGGGAGGGGGATATTTAAAAAGAGCCAGCCCCACGCAACTGCAAGAAATATTCCAGAAGTATGCCACCATCGAGAAGAACGGGGAGAAATTCATGACAGCCGATGACTTTATCATCAAGTATTTGGGATTGCTCAGCGAAAATGACTACAATAAGGATACTGTGCGTCTACTGGCTGGTATCGTCGACACGAGCAAGGATGGCCTTATTTCTTATCCAGAGTTCCAGGCCTTCGAGGGGTTGTTGTGTTTCCCCGATGCTCTGTATAAAACTGCTTTTCAGTTATTTGATACTAATGGAAACGGCACGGTCAGTTTTCGTAAGTATAGTATTTTCCTGTGTGATCTCCGCTAACCTTGTAAAGGTCATTGTGTTTCAATGGATAGCGAAACTTATTGGAATGTGGGAGAGGATCCAAATCCGAAGATTTGATGGATTCTGTTGATTGCTTGTCCCGTTTTGAGCTTTTTTCAGAAGTAAATAATATATTTTCAGCCAGGAATCTTAATTTCTTAATGTTTAACGTAAAATAATGTTTAAATTTAATATACTAATAGTACAGGCTCGTTTTCACTTTTTTCAAGTTACCTGATAGTTGACTCATAAGGTTTGTTGTCCACATGTAACGGCTTATTTCTACTCTAATACTACTTTCATGAAAGCATACTCTCACGAGAATCACCTCGATAGATGTGTCATGATATATGCACGTAAAATATTGTTAGAACAGTTGTGATAACTACCAATAGAGCAAATATTATAAACTATTGTCGCTCAGAGAAAGAACTATTGCGCTTTCTTGTATGCATGGTGACATCACGTTGTGTACATCTAGTCAAACGAGACAGTGCAATAGCACCGTTGCGACAATACGATAGAGCCTATCGTGTTGTCTGTACATTGATATTTCTTGTAAAAAATACCCTCAGAATAGCAATTATCAATGAGGAAACGAGCCTTAATGTTTTAATTAATTATAATAATTTTGGGCACAAATTTTTCTTGGCTTTTCAGCACATATTTAAGCCTCAAAACTCCATATTCTCCGCAGATAAAAGCCGAACTTAAAGTTTTAGATTGACAATTTTCCATACAGAATTGCCAGTTTAAGCTCCACCCAAAACGTAAGTTTGGCTTTAGTATACAGAGAACATGAGGGCAACAAAACTGTTAATCTAATATTTAGATATGTAGTGTTACGCTTTGTTTCATGTCGTTTTGACATAGAATCGGTGCCTATGCTTGCAAGCAACACTGAGGATTTTGTAGTGGGTATAGATACATCAAATATCCAAATTATATAGGGTGATCTAAATCGAATATACATAGTCAAATCAATAATTTAATAAACTGACAGTTTGAAACTGTCGAAAGTCGTTTTCGAATTGACGGAAACGTGCAACAAATTTTTACCATTACTCTGTCCAATTAGCTGCCAATAAACGATTTATGATAATTGTATTTTCGCAGTAGATTGACATGATTATAAAAGGTTAGCCATAAGCCAGAACTTTAAAAAGCATGATCATGAAGTAGCAATTCCAGTTTTCGGTTCTGGTTATTTAATTTGGTCGACATTTTCAAATAAAAAGCAGTTTTATTGCTTCTCCTAAACCTACTAATTCACTTTTTAAATACTATCTTGAAATGCGAACTTAATATAGCCGATTTATCAAAAAATGTTTTAATGGCTGTAACTCAGAATTTCTGACAAAAATACCAAATGTAATACATGGCTGAAAAGGGAATTTTATGACGATTTTTAAAATGCAAATATTTGATATTGCGCCTATATGAAAACTAAAAACAATTTATCTAAAAAAATAAGGACTTAACAAGAAAACTGGTAACACCGCTAAGAAGTTCTCAAAAAAGTGTTTGGATAGTGTAAAATTTTCATTCCTCTAACTGTAACCATATAAGAGTTATTTGTAAAAAACGGAAACTGCCAAATTCGTTTTTTTCCGGATATCTTCGTAAGCAATCGGTATTTAGCCGGTAAAAAACACATTATTAACTTGCTTTAAATTGCGCAACTTTTTCCTAATTTAAGGAATTTTGTATTTAATTCCGTTTCCGAGATCCCCTTGCTGT
This sequence comes from Euwallacea similis, assembly GCF_039881205.1. NCBI lineage: Eukaryota > Metazoa > Arthropoda > Insecta > Coleoptera > Curculionidae > Euwallacea > Euwallacea similis. The sequence goes on along the minus strand of NC_089616.1, from coordinate 3,092,115 downwards.
TCATCCTTATCTGGGATAGACTGTACATAGAGTAGATTGCTTATCGTATCAGTGCCTACATTTTACTCAGCATATTAATAAAATGGTAAATTTCGTTTTTTTTTCGCAAAAGGGATCTTAGGCTTTCACAGATATGGACAAAATACAAACAACGTTGCCAATTGGAAAGCAACTAATTTGTATGGATCTATTAGAATGTCTAGCCCATTATATTGAAAATATTAAATTTCCTTTAACGTATTAAACCCATGCAAAATTCTCATATTTGCTCAAGATTGATGCTTACCATACCCTGCATAACGCAAAATCACCGGCGAATTCTAGAGGAATTTGTGGAGGTTATGAAAAAAACCGAACTCCACCAACGTATCCCTTTCAACATGGACGCCCCCTTCGTCCAACTATATTTCGGCAAAAATAAACAACGTTTAGTCACCTACAACGAGTTCAGCCAATTCTTACACGACTTCCACGAGGAGTACGCCATTGAAGGTTTTAGGCGAGCCGACAAAGACGGTTCTGGTTTTATTTCTGTTTTGGATTTTCAGGACATCATGGTCAGCATCAAGAGCCACTTGCTCACCAAAGAAGTTCAATCTCATTTGATTGAGGTATATTCTTCTGTTTTAATAATGATCTATTTTATTACATGATCTTTGCTATTAGGCTGTACAAGGGGAGACGCAAAGTAGGCGTGTGAGCTTTCCCTACTTTATAGCCTTCAATTCGTTGCTCAATAATATGGAGCTGGTCAAACGTATCTACCTCAATGTGACTAACGGCCATCGCACGCAGGAAGTTAGCAAAGATGAATTCATGCATTCTGCGCAGGCGATGTCACAGATGACGCCCTTGGAAGTTGACATACTCTTCCATCTGGTGGACGTTTTACATCAGACAGGGTACTATTTTTTAGCCAATAAAAAACGATTATTACTTACTGGAGGTATTGATGTGGACTTGAAAAAATAATATAAGTAAGTAATTCAAAAATATGGCAACACCGCGGCGATTTATTTGAACGTAGCGTTGCCAATTGAGATAGAAAGTTATAAGATTTTTTCATACACACCTGCGAAGTTAATATCAAATAAAAAATATACATCATCAATACCCCCTTATGTTTAGTTACTAACAAGTTCATTGCTTAACAAAAGAAAAGTAATTATTTGGAAAATGTTCTTTTTCTTTGCTGCCTCTTTGGTGCATTACAGGCATTTGCACAGTGAGGATTTTGCACGGCAAGAATGGTTCGCGCTAGGACCCTTTATTGTACTCCCTCTAATTGCATAATTTTTTTTTAGGCGCATCGTATACAATGATCTCTACGCTATTGCTCCAGAACAGTATTTTAAACAGATTACCAACAGATTGGCGGAGATTCACACAGTTTCGGTAAGTTGATTATTTAATTCTTTACACAGTTATGTGCGAGTCAAAAACATATATTTGATACTTTATGAGGAGTAGTAAACGTTGATTTTGCATAATTTTAGAGTCCGGAAGAAAGGGGTGTACTAATTCAAATACTTGAGAGTTCATATCGTTTCACCTTAGGTTCCGTAGCTGGAGGTAAGTCCGTTCTCGCTTTGTGTGTATAGTCATATTGACGTCTTTCCTGTTGCATATTCTCATTTTTATCATTAACTTCATTGAGATATTATTGCTTTTTCACTCTATTAACTTTATTTGGTGGAATTCTCGAGGCACATTTCAACCATTCATTTGCATGTGAAACTTTGCATAGCCCATATAATGTTGGCTATCTTTAATATGTAAATAATGAATAGGTAGTAATAACATCGCATTACTTAGTATTGATCGAACATCGTTGAATATCAAGTAATATTATGTATTACTCATGATTTATTTTATGGGATAAAATTTGACCATTAAATGAAAAACTGACCTTTAAAAACATAAAAGAAGTTTTCATTCGCGGAAGTTTGAAATGCGGGTATCCCAATTTCAGCCGTAGGAGCGACGGCGGTGTATCCTATTGACTTAGTGAAAACTCGAATGCAAAACCAGCGGACGGGGTCGTTCATCGGCGAATTAATGTACAGAAACAGTTTCGATTGTTTCAAAAAAGTCATAAGACACGAGGGTGTATTTGGGCTGTACAGAGGATTAGTACCTCAACTATTGGGAGTGGCACCAGAGAAAGCCATTAAATTAACGGTATTCATAAAGGGTCTATGCAAAAAACTTGTTTTAATATTTTCTCTTTTAGGTCAATGATTTTGTTCGTGATAAGTTCACCGATAAAAATGGATCTATTCCTTTGTATGGCGAAATTTTGTCGGGCGCATGTGTAAGTGCACTTGTTAATTAGATGAAAATAACATTCACTCAATTAGACGATTTTAGGCGGGCGGATCCCAAGTAATTTTCACAAACCCACTAGAAATCGTCAAAATTCGTTTGCAAGTTGCTGGTGAAATTGCGGGAGGAGCCAAAGTCCGCGCCTGGACCGTGGTCAAAGAGCTAGGATTATTTGGATTGTATAAAGGGGCCCGGGCATGTCTGCTCAGAGACGTACCGTTCAGCGCCATCTACTTCCCGGCATATGCGCACACCAAAGCCAGGTGCGTAGGGCTAAGTAATTTTCAAAAAGGGAACCTGGAAAATTTGAACAAACTTACCCTCATACTGTTTTTGAGATCTCCAATGATTAAACAACTCTCAATTGATATAATTCTTAACTATTCAGCATGGCAGATGAAACCGGTTACAACCACCCTCTTACATTATTGGTGGCAGGAGCCATTGCAGGCGTTCCAGCAGCTTCATTGGTCACTCCAGCTGATGTCATCAAAACTAGATTACAAGTAGTGGCACGCGCGGGTCAAACAACTTACACCGGTGTTTTGGATGCGGCTAGGAAAATTTACAGCGAGGAAGGCTTCAGGGCGTTCTGGAAAGGATCTGTAGGTAAGCTTCTTTCATTGCTTATCTATGTAAGTAGATTAAACGGGAAATGTGCTTCGTTTCAGCTCGTGTGTTTAGGTCTTCACCGCAGTTTGGTGTCACACTGCTCACGTACGAAGTGCTGCAGCGAGTGCTTTACGTAGATTTCGGTGGAAGGTATAATCATTCCAATTTTCTCTTCTGTTGATAGATTATTTTTGATTTTTTGGCAGCCGACCTACTGGATCAGAATTCAAAGTGCCGTCAATCGCCGGAGATAAAGGCGTAACAAACGTAGACCATTTGGGAGGATACTCGGTGTCCGTACCAATTTTCTCAGGAATCGAAAGCAAATTTGGCCTGTGTTTGCCCAAGTTCAGCACCGCCAAATAAAACTGGTTCGATACTAGAGCAAAATTTAGAATTTCAAATGAATGGTGGGTTGTAGCACGAGATTAAACTTAATATTAAGGTGTCAGTTTTAAAGCTCCAAAGATGAGGAATTATCTAATATCTACAACACTGGTACTGTGATATGCTGCTTTTTCATCTCTCTTTATTAAAAGTACACTGCCTTTAGGCGTCCAAATAAATAATTTCATCCCATTCCTTTGATGTGGTAGTACACTGTTGGAAATTCCTCTTGTTAATATAGTACCTATATAATTATTATTAAAGCTGAGATTTATTAAACCTATAACACTATCCCTGGATTAGAGAAATTAAAAACAAAATTAAAATTAACAGATATGTTTTGGCACAAAAATTTCACTAATAGCACACACTTTCGAGCTTAAATAACTGTTTTTTCTGACGTAATCAGCTGCCATTTCAGCCAACATTAAAATAGGACCATTGACGTTTCCACTGGGCAGAGACGGTAGCACGGAGCCGTCTACCACATATAACTTGTTAAGGGCTTTTATCTAAAAAAAATATGTCTATACAGGGAAAAACTATAAATACGAAAAACAAAAAATTGGCACGAAGTAAAGTCGTTTGGATTATATTTAGATTTTTCTAGTTTTCTTATTATTTTAAACTTGAAACATTTATTTACTAAGATATTGGTTCAACATATGAGGATATTTAGACTAGAGTTTTTTTATTCATAAAATTAGTAAAATTTCTGGGTATGAATAACCAATTACCTGAAAATTGTAATCAACAACGGTTGTTGGATCGTCCCGTTTGCCCATTTTGCACGTTCCCACTGGATGAAACGCCGTGGTACTCAAGTACCGCACGTAACATTCCCAATATTCTTTGGTATCAAATGCATATTCCTGACACTCTACAATGTATGCGTAGAAACATTAAATTTTGTGTTATTTTCTTTAAATACCAGTCAAAGTATTATTATTAAGTTCAGCACCAAATAACTGCAAATCCTGGGTTTTCATTAAATCTTTGATTATCTGTATTCCCCTAATAAGCACTTCCACATCTTCCGGTTCAGTCAAATACTGAGGATCAATCAAAGGCGGGGTCAATGGATCTTTGCTTTGTAATCGTATAGTTCCTCTGCTTTTCGGATGTAGTAAAACCGGTAAAATGGTGAGACTTTTTTTTTTAATTTTTGCGAAATAGCTTGACCAGATTGTGTCGGAAATACCTAAATTGGTTGATGGAAATCTCAATTAAGTAAGGAATAGTTACTTACTATAACGGAAGAAATGTGAAATGACAATAATGTGAATGAAAATTCAATCTTTTTTTTCTTTTTGGATGCAAGTAAAAAGTCTTTAAAGTAAGTATAGTGTCTTACATATCGAGATGGAAAGTGTTTCATCACTGTCGAGAAAGTTAACTATAATCTTGAAGCAGTAAGGAAACTTTCCACCGTAGTTTGTTTATTATCTTATTTACAACCATAATTTACGATTGGAATTAATTCTATGATAGATAGGTATGTTGTTTGATTTGCTTGTTGGCCATTTAAGATTATTTATTGACACAGATCAACATTTATTCTAATCCAATGTCAAGTTCTTGACAAAAAGGTAAATAATTTGGGGGTCTATTGCGTATTGTGCAAAACCAAACCAACAGAAGAAACCATAAGCGTTATGGGTAATGTATAGTTTTATTGGAACAATGCTAAGAATTAAATGAAATAGACCAGAAAATGGGGTCGGGAGGTAAAAATATGTAATAGGAAATTTCTCAACCTGCAATGCAGTTAATAATATCAACATTACAAATATGGTTGTAAATAAAAGTTAATGCCTTTAAATTGAACTTCTACTCAAAACATGAATATTTAGTATTTTTCTTAAAAATTGAGAACTGAATAATAGCCCCACACCTACGAGATTCCTCAAAAAATATCCATTATCCTCGCTAAGCCCCAAAGGCATTACCATAAATTGAAGATCTGGTCTTAATTTGGATGACTTAGATTTCGTATTGAAGAATGCCATCAATTCGCACCTGAAAACGTATACTGTGAATGCATTTAAGAAAACTTATTGTTTTTAGTAAGAGCGCAAAGTTAATCTTGTCGCATTAATAGCTGCAGTTGATCGAACGAGGAGGTGCAAAAAATTTGCATAGTTATTATATATAGCACGCTCAATTTAAAACTGTAACTACTTGATTTTTTAATTCTATTTCAAAAAATTAATATTTTGAAAAAACGTGAAAGCCCAAATTTACGATAAAATCTAAATACTGACCCTGTAGTGGTCCAAGGGCCTGACCCTTTAATAAAATATTCATACATGGAGATTGGAGATAGTATGTTTTCTAATCCCAAACTTAACGTATGGTTAAGAAGAATTAGATCAAACCCTTGAATAAAAAACTCACAATTATTCCTGTTTTTGTACCAGAGAGCTAGTCCCCACCTGTAGTTACATGGTCTTGTAAGTTATTTCCTACAGGGAGATTTGCCACTAAAGGAATACCCAGAGAATTTAGATGATTTTTTGGTCCAATCCCTGAGAGCATTAATATTTTAGGAGACCCTATAACTCCCGCTGAAAGTATTACAGCTTTTTTTGCAAACGCCCTGTATTTTTTACCCAGGAAGATGTATTGGACTCCTTTGGCTTCAAAACCGTATTTCAAAATAATCTAAAATTGAGTGGTAAAAGCTTCTTACGGCAATGACTTAAATGTTAAAGGCATACTTTTTCAACTAAACAATTGATTTTAATGAATAAATTGACTCTGGGGTGCTCCTTCAAATTATCTGCAGAAGTCCACCTTTTACCATTAAATAGATTTACCGCCGGACTGTCAAATCCTGCAGAAAGTGTTTAGATACATGAAGAATGATAAAACAAGAGACTTTCACTGTTAAATACCTAATTTGCAGTTTAAATTATTGTTACTCATAACAGGGTACCCCAAATGCTTGGCAGCCTCCAATAAAACTGTGGGCAAATTAGTTGAAAAACTTAACTGACTAATAAACATTGGTTTATGAGAATTACTGTATCCTAAAAGAATTTTTTCTTACTGGCAATATAAAACATAATAAAGATACCAGACCTTTTGTATTTTTATACTGCTCTAAAGCTTTAAAATACTGTAAAATATCTGAATAATTGTAGAATTCATTCTCCCTGAACCACTCATCAAAGTCTTCCCTATGTCCCCGGGTATAGAGCATGTTATTCAACATACTGGTACCACCCAACACTTTGCCCATAGGCCATAAACTGATCTATATTGTTATTACCAAGGAGAAACTATGACACCACACAATACATATTAATAATTACATTATTATTCAGTCCTTTGCAGGCATGTTTTTGAGGAACAGTATGGTAAGACCAGTCGTATGCAGTTTTTTGCAGCAATAGCCCTACTGAGGGGATATGTAGCAAGTCTGAGAGATCTTTTCCAGCTTCCAAAACTAAAACTGTGTCTTTTGAGTTTTTGGCTAGTCGATTTGCTATAATAGAACCTGCCGATCCTCCACCAACTGTAAACATAATTATTTTACATATTTCATGGATCACATAAAGATCTGTTATCATTTGAGTGGGATAGAATATATTTTATGTGTACCTAAAGTTAGTAAAATTTGTTTCAGAGGCATAAGTATTAAATTTAAAGTTTTTTGGTAGGTTGATATTTTGTTCTAAGTAATCAGAGTAAATTACATAATACGAACCTACAATGTAGTCAAATATCTCATTCTTCTCTATAGGGATAAATGTATATAATACATCACTAATAAGCAAGGCATAATGTAGGAAAATTCCAAAAAGAGAAACTGTGGCTACATAAACTAGAATCACTAGGCTGCTCATAGCCGCCATCCTTGTTTCAATGGGTTAAAGAAATTGATAATTGAATTAAGCAAATCCGACTAATTATTATACTAATATCATGTAATTAGTAATTACGTAACCATCATAAATTAAATATTTAACGTATAATAATAATTATTGGAATGATAAAACTTTTTTAAACCTTGCAGAATGTGGTCCATCTATGACTATTTATTTACAAATAATCAAACAGAAAATGTGGTTATGGGTTGACAAGTCGCAGATAATAGAACTTATCACTGTCGAAATGCTACCGATATTATTATCATTAATTCTATGCTTTTGAATTTGATATTTTTGGTGAGAAATGATAATAAGAATTATAGACTTGAAAACTAAATAATATTGTATGCTCGGTGCAACAAATACTCATAATTACATCCCATATATTATCAGTTTTTGTTCCCTTAAAGGTTTCGAAGAATTATACAACCTGCTTTGAGTAGTTGGTTAAATATTTGAAGCACAGATATAAGGCAACAAAATATGGTTCTCTAATAATAAATAATTACATACTTACAGTACAGTGATAAATAAAAACAGCATTTGGATCAACATATTTATTTTTCTACAAACAAAAAGTTTTTTCACCGCATGCATTATCAGTCATAAAATGAGTAGATTTAACCCAGTTCAACCATCATGTAAGAGTTGAAAGTAATACCTTGCCCAACAATAAACCACCCCTAGAGAGCAATAAAATGAAGTTAACATTAATGGCAAAAAGGGTAGTTTACTGTCCAACCCTGATAACTTGTGAATCACATTCTCATAGAAAAAGACAAGTGTTAATCCCAATAAGTATAGGGATTCTGCAATATTGAGTAGTGGTAATGAGTATCTACAAGCACTTGCTAAGTGGATTTTGTACTCTACATAAAACGCATAAGATGTGTATAAAATAAGGAGTAGAATTTTAACAAAAATTAAAGATACTGGGAATAAAAGGGGGAATAGGGAATAATGTCCGATAGTTGCCAGCATGAGGAAGATTTTAGCATCCCTCTGATTTAATACAGAAAGTATGCTAAAAAAATTATTAAAAGTAACTGTGCAACAATAACAAAACTCTTCTTACCACAATGGAATGATGATCATTAATATAGCTTTTTCATGCACATGCCACCCAAACAAAAAGGAAGTCAGTCCTGACAACACAAGACAACGCAAAAAATTTAAAGGGTCTTTCTTCAATACAAATAACTTCCCCATCAAAGGCACAATAAAAAGCACTGTTAAGGCCATTGTGGTAGATGGACGTATCGTTGGCAGGACTGAATGTGTAAATTCTTGTACTAATCCTCTCGTTATTGATAGAGTTGAATTATTTTGTGAAAGTTGTATGCCAAATTTAGGCACTGTAATAGAATAATTGCCTATAAAGAATACCTATACCTATTAAGGGTGGTACAAATTCATTGATAATTAAGAATTGACATCGAACATATAATACCTTATTTATGTATACAGGAAAAAATGGATTATAATATGTTACATGAGACATAGGACAAAACAAGTATATGTGTTTTCAATTTGAATTTGTACTACTCTATGTCTTTTTATTGTTTTATACTTACAAATCAAAGAAAGACCTTTATCAAAAGTGTTGTAAATGGCCCAAACATTTGGAGCCCAATAAGCATGACATAAACCTCTTTTAAATGGAAATAATCTAGAAAGAACCTAAAATATTCATTTTTTAATGCCAAAGCTAAGACCAAGACATAAATTATATTTTTGCAACTTACTTGAGGAATGTGATAAACAAATGGAACAAAACTAACAGCAAAAACCCCAATTACAATTGCACCCAATCCCAGAAGATGATTCAGTTGTATCTTTGATACAAGGGTTTTTGCCTGACTTGATTTACTAAAGCAGTAATGCTTTAATAAGTATATAAAATAGGCAGGAGCAAGATATATGTAAATATGTTTCATATTTAATAAGAAGCTAAACCAAAATGCAGCCCATTTATAATTCTCCTGCAGGGAGAATTTAAGTTATATTTTAATTCAGAGAATCACCTGCACACCTTCCACATTGCTGCTATAGAAAGCAGCATAATCCCATACATAATGCCATTATATTGAAAATGAATATGGTCCACCATCATTAAACCACAATTTGTAACTAACAATATTGGTAAAACAACCTCCTTTTTCCAGCCTTTAGGTAAACCCTCACAAACTCTGTAAGTGCAAAAAGAATAGTACTCTCATTTCAGTGGTAAACTTTAGACTTACTTGTGAACTCCATAAAAATATACAAAATCTGAAACAATCACAGACAATCTTTGGAAAAGTACAGTCATCTCAGAGGAGTATCCAGTGTTGTGAACCTTTAGCATATTTTTGTCAAAATATGCTGCCACAAAAGACATTAAGTATTCAAACCACCCAAAAAATGGAGGATAATCTAAAGTCCATTCAGACGTTTCCTCATAATACCATTTATCAACTGGCAGGGAATGTGTTAGGGCTAGCCAATTTCTGTGTACTTCAAAATCAGTTGACCTACTGAATTGTTGGAAAAATTGGCACATTATTATGAATTTTATTTATTTCATTTCAAGTTTTTTTTAAATTTGTTTAGACTCTAAAAAAGTATTTCCATGTCCCAAGCGGAAGTTTGATATACAATTTGAAGATTCAATATACACATGTCTGAATAACCAATTCAGGAACTTGCTACCTATAAATGTAATTGATTACTTACTATGAAGGTATCAACAATAATTTAACACAAGATGTTAACAAAGTTACAGTGAGGATCATATTCGTTTCTGGAAATGCTGACACAAACGCGTGTTGAAATAATACTCTACAAAAAGTACATATTTTTTTGTTTTCAAATGCCGGCGTCTTGTTGATGATTATTTATGTTTCAACTCTACACATAAATTTAGAAAATTAATATCCCTAATTTTTTGAAACACTGTGTGTTTGCTTTTTTGATTATGATAGATGTGTCAAAGTCAGTTTCAGATTTATCTGTCGTTTCTTAGTTCTATTTGTTCGCAGTTTGCGCAAGCAGATGTTTTGAATTATCAGTCATTGTTGTCACTTTGGCGTGCACCGCCATTTTTTCTGTTTATGTTATGATTTTGGTTTTTGGTTTTTTTAAAAATTTTGTCCAGTGAAAATACGTATTTTCGAAGTTTGTATGTTAATGTTTGTACTAATAATCTTACCATATATGGTATAATATGGCATTTATGTATCTAAATGTTAATTGCCCGACCAGTAATTAATACCTCTTGTTTTTTAAGCCCAAAATCCTAAATCCAAATTTATTGATAAACGTTTAACTTTTAATGTATATGAAGGTCTATTTCTTCAAATCAAAGCGGTAAAACTTAACTCATTTTTTGATCCAAGAACTCAATGAGTCAAGTAATATAAAAAGAAAGTAGAAGATAAGAATATTTCCTTTTTCTACAAGTCAAAGTACTGTGATTAGTTTGCAGAAATGTATATAAAACAGGTAAGACTAAGGTTCAAGATTATATTACAGACCTGACAAAATCTCATTTTGTGTAACAACTGTTTATTTTAATTTTAAATGCCCTTCTGAGTGTAGACTAATATAGATTAAGGTGTCATATTTTTTTAAATAAATGAAGCTATTTAGGTATGTATCTATCTAAATTAATAGGAGGTTTTGTAGCTATTTTTGTGATTAATACTTCCAAGACATATAAAAAATATTTGTTCAGCATCATTTCGTCAGTAATAAGTAAAATTTAAACTCACCGTAATGTATGATTGTTTTACATTTGAGGTCATCATCCAAGGCTTCAAAAGCTACAGAGACCAAACAGTAGTAGAGCCTTTCGATAAACGTCACAATGTAGTCGTTGGAAGGAATGGTTCTGGAAAAAGCAATTTTTTCTATGGTAAGTTTCATTGAAGCTCAATTTTGATGAGTTTTCATTATACAAAATTACCTATTACCATTTTTAATAATGCCTCATTTATTTGATGTGTGATTGAGCTTGATTTCACAACTTCTCTAAATGTAATATGTGAAAAACTGAAGAAGCTGTGAAATAAAAGCAAAAATATTTCAAGCTTTTTTTCGTTATATATATTGAGGTACAAAATATAATGTAACAATGAAAATGACAGATAAAGCTACTATTGCTTAATTCATTAATTACACATTTTAATACAAGAATCTGTTGTTGATTTATGATATTCACCGACACACAAAAAATGCTGTTTTAATAGTGTTCAATTGAATAACATACAATTCTATTTATTGATAATGACATTACTATGATTTTTATTGATTTTGAGAATATTCATATATCCTCTAACTAAATGTTTATATTATAATTTTTAGCCATTCAGTTTGTGTTAAGTGATGAATATTCGCATTTAAAACCCGAGCAAAGACAATCTTTGCTCCATGAGGGTACAGGTCCCAGAATTGTTAATGCATATGTAGAGATAATTTTTGACAACTCAGATGCTCGTGTTCCAGTAAGTAACCATAATGAACCAATTCTCATTAATTTTGAATTTCTTTACTTCATTCTTGATTGTTATATTTTTAATACTATATACCTATTATAGATTGAACATGAAGAAATTTATTTACGACGTGTGATTGGTGCAAAAAAAGATCAATATTTCTTAAATAAGAAAGTGGTTCCAAGAAGTGAAGTTATGAATCTTCTTGAATCAGCTGGGTTTTCCAGTTCAAATCCTTATTATATTGTAAAACAGGGAAAGGTAGATGTTAAGTCAATTAATTTGACTCTTTTACTGAGAGCAATTTACAGATTTTACAAATGGCAACTGCCCCAGATACACATCGTTTGAAACTGTTAAGAGAAGTCGCGGGTACTAGAGTGTTTGATGAGCGCAAAGCAGAATCTATTGTACTCTTTAAAGAGACTGAGGGAAAAATTGAAAAAATCCGGGAGTTTTTGGCTACTATCGAGGAAAGATTATCAACCTTAGAGGAGGAAAAAGAAGAGCTCAAACAGTACCAACACTATGATAAAATAAGGCGAGCGCTTGAGTATATTATTCACGAAGTTGAGCTGAATGAGAACAAGAAGAAACTTAACGATGTAAGATTGATTTGAAGTCAGTTTTAAGATTGAATTAAATATTTGTTTTTTTGGGTGGTTTTAGCTAGAAAAGCAGAGAGATGAGTCCGGTTCGGAACAAAAGAAATTGGCCACCGATTTAAAAGTATCACAAGACAATATCAAGACTCTTGCTAAAAAGATTAAAGAGATGAAAAAGGATTTGGCTTCCTTGAAAGAAGAAAGAGATATTTTGAGTAACGACCACCAGCATTTGATAAAAGAAAAAACTAAACTGGATTTTAACATCAAGGATTTATCAGAGGAACTGCAAGGTAAGTAACTTTGTCAGTAGAATTTTTGATATTTCAAGGAATTAAGTGTAAACAAAGATTTTCATTACTATGTAGTCACTACTAAATGTAGTTTAAACTATCATTTGAACTAAAATGTTTCTCATAAATAGATAAAACAAAAAGTTAAGATAAGTTTAAGTAAAAAAGAGGATTGATATTAGCATTTGAACCAATGTCTACATATTAAATTCTTTAAATTCGCTTCACGCAGTGAATTCGCTTCAAAAAATTTTTACAGTGACAGAGAAATCAAACATTTTTAACCTAGATTTCTACATCTAAAATATATTTTTTTTACTTGATATACCACGAGTCTGCCATTTTCTGCCAAATATCTAAAGATATTTACTATGAAAATATGTACATACACGATTTCTTTTGAAGAAAAAATTGGTTACTCTTCTGTTATATCTGTTTTCACCTAATATACTTCAAATGGTATCTTGCACTATTTGAGTAGTTGGATGGTATCAACTTTAAACTTACAGGAGACAACAAATCGAAGGAACGAGCAGAAAACGAACTTGCTCGTTTAACGCAAACTATTAAAGAAAAAGAAGCTGAATTGGAGAAAATTAAACCTCTTTATGAGGAAAAGAAAGCTCGTGAAGAAGAGTGTACTCGTGAATTAGCCTTAAAGGAGCAAAAAAGAAAGGAACTTTACGCCAAACAAGGCCGAGGTAGCCACTTTAAGTCGAAAGAGGATCGTGACAGGTATTTGGTTTGAAGGTTCAAACTTGTAAAATCTTGAATACAAATTTCTAATGATGTAATATTTCCAAATCATTGAAATGTCGTGAATATTTCGGAACTTTTCGGGAATTTTTGAAAATATTTCGAGTCCTAAATAACTCTCCCAATAGTACTCACATTCTTGTTCTTTATTAGAATCTGTTAATTTATTGTGAAGTAACTCCAAGCGGAACTCGTGTTTTTGACATTTTATTTTTTTGTTTGGTGTCCACGGTACACTCTCATCGACAGCCACAAAAACATAACAAAGAAAGAAACTTGCATTTTTTAGTGACGCGGCTGAATCTTAGGCGCTCCAATTGCCCAAGTACTTTGCTCCCTTATGTAGTATTTCATAGGTGGAGAAGTGGTTTTTAAAAATAAAATCAACACTGTAATACAGGATTTGAAACCGTCTTAAATGTAAACCTTTTTTTTGAATAGCGTAAACTTTTGAGCGTGACTTACTTGTATCTGTGCAAAGTAGCGAAACTATCGTTGTATAATTGCGAACTTTCGCAAAAAGTTCGCCCAAACATTCAGCGTTTTTGAAATATTCACCAGTAACATTAGCGAATATTTAGGAAGTATTCGCGATTCACATCTTTGCAAATTTGCCTTCAGATGGATTCAGAGCGAATTAAAGTCTCTAATTAAGCAAATAAAAGACAAAAAAGATCATAAGGAGAAATTGGAAGCAGACTTAAAGAGAGACGCCCAAAAGACTGTGGAATTGCAGAAGAAAATTGAGGAACAATCGCAGGAACTTGAGAGGCAGAAGAATTATATTGATGAATACAACAAACAATGTTATGAATTGAAGAAAAATAAGGATCAATTTCAAGCAACGAGGAAGTAAGCTTTGTAGAAACTAATGAGATTTTTTTGCAGTTATCTTTCTATTTTTCAGTGAGCTATGGCGCAAGGAAAACAACGTTCAGTCCAACTTATCATCTCTGAAAGACGACCTAGCTAAAGCAGATCAGCAATTGCGTTCTATGGTAGGGAAACCTATTTTAAACGGAAGAGACAGTGTCAGAAAAGTATTGGATACGTTTATTTGTTAGTATTTCCTGTAGTTTTGCAACGAAATCATATTACACAAATTAATTTCATTATGCAGCTCGTGGTGGACATGAGGCAGATATTATTAAAGGATATTACGGTCCGGTAATTGAAAATTTTGAATGTGAGAAAAGCATTTACATTGCCGTGGAAGTAACAGCGGGAAATAGGTTGTTTCATCACGTTATTGAGAACGATAAAATCGGAACATTGATTTTAAAGGAGATGAATAAACAGAAATTGCCCGGAGAAGTCACTTTCATGCCTCTAAATCGGTTGAATGTGAGGGAGCAAGAGTACCCCAATGATTCCGTAAGAATGTAGTGGGTTTGTATTGGAAGATAAAAATATTATAAGCTGTAAAAAAATTTTTTAAACCTGTTTAATTCTGTTTTCTATTTTTTATTTTCCATTCCAAACCTTTGATTAAATTACTAGACAATAGTGCTACCATAATTTTCTTAGATTTCGATATTTTAACACATTTTAATTCTTGTAGGACGCAATTCCTATGGTTTCAAAATTACTATACAACCAAAAATACGACAAAGCTATGCGCTACCTATTCGGGAAAACCCTAATATGCAGACATCTAGATGCAGCTACCAAATTGGCCCGAAGCACAGGTCTGGACTGCGTAACTTTGGAAGGTAAATGATTTGCCACTGCTGTGAAAAATGCAATTTATAAGGCACAAACTCTTTTTGCTAGGCGACCAAGTTTCTTCGAAAGGTTCTCTAACAGGAGGGTATTTTAACACTTCGCGGTCTCGTCTGGAAATGCAAAAAAATCGCACAGAGACAATGTCGCAAATCGAACAATGCGAACAGGAACTGAAATCTTTACGGACCGAGTTGCATAAAACCGAATCGTCCATTAATAACATTGTGGCTGATATGCAAAAAATTGAGACCAAGAATAGTAAAGCCAAGGTTATTTATGATAAGGTTAAAGGTGAGAAGCTGGGACATTTTTATGTTCTAATTTTGTAAATGCATTCTGTTTTCAGTCGAATTACGATTAATGAAAGAAGAACTCTCTAATATCGAAAAATTCCGGGTACCGAAGGAACGTTCTCTATCCCAATGCAAATCCAGTCTCGAGGCCATGCAAACGACGAAGGAAAACTTGGAATCGGAACTGCATCAGGAACTGTTGTCCTCTTTGTCGGTAGCAGATCAGCAGCAAGTTGACATGCTAAACGACGACATTCAACGACTACAGAAAGAGAATAAGGAGGCTTTTAGCACGAGAATGAAACTAGAGGCAGAGAAGAACAAACTGGAAAATTTGCTGACAAATAATTTGATTAGGAGGAGGGATGAGGTGTTGCACGCCTTGCAGGTATAGAGAAAGGCGCTCTTCCATTTTTTATTGTTTAAATACTTCAATGCCTTTATAGGAAATTTCGTTAGAGGATCGAAAGAGGCAATTGCAGAATTGCAAAAGCGAACTGGAAGAAATTGATCACAAAATTGAGAAAGTAAATAAAGAGCTAAGCTCCATTGAAACCAAAATTAAAGATATGAGCAAGAAGGTAAATTTTAATTCGATATTCCGAGTGTCTCCTTCTTATAATGTTTTTGATTATTTTCAGTTAAAACATGAGCAAAGCGAATTAGAAACCTGGAAAAGAAAGGAAAAAGATTGCCAAGACAGGATAGATGAAGATGCCAAACACTTGGAAAAGTTCGCTTCGAAGCAGAATTTATTGGAAGCCAAGATTCAAGATAGTGTGGAGAAAATAAATCAATTGGGAGCTTTGCCGCCTCAGGATTTATACAAGCAATACGTTAAAATGTCTTCGAAGGCGGTAAGCGTCGTAAAAACACGATCTTTAAAAATTAATAATTGGAAAATTGTAAAAATCATTAAACGAAACACGCACAACGACTGAATTAGGAAAAAAAATTAATTTTGTCTTCCTTCCAGCTCTTCAAAGAACTAGAAAGAACAAATTCGCAATTAAAGAAATTCAGTCATGTCAACAAAAAAGCCCTTGATCAATTTATGAGTTTTTCAGACCAAAAAGAGAAACTTCAAAAGAGAATGGAGGAACTGGAAAGAGGGTGGGTTTTACTTAATAAAAAAACTTTTTCTTATGGTGAACCTACAGGGGAACACGAATCACAGACCTTATCGAAGTCCTTGAACATCGCAAAGTGGAAGCTATTCAGTTTACATTTAAACAAGTTTCCCGCTATTTCACAGAAGTGTTCAAGAAGCTAGTGCCTGCGGGAAAGGCTAAACTGGTTTTGAGAACTGCTGATAGTGACGAAGGTCGGGATATTACTCCCGAAGATACGAATGCAGACATATTCCAGGGTAAGTGAGTAATTCATTGCATTTTAGAGGAGTTTAAAGCAAACGATTTGAACGAATTTCTTTCTCAATTCAGGAATCGGAGTACGAATCTCCTTCACCGACGCTGACGTCGAAATGAAAGAAATGAACCAACTATCGGGAGGACAAAAGTCTCTGGTAGCGTTGGCCATCATTTTCGCTATCCAAAAATGCGACCCTGCTCCGTTCTACTTGTTCGATGAAATCGATCAAGCTTTGGACGCTCAGCACAGGAAGGCTGTCGCCAACATGATCCACGAGCTGTCGAAAGATGCACAGTTCATCACGACAACTTTCCGACCCGAATTGCTCGAGCATGCGCATAAGTATTATGGAGTAAAATTTAGGAATAAAGTGAGCCACGTTGAATGCGTCACCAGAGACGTCGCGCGAGACTTCGTCGAAGACGACACAACTCATGGCTAATTTTTACTATTTGTTCTTTTTATTATGGGAAACGTATACTGTAGGAAAAGGTTGTAGGTTAACTGATTATAAAACAAAATATTTCCTCTTAGATTCAGATTATTTTTATTGTTTAAAAGAAGAATAGAGGGAGTTCTATATTTCATTTTTGGTCCTTGGGTTTATTAATTACGTGACTTGTGGATGTAAACTATAGTAGACGCTATAAGATTATACAAAACGCCGTATTTTCAGTAATTTATGGACAAAAAAAGCAATCCCTCCAAGAGCAATCACACTACAGACCTATATCTCTTTTGCATTCCTTTTCCAAAATTATTGAAAGATGCTTTTTCCCTTCAAAACTGGCTATCATTTTGTGTGTTTTTTCAGGTTATAGGAGGTAAAAGTTATGTCTACGAAGGATCTTATATCCTGCCTAAGAAATGGAGGTGATCCTGTATTTAATGACGTTACGCTTCTAACTGTGCACTTTTTTCTTACCTTCCCCTCTATAATCGTCTACAGATAAACCCCATTTCGCTTGTTTGCCATTAAAATCGACTGCAACTACTGTTTCCACTTAGTGATAGAATCCTATTTTTTAGCTCTTCAATAAATGTGTTATAATGTGTGATTGGTATGTTTGGAGAGATGTACTACTATTAAATTCAGGCTTTGGATTAAGAAGGATAATATACGAAAATGTTTCACATAGCTTTTGATTAGTACTTTCTTGTTCATAAAGTGTCTATTCAAATCTATATCCTAAATCCAAATCTTTGCTTATGATAGATTGATTTCCCTCTACAATCGTTTATTTGTTTCGTTGGCATGAATTATATCGGCTTTCTAATTCACAGCTGATGCATATGCGGCGTCGTGGGCCTTTTCTTGCATAGGACTTAGGTAAGTGGATTGTATAGAATTTTAACTTACGGAAGTATCTTTCTCAGACACATGCTTTATGTTAATTTATAATAAGGTAAAATATATGAAGTTTTCCTTTTTACTGTTTTTCTTGTTAATGTCTTATGAATACAAATGAATAAATCTTATTCTGAAATATATTTTAGAGTCAGATTGTGCTTAAAGAGCACATTGAAATTACCTAATAAATCTTTCAAATACTTTATTGAGTATCAGCTACAAAAACAAGTACATTCTACATCTAATTTTAATGAATCAACATCTCTTTAAAAAAAAATAAAACAGTCACTTAAATACTTATGTCTGAGTCTGGTATATAATATTTAAATATACATTCCATAATAAGAAACAGTATATCACTATAATCACCTATACTCTACCAAGCTGAAAAGTTAATATTTGCGTTAGAGTTCTTAGTATGAGATGCTGGTTCTTTTTCAGCATTAATTTGAATCTGATCAAAAGTGTCCAAAAAATACTCAATTTTCTCCAATAAATTGGTCGCAACATTAGCAAATTCTTCCCATATAAGGTACTCCTGAGTCACAAACATTTCCATGTCTCCAGTGGTTTCATTGATACCAAACAATTTTTCTTCATCTGGAAATAAAAATATGTACCATGCATACAAGGCATGTACCAATGCATAGCTAATGTTGCAAACCTAAATAATCAGCTAAAAGAATCAATAGCTCATTAATCTCTTCATCACTAAATAGCTCATTCAAGTCAGTAGTGTCAATGCAGTAGTTCCAAAGTACTTGACACACCAAACATCCCAGCAACCAGTCACTTTCACAATGTTTGGTTAGTACAGACACAAGTTTTTTGATTCCTCCAGATGTTTTAAACAATTTTCGAGCTCTGATGTCAGACATGACATTAACAAATACACCAATTGTGGTTTTTAATAGGGTTGGCTCAGCTAAAACATGTTTGTTTTTCTAATTCGATATATCTCTAACTGTACACAAACCTGTATCAAGCAGACGAACTAGTGTGTCGAATATTTCAGTTTCAGCAATGTAATTCCTAGTGATTTTCGAACGCGACAAGTTTCCTAAAATACGCATCGTCTCCACCACACAGTCGTTATTCCTAGACTTAGAATATTCTATAATTGCTGGAAAATTGTTACTTCATTACCTTAATATGTCTAAGCAAATGCTTTGAATTCTGACATACCTTCTGCTATATTAATTTGTTTCACGTGGAAGACATCCAACTCCAAATCGCTTGAATAATAATACGAAAGATTATTTAATGTGCTCAAAATAGATAACACCAGTTCCTGATTTTTCTTGAAGGGATTGCTGATTAGTACTTTGAGGAACTCGTCTATAAGTTTATTCCCATATTGTTCGTTTATTGCCTTGCCAATCTCCGGATTTATCACAATGTTAGCTATCACTCGAATCACCTGCAATTCCATCCATTCGAAGGAAAACTCATTATTTAATAGAATGTTTTACCTTAATCATAACATCCTCACTAGAACTATTATTACGAATGTTATTGCTATCAACCTTCAAAGAGCAAAATTGAAGAGTTCTCTCCAAATACGATTTCCATAGGTTTAAAAGACTGCCAATGGAATTCTCTTCTTGAAAGAACTGAAACGTGACGTAAAATCTAATGTTTCGTATTTTTTCTTATTAATACATTTACTTTAACCCGACTATTATCAATTTTAGCCACGATGTTTCCTAGAGTGTAAGTGAGACGGACCACAATCTCCTCATTCTCCTCATGGATATCGAACAATTTTATAAATGTCCTGTAGATACTTTCGACTTCAACAAGACCATCACAGCACATCTCGTTTGTCGAAATGGTGCTCAAAGTTCGTGATATATTTGCGACAATATCACCGTCACTAGAGAACAAATCTAATGCCTGGCAAAGCTGTAGCACAGTGCCACAAAATACAAAACTGTCGTAAATATGCTCTTCTGAGACAATATTCCTCAAAGTCCCTGTAAGTTGAAAGAGGACGTGGTTGATCTGTTTCGGTAGGGTAGTTTTCTCTGTTTTCTGTGGTATTAATGAATTAAATGGTGACTTGATTAATTAAGAGTGTTTCCTTACAGTACTATTAATGAGCTTGATATGCAACACCATCAATGGTAAAATTCCTAGGTCCAGTACCTTATGAAGAATCTTTGTGTTCATGGTTAAAAATTTTAGGGCGCCGTATGCATAAACACAGGCCTCAGCGTCATCGACAGGGCTGGATCGACCGAGAGCATCCAAGAATAATTCTAAAGTGTAGTTTTAGTGAGATGATATACAGAGTGACCTTTGTTGGTGATTTACATCGTTGCATGGGTAAGTTTCTTTGCTTTTAAAGATATAAATTTCGTTAAATGGGAAAGATTGAACGGACAACAAGATAGGTAATGTCGGGAATTAAAGTTCGAGCGAGAAAGGAGAATTATTCCCTGAATGATAATTCATTTTCTTCCATGGAAGAACGGACTATATACTTACCCAGCAAATTTTTTCTCATGAACAAATTATCATTCTCATCGTTTTTCGATATTTTAAAAATCAATTTGCACACCCCACTCAAATTGTTTCCGGTTACTTTAACCTGAAACACAACACATTCCTCAATCAAATCAATTCAGATCTAAATCTGATAACTTACGGCCAAAATAATTTGCGCAATACTAATCAAAATGTCCTCATTCTTGGACTCCACGAACCGATACAAAGTCTTCAATATCACAATTTTCAACTTGGAACTAACTTTAGAATTGAACATTCCCTCCTTATCCATAAACCCATACAACTCTTCTAGCAGATTCCTCACGATATCATCGTTGTAGTTTTGAGAATCGGTTTTGTTTAGATCTCGTAAAATATCATCGATGGTTCTTGATTGTTTACCATCAACTAAAATCCTTTGATTTAAGTGGTCTCGTTCGTGCAGAAAATGTTGATTAGTGAGGTAACCTGTGCTGGTAAAGAGGGTTTCGGAATGTTCGATTATGTGTCTGTTATCGAATATTTTTGTCAAGTTTTGGGGTCCCAGAAGCAGACATTCGGACAGATTTAATTGTTTTGCCGATGAGCGCCCAAATGGGGAAATGCTTACGTTTGAATTGTTGTCGAAAGTGGTTCTTTCTTGAGGTGAGCTAAATGCGTTTCTAGACTCGACATTTGTTTTCTCAGACTTCAACTCTGTTTCCTCGGGCACTAAAATTTTATTTCTCTAACAATTTAATCAACAAATGCATTTTATGCATACAATTATCCAGAGAAGTCGCATTGGTAAAAATCTTTCTTTTCTGCACGGGCCGATTTTCCAATGATGGAAGCCTAATTTTACATGGTTCTTTAATTCCAATTTTGAAGATATTGCCATTCAGTTCGGTTAAAGAGGGAGATTTGGAGACTTTCTTAAGTTCATCGATTCGGGGGGTTGACGGTTGTTTTGAGATGTAATGGGTGGAAGAGGCATAATGTCTGCTGTCAGGAGGAGTGATTGGTGGATCCTGTTCATATTGCAAGTACCTCAAGCTAAGAGAAAAAAAATCATGGGTTAGTTCTGTTGAAATTATCTTCGAGCGACGAGATTTCTAACAGGTACTTTGATCTATTGGCAAAAAAAACGTTGATGGTATAGTACTTGGTAGTGCATCATTAGTTTGCATTGCAACTCATCATTAAGAAAGCTAGCTAGCTAAAAATAAACGGTAAATCAATATAAGGAATTGTCTGTTTCCGTACGTACAGCTCGAGTTTTCAAACGACAAAGCATTTCCTGAATTTAAAATATACATAATTCCTCCCACGTGCCTCCATTTGTCTGTGTCTAGAAACTTTTATCTAATTATCTGAAAATAGGTACACGCAGTGTGTTTAGCTTTCGGAAATGGTTTTAATAATTCAGTTTAGATCTTCAAAAACATTAAGATGTAGACGCAATTTTGTCTCATCAATTTTAAAACTTGGCATTTGCGTTCCCTGGAAGCAGATCGACCAATCGATCGAGCATTTCATACTCAATTTGATAATGGACACTTAATTTGTTATATTTAACGTGACATATTGATGGATTGCTGTAGCATTGAATGTTTTCAAAAAGTGGGTTAAGAGGATACGCATCAGTATTCTAAACGCCAACGTGTCACACGCCAAAGCTCTTTTGTTCGAGTTACAGTATCGGATACCTAATTAATATCGATGTTTATTTTTGAACGATTTGTTGAGCCCTTCATTCATTGGAGTCAATGTTAAGTGGTCAAAGGTTTCGCTGGTTATTACCTGAAGGAGCTGGGTGGTCTGTCAGCTTTGGGCTTCTTGTTTCCGAAGAGGTGTCGTTCCTTATCTCGTGGAGTAAAGGGTCGTTGGGTTTGAAGCGGTTTAATTGCGGACGAAGCGAAATTTGTGTCTACATTTTGTGATTCTGAAAAGTAGCATTAAGTAAATTTGCCTGAAAACACGAAGAAAGCACGTGCGTGTTATTACATAAAACCTTCAGAAAATTTTCAGAACAGCAAACAGATCAATAATGGAGTTATTAAATGTCCTCTTTGTAATGTTCTGTAAAACAAAAGCCGTTGTATTTAAGCAAGTTTATGAAATGTATTATTTTCCGTAAATGCACAGACTAATATTCCTTGTGAATTTTTTAATTTAACCTTAACACGAAAACTTCAAACTGATTTTCCGATCTATTCCATTAGAAGATTAATACTAACTTATTTCTATATATTATATATTAAACTATCTTGATACTAGTCATCTCTTACCTTTTATTGCCAACCGTGCTTCATTAATAATTTCAGCGCTTGTCTTCCTCGACGAAATTTCCTGGTACGGTGAAAGGAAGTCATTGGCATCTTTTGACTTATGTGTGAAATTTTTAAACTCCATCTTTCTTGTAAATTTGCTTATTGTACGTTAATGTCATATCACGTGAGTAGTTACAAATATCTTTAAAATCCGTGTTTAAAAAGCAATCGATAAGGCCGAATAGCACTCCTCGTATATGCCATGGACGGTTCTGTACTAGTTTTCAACCCTTGCCAACAAATGGATATAAACAACGAAGATATCGATTATTTCTGGAAATTTTTGTGTGGCGAGCATGACATGCAAATAAACAGAACACCGTACTCGAAGATCGATTTTCTAGATTTACGGGGGAACGACATAGATAATGGCGAAATGAAAATTACGGAATAGTTTTGTTTAAAACCAAATGATGTCAATACTCAATACTATCTGTTGATTTATCATAATATTATAATATTTGACTATGTTGAGGCCTGCTGAGTCAATGTACTAGCAACTTTACCCGGAACACAATTTAAAAAAAAGGAACCTCCCCATACGTTGTTTGCCGTTTCCATGGATATTATCCTCTTGTTAAAGTTATTACGACACTGTTCTAGCGGCTCTAAACGATATACGTACGTGGGTAAAACAACAAGATTAGTTCACGCCGCAGCAGCATTGAGTGTTGATTTTTTTAAACGTTTTTAGTCGAGAAGATATGTTATTTAACAAGGGCAATACCCTATATAAATAAAGAACATCTCGTACTTCAAGAAAAGACATCTTTATTCATAAAAACAACTAAGAACAAATACCCGAAAATCTTCAAATATGAGAGAACAACTCCTTGTACATCTTAAATATAAATAACAGTCATTAAACGATATAATCATAAAAAAAATTACTGCTGAGACGTAACCATTTCGAACCACTGCATCAAAGCGTCGCTTAACACACCTGGCAGCGAATTAATATCCCTCAAAATAATATAGAAAGGAAATGGAAATTCATCCATGTAATTACAGAAACCTAATAATTTTCCATCTTTAGAGAAGGTAGTACTTCGTATATCTAATATGGAACTCTTATTTTCTGGACTGTCTATAATGACAAACACTGTAAAGATATTGGAGAGCTTGGCGCGTCTCACTGCTTGACAGACATAACTTTCTCCCTCCGAAAACACTCCTCGACCGTCGCTCACAATTAGCAACAATTTGGCATTAGGAATAGATACTTTCACATTATTTTCCTCAAACATTTCCGTAACAAAATCCATGAGTTTCCCAATACCAGTCTTTTGCTGTCCAAACTGGAAGCTCTGCAACAGCTGCATCCCACTTATATCAGTGAAGGGATCGCTCAATTTATGGAGTATTTCAGTGTTTTCTCCGAAGCTCACAACAGCTAATTGCCCGCTTTCGAGTAAGGACAGGGCCTTGGATATCAAAGCAACACTTTCAAATGCCAACTCCTTCGAATGATTATCTGCCATACTAGAAGAATCATCAATAGCCAGGACTATTTGATATTCCCGTTTCGAAGGTTTGGTGCGCCGAAGCCATATTTTATCTTTCCTGAACTGGGACGCAATATACGGGATAATTTTACGCATATTTATCCTCCTGCCAGTACGGAAATCTCCTTTCAAATGGCTGGCTTGGGTGGGTTCCAGTATAAGGCGTAGCTGTTCTGATAATTCTTGAGCCAAATTTGAGGTAACAGAGGAAATTTTCTGCCATGTTTGCTGCGCTTCTGCGGATGTAGGGCGCGATTTCCAAGAAAATAATTCTTGCTCCACTTGATTTCGAATAGCAATTATTTCCTCTTGATTTAACTTTGAGACTGCGTTGTTTTGGAGAAGGTGAAATTGGGTGTAGTATTGAGAATCGGCGGGACGAGAGACTGTTGAGGTTTGTATTATATCACCTTCGATTTCAACATCTTGAATTTCCTGGATTATTTCACCTAAAATCAAAATTTTCAAACTATATTTTGAAGATGAATTCCGTTAGTACCTTCTGAATGTTGTTTTGAGTGTTTAGATTTATCCTTGTTACCGTCTTGTTTAACTGATTTCTGATTTTGAGTATCAAAATCATCTATATCCATTTTTTCTTCTTCCTCTGCAGGTGCATTTGAAGACATTTCTTCGTCTTCCTTAGTTTTCTCATCGTTTTTAACGTTTTCTTCATGAGTAATCTCCTTCATTTGTTCTTCTGCCTGCTCCTTAGTGGCGACGTCCAAGATCTATAGCACGTATTAGCAAAATGAGTATAATAATTTCATAGGTTTACCTGAGTGGCTGATTCTTCAGTGGCCTCTTCAATATGCTGATACATGTCAGCTTTTTGCTTCTCAGGGTCTTGTTGTTGCTCAGAAAACGTGCTTTCCTTGGCCTCCAAAGCTTTCAATTTTTTCTCCACTGGCTGATTTACATCCCCTAAAATTAAAGATTATCTATTACAGAATGTCTGTAGTATCCCTAAAACCTATCTGAAAATTCTCTTACCTAGACTACGCTTTAAATCAGATTCTCCGGGTCGCTCTTTTCTCTTCTTCTCATTCTCCTGCTTTTCGCTGGAACTTTGCAGATCTTGGGACACGTTTGCCTGGACAGAATGCCCGGATACATTTTCGTCCATTTGCGACTGTCCAACTCCTTCTTTGTCTGGTTTATCCTCTTCCATGGTTTCCTCAATGGCTTGCTCTGATTTCAGGTTCTCACACTGCGTAGCTTGGGTCTACATGAAAACATTTAATCACAAACACTTTACGTGCTACAGCTCATTTTACCTTGTCCGCTGCGTCAGTCTCATTCACTTCCATAGCTTGCACATTTTCCTGGCTAGATCGAGTTTGATCTAAAGCACTTTCGTCTTTGTCAGCATCGCCCACGGCATCTTCCTTCTCATTTTCTCCTTGAGGAATTGCCGGTTCTTCAGTATTGTCTTGTCCAGAATTTTCTTCTTCATTTTTGTCATCGTTTTCACCATCACTTTTTTCATCATCTTTACCCATTGTGACTTCTTCGTCATCACTACTAAAACATTTTTCATCGTTTTGCTGTTCCTTTGGAATATCCGGTTGTTCAGGTTGATCTTCAGAAATGTTTTGTTCTTTCATCTCATCGATATCGAAGGGATTATTTTCTGGTTGCTCCCCATCTTTTTGTTCACCTAAGAAATAACATTAGAACTTTCGTAAATGCATAATAATGTACTTGCCTTCATCTAGATGAAGATCATCAGGCAAATCCATAGGTTCCGGTTCCGGTAGCTCAGGTTGATTACCGTGATAAGGATCAACTTGTTCGTCATCAAATTCTAGCTCATTTATTTCGTTAATTTCTGTTTTATTTTGTTCAGAATCGTCTTTTTGGCTTTCAGAAGGGTAATCGTTTTTCGGCTTCTTTGTGGAGTCGTCTTTGGCCTCTATTTGGTCTTCACCATCTCTTTCTCCACCGGTTCCTTCTTCTTTTGTTTGATCATTTTCTTCGAAAACAATATTATTCTCAAGAAAACGAAATATACAAAATATGCAGAAGTGATACCTTCTTGATCTTCTTTTTCTTCTCTGTCGTCCCCCCAAATTTCCTGATCTAATTGGTCAGCTCCTTTTTCAGTTTCGCCTGCTTGTTCTTCCACATCGGAATCGCCGCTCTGCTCCTCATCGTCGTCACCGGCAGATTTCTTATCCTAATCACCATGAAATAAAGAATATAATCGGATGAAGGAGAAGATAGATGATAGGGCTACATAACTTAGTGACAGAAAGTGGATACAAGTATATAGAAGAAAATTCCAATGTAGGTTCCATATTAAAATTTTTCTGGGGCTTCCACCAAAGGCAACTTTTTATGTTGCTAATACAGAAACTTACCTGTAATTTACTGTCGAAATCCTCGCTCATTTCAATACCGTTATCCTCCTCTTTGCAATCCGGATCTTCATTCTTCTTCTCTTGTCCAGCCGGCTGCGCATCATCTAGCTGATCTTCTGACTCGATCTTATCCGATACATCTCGTTCCCCTTGCCCTTCACCTAAGCCCAAACCATCCGAAGGCTTGCTAATACCTTCTTTATCCAATTCATCTGACAGCTCAGGAGGAATGCAAAATCCCTTAAAAACTCATAAGTATAGTGATTCGCCTCAACCCCAAAAAATCCTTACTTTTGAAGCAAGGTCGATAAAAATATTAAGCAGAATTGAAGTCAATTTGCAAGTAGTCCTGTAGGCGGCAACTTGTTGAGTAATAAAATATTCGAACAAATGCAATACTTGGTCGAATAACGGTAAACATTGGGCAGTGAGGCTTCGCTCTTCCTCATTTGCGTAATTTGATCCTCCCAAAAGAGTCTCCAAAACAAGCTCTGCGTTATTTAATACATCGCTGGCTTCAAAAATTGATAGATCCGCCTGCAAATTGCCGCTAAGAAGGACTTTTAAATGATCGTCTTGAAGAGGAGTTTCCTCTAAGGAATCAGTTTCAGAGCTTTGCTTCAAAGAAGGTGCCAATCCTCGGTATTTCTTGTAGATGTTTTGAATCACTATTAGCAAGGATTTCGTAAATTTATCTAATAAATTCTCATAGTTAACGTGAGGAGTTGATTCGATCGGAACATGGGACTGTTCATGAATTAGTGACCTAATAGAGGTGGCCAACCAATTTAGGCTTTCCGATACTTTTATTAGTTGAAATTGCTGTTGCAAAGTGTCAATTAATTTAGCTAATTTCTGAAAGTCCTCGAAGAAGCAATCTTTAACGGCAAAAGGTATAAATCCAGTCTTTTTACACTGAATCTTTTGAGTGTGATTTTGTAGTTTTCCAAGCAAAGACTCTATATTACCGATTAACTTTTTAGTTTTCTTCCAATGTTCATCTTCTTTTCTCTTGATTACATCACTGCCCGATTCGAGCAAAGGAATTTCAAAGTAATTATTGTCAACCAAAGCTTCGTCGTCAGGGCAAGAATTCAGAATAATTTCCACTTGATTTATGACAATTGAAGTTGAATTTAGAACTTTTTTAATATTCAATAGAGCTTTGGCGGAAACGAAAGATTCGTTTTCACAGGTTTCGCGCATTACTTTAGCTTTGCCGCGCAGCTTATAGTGAAGTCTTGTGGCTTTGATTAAGTTTCTCTTCTGATCTTGGCAAATGCACTGAAACAAATACATAAAAGCTCAATATATTCACTGACCTGAATTACTATTACTAAAGCTAAGACATCCTCATATTGAATACACTCGAATTATATTAAACCCTTACCAGTAAATGCGCAGCAAAACCTCTACATCTCTCAACGTTTTGCATCCCAAAATCTTGGGAAGGGGTCATGAGGGCTGTTTCCAGAACATCATACCTCAACAATGATCGATAGTAGTACAATTCACATGAGTCCCAGATGATTAGAATTTTGTCGTCAATGCGATGAGGCCCGAAAGAGCCGAAACTAGCAGTCAAATTTATAGGTTCCATTTTAAAGTCTTCAGCGGGGTTCTTTAATCTACGATCCATAATTCCCGTTCTAAAGGAGACCCCACTTTTCGATAGGGCTTGGAACAGGTCGACCAAGGCCCTGTGTTTCTGGTTGAGAATGTTTTTGGCTTGGGATTTTTGCTTTTCCTTGGGAAGAGTCGTATTTACCTAAAGGCAAAATTAAAGTAACAATTTTCTGAAATTTATTCAATGCACATAGAGAGTGGTCCAAATTCAATACTTTTAATGGAAATTTTTGATAAAGGCGTTCACATCGATTTTTTGCCGTATTTTTTGAAACGGAATGCTTTTCTAAAAACTCTACACCATTTATGGTTTACATTTTAGTCCAGAAATGAAAACTTACTTCAAGTTTATTTAAGTGAGAGCTAGTCTCAATGATGTCAGTTGCAAACGCGTCTAATGACTTCACCAAATTGGGATAGTCGGTCCCCATAATTGTTTCCTTACAAAGTTTGCGGGCCCTTGACATATACGGTGAGTCCCTGACCGATGTCTTTACTATATACGTGTCGGCATCGAGTGTATAATGGTGGGCTTTCGGATTTTGTCTTTGTGGCCGATCCCAAATTCCCACACTTTCCATTACATTATCTGATGCCTGACCGCTTAAATGCGACGTTACTGGTTGTAGCAGAAGTGTCTAAGAATTAATTTCAATTGTTACTTAAGCATTAATATATCAATAATTAATCACGCACCCGGTATTCTCTAACAAATTTATGCAATGCTTTGTGAGTCTTTTCGACAGTATCCTTCACAGTCCAATAATTAACATCCTTCCATCTGGCGATTTTCACGTAATCCTTTAACTTTCTTTCAATGGGAGAACGTAAATCCTTAACTTTATTGCCGATAATGGAGGAGAATTGATTGAAGTAATTGTAAATATTCCACAGTATATTAACGAGCGATTCAGTTTGTGGTGTCTTAGGTAACATAACTGCATGGCAATGAAAGTCCATAAGCAATTCCAGACGACCTTGGAATTCTACCAGCGGGGATTTTGTGATGAACTTTTGAAGGGTGTCAACTAAGTCACCTTCAGAGATTTGAGGTTCAGAGGTAAATTGTTTTAGGATGTTGTAAATTTTTAACCACCAATTATTTAATGGTTTAGTTAGGCTAAAAAATAAAAAAAGAAACTTATGTTGAAGTTAAATGCATTTGAAAATAGTTCTTAGATTTTACATTAGGTACTTATTGTTTTTATCATAGCCTGGCAATATTGCCTTTTTTGCTGTACGTAATGGCGGTCACAGAATAGCATTAGGAACTTTCGCGGTAGTTTAACAAAAGAACGTTGCAATGTTGTGACTTGTGACATTTTTATTTAAAAATGTTTAAGTTTGACTTACTCCGCATAGGTGGTATTAAGCAGTTCTTTCCATCGATTCAGCTCCATTTTTCTCCACTCAATGATCTTTCCCACTAGCTCCGGAATTTCATTTATGAGGCTGACGCCACTGTGCGCAACTTGTTCCCATTCATGACATTTACTGAGTAGAATGTCCAGACCTGTTAGGTACCTCGAAATGGGACTTCCGATATTAAAATTTAATATTCTTTCGATGACCGTCAATATCTACAGAAAAGGAACCGAATTGCGATAACCACTATAAAAACTCTAAACACATCAGACTTCGCCAGATTAAACGAAGTAGCGAGTTTGGATACCAGCAATTACTCACCGATTTTAACGTAGGCTGATCAGGCCATTCCTGCAGAAGCTTCCTAACTTTGTCCGCCAAGTTATCCAACACGGGCAAGCACGTTTTAACTTCCTCAATATCGGGATTTTTATAAAAGTTTTTAGTTTGCTTCTTGATTATCCTTGGTGATGAAAACTCCGTGACTGAAACCCAAAAACAAAAAGAGTTGAAAACATATATCTAACACGAGACTGGAATTCGTTTTGAAATCTTTTTGCTCACCCGAATCACTACTCCCATACTTCATTGAAACTTCTAATAAAACGGACAAACTTGCGCACAGTTCTGAATCCAATTTGTATTGAAAATAGTGCGTATGACCTTCTATTATTTTCCGTACAAGTTTGTACTTTTCCATCAGGAAACTAACGTAATCAACCTGAATATTCTTATTAATTTCTGGGGCGAGCCATTCGGTCTTGGCAAAGTTTCTGTAAAGTTTTGAATGCAACTCTGTGACGAATTTTAGATCGTTTTCTGTAATTTGAGAAACTGATGAAGTTTCGTGTTGTTGTCTGAGGGTTTTAGGGTCCGCAAGCTGTTTTTCTTGAAAGTCGGCAAAATCTAAGACATGATAATTGGGGAAAAGTTCGTTAAGGTCGTCTTCGATTTGTTTCTCTTCTGGTTTTTCATCGCATTTTGACCTTAAAATATGTATTACTTAAGTAAGCTTCTTATATTGGTCTATAGCAATAAAATTTTACCTTGTTTTATATAAACTCTCTGCCGCCGCTTTTTCTTTCTCCTTGGCTCGTTCCTGTTCATTCCACAAGTCAACGAAAGCGTCCACTAACTTATTGAACTTTTCAAGAGAATCTTCACCCAGTCCTCGAGTTCCCTTGGTCTCCACAACACACTGATTAAAACTTTCCTGTATTTCGCATTTCAGCAACCTAAAAGCGACGCTTGAAATTAGCATCACGTACAGGAACAAGGAAAAATACCAACCTCACGTTTGCGTCGTTTTTAACGTAAGACGCTTGTTCAGGGCGTAAAATATAACTAGAAAATGGACCCTCCCTCTGTGCGGTATAATGGTCTACGAGAATATTAAGACTGGAAACGTCTTTACTTAACGAGGGTAACGCAACCAGTCTTAATAATTCATTCTCCAGGTCAAATTTGAATTTCGCTTCGTACTCCACTTTTACGAACTCTCTTTTGATCCAGAAAAGTTTCAATTTTAAGCCATAAATGAATTGGGAAATATTGGCTAGCAGCGGCTCGACAATATCTGGATATGAGCCTCGGTATTGTTGCCAGTCTTGGAAGATTTTATCGTAACTCGTTATGCTCGCCTGGAATATGTCTATAAAGCGCTGGATTTCGTCCTTGATTGAGTCGCTATAGGTAGATTTAATATCATTTAATAAACCAGTGCAGGTGTTGATGTTTTCAAGGATGGAGGTTTTGAAAACGTTACTAGAGGCGTATTTTATTTGCTAAAAAAACAGTAATACAAATTCAGCAAAAAAACAAAAAACTTGCAAAATACCTGCACAACGTAACTGTAAGCATAAGTCTTGACACCAGCATTAGTACTGTCTCCATATTTATCCACTTTCAACTTCAAATTTGTAATTAGCTCCAGGATTACGTTATAATAAGGATGTTGACATCCCTTCTCTTTGCTGAAGACGCTGCTTTGCAATTCAAAGCTCCTCTGCATTTGTTCGAACATGCTCAAAACTGACACTAAATGATTCTTTTTCATTGTCTTCTTGGCCAACGGATCAACTCGAGGCAAAAGAGAGTTCAAGTACAACTCTGCAAAGCCTAAATTTAAGTGAATATCTGCTAAACAGGATAAAAGAAAGTTTCTATGTTCAAGAGAACAGAAATATTTAATTAATTCCTGATATTTTGTTTCAATATTTGCAACAACTGTCCGGAGAGTTGAGTCACTAATTTGGTTTGTAATTGAGGAGCTTAGCGTCGCTCGGAGGCGGTCAAGGAAAGTTTTTACGTCATAATCCAAAATTTCCTTTTGAACACATCTAAAAGACGAAATAATCACTTTGCATTTCTCGCATTTTCTACCTGCAATACTTACACAAAATCAAACTTATCTTTACACAAGGCGTGTATATTGTCCCATAAAAGCGCCCTTAAATAACGGCGTTGACTGTGGGTATCCATGTAATTACCCAATACCACGCTTTTGTCTTCCGAACTAACCAGTAATAGAACCATTGCTTTCAAAAATAGTGGCTCAGCTCCAGCGATCGATACGCCTATATCACCACTATCAATTCGATCTATAAATTTGTGTGGGCGCGTAGATGGTGAATTTCCAGCTGTCCAATAAAACCCTTTTTTTATTTCATGCAGTAATCTTACATCCCCAGTTTCCTTGTACGCCATTAAAACCCCATTGAAGTCTACATTTAACAGAATATGGTGATTTATAGACGATAGATTACCGGCAGTTTTAGATTTAATGGTTTTAATTACTCCCATCAGTATCATTTGCAGCAAGGAGTCTACTAAAGGCAGTACTTGCATTTCATGTACTTTCAACATTTGACTAGTTTTCTCAATAGAAATGTGTTGCAACTCTGAAAGTTCACTCTTTATATCCTTGCCCGAATGTAGATGCAGTTTTAGGTTTATGAGTGCTTGTCTATATTCAGGGTTTGATTTAAATAAGGCCACAATTTGCTGGGGTTTGTTTTTCGAGTTGAACAAATCGTAGGATTGGATTAGCTCTAATGCTGCTAGTTGAGCTTCTAAGATGTAAAAATCTGGGACTTCGTTAAGTTTCTTGTAATTACTGGCCATTTTAAATGTAATTGAAAATTGTTCTTCAATTTTTCCGTTAATATCATCTAGAATGGCTCGCAGAGGCTCTGGAATCTAAAAGGTGATTAGTATATTTTTACAGTTAAAAATATGCAAGATAGTTTATATTTCCGGTAAGAAAACTGTAGAGTGAGCGAAATTCGTCCCGCGGGGTAAGCGAACAAGGAACTCTAGAAGTTTGCAATTATTCAGAAATTGGAGTGTTTTTGGATATGCAGAGAGTTACAAATTCGTAATTAAGTATGAGGATCTTGAAATTTCGACAATTTAGGGAATTTCCAACAATTTTACTAACTTAAACATTTTGCTACGACCAATATTCGTGTATTAATGAAGGTAATCAGTGCATGACTTAGGGTAGGTCACCTTGTACATAAATAAACGGCACTTACCTGAACCCTATAAAGCTTGGCCACTCCTTCCACAGAATACTTATAGAACCACTTATAGTACAATGCCAATAAATCCATCTGTCCCTCCAACGCAGATGGTCCTTTCAGCCGTTGCTCTGGCAAGCGAACGCAAGTCAGAAAACCATGAAGAGCAAGACGCCAACTTAGTAATTCTAGAAGTTCGAAAATTCTCTTTCCAAGATCGGCATTGTCTGTTGCAAAGTATGACAACATTTTCTTCATGAATCTAAAATGGTTCGTGCGAAGATCTAAATAGTTCTCGCATATCGGATTGTTGAACGAATCTGGCACTTCTTTGTTTTTAACTGCTAACAAGTAGTTGTATAGAGAGTTGTTTGGAGATAATTTGTGCTGTAAGCTGTCGGTGAAGGTGAATACCTCGAGTTGCAAAGCGTAGTTAATTGCGTTGCAGGTACAGTCATTAACGCAGCTATCGTTAATCCATCTGTCGTCGTAAGGCAGATTTGGATCTTTGCATACAAACATTGAGACCACTTTATTAAACCTCTCTATAGCTCCTAGCCACTGGGGTTGATTGAGCGTTGAGCGAAGATATGACACTCTATAATCGAGATCTTTATTTGACGTTAATGTAAAGCTAATGGACAATAGGTTTGCCAGCATATACAAGTTTGACTTCTTGACAAACTCATTTTGAATTTTAATGCTTTCAATGTCGCTCCAAATAGACACATCTTTCTTGCTTTTCTTTGGGTCTACTTTACGTATCCGATTTACAAACTCCGGGAGATTTTCCTGGGTTGTGTTTGAAACATCTTGAATGACGTCTTCAAAAATTTTTATTGCTTTAACATAAATCGATGTCTGGTGCTTGACCTTTTCTAAATTTGACCATTTTTCCAAGCAGCTGGTATTCAACGTAACGTTACTGCAGAATAAATCGGCGTCGCACTCCGAAGCGTCCAGGCATCTCCGAATGTTAGACTGTATGACCTCTAAAACGTTGTTGCAGTTAAACTCGCAAGTATTTCTCGTTTTACAATAAATTTCGATGCAGGCGCTGGAAAACGCTTGGAAAACATCGATGCCATGGCGCATTTGTTGGGAAATTAATGCGGAACATTGTATTATGTCGGTAGTCTTGGGCTTCTCACTCAAAATCAGGGTTGAGATGAATTCGTGGACTTTTAGCAGAGTTTTAATAAGTTTTGGGTTTGATAATCCTTTTAAATCTATTAAGCTCAGAAGATCGAAATTATTGTCAGTGGCTATTTCTGAGTCATTCAGCATGTAAATTTCCACACCCCTATTCCTCATAGCTCTGCAAAAAGATTTTATTATTAATATAAAGTTATCGTTTTTGGCAAGGGGACTTCTCACCGTGATATTTCTCCATTCTTCGGATCCATCGTTAAAAATATTCGGAAGTCTTTATGTGGCTGTACCACAAACATTTTGCCATTGTTGTCTACTCCCTTTTCTGACACCGTTAACACGCCGTTCGGTTCCAAGAGCCCATTCAGACGGTCTAAAACGGCAGCGCTACATAAATTTACGTTATCCACTACGAGCCAGGATCCTTCTTGCAGGCACTAAAAAGAGTTTCGTATATTACAATATACTTTCTATTAACTATAAATATAAGTTACCTTCACTAATACTGAATCCACCCATTCAAATCGCCCTCCTGCGTTTAGAGACTTTTCATGACTGACTGCCTGAAACATTTTTGAGCATTTGTTGAGCAACTCTAGAGTAACGTTGCCTTCTTCGGAGCTATTGCACTTCATGTAGAGTTCTTTCAGCACTCCTTCGAGCTTTGTTAATTTTCGGGTGAAAAGCTGAACTTCGTCCTCCATAGTTAGCGTAGATGAATCTGTGAAATAATCAAAGTGCTTCTACATTTGTCCCTCTTTTCGATTGATTTTTACGATGATGGTTTCACTATTATTATCACATTATAATGATTTATGTACATTGGTTTTCAAATTTTTACCTACTGTATAAAACTGACGCTTTGGTGTAATGAAGGTTAAGAATTTTTTCAAAATCAATTCAGTTTACATTCGAATGGGGTTCATACCCGATGTGGGCGGCAACATGACATAAATCCCATTTCACCCTTCCTCGATATTTACTGCACTTGTCATATCGCACCGGAACACAAGCAATTTGAAAGGCAAACAATTATATTTAAATGAAATACCGGCAAATTCTCTAACAAATTCAAAATCAACACACCCTCATTACGGCAATTATTAATTCACTGTAGGGCGAGATGCAACTTTCATGAGAATTTAATTTATTTCAGGCGAAACTGAACATTTCGCACTCGGCTGCCAGTTTATTGTAAACCCGCTATCCCCCATTGTGGTTTGTATTATGGATGTGTCTATTATTTGTTCTGGAAAAATTAATGCGATTCACAAAGTGAACCTGCATTGTTCGGATGTTATTGATTTTACTTCCATGATTGCATGCCATTAATAATCTTCATCATTGTTTTTGTTTTAATGTGATTTTTGTAATTTGGTACTTACCGGATATGCTTAAATATTCCTCCCAATATTCCAACAAGAAGACTGCCTTATTGAGCTGTTCCTCGATCAACAAATCTTGAACTGTTGTCAATGTTAAACGTTCTACTTCTTTGGCAATTTCTTCTAAGTGTCGACTATAATTGGTCTGAAAATAAGAATAATCAATAGTTATCAATTCTGGCATAGATGTGCATTCTGTAAGACAGCTCAACTACTATTACGAACACTTAGGGGTAGCAAAGTGCTGAAGATAAAGTCAGGGATGATTTATGACCGTCCAGTATAAACAGTTTCTCCTCAGACAAAACTCGAAGCAAGGGGGCATCTTAAGCAATTCACATTAAAAAGCACGAGTTTTCTTTAGTGCATTGTGGAACTGCACTATTATTTCGTAAATACAAAAGAGCACTATCAAAACTATGCGAAAGCTGAAAGTCATTCCCAAAAACCACCATTTGAAGAGCTGAAATATTTACTTTAGACTGGCGTAAGGAGCGAATCTAGGCATCAATAATAGTTAGAAATGGGTCAAGTTTTTAGGACAAACAACATCGAACTTTCTTAATTACCGAAAAACACCCTGAAAATGAATCTTGGGCTTAGTGCTCGAAATGAGATACTTCGAGGGAGTTGGGAGAATTTCCAGCAGATTGCTAGGGAAGTTTAATGAAAACAAGAATTTTAGGAGTTATGCATTGAAAAGGTTGAGTGATGTGCAATTTTGGAGTAAACCACCAGTATTCATATTAAGAATATCTAAAGAAAAAGATGAGTGAAATGAATATGAAAAATATTTTATATTTTTGCATATTAAATTATACTGAAGGGACAATTTTTGTTAATACGTAGAGTTTTGAATTAACGCTAAGTCATTGCCTTAGGATTGATAGCTAATTAAACATAAACCGTGTACTTGTTTATAGGCGTATTTCTCTTTCTCTACAGCTACAAGAGCGAGAGGGAGAAGAAGAAAGAACTACAAGCTCCTTTCTCGTTCTTTCTCAGTATTAATTGTAGACTCTTAATTCGTTTCTGCATTACCATAAACCAGTCCTACTTTCAATCAATTAGCCTTCTACATATAATTTTCTATTCACGTTCTTTATTGTATTTTCTTCCCTATAAAAGGTTTTGGATCCCCGTAAAAGAGCTATTTATTGCTGCTTTTACTCCTGACCTCTTATGTCACGTGTACAATTACCATAAGAACGGTCACAAGAATCAAGTGTTTTGATCTCAAAAAATTCTTTTTAGATAAAAGTAAAATCGTAGAAAGGGTGTGT
This sequence comes from Euwallacea similis, assembly GCF_039881205.1. Taxonomy (NCBI): domain Eukaryota; kingdom Metazoa; phylum Arthropoda; class Insecta; order Coleoptera; family Curculionidae; genus Euwallacea; species Euwallacea similis. The sequence continues at coordinate 3,055,045 of NC_089616.1, read as the reverse complement.
TCGCATGTCATGTAAAATTTATCACTCTCCTCCTTCCGTCTTATGTGTACTTGCACCGCAACCAAGGACTCATTGTCTCGGGAAAGTTCAAAAGCAGTGTTTCCTTATCCAGGATCCTGAAAATGGCAGCATTAAACTCGAAACTAGATTACCGTCATATGCATAAATTTATGGCACTAGGTGAAATGAGGTAATTGTAGTAAAACGCTGCACTTTTTAAAATTAATTTATCAGCGTCGTATTAGTACTATTTAATAAAAGAGCCGTCGTCAAAAGACACTTGTCAATCAAGAATCATCAATCTCTGAGATTTTGAAGCTTTTTGAATCTTTTTGAACGCCCTCGTTGGTCTTTTTTCGGAACAGAATCAGCTTCGTAGTAATATGTCGCTTGTTGAGATTCATTAGCTGCTTTGTCAACACTCGTAGCGATAACTTCAAAACAGGAAATGGTAATACTAAACCGCTTACGTGATGAAAGTTTCTCCTTCAATTTGTACGTGTCTAATGAATAACTGAAAGGCACCTGCTCCCTCGGGCACTACAGGCTCTTTATCGGCGTTATTTTAATGCTAAGGGCATAATAAATGGAAAGGTTGGAGAGATAAACAAGGAAGGATGACTGAATGCTTGCCTTTGAAACTTTTTATTGTCAACGTTTTTATAAATAATGGCTCGGTAATTCATGATTACTAAACGCTACATACGATAAACGATACATTACTAAACGCTATGTTGAATTATTAGTATTTTATTATCGATTAAATAATATCTTCTGACTAAATTCATTTAAAATAGACAAGATTATGTGATCTTGCCTAGCTACAACATCAAATAAACCTCTTTAATTAAGAACATGAGGGGATGTGAAGATTGCTAAACTGATATGATCGAGGTCTAGTTTGACACGAGATTAGATGGTGAATTCTAAAGCGCTAGGAAAAAAATCAAATTAGAGTCACAGAATGATCTGGCACTATTAATTATTTCTCAAAGCGGTGGCGAAAACACCAAGTTCTAGTTAAAGAACAATCAATAAATTAACCACAAAATTAATAATTTAACATAATAAATTGCTCGATCAAATCCAGTTCGGGTCGGAGTAGCAATCTTCCTGGTAAGTAAACCTATTAATCACCATTGCCTACACTGTATTAACCGTTTGATGTGCGCCTGGAAAGATAAATTTCCTGGCTGGATATTAGATGGAAAATTCTAATATTCATCCGTTACTTTTTCTAGCAGAACTCAGATCAGTTCTGCTTGGTGAGGTAGGTATGAGTGCGTAACTTTTTTGGACAGAGATAAAAGCTTCTAGTTTTGGCTAAATTTATCGTACAGGTTGGATATTTACAAATTTGTGGTTTGCGAAATTGATTTCGCCAGGCTCGACTTCAATTTACGAGCATATCTGTTGGTGCGGGTTTATTTATTAGCCTTGTATTTTCGATTCAGAGATTTCAACCCCATCAGGAGTATAATTTATTATCACTTTACAATCATTGACAGGAATATAGAAGCTCATATTATATCCGAACTTTTTATGACCCAACTATTGATTATAATCGAAATTAATCCATCTCTAAACTACATCATTTGATAGATTGATTGAGATAAATTTCAACCTGAAATGTTACCGAATTACCTGCAATTGCAGCAATTTTCCTGGGGTATAACTAATGTCACTGGAACGGCAATAAAATCTCCAATTCTTTAATGACTGCCGTTATTCACTTGGGATTTTAAATCTATTTTTCAGTAAACTTGTAACAACCTTACAAGGATTTTGCTAATATATATGAGACATTAGTTTAGGGAATAATGCATTAATACAAATTCGTAAATCTAAAGTTTGTTATAGTATTAGTTTTCTTAATTTCAGTAAATGGTCAACCTAGAAAGATCTTACTGGATAGGTAATGTAATTGCAACATGCATAAAAACTCCATTATAATCTAGCATAGAGGTCAACATAGGAAATCCATTAGTTTATCATTTGATGTCGGTTATCCTTAGACTTGCAAGATATTTTAATGTCCGGAAAAAGGGCAAATTGAAATTAATTTAGAGGGTATTCCAGATTACGTTGTCTTTGCCGAGCATCTATTACTATGTTATCATTGAAGAGACCGTGTTTATTTTTCTACCTGTGCCCCATATATCGGTAATCATAAGGATACAGAGGCGGTATTCTGTGGCTAAAAAAATTTTTAAAACTTTAGAAAACCGTTTTTATTACATTTTCAACTTATTTGAAAAAACATTCTCCATCTATTGTTTAATTTAAAATCAAAAATAAACTTTTAAAACAAGTTTCTACTTGACAAACAATTTAAGAGATCTGGCAGTTTCAATTTTGCAAAAAATGATTTCTTAGAAGAGATTTCGTTAGATGAGAAATTTTGAAGAGAGCGACTATTAGAAGAGAAGTTTGACCGATTGACCGATTAGTTAGATTTTTGGAGACGATTACATAGAAAGTAAAAGAACTATTAAGCTACCAAATTTTTGATTATGTTTATTACCTTCATATTGGCCTATATTTCCATTACCCTTCGGGGGCCCGCCTTCAGGTTAAACCATTAATAGAAAGAATCATTGTCTCCTTCAATAGCTTAAATTCTAATTATTATTTCGTAGTCTTGATACAGATAATAAACCGCTTAAAACCAAAAATCCAAAACTTTTGGGTCTTAATCCCAAGAGTTTTGGGTTTTTGGTCTACGACTATTTATTAGTACTATCTTAGTCATGGTGTCTCTAAAAGTAAATTTTCATCTGAAACGATCTCGAGTACTTTTCGTTCGGAACTTTGCCATTACAGTTACTGTTTTTTACATTATGAAGTTTTATAGAGTTCATTTACGTGAGCTTTACAAAATAACAACTAAAACAATAAATTAAAAAAGATTTAAACAGAGCGATATTTGAATCCAGAACCAGTCTCTTTGTGTAATATTTGGACAAATTATGATAATCCCAAGCTTTAAAGTTTAGCTGTACTACCGCAATCGTTTAAGAGAGTAAAATTTGTTCAAATCCGGCCTTGAGTTAGGAATGAGAGCAGGAACATTGGCATCAATTAATTTTAAATCTACTTTGGAGATTAAAAGGTCTAGGTATGGAGTTGCATATTAATTTCAGATATATTAATCAGATTGAAATCGAAGGCTTTCTTTAATAATGACGGAGAAAAATGATAGCCTGACTAGAGAACTAGGTTTATAATTTCGGTACTTGCAGCAAAATAGTGCCTAATACCACCTCTGTCTCTGAATTGCTGTTACAGGAAGGCAACTTAAGTAGATACTTTCAGTCACGCAAACATGAATTTATGGGACGGTTTGAATTTTTTGTATACCTAGCAAACAGCTGTGGTGAAGCCATTTTACTACACATCTGTAGGAAAAAAGTTAATACCCCGCCATAAATTCAACGAATTTTAAGAAATGTAATCGAGTGAAATGTTCGAAATTTTAAGTAAAAATGCCAATATTGCCCTGTGTCTTTGATTTGAAAATCACGTTATCATGTTGTCAAATTATCGACGTTCTCTTAAATTTTGGAGGAGTTTTCAGCATTCCAGTGAATATACGAAAATCCTCCAAAAACAAATACTGAGAGTTGATACAGGCTTGAAAACATGTATACATATTATGGGTTATAAAGTATGAAAATGTTGCTTTGTAACTCTAATTATACACCAATTAGAATAAGAGTTATTATAAACGAGTTAAAAATCCTGAATTAATTTGTTTTTTTCTTGCTGTATTACCATGATCTTGCTATCTTGCCAGAAACGAAAGGGACAATATCAACCGCACCAAAACAGACCCGCCAACAACAATAACCAGATGTTATGGCACTTAATATTCAAAACACGTGTTTCGAATTTAACACTGCGAAGTTGCAAGCCTCCGGAGCGGACTAACCCAACCCCGGAGTGGGAAAACTGGAAAGAGCGCACTCCGGCGTGGCGTTCAGCATCCAGGATTGCAGTATCATCTGAAACTCCGCCGAACGCCGTTTCACCATCGGGATATTCTGATTCGGGAGGCTTACTCTTCGTCACGAAAGGTTCCGTGAAGTGTTACGCGCCCCCGCAGGAATGTTTAATCGGAAATACTTTTTCTCCCATTGGGAATAGTGACGTCCTGACCTGAGTGAAGTATGTCGGAAGTTTCAGGGTTTTTTAATATTTCAAGAAAGACCCTCCAGTTCTTAACGACCTTTTGATGTTATGCTAAAATATTCTTAAAAGTTCTCGAGTCGATGTGGAAGTTTTAGAATAATATAATGGGAAGTCGATTAATCATGGGACTGAAGTAAACAGGGAGTTGTAAGGGGAGACCCACCCAACTTTGCTTTGTAAGTGAAGAAAACGTCGATTTAAACATAAATACTTAAAACAAAACCGTTGCTGATGACACTTCAACTTGCGTTTTAAATTTGTAAGCAACAAATCGCACCTTTAACTAATTCGGGTTGAAATCGTTACATAATCAAGAATGCAATGAAGCTAAAAAAATTCTCAAAAATCAATATCAAAATGTCGGTAATTACAGATTCATGCATGACATTGGAATTACCATCTAATAGGTACCTAAATATTTAACGGGCTTTTACGCTAATTAAGTGCTTATTGGTTATTAGCGCTTGAATTGAAATTGAATTGAAAATCATTTGCTGCCAAAGGAACACTAATTCTGTGCTTTAACTGCTATAGCTGATTTTGCAGTAAATCGGATTTATTGACTGAACAAAATTTATTGTGTGTCAAGAAAGCCGTTGATTCTCAATCATATGTGTGTATTTTGAGAGGACGAGTCAACTAAAGTTAAAAATAAATTATGTGAACAAGTCTTGAAGAGAAGAACGACAAATGTAGTTCTGGGAAAACATCAGTGGAACATATCTCGTCTTGAAGAATTGCGCACGTTCAAACTTACTTCAGTCTTTTTAAAGATTTGAGTCTTATAAAAATTTTGAATTTTTCCTGAAGATTATCTTTCCAGAAAAGTTTTGACTAACCCTAACTAAGCTACATATTTTTAGTAAATCAAAATAGTTCGATTAAGCGAGACAAATCCTGGCAAAGGTATCCAATTATTGACTCTGGAATTTCCAATTATTACCATCTCTATACATCGGTCAAATCCTCGTTTAGACAAATGCCTATCATTTGATAGAGAATTAAGAGGCTTCATTTGGAAGTTTGAAGTAACTCTGGTCCGTTAAAGCCTGTTGTGTAATTCGAATTATTAGTCAGGTTCTTTTGGAATTTTGATCGTAGATTGTGAAGTTCTGATAAGGTTTGGTTGAAAATGTAATAAATTGCCAAAAAATACTAACACAGCGAAGTTTCATATACCTATATATGAAACTTCTTGATATCGTACAATCCTGCTTAAACTGGCCAGTGTGCCGTGAAGTTAACGCGATTGTGCCCGTTCAATTCGAAACTTAATCCGATTAACTTATATTGTTCTAGGGCAAACTCGGAAGTAGGGAAATAGGTCATATACAGAGGCATTTCCATTTGAGGGGTCTTTAACATCCACGTTGAGACTTAGGATATTATTTGACAGAAACGTGGGATTTTTGAAATCTGGACAAAGCTAAAATTGAAGAAAAAAATTTTATGCCCCAGTTCTACATTGTAGACAGCTGCTACAATCGATTAAGGAAAAAAGAGAAGAATTTTGCGAAATTTAGACAAGTATTTTACAGTGGACCGTGCAGAGTGGAAGTGAAAGGCCCCGCTTCTAGAAAAAATAATTAAAATGTACTTCCGAGGGTGTCATAATTTAGTGTTTAAACATTTCTACATTAGAATTAATAAAGTCCAATTGCTTTCCATAATTATGAGCTTTAATAAAGGAATAGTGAATGATGCTCGTAGATCTCTGTTGTAAACAAAATTAATTATCTGGACAAAAACACACGGAACAAAACTTCGATTCTTATATTTTCTAAGCTCATCCGTCATCAGACTGAAAGTCCTTGTATTCGTTAAAAAAGCAAGCAGATAATCCGGTGATTTATTGTCACTTTTATTTCTGCAGATTTATCTGCCTCAAAACCGGCCAAAACGCCAAATGAACGATATTTATCTCTTGCGACGGGTTACGTATATGCAAGGCAAAAAATATTACATTAAACTCGTCGCCAAGTAGAAAAAACAACCTTGCAAAGCAACGAATAAAAGATTGATAACAAAAAGAATTCTCCATCATTTCAACGTTGAATTATTTATAATGGTCTTAAAAGTTTCCAGGAGCAGCTTCAGACAGTAGGAAAATGGGTTGAGCATTTATAATTTTGGGATTTCTCATTTGCATTCGTTAACCCACGTCGTTCGAGTTACAGCTCCCTTTCTTACAAGACTACGTGGGAAAAAATTACATTGCTTTGCATTAAGAAAAGCCTTTTCATGTAAACAGTTTTATTCGTTAACGAATACTGTAGAATAAAGTTCGAATAATTTAGAGTGTTAACAATACCAAATTAAAAAAGATTCAACTACATCGACAAAGATGAACGGTATCAATATTTGAAAGCATCAGAAAAATATTTCATGTAATTTACGTGTATTTGTCCCATCAACTTTGTAAAACTAGCAAGAAGTTTCCCAAATGCACTGCATCTCACGCTTTGGATAATTCACTTCTAATTGAATTATTTTAAAAGTATTTCGCGAAGTTGACTTTATTGACAAGCTTAACACGAAAGTATCAATTTCCCGATAATGGAACGGGTTGTTTTGTTTCAAAATGCAGGAGAACGAGGAAAATCGATATTATTTCTCTTAGTTAAGAGCTAGTACAATGTAACCTCCTCAAAGAATCGTATATACTGATATCCTTTTAGTCAGATCACTACTAAAATGATCAGTTTCATATTATTAGTGTATTGATAAACATGCTCGTATGAAGGTATTATACTAAATCCCTGGATGCACTTTGGAGCTGAGAAACTCAGTTCCGATAATAAACTCCATGTAACATCGTAATTAGCTCCGGAAATTGTTGGCATGGCAAACTGATTAGAAAGTTAAGTCTAACCGCCACTTTCTGCACTGATAAGATTCGCGAATTCACCGCTTGAATTAATGGATAGATTCGTGATTACAGGCAGTCTAATGGACAACAGATCAACGCATTGGTAATTTTATCTATAAGATAATTTCTACAGAAATCAAAAGACTAACTAATAATCGGTCCTTGAAAATATAAAACGAATAATTTTTAACCGTTGTCATCTGAGAAACTGTTGTATAAGGATGATTTTCCCATTTCAATTAATCTTCTCGCCTAATTCAAATCGCCTTTTGTAAATATTCGCAAGTGTGTTTTTATAAACGCATATGTAATACTGTAGAATGTGTTTGTATTATTGTATAATGTAGAACTGAATTAGAAAATTCGTGACCGTCACTCGTCTACATAATAAAGCAGTCTAAAAATAATATTCATATAAGTATATTTATTTATTTAAATATTGTTTTTGAGCATATTTTGTTTATCACCTTCTCTAACGTAACACAAAAACTGATAATTTCACCTTTCCGTTTGATTTTATGCAACGCAATTAAACCAGTTTTGTTTTTTAAATATAGAACTACTTAATTAAATTTGCAGCTCGCTTGAAAATAAAAAAGTAATAAAACGCCTGAAATTATACACTGAAGACCTAGCATTCGATAAAATTAATGGCGCAAAGAGGAGGCAGTCGAGTAAGCATTAACGGAGCAGTTGGCAATTGAAAGTGTAATTTAAGGACAGTGTTGCTGTTTATCGGTGACTGACATCTAATCCCCAGATAATAGTCCTTACAATCGTACACAGAGATGGTCAACAGAAGTTACACAAAATTATATTTCGGTTTGTATACATACATAATAAAATTATGAATAAAGGCAAAGAAGAACCATCCTCAAAACCACTTACAGTAATGGCGTGGGTAGTTGGGATACCAGCACCATTTATCAGGTTATATGGACATAAAAAATTGAAAAGGCCCTTCTGGCAGCGTGTGGCGAAAATTGGCACCTCAGGCGTTAAGAGCCACTGTTTTGTACGGACCTATTTAGGTTGCACAAAAGAGTTGCGACGACCCTTTCTGTTCGAAAAATTGCGCAAGAACGCAAAATTGGATAAAATGAATGATTCGCTTTTGCTTTTTTGACACCACAATTAGGAGAACATCCCACTCTATTGCAGACAACCGAAAAAGTTCTGGAAATGGGTCAAGCTTATAGGGAGTCCATTATTGAATTACGAGTTACTCAGCTTATTTAATCTGAGGGCTCGAGCAAATATGCGATGGCAATATACGACCGCTTACCTCAGCAAACAGCTTCTCGAGAACAGCACGCACATTATTGATAGCTGAGTGGAGACAGAGCGGTTTCTTGAGATTGTTAAGAACCTCTTATGGCGATAAGAGCCAAAGCGTTTTTGTGGTTTCAAGGCATTCAGCTTAAAGAAAAATAAGCTAGGCACTTATCAAGTTTTGTGTGTGCTCTGTTAAGACAAGAATAAGGTAGAAATCAATAATGAGAAAGCCTCGGAGAAAGTTTTAAAACGAATCTTGACAAGTCGAAATATGGCCTTTGTGGCACAATGTACATGTTCACTTATTAAAAACTCTGTGCTAGGTGGTGGAATATGACCTTTCATGAAACGCCTGAATAACCACAGCCATAAACCGTAGGTTTTGTGTACACTTCTCACAAATTTCATTATTCATAAAATTTTACTAGAAACTGACAAATGATCGCGTAACCACATACAAGGGACAAAACGCTGCACCAAATCTTACCGCCCAAATGAGGACTAGATAGAGCAACTGTGACAACAGATTGTTAATAGAGTCTGAATTAAAAAAAATACATAAAGCTTTTGATACAACGGCATACGTTTAAATCTGCTCTGACCCGCTTAGCAATTTAATCTTAACAAAGAAAAATGAAACAGGAAGCATTAGTTTGTGCTTTAATTAGCACGCTCCAAATCCACAAGAGCCGCAACTGTTATATTCGTCACGCAAGAGACAAAAAGTTGACTACATCGTTATTTATCTTCATTAAAAGCAGGGCTAAATTTCGAAATCCTCATGAGGTGGCTTAAAAAAATAGAGACAGAATAGTTTAAATTAGAAAAATTTCCAGTAACGAATTTGTACTTAACGAAACACTTTCACAACGTCACACAAAAGGCTCTGCAGCAATCTCTCATTAAAACTTAATGGGATCCAATTTCCAGTTTCAACAAACCGCAATTGAAACTCAGTCTTATGTAATTAAATACCACCGTGGAAAAACTTTATATTACAGTTTTACGCCCTAGATAATTTCAAGTGCTTTTTCGCGCTTTCAGAACTACTTTATTACATTTTCAACTTTAATAAAACTTGTATTAAAAATCGACTCAAACAGAACAAGAATCAATCTCAAAATTGATTAGGGATCGATTCGAGGAAAATATAGTCACCATAAACCTAAGACATTATTTCCAACCCAATGAATGTATTCAGAGTGCAGTATCCTGAACATGAATATTTTCCCCAGTATGACCTCTGGCAGGTAGATAATTTCATAAAAATACGCATAAATAATACAATCCCTCCAATTCTTTTTTGTGTTTTGAAACATAAAGAATGTAATAAAAATAAGGAAGATATGAGAAAAAACTTTCTTTGTTTCAGGAGAAAACAGAGACAAAATACAGTTTAGCCTGGTCGAAATGTGCTAAGTTTGGGAAATGGAAGATGAAACGACCGACGCCAATGGGACGTTGGGAGAGAAATTACTGCTGTAGAAAAGAAGATTTCCAGTAGTGAGCACACTGTCCTCATGTCAGCGGGTAAGTAAAAATATTAAGGATACTTATTCGCATTAAAAAACATTTCACTAAAATTAAAGATTTGTAAATTATTTCACGAAGGATTGTGAGTTTTTTTAGTTTGGTCTTATACCAACGACCTATCCCGAATAGACTTTTCCCCTTACGTTTAAACTTCAGCCGTGAAATGGGAAAACTAAATAACTGAATTTTTGTATCCAAAACTGATACAATCCTTCCCGTCTAATAAATCTTTTTACCCATCATACCCAGGGGGGCTTAACCCGGACAGGTCAGTGCTGGTTTTTGTTATACAGATCATTATAAGGGACCTCGGGCCCTTCGCTTTCGGTCGGACCCACATTTCAGGCAAGAGTTTGAATAGGGCGAAAAACAAACGACAAAGAACAATGGTTTCTTATTGCGCCCCTAGGTGTTATAAATATGAAAAGTTTCCTTGAAATCGCGCTTCTTTAGAGCTTAAGTTCAGTGCAGAGTCTTTAATAAATAATAGTTTTGTTTTTTTCTTGAAATATTATTACTAACGACAGGGATTTAGTTAGTTTCAGTTAGAATAGTGTGAGAATTCGTTAAAAATGACTCTTAGAATAAATTGAATAATACGAGGGGAAAAAGGAGAGAAGAGACAATAAGACATTTGATAAAATGGCAAATGAAATAAATTATCGTACACATCAAAACAAAGTTTGTGATTAAATCATTCATTTAAAAAGATGTTAATTTAAATATGTTTTCGGATTATCACCAAATTTCAAGGTTCTGAACAAAGAAAAACAGAACTAATTTAAAAATACAATCAAATATGAAGAAATGCATTTTATTCATCTCTTCAAGAAAAATTGGTGGGTGGGATAGTCTAAAAATTTACTTAATAAACCCAATTTGACTTACCCTCAATTACAATTTTTAATTAATTTTCAAACTTAATTTACTCATTAAAAATGTTCGAAATAGCACGTTCTCATATCGCACATATTTGCAAATTTATAGCATAGATTTCTGATTTTAATCCACTCTCCTCTTTCTTTTTCAGTACCATCGGTCAAAGGTAAGCAAAATCTAATTAACAATGCTGTAGCTTAGAGCACACGTGGCACAAGATAATGATTAAAACACCGCTCCGGAAGGGTAAATTTAAATTTCAAATAGTTTTAGATTCACACTTAAAGCTTGGAAATGAATGGACTTATTCGTCTTCATCACATTAGAATCCTCGAATTAGTTTGCACAAAACCCTGATGGGCTCACAGATGGGCTTTTGGCAATTTGGCTTTCATGCAATATTGTAGAATTTGCATGGTAGTTGGGGGACGTTTTCTTTAAGCCACTCCTTTCTCTCCAATTCTTCCATGCTTTTCATTTCATATTCATCGAAACTGTAAAAGTGGGACAAAAATGTGGGATATGCGTCGGAAGGCAATAAATAAAAATCTTCTTTCGAATTTTTTTATCGTAACTCGAAATCATAAATTTCCTCGTCGCCAATCGGCATTTGAAAGGTTGAACGTTTTGAATATATGGATATTAACGGATCTGCAGGAGGAACGGCTATCATTCATGACAATGTCTTGCCTTGGTGGGATGATTTATTTGCTTATCAATAACGGTTTATCCAGTGCTATTGTGCAAATATATGTATGTAATCAAACCGATTACATCCAAAGAAACTATAAGTATTTATTCTGTAGTTACTACCGAAAATCTTAGATAAATCTAAAAACAATCAAAACTTTTCATACATTTTATACGTGTATCGAACGATCGAGGTTTTATCTCAAAATAGCACACTTTGTTTGTCGAGAATTTTTATAGCGAAAACCTCCTCTTCATACAAGGAAGGGGGCGTTTAGTGTGTCCAACTCAAAGTGCAAGACAAACACTAAACCCAGCCTTCACGAACAGTACAATAAGGTGCATTAAAACTACAATGCCACCCTGTTAAAAGTATTTCTTCCTCCAACTCCTCGTCAAGCTGCTGATAAGCATCGTCGAAAGACGGATTTCCGCCTGAACAAGAAAAAGAAAGGAAGGTCATTTATCTTTCTGAGGGTTAAAATGCCTTACTTTAAATTGTATCTGGATCCACCGCCTTTGTTCTTCGTCCTTATGAAAATGTGCCTTAATGCTAAATTACCTCTCCATTGCAGTTTCACATTTTTTTATACCTAACCCTGAATCGTTGCGTTCTAGTTTTAAACGGTAAGAATTTGGAAATTCTGGAAAACAACCTGTTATGACCGTTCCACGGCCACACGTTCATATAAAAGAGAATTTATGACGTCCATCATTCCATCCTATATGTAGTCCCTAGATCTCCGCCGAGCTTAGAGTTATTAATCACGGAGGAAGATCGAGTACTCTTTCAGTCTCAGTGGGATTACGTGTCTATCTATTCCGCTCTATATAACAGGTTTTTAGATTAGAAACACAATCGGGGAATTTAAATTGAACTTAAGTGAAAATAGTCATATATCATGAAAACAAGAAATTAAGCATTTACAGAAACTCAAACAGCGAGACAAGACAACAAGGCAAGTGCAGGAACTCCTTAGATATAGCTATTGACGTGTCTAGGTTTTTATTGGATTTATTAGAGCAAAACTGGGGATGGCAACATTCCAAACTGGGAAAACATTCTATTTGGGCAATTGCATTTGTGTCACGAAAGATCAATTTTTGATTCATTTTCATCTGCTCGTTAACCTTGCAGGTCAACAACACAATGTTTCCATTACTTTTTGTTACTAATTCAAGCTGCAATAATCTATCTGGCTAGCTTATTAAAGTGCTTATTAAAGGAAGGCTTTCAAAGAACCGCTTTTTATTTGTCGTACTTGATATAGATCGTTTAACAAAAGTAAAACATTGCACACACTACAGATAACAGCGTACATAACTTTTTTTTATACAAGCACTTCATTATTTTCTGCTAAAAGCTACAATTTCCGTTATAAGTTATCCGATACCAAAGTTATTACATGCAATAATTCTCTTCTTGAGCGCATCTAGAGCGAAAACATAAACTCAGTCAATCATGCAACACTTGTTGTAATAGTTAACATCAGGAAATTTTCCAAAGCTTTACAATGTCGTTTTCCTTTTTCCAGTGACACTGCCAGCACGAGATTTCATAATGATATGCCCGCTTCAGCAAGCGAATGTAATTTTTATTCCCTGCCCCAAACGTTGTGTACGTGCCCCGGATTTATTTGTCCTCTTTGGCGTATTATGTTTCGACTTTTTTTCCTTTGTGACGTAAACCGAAAACATTTTAACTTTATTTCGCTTTTTGGAAATCATAGAAAAAAGGTGGAGAAACATTTATGAGAAAAATAATGTCTTGATATTAAAACTCCTTTATATCTATTTATGTTCATTTTTTTCTGTTAAATCGTGTCTCAATTATCACTCCTGCTTAAATTGCATCTCTACTTTATGACATGTTCAAAACTTTTAGTAAACTCATTTAAAAATTCAAGAAATTTGACTTAACGAAACGCGCAATATAAATACCACGGTAGTAAGTATCAGATGAAGAAAATTAAGCGAGATAGTGATTCAAACTTTTAAGGCTCCCGCTTTCTAACAGAGGCAATAACCGAGATGTAGAGATAATTCTCAATTTAACGCTATGGATTATGAACTTCCTATCCTATCTCCTTAATGGAATTTAAAATTTAAAACAAAGCTGCCATTTTAAAATGGGTGGAATTTGACTGATTTATTTTAAATAAAGAAGCAACTTTGAAACAAAATTGACCTTTAAATTGCAGCCCTAAAACTAATCCTTATCTATACAACAACATTTTTGAAATTTCTTCAGTGACGAATGTTATGCGTTTAAAAGATCTCCAATGTTTTTTGCTTCTCACAACCGACCTTTATTGAGAACCGGTGAAGAAATCTGCACCACTTAATGCCGGTAAAGATTGATATCCCGATGCCGTAAAGGATTGTCCATTTGGAGGGCCGTAAAGGAATGGTCAATAATGGTTTCGGAGGTTTTATGTGTTTTTCCAGGGGATGAGCTGGCATTTATTGATGGACTGATCGAAATTTTCATGAGTTTGATTTTATTCGAAAATGAGCTACGAAATTGCGGGGCATAAACCAGGGATGGATGGATTAAAGATATCAACTATGTGGGAAAATATTAAATAAAATTTATAAGTGTATAAGATTGCAAAAAGTGTTCCTGACAATATGACGAACACAAATATTAAGATTTTATTTAGCTATTAATGCGATGTTCTTGACACATGGTTTATGATCAATTTTCAATCTGCATTAAAAAATTAAATTGTAGCTTATCATCATTTTACCTTATTATTCCCGATTCGAAAGGACGGATAACTAATGTTAATGAGGAAAAAAATTAAAATTTTAGGGTCGGCAGTGGCGATGATAGGGGCGAATCTGCGCTTCGGAAGCAGCAGTGCAAATGCTACTTCCAACGTGACGAGGGTCTTTCAGTGCCACCCCGGAGGCACGGCTGAAGCGGCACTGATCTTTGCACTGGGAACATTGGGAATGGCTGCCAATCTGGCTTTGATGGGAGTCATATTGTCAAATAGACAACTTAGAAGGTATTTATTTTGTAATTGATATTTCTAGGTAGCAAAGGAGAAACACCTATTTGAAACTAAAAAAAAAACATATTAGAAAAATATAGAATGTATTTTAAAAAACTGTAACTATAAACCATATTATGGAGCGCTATGGATTTTTTCTGCAATAAAGCCCTCTCAAAATTACATCTCTTGTTGATCTTGTTAAAAAGTTTGCAAGATAATTTTATAAATGATTAATGTCCATATAGATATATCATGAACCTACAAATTTTTTTGATGGCAATTTGTCATCTAATTATCTAATTTTTCTAAATGTTGACATTTAATGACATAAAATTATAGTGCATTCAATTACAATAATGAAAAAATTGAACAAAACCCTCCGGCCGATGTAGTAGAATCAAGCAATTTAATTTGAAACTTCGTTATTCCAAAAAGCACAAAATGGTCGAGTGAATGTAATTACATAAACGAACCATGCCGGTCAGATCAACTGCGTTGAAAATATGCCTGAATCGGTTTTTAATTTTTCTAATTCGAAGCAGTTGTTTAATAGAAAATAACGTTCAGAAACATCAAATATTTTTTCATAGTACTGTCAACCCAACTTTTAACACCCATAGAATCATTAGATCATTAGATGTTTCGAATTTATAATTATTTTTTAGTTTTTATTATAACTGCCCGATCTCAATAGAAAATGGTTATTTATCTGATTATCACCGAAAGTGATACTTAAGGGCACGCCGATTGCAGTAGATGCGAAACGTGTTCACACAGCAATCGAATGTGGCAAATACACTTCGGTACCTGTTACGAGCAATATTTTTCTCACGCGCACATGTATGCCAATTTTGTTGTCTTCTGTAGGCTCAATGAACTATAAGCATTCGGTAAAATTAGCAATTATGCGGTTGATTTGATCAGCAGTTTATTTTAACCCTATACTACACGAAAACTGCGCGAAGAGCACTTGAATAATATGATCATAACATATGCATATATGTGCGAGAAGAACGTGTTTCCATAGCAGAGCTTTCACAATTTCTTGCAACAAAAGCATTCATTTCGGGGCACATATACATTATAGTGCAGTTGCAAAACTATGCAGTTTTCTTTTTTTGAATCAACGAAGACAAATCATGAAATATAACACAGTCCTGGCAAATACGTCGTTCGTAATCCATTTATATTCATGTTTCACGTTAAGTGTCAGTAAAAATGTTTTATTGTCGAGTGTGAAATAGGGGAGATTCCTTTCACAAAATATAAATACAAAATATCCTTTTATGTGTGCAAAAAATCTGAATAAAGAAACATAAAGGGAGTTCTAAAAATATCCTCCTAAGGGCATTGTATACATATTTGTTATATTGTTACATAATTCATTCGGTTTGTAATATGTATATTGAATTAGGGCTTTTTGGAAAATTAGAATATGAATGATAATTAGAAATGGGTAAATTCAGGTTGTCCATAGGCGCGAAGGCTAAGACAAGCGAAAGCAGAGACAGACCGACTTTTTCTATGTCTTTAGGGAAAATCTCCTTTTGCCGCCCCCATATTTTGGCTAGAGACTAATAAAGTTATTAATGTAGGAAGTTTTAAGATAGACGAATCATAACCTAAGATCATAAAATCGACAAAAAAAATCAACGTTGGATATGGAGTTAACAGAGTTGGAGCAATAATTTCTCTTACTTTTAAATTTAACACTTCTAGTATAAAAGTGTATATGCTCAGCCTATACGGTCCTAAAGAGAATTGAAAAGCCTTAAAGGAGGTATCATTCGATCCTCTCCCATTTAAAACTTCAAGAGTTGTTTTCCTCCGTTAAAGGTATTACATAATATACATTGTATCTAAGATAACGATGTTCCAGATTGAGGAATCTCATAAACGGCTAGCGAAGTGAAGTTAATTAAAATGATACTTCGAAATTTTAATTTATATATGTACGTATTACAGTTCTGATTACTTTCGCAGATATGTGATAACATAATAAGCAATGTATCAAAACAATTATAATTATATAGAGTGTATTCAATGGTGCCCAGGTTCTTCAAAAGGTTCACAATTTGATGAAGACACATGTCAGGAACAAAAAAAAAACAAAACCTTTTATGCAAATCATTCTCAATTGTAAAAGGTAAATGGAATTTCATTGTAATAAATTCAAGAACAGCTGCAGGAATACTTTTCTCTCTAAGGAGATTGGGCTACTACTTTCCCTAAGAAAATAATAAAAATAATTCTCCGCTGACGTTGCACCAGACCCAAATTATTTCCGTGAACAGGTCACTGAATACAGTTCTTTGGGTTTTTACAAGCCAGACTGCTTGCTTTTATTGTTCCCTGATGATGCGATTTTCTTCTGAAGTTTCTGCTTCCAATCTCCTTTATAAAAATTGCCTGCTAATACTCAAAAAGGGAGTTACGTCACAATGGTAAGAGGACAATGAACTAATTATAGTTTACTTGACTCATGTGAAATATTGGATGTATGCACAACCATTTACCAATGACTGAGCTAATGAAATTCCTGATGGTAAAGGAGAGGAGTTATTTATTGTTCAGAAAACAATGAATTCCAGCACATTAAGAACTGACGACATACACATACAAAACGATAACAAAGCTTATCATAAATAATAAAATTTTAGAAGTTCCGTCCGATGTCTGTTGTGGAACAAATGGGTTTCCCTGGAGAATATAAAGAGGCTGTTAAATAATGAGCTCGAGAAGAGGCAAGGGGATGTGGAAAAAGATAACTCTAATTAATTAGCGTGTCTTTTCACCGTACTTTACTATCGTGTTGCTCGGGAAACAATAACCCTGATGATGGATTACCCTTTTTGTACCATAAATTCGAAGGTGTTGTAATTTTTTTGGCAAAATTAATAATTGTTTATGAAGATGAGATTTCTCTATGGCCTGACAAACAATACTGTTGTTTCACATCATTATCTTGAGAAGGCCTCTGAAAATAGGGTGATAATATCAAATTAGAAAAGCTTATATTGGATTTAAAATTAAATCTCCTTCAAACTTTGTCGTCAAGTAATTAAACCCTTGGCATTAAATGGCTCTTCGGTCCAAATCTAGCACACTTGAAGTTTCCAAACAATATGACGTGCATATAGGGTTTTCTTCGGAGAATTTAACAGTAAGTCCATTTTGTTAATGAAGACGTTATAATAAAACACACAAACGAATTCCGTTTAATCTGAGCTAATGGAAAGGGGATATTTTCTCGGATCAGTGAGTGTCGTATAAGGGATTGATCGATTAACCCTCGATGGGTTTTAGGCTTAAAATCCCATCCACGAAATAGGGTTTACTTAACACAAACTGTTTAACGTTTCCAAAATGTTAATAATATGTGCTGCTCTTGTTGTAGGATGTTTGTTAATGCATTTTTTAATGCGCTTTGCAATATTATGTTTACTGTACCGTTGTCGCCAATGTCATCAATTTTCTACTATGTCGACCAGAAGTGTACAGTTCGGTATAATCATGAAGGGCACCAATTTCGAGATTTGCAATTGTTCCATGGCTGAAACATTATTAAAACTTTCCCGAGTAATATTTGCCACTAAAGAGCCTTACCTGCCAAAAACTGCGGCAAATAGCTGTTAATAACGGTAATATGGTTTCAGGCATTTCAGTCAGCCACATTTACACGGTTTTGGTTAATCTATACTCCTAATTTGCAGATTATACGAACGTGAAACCGCACATAATCCCGGTCCTGGATTATCATTTAATAGGCATATGCAAACCACTTTTAATATTTAATAACCGCACGCACGCAATATTCGTAGCAATACAATAATAAATCCCAAACACGCTATTAATTATGATTTCAAAATGATTACTTTTATGCATGGATGAACAGTTTGGGATTTAAAATTGAATTGTTATTACTCTTGTATTTGGAGCATGGATATACAATAGCATAATATTGATATGATGATTTTTATCCATCAGACCTTTGTGAGAATACAATGATTTTGTGTGATTCCAGTTCTAAACTAATTCCCTGATTCGGATTTATTTATAATGAAACTAATAATTCATGAGAAAAGACTTACAATACACCGTTCTGTTGTTTCAAAATGGCCATGATTGCAGCCTGTGTGACGTGTTCAAGGATACAAGGTAGAAGTACAAGACATGATTTTTAATATGTCGTTTCGGATTTTCATCGGTATTTAATTTGATAGAATTTCTTAAGCTTCCACTGTCTGTTGAAATTCAAGAATTTTAATTCTCAGCATGTGCGCCTTCAAAATCCATCATAACCAAAGCATTTATAAGTTAAAATAAAAATAAGTAATAAAAAAATATAAGTGAAAATCGAGTGTGGTTTTACTTTATAATGCCGCAATATTATTGCTTCAAGCCCATTAGTTTTCCAGTTGCCACAAAGCCAACGTTTTTCTCTAGGGGCAAAATTTTCGACTTCCGGATTTTTGTGCTTATCCGCATACCATACCGACAATTCATTGGTGTTATTTGGTAAAATGCCAACAACTTCCGGAATACACGTCAGACTCTCTTGCCATCGTAGAATTTTAAGGGCTTTATTTAGATTTCTCAGGGATAGTTGTTAGTACTAACTGAGTCACGAGAATCAATAAATTGACAAAAATTAAGCGAAGGATAAAGAAAATAGTTTAATTTTTTGGATAGTTATGCATGTTATATTTGTAATGTATATATTCTTCCAATCAATCAAAAATCTAGGTTCGCCATGGAAGCCAAGCATTTTATCATAGCGAAGTTTTAGTTCTATCTCAAGCAAATAAAAATAAGGAATGGATTTTTTACCGCACTTAAAATGTATCAAATCACACCAAAGTGTAATTTTCTCAGTTTAATAACTTTGAGTCGAACATAACAGTTAAGCCACTAGATTTGTGATTGGTACGCTAATTTTAATTATCTGATGAGTTTATCAATTTCACGTAATGTTGAATATACATTTAAGGTTAAAAGTTTTCCAAAACTAAATATAAAAAAATATTGATACTTTCGTTTCATTGGGTTCTAAAATGCGCAATTATCCCCATTCAATTAATCTTGCATATAGTTGTTTCTAAGAATCTTTCCTGTTCATTTTTATGTGGCAGTATATTGTTTCATCCTTATGCTGGTCATTCATCTGGTTCATACCTTGCATATGGCACAATTCTCGACATAAAAAAGTGTGTGGCTAGATAAATAGACGATCGGGTCCCCTGATCAGATACAGGTGCTTATTTCTAAGTAGATATTCTATCGCCGTCTATTGTCAATGGATCTCGCTTATCCCAGCCCAGACAAAAACCCGTATTGCCTTTTATCATTTTTGCGACGATGGATCTTCGGTGGCCGCATTCGATTCCAGGTCTTTAGGCGAGGAACGAGAGCTCTGATATAATCGAATATTCTTGCCGACGTTTTAAAGAGAGGCTTTATTGTGGGAGAAGAAAAGATGATTGCCTTACGTCGGAACGGAATTCGCGAGATTGGAAAATGGGTCAGCTCTCGAACAGTACTTTAATGGGGATGTGTTTAAGTAAAATTTATTATGTAAAATTCATATTTCACAAAATTTATTTGGTTAAAACTACCCCACAAAAACTGCTTTACTAAATCGTTTCCCATATCATAAAAAAATAAGTGGCCTCCACGATCTTATCAAAAATTCTTTTAAAATCTAACTTGTTCTGCTGCTTCTCTACGATGTCTTATTTCTCTTAACTTCAAAACAAAAAAAAATCACAAAATGTATTCCTCAAATACCTCAAAAGGAATTTAAATTTCCCTCAGAGAAACTAGTAAAATTAAACCGAATAATTCGGGGTGACCTTACGGTTTCCCGTCTTGCACATAACACTGATGCTCAACAGACCTGAAGTAATAAAGGTAAAGGGAAGGTGTTTTAATAGATTTGTTATTCTGCTCCAAACTATTACGAGGGCTGCCGTGTAGTTAGGGACAATATTATCAATACATTGGATCAGAAATAAGAGTTTAAAGAACTTGAGAATTGATAGCATTTTTGTTACAGCGTCAATGTCTCTTGGTTATTGTTTCATATTTTCACTGCACGGTGTGATAATAATTGATTCTCTTCATCATCGTTTTGGTTAGCACAGAAACGTAGGCGTAAACACAAGAATTTTCATCGGAATTTGGAAGTAATGTGCACCGTCTCCTTATCGCGATACCCATTAATATCAGCGGTATACACCACTTTCTGTTAATTACACGGGGAAGATAAGGGCTGTTCTACAATGTAGGGTGTCAGGGGAATAATTTGGTAAATGATTTATCGCCACACAAAACGAAAACGTTTAAACGAAAGTGAATTGCCAGATAATTTGACAAAATGAAAGCAATTCCCAATCAGTGAGAAGGTAGTTTGTTATGTGTCAGTGCAGGTGAAATGGCGAATGATCAATTTGCCCAGCGCTTTGTCTTTGATTCGTCTTGGACCCCGGAAGCGTCTGTTTTTCCGGGCTGTTGGGATATTAGAATAGTGTTAACATAAATTAAGAGGTGCAGTTCTGTAGGGTGTTGTAGAAATTCTCACATTAAGCGAAAGAAAATTTACATTTCATTAAAAAGGAAAACATCATATAGAGTTAGACCGATCAATGGAATTATTCTCAAGTTTATTTCTCAAAAGTCAAGTTCATACTGAATGAACTTCGATAGGGGCAGAACAGGTTTAACACTAAATGGTTTAAAAATCCATAATAACTTTTATAGTCCTGTCAAGATTATGAATTCAATCAATTTCCAAATTGTTTCGATGAAAGCACATATTTTCAACTCAATTTCTTGCAAATGAGGGTGGTTCTGGACGAATTTTTAAACTACCAAAAATAAACAGAGGTCTAACATTCAACGCTTTAAAATTCTTTAACAATGAAGTTGTTATGAACTTTCAGAAAACATTTAGCGTCGCTCACAGCACCATTGAGTGCTTGATAAAAAATATTTCCTTGTAACTTTTTCTTATTAAGACACATTTAACAAATTCCTCTTAAAACTCGCTGCTTCGAACCCAAAAGAATATCTATAAAATTAATTCGATCCACCAATATCTTTGTCGGAAATCGGCTCTAAACGAGGTTTAGGTGTCGCAATATTTAACGTATAAATTGTCCAATGGTTACGTGGATTACCTTATCAGTTTTCCAGACAAAGATACTTTACGGCCACACAACTAATCACCCAGATTACGCTAAAATAATGCCAGCTAATTTAATTGCATCAACCTAAACTATACAAATGACTCTTATTAGCATTAGCTTTTGAATCAGCATCTAGTTAAAGTAGCAATGTTTTCAGATGGTCGCAAGGTCTCCTGTTCCATCAAGGAGCTGTGGATTGCGCCAGAGCGGCCCTTCTTCTCCCTTTAGGAACTTCAATACTTCACTGCCAACCGGTTCACAAATGTTCACTAGTGGAAACGGCCTTCTTACTTCTCGTCACTGTAGCCACTGTTAATATGCTCACTACAGTACTGAACGACTCTCCAGTGTTTCCAGATGATGAAGATGCGGGCAGAATGTTTTCAGAGGCACCTCTACTCATGGATTCTCCCCAGTGTGTACTTTTTGGTACCTCAATGATCTGGTTTGCATCTATTACCATTAACTTGGGACCTACATTTTTATCCGGTAAGAATCTTCTAGAAATTTTCTTTATGTTTGAAAATTAATGTAAAGTTAAATTGTAACAAATGATAAATGTTGAGCAATGGCTAATATAAAAAGAGTCTTTTGCGAACTTTTTACTAAAAAAAAATTAAGTTTGTGAAGTTTAGACGTTTACCAAAACGCTGAAACTTTCAAAGACAAACACTTTTATCTAATTCGATTGTTATTTTGGTGCGAGATTGACAACTTTGACCTATAACTCCAGTCGAATGTCGTCAATCCTTCAATCACTTATAAAAACTTTGGTTTATTATTGCCGCACTTTACCATAATCGCAAGCTATAAATTTTGATTGGTAATTGAGCTCAAACCCATCAAAAACACGAGATAAGTTGTCATTGATGCCTATATTAACTTTTCCTCATTTTAGGTGCATTAGCGGCCCAAGGTGAGGCCGGCCATAAACACCCATCGTGCCCCTTAATATACGGACCATTAAGGCACTACATCTTAAATGCGTTATGGATAGCAGTAAACTTAGTGTGTGTGACCCTGACTCTTTTCCATCTAAGGAAATTACATAGAGACTTAACAAAAGCTAATGTAGAAGCGGTTAGAGTGGCTGGCTTGGTAACGACCTTAGTAAACGCCACCGGTGGTTCCAATCAGATGAATTCTGTCGATCATTCGGTAAGTATTTATAATGATTCAAGTTTATCAATTTTGTATCTAATGAAATTTGAAGGTGACTATGTTGTCAACGTGAAACGCTAAAATTTGAACTTGAGCATCTTAAAAACTGTAAAAGCTATAAATAAAAACCAAAAAAAATCTTCAAAATTGAACAGCATTAAATCAATACAAGTTCAATTGAACTTGTTTTTCTATTTTCTTCAGTTGTGTTGTCTACTAAATAATCCCGACTAAACCTGAATTAACCCGTATAATGTTATTTATAATCCCTTTTTGAGTTGCATTTGCATTGTTAATTGGGAAATGATTTCTCTTCTTTCTTATCCAAAACCCAAGGTCAATACACAAAATCCTTTGTTTATATTCCTCATTTCTTTGTAAACAAATTTAAAATCAGGCTAATTAGAAATTCGGGACAGGGACAGAATCTAATTTAACCCTCCCAAAAAGCGAGAAATGGTTTGAACAAAAACCTAATTAGACAGTCCTTTTCCCGGGTGTTACGGAATGAATTAAATTCTCCTTTTGTTATTGTTTCAATTTTGCGGTTCGGTCTCATTCAATTTGACAAAATAATAACATACTTCTATGACAAAAAAGGTTTCAATTTGAGTATGAAAGTAACTCGAATATTTTATTCCCTAATAGTTTAATTACCATGAGAAATACAAAACCTTTGCTGGGCTCAACGAGGTGGAAATAAACCACCCGACGCCTTTTATCAGGCTCTCGATAACACGCAAGACCAAACAGTAAACTTAGATTTCTTAGAGCACGTCGATTTTTCAAAATAAAAGCGTTTTATCGTCTTGTGGGGATTTTTAGGGCAAGAGCCTCTCAAAGTTCCCTTTATCGATATAGAAAATAAACATTTATCTCGTACTTTAGCTTTCCAATCGATAAAATGGCACAGGCCATCGTTTCTCATGTGGAATGATATATTAGGAGTCACCAACTTTGGTATTGGTATATAGCAAACAAAAAGGAAAGCACATATCAATGATCTTTTAGTTACAAATTTAGTGCTCGTTTTAGTAGTAGATGTTTAACAGACTTATCTATAAATTGATAATTTTCAAGATTTAATACAATATGCAAATATCAGTACGGCACTTTTTAGTTTGCAAATTAACCATAGATATACATGTATTCAAAATTGAATAAAGATAAATTATTAAATGAAATTAGAAAACTCTATGCCCATATCAGTCCACCACAAAATAATATCCACAAATGAACATTTTTTGAAGGTATAAATGATATCTATCCACTAGTATCGACCTATACGGGTTTATGTACAAGTCCTTATTCACTCGAGTTTCAAAAAGTTTAGGACCAACTTAGCCCAGTCTGATGTAGATACCCTGACGTGTAAAAGCCTCTTTTAAATAAACATTTGTGGGATTTTATTAGTAAATGCCAACAAGGAGTGCTTCAATTGCATAACGATAAAGCGCACCTTTTCAAAGTAAAAAATGATTTAAAACAGTTAGATATTATGTTAGGTGTTTATGTAGTAAAGGTAAACCTTATTATAATGAATCAAATGCACATGCAAAAAGCTTGAATTAGAAATCCAAATCCAATTTGCATATATGACCATCTGGAATGGGATTTATGGGTGATTTTACTGTTTTCCAGAATTGCCCATAACCACAAGAGCCACAGATTTCATCGTTCTTTTATGCTTATAAACTCAAATAAAATTTAAATTTTTCCTCTGTAAGTGTGGAAAGATTCTCCAATTGCCACTATTTCAACATATTTTTCTATACGAAAAATCTTTTGCGTTTAAAATGAAACCCTTGCCCAGAAAATCTGGTGAATACTCCACATATATGATTAATAACACCAATTTTTTTCTTGATAACATTTTTCATGCAAAATTTAATATATTTCCGACGCAAAAGATAATAATCCCATTTGGTTTGAGCGTATCATATAAAAGTCAAGCGTCTGTTTTCCCCGTCATTATTATATTTGAAAATAAATGGTTTAAAAAAAGAGTGTTACGAAATCGATCTGGATGTAGGCAAAATTATTCTCGTAAGTAGATTAATATTTACCATACAATTACCTGCTCCCTTGATTGATTGTCTCTTTTATGGAAATTGTTCCATAAATATGAAGGAAAAAACGAAAGAAAAGGAGACGATGCGTTCTTTTAACCCGTGGTATGAATAGTAATTATATAATAAAATTTAGTACATAATTTTAAGACATAAACTTCCATATGGAGGACACGTTTACATCTTGATCACGATTCTCTTAATGGCTCCAACGAAGTTTTGCACTTAAGAGTTAAGTTGTCAGCAAAGGGTACTTGAACAAATTTAGTTTGTCCTGTAAAATGTGCTAATTTATAAGTAAAACTGACCTTGCATGAGTTAATAAAAGTTTATAAGTAAACAACTAAGTATTTGATTCATTACAGTTTGAGTAAAATAATTGCTTAATAATTGTATGTAAAATTGAATATTTTCTTCCTAAGTACAGGCAAAAACGAACCCAAAAACATTGAAATTGAGATAAGTTGTTTAATACAATTATTTTTTTACAGCTAATTGCCCTCGCCCCATCTCCCGGAGTGCAAGGGAAGCATTTACATTAAAAGTTAATTATCTCAAATATTTCACTTCGTTGATATAGATAAAAGCAAAAAAAGAGGCATTTGTTTAGCTTCATCTCATTTCTTAAATAAACGATTTCGAGTAAACTTAAGTGTGATTCCCTTGCCTACCGAACAAAATAAACCACTGATGTTGACAAAAATTTTGTGGTAGAGAAAACCTTGAAACCTTCTATGTTTCTGGGCGCGACAAAGTTTCCTAAACTATAACGTAACTTTTCATAAAAAGTATTGCAAAATATTAAGGAAGTTTTAAAGAAAATTTATGAGATGGCTTGTTTAAAGGTCCAAGAACGAGGCGTGCAGTTTGCAGTTAAAAATCTACCTCAGGGGGCTTATTCACCGGAAGTGCATAAGAGCAGTGATAAGTTCAAGTAAAATGTTAAACAAGTCGATACTTAGTTTTAATCTTTTACAGACAAACTCTTCTTTTGGTACCACTTATATAGTAATGAATAATAATTAATAACAATTAAGAACAATTTTCAGTCGATTTCTATAATAATTAATTGCATGAACTGCATAAACGAGTGAAGTTGAAATTAGTAATGATTTAATAGTGCTAGTAAGAAAGATTAATCACTTCCCGTGCTGGAAATATGAAACATTTAGGAGGCTTAGCTTTTAATTTAATATCACATCTCGCAGAACAGAACTTCGCAAAAGGGTTCCCGGATCAACGGAAACCGTGGGCATATTGTTTGGTTCCTCAGGGGAAATTCATTGTTGCATTTTTGCCAACTCATCTAAATTTGAAAAATAACTGTCAGGTATCAAGTAGTCAAATCAATTGTTCTTGCACAAAATGAAAAATCGAAGCTTAAATCATTAATTTAAAAAAATCAATAAACCACATGAAAATTATTGAAGGATGAACTGGCTAAGCTAAAAGGCAACGATTCTTCTTTCTCTATATATGAGATTTTTCAGTGAAATAATTCGTCCACGATGCCGCAAGGTTTTTCCACTTTCCGGAAATATTTTTCTACAAACGCCGTCTTTAGACTGCCATCTCTGCTCTTGTGATTCGCGACTAAATCAGATCGGGAGTAGAGGAGACGGTTTTCTTCCTCCCGAACCAATCAGATCCTTTAGAAGCTTCTCTTGAAGTTGTTTTCTACTGAAATGTGTCTACTTCTTGTTTCGATTTTATCTTCTTCATTTCTTAATTAAAACCAGCTAAGACCTGACATATCCGACTAGGATTTGATCAAAGAACTACTTGGCCTACGTAAAGGTTTGAATATATAATTGTAATAACAACATCATTGAAAAATCCTACTTCAATATCTACTATTAAATTTTAATCAAACACATCTGTTTGCTTTTGATTCCTATCTCAAATAAAACCCCCATTATCTCGTCTTTGAGATAATAGAGAAACTTTGCCACTTATAAATTGTCATTGATATGGAGTTTTATTTGCTCTGCTGCTACAAAATAGGGCTCCGGTTGTTATCAGATATTGACTAAATGACAAAAACTAATTTAATCTCTCTGAAGTCGTATCTGTTAGTTAACAAGAACGCTCTTAACCCAGTTTGCCAAGGCAAAATGCTATGCTCTGTCGCATTTGCTGCATATGGCATTAATTGCACCACTCTAATTGAGTTTTTACAAAGTCTCTTAATTATTGCTGAATTATTCTAAAATCCTTTTCGATTACCCGAGTGAAAATCGAAATTGACTTTTTTGCGCAATATACATTTATTGAAAAACATTTAACAGATTACATCCAAGAATAAAGGCGCGCGTGTGATATCGCTACATATTGTTCCTTCCTTATTTACTTCCATATCCGAGTATGCCACAAATAAATTATTACTGCGCGAATAAAGCAATTTCTCGGAAAAGCAAGTTGAAAAGGATTTAATTTACATATTCATGTTTGTTGAATAGTTATTTAAATTATTTTCTGGTTTGTTTTAGGCTAGTAACGGAGCAGTAGAAGAACAGAGACGGATGAGAGAGTACTTAAGAAAAATGGAGAGGGAAGGGGTGCAAAGAGTCAAAATGTTCCTGGTCATTACAGCGGCCTACGTCTTGTTTTGGGGACCGTTATTCATCGTTACCCTCATTAATCATCCCATTGTCGGGAGCAACCCTTTGGGGCACGAGGTAAGCAGCACGGGCGTCCTACGAAATTCGTCAATTTCCTCAGAATGTCGGCTTGTCATAATAATAATTAGTTGGCGCAAGATGAGAAGAACCCTTTGACCAGCGATGCTAATTTAATTATTAGGAAATGCCTTAGCGAGAAATTTACAGGTCGCTAATACATAATCAGGAATATTTATATTCGTTTGGTTGATGGAGGGGGTTAATTTATACTTGACAGGGAAGCCTAATTATTATGTGAAATTTGACAGCCCTGTCGCTTGTTAAATATTAATATTAAAGGTTCCTCAGACAAAAAAAATTAACAGCGAATCCGTAAAGGGAATAGGGCGTTCAAATAGAAAATGAAAGAGGATGTAACGTAACCATCAGGCATGTGTGCCTACAAAGTAAAGTTTTTTCCCTGCTAAATAATTACGACTGTCACCCTTATAGTGCATACAAACGTAAATCTAAATTTCCGTTCCGTTTTTCTTCTTATTGACATATGCCCGATGCAACTATAGGCAAAATCTTCTTTTCAATAAAACACTTTATCATGAACAGAGCCTAAGGAAGCTTTTACCCTGGAATGCTGCTTTTAAATGGCCTCGCTATTCTATTCAATCAGTTAACGCGGCCTACTAATTTTCTAAATTTAGCTCAGTAAAATAAGCCGCGACATTCAAACCGCCTAGAACTAAACTTCGATTAAAATTACTGCAGGCATAAGATGACATCAGTTTAAGTGCCGTCTGTGGTAAAGTGCTATATCAAGTTTCAGGAAGGTCCGTGTAACATTCAGCATAAGTTTTGAACTTTAAAATATATTTTTAGGAACAAATATAAATCATTTCTTTCTCAACACAGATAACCCTTCACATATCCTACGTACACGCAATAGTGAATCCCACGTTGTTCCTGGTTCTGCACCGAGGATTGCGAAGGGCCGCCCTCGATGCCTGCTGCGGGTGGGTTCCGATCTGGCTAGGCCCTCCGCCCGTTCCTACGCCACCCGATCCGCCCAGACGCACGACTGTGCCCGAAATTGCCTGCCTAAAGCCGCCCATGCCCGCCCATCCCGACAGTGCAATGGTAATTAAATATTATATGTAAGTGGTGTAACAAAATGCGCTGCATGTGTAGTTACATGTTTCAGTAGTATATCCTGTATCACTCAATTATTTTCACACTACAATTGGAAATATTTGCCGAGCTTCTAAGCGATTTTAATGGGCTGTCTGGTAAGCCTTGGATGGTAGCATTGGGATTCACGTAGTTTTTCAACTTTAAGAACATAATGCCTTGACCGTCGTTTCTGAAGAAGTGGAGTATCCTTTCACTATGGTGATTACACTTTTTCCTATTTGGAGGTATGGGAAAAACTAACTTCGAAATTTCTTAACATAGCCAATTGTACACATTGATCACCATTTGAACAATAGTTTAAATTATCATCAAAGTCAAAAAGGGGGATTAAGAGAAAGAACATTTGGTTTCGTGTTAACTCCATCCGCCAACTTCAGAATTCCTAGAATAAATTGTTTTCTTAAACTAATGTTTGCCATAGTCATTTCAGCTCTTTTTTATAGTTATTAATCCTTTTTCTAGTTCCTACGGTTCACAAATTCTGTTCACTCGTTTCAATTTTTCTTTTGTCGATTCAGATTAGTTCCCGTCGATAAAGGTTTGGTTTGAACCTGTGGTTTAAACTTTTGCAGTGTGCTTCTGTTTCCTGTGCACTGTGAGACTTAGTTTTTCGTTTGGTCTGGATAGGGGAATATCTAAGAAGACAAGAGTCCATCTTTATGTGTTTCCGTGGGAAAAGTGATATTTCGATTTATGCAACTGAAGTATGTGCTAAGAAATTTCCTAATGTTTTTCTTGTGAATTCAAATGACAAAGCTGTCATCCACATATCGAAACCAGCACTTCGGCTTTTTCATAACGGCGTCCAAAACGTTATTCCCAAAGATCTCTGTAAAGTAATTGCCCACTACTGGACTGAGTAAGTTTGTTCATATAAAATGCTTCTCTATTAAAAATATGTGATGATAAGCTAATAGCGGAATAACTTGATTATTCTTAAGAAAATTGCCGTTTGGAATTTAAAGGTACACCAAATCTAGTAAGTATTTCTTTGGAAAAAGTGTGTCAATTCTGTGACGAAATTTCGATAACATCCACCGCCAGTGTAAAAGAACGAAGCTATGTACAGTAAATTTTTGGAAACGCATTTTGACTAGCCAAGAAACTCTTCGCAGTTTGATAATTGCTATTCTGGATTTTTGCTTATAATTTGCACAAGAACAAAATAGCAAACGTGCCTGAAATTCTGATCCTTTAGGGCCGCCCTTTAACAATATGAAAATTTAAGTTATGCAGCCTGTCCTTCCCTTGCAGCCCTCACCCAAGATGTTTTATAGATACTTGCTCTTGTCCTCTTACTTCATTTAAAAGCTTTTAAATTTGAGATACTCGCCGTGTTTCGAGTTAGGCGGATGCTTATGTTAAGAAGGCTAAATAATTTATCAAACTTTTGGAGCTTTGTGCTGGTAGGTAATAGTTTCTTTAAGAGTTTAAAGCCAGGCTAATCGTTACTTATTTAAGCTCTCGTGTGCTTAAACCGACTTTAAGTTGAAGTTTTAATGGGAAATACTGAATTTTGTGGAAAAATGTACTTAAAAAGTTCAGTTGTCGCAATTTCAGGGAAACACCGATTTGAGTCTTTGGTCGCCGGATAGTACCACCGATTCGGTACTGCCCTTGGATCCTCTAAATGGGGACATTGAAATACCTCGCTTTTCCAGTCCGGATTTGGAGAGATTCGGATTTGGATCACCAACAGATAATGAAGTTAAGGACAAGCCGGACTGGAACCACTCAACGAAAATATAACTGATTACAATGCAGACAAAACGAGCTGGAGTATTACAATCACGGTTGAGTTCTGCAATACGTTGCCATACCTGTGTTCCTTTAAACATATATATATATATATATATATATATTAGTTAAGTAAATTTAGATAGAAAAAACATCTTTTAAGTTGGGATTAGTTCAAGATGGAATTGATAAAGACTACTCAATGCCAATTGCGCAATTTCAGAGGTTATTTAAAGGAGAAGGAACTACGTAACTTATGAAACTTTAATACACAAGCGGCTACTATAGGAATAATTATTTCAAAAAATCAAAAAGCATTATGTACGGCAAGGAATTGACTATATTATTAAATTTATAGGCAGAGAATATAGTACTTATCCTATTAATCAGCATTTAATAATGACTATTTTTCATCTGTTAGTTATCCACTTGATGGCAGAGGCAATAATCATTATTAGATTTCTTACAGTTTGTCCACGACTATTTATACTTAAACAGTGTGGCAAAAAAATCTGGAAGTTATGCACTATGATAAATACTAGTTTTGCTAGAGATTGATTCACGTATCTAGTTCCATACAATTTCTGTGATCTTCAATAGATTTAAGTGACTTTTCGTTGATACGCACTGCAAGTTATGTTTTACCCACATATACGAATAAAAATCGCAAAACTTAAAACTTAATAAGTGTGTTTTAATTTTAATAAATGCAAATAAAGTTACGGCTCAATAAAGGCGAATTGAAAATTCATCTAATTGCACGGTTCAAGAAACATTGAATTTTGTAGATTTGTATAGTTACAAAAACCAGCTCAAGAAGCAATAAATTTGTATTGTTCCCACAAAGAAATTGAAAAAAAGAACTATTAATCAAACATAATCCTCGATCAACAAATCCCTTTCTTAATGAAATAAGAAAACTCAAACGATGTGCCTAAAATATCAGTACATTTAAACTCAAACGCAATGAAACTGGAAAGTTATTAATGTAAATAAAAGTGTAAAGTTATAAGAAAAATATTCTATTATATTAATGTTATGAACTGTCCAATTCTGTCAATTAAAATACCGCACCTTTTTTGTTTTATAATAGTTCAAGTAATAAGTTAATATGCATTTTAGAACCACGATAGAGTTAATACGTTATTTAGATGTACTGGATGTTTCTGGAAGGAGATTCCTCAATAATTATCTTTTATTATAAGAGGGCGTGTCTGATGAAACGTCGATTTAAATTTCATAAGACACAAGTCTTAACATATATATATTTCCTCAGAGAAGCTTTCATAGATTTGTTTCAGCTGAATATCATACTTCCAAAATGGTAGATATTAACTGAAAGAAATTTTGTTGTTTCAATTACATTTTTGACTTTATTCATTATCAAATTCTTTACGGACATTTGGCAAATTTTATTAAATATCAACTAGCGCCTTGACATGTTGATTTAACCCCATCTTTGGATTTTTTACGAGAATTTGCGGCTAAATTAACAAAATTTCATAGAATTTGTTTCTGCGTGTTCATAATCTTTATGACGATTTCAGTTGCAGCGAACGATATTTAATACTAACACAGAAACTCGGTTTCTTTTGGTTAAAATCGAAAGAAATTTGTGATGTTCAAAAAATAACCAATAATCAGCACTATTGATTGAATGAAAACGCTCTTCCGGAAACACCAGATATAAAAACTGTCACATATCTCGCAATAAAAGGAATCAGATGAGGGAACATTGCAAATCGGCTTAATAGCAAATTTTATAATTTAACATTTAAAACCAGGGAATTTTGTTACAAGTAAATAATCTGTGTAAATGGCAGAATAAGTAAGTTATTGTAAAGTGTTGAGGAAATATGAGAATTATGTGAATAAAAATATTAAATTGACGACACGAATTTTCACTTCTATGTGTTTGAAATTGAAATTTGAAAAATGGAATCAGTGACAACATATGTTCACAATACACCTCACACCTTGAACCGAAAATTATAATAACCCACTTACCTGTTCGAAACCGCCGAGGATATCAGTAGTATCCATCGCAGAAGTCACCGGCAAAGTTCTCAAACTTTTTCCGGCGAGATTGGCCAAAGTTTTAACCACGCTGCTCTTGCCCACGCCTGAGTTTCCAACCTGAAGCGAAAAAAACCTTTGGATTCCTTTAATGGTTTTAGTAAAGTTCTAAAAAGTTAGTATGTTCTATATGTTTGAAAGGAAAACTTCCGAAAAGTTGTGCAGGCGATTTTCGAACATGAAATTGCTATTTATTTTCAGGGAAAAAAATGTGTCAAACACCTTACCAAAATAGCCATCCAGTTCTGGTTCACGCAATACGTTAAGCTTCTCAAGACCCCTTGCTGCCCCCTCAAAATTAAATGTCCTTCTCCTTGCTTCAGAACGTGGTCATTCAGCTTGTCTTGACCTCTTTTCAGACGAACTTCTCCGAAATGCACTTGATCCTCTTCAATATATCCTATAGAGTTCGATCTTTTGATGGCACAGCCCATAACTTCTTTGTATAATTCCGCAACCTTTTCCTTATCAGCAATGTTACGCATTCTATCTACGTATATTAGCTGGACAGTGTACTCAGGACTTAACTTTTTAGCTAAGGATTGATTGTTTTCGAAATGACTTAATGTAGCCTGGCACCACCGAGTCAGATCGCGTAAGTTACACTCCCAAGGGGAACCTTTATTTCCGAATAAACGCTGGTCAAGCCTCGCAGCTAATTTGCAGTTGAAGTCGATCATTTTCTTAAGCGTTTTTTCGGGTATTGAAGGGAATTGACTTGTGAGAATTATTTTCATATCACGAAATGAAAAAGCACTGATATATACTTGAATAAATCGGTTGAGGAACGACTTGGGGAGACCTCTTCTGCAACCACCTTCTTTCATTGGGTTCTGACAGGCGAAGAAGCGGGTTCCTATAAGAGAAATATTGGTAATTAAAAAAAGCCGATTTAACACAGATTTAACAAAATGTTTCGCTTTGGAGGTAGAGTGCTTCGAAATTCATTTAAAAATACATTTTTCTTATACAGTGTCTCCCAGATTAGGATGGACTTCATGGGGATATCGGAAACTGTCGGAGGTATGAAGTCGATTAAAAGTGGAAAATGATAAGATCTTTACCATGATAGTTACAACCGGCTTTAATTTTTATCTAAGGAATTTTTGGTACTCTTTTATCCATGTTATTCTCAAATACCATATATATCGCATATTCGTCTTACCTGGCTGGACGTGGAACGTTTTCGCCAACTCTGGTATAAAAATCTCTCCTCTGTGATCCAGGCAGGCATTGAGCCCTTCTAGAACTGATTGAGATGCCAGATTAAGTTCATCTAGCAATATCCAACATCCTTGTCGTAAAGCTTGTAAAAGTGGACCATCTCTCCAAGAGAACTGACCGCCACTACCACCTTCTAGTGGGAGATCGGCTCCGAAGAGATCAGAAATGTCCTTAAATTACAAAAAATAAAAAGGTAAAGATGGGTTTTTATGTTAGTATCCAGACTCTATTGAGAAGAAATGATAAACAATGCATCTTACCGTCTGATCAGACAAATTTACACGAAACATCTTGTGTCTGGTTAATTTGGCTAATGCAGTAATGAGGCTTGTTTTCCCTACACCAGGGCTGCCTTCCAGTAAAATGGCCTTATTCAACTGCATACCTCTGAGCAAATTTCGCGTATTCGATACTGTAGTAGGTGCGTTAAAGGAAAACGTGTCTGGTACCAATTTTTCTTCGCCCATAGTGACGTAAAAAGGCTCAATACCAAAACGCGAGTCGGTACTGACAATTTTCAGAGAAATAGAGAGTGAATCTGAAGCTTGAAAGTTTCTGAATTGGGCATCAAGAAATTTTATGCAGCGAGTTTTAAATTTTTCCAAAGCAGGAACACTAAAAGAATTAAACAAAAGAAAATACGATTAAGCTTTGTAGACATAGTATTAACTTACCTTTCATTACTGCTGGCTCCAGACCCGAAACTATCCAGAAACACTAAATGAGCGCCATGCATATAAGCATTATCAGAAGAAATTTCTCCAGTGCACTGATTGATAAAATTCACCCACGTTAAAATGTCTCGGATACTCACTGTATACCTAAAATCATAAATATATCCCTCCTAGTCATATTTGCGGCAGCAAAAACACACCTTTTCCCAATTTCAGTACTTCTAAACCAGTCAATAAATTCCATCATCTTTTCCCCGAAATTAAACTCAGCGTTAATTTGCAAATTTTTATTAATAATCGCCACTAAATCATCTCTGACAGTGCACGACTCGCACCAAACTTCAGTAAAACGATTTCTCAAAGCCGGAGAAAGTTCTTTCTTCCCAAAATCACCTCCAGGATTCATCGTTCCAATGAATACAAAATTTTGGTCAGCCACTAGGATTTCGGAATTGTTTGAGTTATTAAGATCGATGCCCTTTTCGGCCAGCAAAAGAGTTCTTTCAGGCTCTAGAATGTTTGAATTATTTTAACCTCTAAGATTTTATGAGAATTGTTACCTAAAAGTGAATTTAATCTCTCTAAAACACTGTCGTCTGCTAACGAGATTTCATCGGCCAGGAAAACACTTCCTTTTCTCATGGCATTCAACAAGGGACCATCTACCCATTCAAACAGAGAATTGCTCTAAAAATGTTTACCGATTAAATGAGAATGTATGATTCAAAAAATTTTAATGCGCGTTACGTCTTTTGAATGTTCCCTAACAGGCCTCAAACCCCCTATAAAGTCACTGCTTTCAGTGTGCATATGACAATTAACAGCTACAAGTTCCTGCCCATTAATTTCCGCTATTAACTGGCAAATTGTCGTTTTGCCTCCACCTGTTTCACCCACTAATAAAACGGGCTCTTTAAACTCCAAAGCTTTCCCAATCAAAACAGCCAATTTACGCATGTCGAATGTCCACACTATGTTTGGATAACGGGCACTATTATTGTGAAATTTTTGCAAAATGTGCTTAGTAACTGTGGAGGTTTTATCGTTCACTACAACAATGATTTTTAATTTATATATGAGATTTAAAACCAAAACTCACGGGAAAACAAATGTTCTAATATAACTTTTCTACGCCAGTGTTTTTGCAATACGTCCACGATTTCCTTCTTTTCATCGTCTTTTCTCACTTTTCCAGCAAGGACCAAATACCCTTCATCTACCAGATGTTGGTCCCAATCGTAAAGTTTCAAGGAGTTTTGAGCAAGGCGATATCTTTCCCCCCATCTAAACAAATCCCTCAAGGTAATGAATCCTTGTTTTCCTGCAAAAGCTGCGGAACCTCTACGTCGCATCTGGAAAAAAATGTATCTAGAGTGTTTATCTAGAGTCCAATATTCTATGCTGTAACTATACTGTATGTAAACAGCAGAGTCTAACTTAGGTTACAAATAGAAGATAATAAATCCATACAATCAATTAATTTTAGCACATAATTAAGTCATATAAAAAAAATTTCTCACCTGAAGATCAGTCATCACAATAATCATTTTTTTTGCATAAGACTGTGGCATCGCGCACCTCTGATGCAATATAGACTCTAGCTCCAAAGGAGGAATTTCGTTGAAATGCAACTCCACAAAGCGATTTCTGAAAGCCCGAGAAAGCATCTTCCTCCCTCCATAAACTCCTGGAGGATTCTGAGTGGCGAACAGCATAAAGTTGGAGTCGGCTTTAACAGTGTCCTGAGTTTCCGGTATGAACAACTCCCGGTTGTCATCCAACACTCTATTTAAGGCTTCCAACACGTCGGTAGGAGCCAGATTAAGTTCATCCAGAATTATCCAGTTGCCTTTTCGCATGGCTTCCACTAAAACGCCTTCTCTAAAAATCAGTTTCCCAGTGGAATCGGCCACGTATGAGCCTATGTATTCTTGAAGATCTGTGTGCTCATGATTGTTGATTCGCACGCACTTATTGCCGCTAGATTTGGCTAGGTAAGTTATCAAGCTAGTTTTACCTACTGAAGTGTCGCCCTGAAAAAATTTTATTAGGGTTATATTTTTTAACTTAAACTAAGAAACTAAGAAAAAGGATCTACCTGAAGTAAAACTGGCAATTTGCCTATAGACACCACTCTAACTAAATCTTTTAGATTTTTTCTAACAGAAGAAGTTAAAATATAGTTATCAGGGGTTTTAGGTTCTAAGCTACCCTTTTTGATCCAGTAGCCTTCAAACTCAAGAAAAATATTTCCTGATTGTTTTGGTTCTGGTATGCCTTGTTTAAGGATTGCTCGTATTTTTTTTTCATCGCCAATCAAATAACTGAAAAAAGTAAATAAAAATAAAATCGTAATTCAAATAACAACAAAAATTTTTATTCAGAAACGGAATTTTCTTACCTTCCTATCAATCCTTGCACCATGTTATATGAACCTGCATCCAACTGAGTTAGAAAACTAAGACAAAACGCTTCATATAAACTTCTCTTGAAAGTCCCACATGGATTTTTGGAAGCAGTCATCAAGGCCCTACACAAAGACCTCAAGGAAAAATGCGGTTTGTGTCCCATACCATCGCAGAGGGACAAATTCATTTCTTTCCTGATACGCAAATAAAAATCTACGATTTTCGACACTTCTTGATCATTTAAAGCCATAGCTTCGAGGTAGCTGCTGACCAACAATATTAGATCTGATTTTTCAATAAGCTCGTCCACGTAAAATTCAGTGAAACGATTTCGGAGTCCCGTCGGGAGGTCCTTTTTCCCCACGTTTGTTGCAGGATTCATACAGGCGAAAAGAGTAAAATTTGGGTGTCGTTTTATAGGGGTTTTATCACCTTTTTCTAATAAGCATATGGAGCCAGATGTATTTTCTAAGAGACCTGAAATTATGAGTAAACTTTCTTAGTGGTTGCGCTATAATTTTTTGGTTTTCTTAGAAAGTTATTTACTTCTTTGCTTGTAGTAGGGATAATTTAGCCTACTAAACCACAAAGAAAACTATTTGAAATTGCCACTTTTAGTCTTTTATATATTTAAAAAAACACAGCTTTAAAAACTGCTACAGCCAATTGTTCAAAACACCGAAACATACCCGATAAGCACTCCAATGTCTCAGCATTAGCCAGATTAATCTCATCCAATAAAACCCAGGAACCCTCCCGCACTGCTTTCACCAAACTTCCCTCTATAAAGGCAAAATACAGGGCATTCCCCTGCTTCAACTGGACTTCTACCTTCTTTAATTTTTCATTGACACTCTGCCATCTCACACAAAAATCCTGATCCTTTTTCTTTTTTTCGGATTCACTGGCTCCTTCCAGTGAACTAGACAATCGTCTTAAAGCTGTAACTGCACTTTTCTGCATCATCGAAATCAAATGAAGGAACTTTTGTTTATTAAAGGCAAATGCAATTTTATTGAGGAATTCCTTATTCGACTCGGTGTTAAAGAAATCCCTGAACACGGCCTCAAACTCTGTTCGAATGGGAGCTATTATAATTCTAAGATCTACAGGTTTGAATCCTCCCAAAAGATCAGCAGAATCTGATTGCTGATTCATGTTAATTACAGTGAGTTTCTTGCCAAGAGTGTGGGCTAGGTATTGGACTGAAGAGGTTTTCCCAGTGCCTGTTTCTCCTACTAACAACACAGGTTCTTTCAAATTTACACAACACATTATTCTTTCTAATAAAACTGCAGTGGGACGGGTAAAACAAAACTTGGTTTGTTTGCTGTAAATGGAATGTTCCCTCACTAAATTCACTCTCTCTGATTGGAAGCTATCTAAAGTAAGTTTCATTGTAGGTTTATAGTTGTTGAAAAAGTACTCAGCTTTGTGGTTAATTATACCCAGCTGAGTGCTTATTTCTTTAGCCAATCCAAGGGCCTCATCTACACTTGGAATAGAACAACAAAACACATCAATAGCATCTTGTAGAACTCTCAAAGCACTCTCTTGGCTTTTTACGTCATAATTAATGGCTGCTCTACAGCACCATTTAAAAAAATCTCGGGTTGATATGAGTCTGCCGGGCCTTCTGACCAAATAAGTTTCATCATTTCTATTTGAACAGAACAATGCAAACACATTATTCAGCCTATCAGAGATTGTATCAAATTGAGGGTATTTAACATGTAAAATGTACTTTAGCTCTGCAATGGTCAATGGGTCAATAGTTATTTGCAAAAGTTGTTTTTCAAGGAGCTGCATGACGTTTGAGTGATGCCTGTATTGTCCGAAAGATGAGGTGATGAGCCTGATAATTAAAAAAAAAATACATAACTTGAAAATTAATTTTTACTGTAAAATACCTTTGAGTTAAAAACAACTGGAACCCAGGAGTAACTGGAACTAAATCTCTATATCCTGGTACTGTAAGAGCATTGTTTTCCAATAAGCTGACAAGAACTGAAGCTACATCCATAGATACCAAGTCTATATCTTCTAAAAGCAACCAATTACCCTCCATTACTGCCTAAAAAGCGTCCAGAAAAATTCCTTCCAATTCTTTTAATCAATAACTTAAAACAAACCTGAGTTAAAACTCCAGGTTGCCAAATAAATTCCCCAGGAATTTCAGAACATTTATAAGTTCCTAATAACATTTTACTATCAGTTTGATCACCCAACTGTACTTTAATGAAAGTATCCCCCAATTCCCTGCCTGAGCATGCAGCCAAATGCTCTATAAGTCCAGTTTTTCCAGACCCAACAGGGCCTTGAAGGCAAAAAGCTTTACCACAAGACAAACTAATAGCAATTTTTTTTAAATTATTATGAGTTGAAGGAACTTCGATCAACAGTGGCCTTTTCGGTTTGCTCAAGGCTGAGATGTAAATCCCAGAGATGTTGACAACCTCTTGAACTTCTTTGCACTCTCGAGGTATAAAAGGATGTTGATCTAGTGTGTTAGTGTCTGGTAGGTTCTTGGTAAAACCATTATGCTCTTCAAATTCAATAGTGAGTTTTAAATTTAAGTCTTCGGGTAATCGCTGAGATATTAATGATTTCAAACTAGATTCATTGAGGCCTAAGATAACTGCTATTGTTTGACAGGCTAACCTG
The DNA here is from genome assembly GCF_039881205.1 of Euwallacea similis. NCBI lineage: Eukaryota > Metazoa > Arthropoda > Insecta > Coleoptera > Curculionidae > Euwallacea > Euwallacea similis. The sequence goes on along the minus strand of NC_089616.1, from coordinate 3,015,600 downwards.
GAAGCAATTATTAATGAGCACAAACAACATTTAACTGATAGAATAATGCAAAATTTTCTTATTAATAGAACAAATTTCAATGTTGGATGTACTTACCAAGACACTTTATAATCAGTATGTAAGGAATACTTCTTAATAAATATGCTCCACTTCCACCTTTGCCTATAAAACTTTGGATCACTTTTTAATAAAAAATAGCAGGCTTCAACAATATTTAAATCTCTTAAGTAGACATTATAGGGCAATGTAATTCGACATTTTTTTGTTTTTGATGCACTTGTTGAATCTTCTTCTTGAAATGGAGATGCATATTGTTCAAAATATTTTTGGGCATAACTGTAAAAAAAGATGTATCTTTGCTAAATATATATGTACTAAGTAAACCCATACTTTAAATATTCATTAGGGCAAGAGACTGGGTTTACCAATATATATTGTGATAAATGTTTAAACTATAGTAATTTAATAATATTCCTACCTTTTCAAGTCTGGTCTAGCTTTAATCACCTTAGACAGTAATATACAATTTACAACGTGTCTAGGTTGACTAAAAGGAAAGTCTTTTGAGAATGCAATAGATTCTATAAGCAGCTTTGGAGTTTCCTTGGAAAAATACTCCAAAACTTTCTCAAAATATTGCGGAATAATTATTATTTCTTTGGCAATATAGACCAACATTAAGTTAACCTTCTTTTCGTCATTTAGGTTCTTTTTTGTATCCAGAACCTAGAAAATCAGTTTTTCAATTTAGAAGTAAGAAGCTGTTAGATGAATAGCTGGAGATTACCTTAAAGAATATGTTAAATTGTTCATTGATTTTACGGAAGTCTATCAATTTCTGGAACAGCTCTGATAAGTCTTCCATTTTTAGTTGGTTTTGAATTTCTTATCATTGAAATCTTCAATAATTAAGAAAAATGGGAAGAAAAAAACTAGAAGCAACTATAAATTTCTACTCAATTCTAACCCCGAACTATGCAGTATAATATAACCTCAAAAAAAAACGTGGGGTTAATTGATACATTTATTTTATTTGAATCGTTGGAGTGGTTGGTGTACGATTATAATCCAATAACACAGTATGTTTTTTTCGATAAATATTTATTACGCAAGTTAAAATAAATGCCCTCTTGTGAAAACAGCATTTTTTAAATTTTTTATGGTATAGATAGAGTCATTTGAACTGGATGTGAGAACGAAATCACCACAATCAATAACGTCAAAAAACACGTGCTCAATTTGAGGTTAGGAAATATTGTTTATTTCATTTATCAACGCAAAATTTTTTGCTAAGATTCAGAATTTATCAATTATTTGAACGCCTTTTATAGTTGTAAATCATATCTTAAAATTCATAAAATGTCATCAAATAATACCCAGGTCCACAGGCCTGGACCATATAAACAAACAAATAAGGAACACAAGCATGGAAGACATCGATCCAAGGGCTCCATTAGTATAGCTACCAAAGGTAAGTTTCTGTTTAATTCATATCAGCCTTTTCATTTTCATTTCATCTTAGGGAAAGTATCAGTTAAAACGGTTTCAATGAAAAGTAAACGAGAATTAAACAGAGATCAGAGACGTCATCAATCAGCACAGATTCGCCAAAAGAAAAGGGATGAAACTTTGGCAAAGAAACGCTTATTGGGTGGGCTTGATTTTGCCCCTTTTTTAGTCTCCGTGGTTCCTTTAAATAAGGATTTTGATCCTACTTCTGCCATCTCCATATTGACTCAGTGTGATGATGAGGCAGTAGTGAGGAGAACATCTGCAGGAGTAACACATATTTGGTTTCTATTTTTCATCTGGAGTGTTAGTTTTGTTTAATAAAAAAATAATAATTTCAGTGTTCCAAGATTTAGAAAGAGGTTCTCATTAATCGTCCCTGCCAGTGATAATGAATTAGATGTCTTGGATTCATTAAAAGTATCAGATGCTGTTGTATTTTTGTTGTCTTCAATAAATGCAGCTGAATATATTGAAGAAATTGTTGATAAATGGGGAAATAAACTGTTAATGTCCTGTCTGGCACAGGTAGTCTTTATTTGGATCTTTTTTTTTTGTTGTTAATTAAAAATTTCAATTAGGGTTTGCCAACTCCAGTAGTGATTCTCACAGATCTTGACAGTATTGCTCCAAAAAAGCGCAATGACTTTAAACAAAATGTGCAAAAGATTGTCAATCAGTGGTTACCAGATGAAAAACTCATGGTTTTAGATAAAAATGCGGATGCTATAAATATTTTACGGAAGATTGGTGATCAAAAGAGGAAGTCTGTTTTGTATAGAGACAGACGTCCTTACTTGTATGGGGAAGAGGTCGAATATGTTCCAGATACTAGAGGTATTTATTTAATAATTTTCATTGATTGAAAACAAAATTTCAGCCTAATCTTTTTAATAAATCACACTTAGGACCCATGGGAACCTTAAAAGTTACTGGTTACCTTAGAGGTTCAGTGTTATCCGTAAATCAATTGGTTCATATTCCTGGATTGGGAGATCTCCAAATGTTACAAATTGATATTTTATCTGATCCTAACAAGGTTGATAAACCTAGGTAAGTATTTATATCAAACACTTTCTGAATACATTTTGGATTTATTAGAAAATTTGCTAATTTGTTCTCACTATATTCTTATGTGTTAGAACATTATACAAAAATTATATTACTTGAAAAGAAAATTTGAAACATACAAACTTTTTTCTACAAACATATCATAGAATTTTAATTAAATTTATTATACAAGACTAGGGGAGAGCCTAATATTGATTTGTTTCTCTCTTTATTCTTAATGATATATAGAAAGAAAGATTTTACATTAATGGATGATAAAAATTACACAATAAAAGTGTTAGAGCAATGTGATCCTTCTAAGCAAGAATCTTTGGATTCTGAAAATGTACTAGATCCAATGGATACTGAACAAACATGGCCTACAAATGAAGATTATGAGATGGCAGAAAAAGACCAACAGGTAATCCTACTACTTTAAACTACTAAATAATATTGTTGATCATCTAAAGTATTAAAAAATTCACAACTTTAGTTGAGAAAAGCAAAAAAAGTCCCAAAAGGGTGGTCGGATTATCAAGCTGCTTGGATTCCGGATGATGACGCAGAGTTTCAGGAAGATGCATTTAGTGACGGTGATCAAGACTCTGATGATGAGTTAATGGATGCGAGGTCAGTTGAAAGTTCATGCTATTCAAATGGTGAAGATAGGGACCAAGATTTGGAATCCGTTACGGAGGAATCAGGTGATTACAGATGTTACAATTTTTGTCATTTTCCTACGAACGTACGGTACGGTAATGTGGCTTTATCGCACGCAAATTAAACGGCACGCTTCAGTGTCAACATTTTTTATGCGTATTTAACATTGGGTGGTTAAGCCTCAGAGACTTTCATCAAGATATAAGTATGTAATGATTTCTATACTTTATTTTTTTACCTCGTAAAATCATTAAACATATTTCCTAAGAGGTTAAATCTGTCTAGAATTAGCCGTTAACGAGGATAAATATGACCAAGAAATTAATTTGAATGCGGAAAAAGATGAATTAAATAAAATAAAAGAAGCTAAATCTGACTTTATGTTCCCTGATGAAATTGATACTCCCATGGATACTACTGCGAGAGAAAGATTTCTAAAGTACCGGGGATTGGAAAGCTTTAGGTAATAACTACTAATATAGATCTGAGAGACATCTGAAAAAATTACTTTAATTTAGGACTTCTCCTTGGGACCCAAAGGAAAACCTTCCAAGTAATTATGCTAGAATATTTCAGTTTCAGAATTTTCAGCGATCTAGGAAGAGGGTGTTAAAAGAGGAAGCAAGTAAAACTGGAGCTATGGTTAGTTATTTCTTAGTTCCTGTTTTGCTCATAACAGAATTCACTTAATGCTTTTTATGACAAATTTTTGATCATTCTAATCTCTCTCTTTACAGCCTGGATGGTACATAACAATTTACGTTAAAAATATCTCCCAACTAATGTGGTCTACGGTTGAAAAAACTAAGTCTCCCATAGTAATTATAGGCCTTTATCCCCATGAACATAAAATGTCTATCATGAATGTGATTCTAAAACGCACACAAAACCACGGATTTCCTATAAAATCCAAGGAAAGGTTGATATTCCAATGTGGCTTTAGACGTTTTGTTGTAAACCCCATATTTAGTGAACATACGAACGGGCAAAAACATAAGGTACAATTCCAATAAATGTTTACAATGCATTTCAACGGATTTTGGTTTAGTTTGAGCGATTTTTCCAACCAGGCTCTGTAGCCGTTGCCACGTTTTACGCACCAATTACCTTCCCCCCTGCACCAGTAATATGTTATAAAGAAATATTGGGCACGTTAGTTTTAGTCGCCACGGGAAGTTTGTTGTCTTGCAATCCGGACAGGCTTATAATAAAAAGAATTGTCCTCTCAGGTATGTGTTTCCTGATTTGATTATAATCGATAAATTGGATTTATGTTTTTAGGTCATCCATTGAAGATATACAAGAGGTCTGCGGTAATTCGATTTATGTTTTTTAATAGAGAGGACGTTTTATATTTTAAACCTTGTAAGCTCCGGACGAAGATGGGTCGAATTGGACATATCAAAGAAGCGTTAGGTAAGTAGGTATCTATTAAATATATCTACCTACAATTTGTGCTATATTACTATGTATTTTTTAGGTAATGATTTTTTAATTTATTTTTTCTATAAATACGAATAAAAAGATACAACACATTTCTCTAGTGAAAATAGGGCAATTGAAGTGGATTTGCCTATGTATATATAAAAATGCTTTTTCTTGCACAAGAGGGCTTGAAAGTCGATTTGACAAAAAAAGTTTATTTTATATAATTTTGAAATGTCGTACAGCATGAAACGCCGGTGCATTCGAGTGGTTTAAGTTAGTTTATATGTTAAATTCAATAGTTGACATCTAATTGGCAATTAGTTGATTAAGTGAGAAACTAGCGATTCAACTTCACTCTTTGCTATTCGTGTGTCATTGATATGCGTTGATCGCGTAATAATAGCAATTTTTCTCAATTTGGATTTGTTTATACGAATATCCAGTTATCCACCATTTTGGGAAGAAGAAAAAAAAATCTCCATTAAAATGGAACATAGTAATTTTTCTTTGAAACCTCGCAATTAAATCTTCAATTGTATTTTTTGTTTTTTTTTTCACAAGACATGAGACACAAAATTTAAAACTTCCTGTACTAACAAACAATTAATACTTTCAATATTTTTCTTCTGACGGTTTCCGAAATACATTGGCCACCTCTCTTAATTCTTCATTTAATACATTTTAAATTTACCCTTTTTTGATTTGAAAACTACTCTTTCACAAAATACATCAAGTAACCTTTTTACTTTAAAAATACGCGTAATAATTTAAAACTTTGAATTTTTGCTTATATTTTAAATGAATAAAAGTTGAGACGTGTACCTATATACTATATTCTAATTTTTCAGGCACACATGGACACATGAAATGCATATTCGACGGTCAGCTAAAGTCCCAGGACACCGTACTTTTAAATCTATATAAACGGGTATTTCCCAGATGGACCTACGAAGATTTGCTAGTAAGCTGTGCAAATGGCAAAATAGATACTTGAGTGTACCTGCAGTTAAATGAGAAATTTGTTATGTAATAACTTCATAAAATAAACATTAATGGAAAAGTACAACGTTATATATATAGATAAAATATTGCCAGTTATGTGAGAATTCTGATATGTGAAATGGCGATCTGTGTCAAGGTACGTTCTGCGTGAAATGGTTTAGGTTAATTGACCGCTGGGAGTAATTAACAATGTTTTTGCTCAAGTCATTGGTTACTTATATCTTGGTGTATGGGTTTCAGAGCTATTCATGCGATGAATTTCTGTTTATTTTATGTTAAAAAAATTCTTTTCTTATACAAAGAATAAAATAAAGCGCATAATATAAAAACAAAATCAATTTATTGAATATTTCTATAACATAAAATATAATAATTAAAACATTAGTTTTGATAAACCTTGCACAATGGTACTTTAAACACGTTTTTTATGTATTAATGATTATTAGAAAAGTGGCTATGGGTAACATCATGAGGTACAATAGTAGAATACATCTTCATCCTATGCCTTTTCCGCTGCAAAACCACATTTTCTTTATAAAAAAGTATTTACAACGCATTCATTCATCCATACACAATCAGAGAGAAATAGTGGCAAATCGTATAATCAAATTATTAAGTTTGTTTAATAAATAACCTAAATATTACGTGAGCGAAATTCTTAGAAATAGCATTAAATATGAATTTTTAACCTTCCGCTATTAACTTCCATTATAATTCTTTGTTTTTTACTTTCCACAAACAGTGTATATCTAATTACATCTATTTAAATTTATTAACGTTCTATCTTTCATCGAGGTTTCAAAGTTTCATATAAATACGTAATTAGTTTTTCCAAGTCGTGCCATTTTTTGTGCAGTCACTAATCTTCGGAAGATTCGTCACTGTCGCTCTCAGGTGCAGGCTCCATGTGAAAGCCAGTTTCAGGGTGTGCAAGGTAGTTCATCATTCGAAATTTTCCTTTTGTATCGTAATAGCCGTATTGGCCTTTCACTACTCCCTCTTTATCTCGTTCTTCAAACCTGAACTGCCTGTTGGGGCTAGAATGAAATAAAGGAAATGTCATGAAATCCTCTGCATGCAATTTCACAAAAAACGTTTGTTGGTTTACATATTGATATTATCAACCTCTCCCACTTATTGTGTTGCAAACCTAATAATAAATTTGAAGTTTATACGCGAGGAACATTACGTTTTTGATTAGGTCCATATTATTGATAAATTTAGATTTATAGGAGATAAGTTACAACAAATAACATCATGTCATGGTCGACGAATAGGTGTTTATTATAAATTTCAAATGGTTTGTTCAGTCAAATAACTGAAAATAGATCCTGGTGTGGGCCCACACATTTACTCTTCGAAGCGAGGTAAGTTTTCTACAGTAGTAAAACAAAACTCCATAAGAAGTCTTCATTTATTTATATTTTGTTCGACCTTAATTGTTACTTCGAGGTAAGTTCAAACGTTCCTGTTCACAAACATAACTGCAACTAAATGTTTTAAATTATGGCTGAAATTTAAAAAAACTGTTAAAAGTTATGAATATCAATTTACTTTAAGTTATTTAGACACTCGTATAATGGGCTTAGTAAGAAATCTATACAGAGAAGTATTAAATTGTTATTGAAAGGAACTATATCTGCATAGGAAATCCAAATTATTGAGATGACTCAGATGTTGAGGGATTTGATATCAACGATGACTATGTATTAGAAAGTATTAGACTGAAATACTTAAAAAGTTAAATCAGTAAACGTATATTGGTATTTATCTGAATTTGCCCATATTACGAACGGTATAATAGTTCTACGCTTGGTATTAGTCACGTCAAGCTTTTCTGCTAAATTGTGAAATACTATGTTCCAAAAAACGTTTTGAACTACAACGGAAAGCCGTTATCTGATAAAACGAACAGTGTAGTTTTAACTAATCGTAATGTGATAATACTTGATAAAGGTGCCAAAACAGTAGGCGTTATGTATGGACGTTGTGGTTCATTACGTACAGGGTGTACCATTGAAAATTTGGCACCTGGCTTATTTTCAACTACGATTAAAATATTAATAATTACTGAGACACGTCGATTTTCTTTTCGAGGGGGACACGTTTTAGTGTGAAATGCAAATTCACAAAAAATAACCCTCTTCGCGGTAGTGTATTCAACTTTAGAATCTCAAATGTCAATATAAGTTGAATAACATCTAATTTGAAAAGGTTTTTAATTCTGATTATCATCAAGTAATTGTTTGTTCAGTTTTATACAGGGTGATCCACTTTTTTGTAGCAGGACTTTAGCAATCGATAAAAAAACTTATTTTAAGAAGAATATTTTATACCAATATAGGCCCATAAACGCATTCGTTTTAAAGATATTGGGCGTTGAAAACTTTTTTAAAAAATTGATTATTTTTTATAATACTCCAACCTCTGGAGATATTTAAACCAAATATGATATACAGCATCATATTGTATGCTGCCATATTCAGTAATAATTTCACGACCCACGAGCAACCAGTGCCGGTGTTGTGGGGTTTACCATAAAATTCAATAAATCACTAATACGGTCCTGTCTAAAATCAAATTTCAATTTTTTTCCTAAATGATTCATTCTCTACAAAAAATGTCTCTTGACATTTTTCCGTACCTGACTCACTTACATAACAAATTCAATTAAAAAAACTTAAATTAACAAATTCTCCCAACCTAACCCCGTTGGACTTTTATGTTTGGGGATTTTTAAAAGAACAAATATATGCAACTTCTGTGGAAACAAGGGAAGAACTTATTGGCCGCATTAGAAATGCATGCACTTAATTTAGAAATCATAATTTAATTGGTGTTCTCCGATCTATTAGACGTCGGTGTGAATTATGTGTGTAATAAAAGGGTTCATCTTTTGAACACCTACTTTAAATTAAGTTAATTTTTTTAGCTGTTTTTCACTTTGAATTATGCAATACGTATCATTAACATATATATAATAAATAATAAAATTTTATTTTAGACAGGACCGTATTAGTAATTTATTGAATTTTATAGCAATAAAACTCCGCAACTCCGGCGCTAGTTACTCATAAGCCGTGATATTATTACTGAATATGACAGCATACAATGTGATGCTGTACATTAAATTTAGTTTAAATATCTCCAGAGGTTGGAGTATTATAAAAATTGATAGATTTTTTAAAAATGTTTTCAACGCCTGGTATCTTTAAAACAAAGCATTTATGAGCCTATGTTGATATGAAATTTTCTTCTTAAAATAAGTTTTTCTGTCAATTGTTAAAATCCTGCTAAAAAAGTGGACCACTCTGTATATGTATGTACATTGAAATTGAATTGCTGCTAAATAAACCACAAAAAATTTCTGACCCATATAGTGACTAGAATTTTTAATATTTTTAGCCAGTTCAGCTCACGTTTTAATGCTCGTCAACATCTGTCCATATCTTTTACCATTGGTACAAATTTTGAAGTCAGTGAAAAGTTACCATAGAATAATTACGTCAATGGAGTGTGAACATCCCTGTAATATGAATTGGCATTTATAATACCTGATAGCTACTCAAAGGCGCACTAAATGTTTGGGAATTTTCAATTTGGGTAAGAAAAAACATAATAATATAGAGACGTTTAAATATAGAGGTTTGCTGAAGTTGAATTAATAGAAATTATGATATAAAGTGGTGTATACACACGTTGCTAAAGGAGATGTAGGCAAGTATATTGATTTTTTAAATTATTATAATTGTTTCTTAGTTTGTGTTTGAAACTACCACACACCACCTCAAATTACCCAAACTGCACCCAATCCCAAACTAGAACCAAAATTACCCTCTGCCAGTGTCATATCCCCATTTGTAGCTCATTGGGCCGTCCTGTCCCACCATGTGAAACAACACCCTGTCATTTCCACTCCCTCTTGAGCCTTGCTTGCTTTGAACTCCCAGTGAGTCAGTTATTTTAGGTGAGAGTCCTTTCGTGTATTTATTCGTGTCGTGTTCATAATTGGTGTCAACAGTTTGTTCTGCAGTCGAGTCAATATTTCTCGAAGCGTGAGTTTCGATGTAAGGTCTTTGATTTTGAATTGAGTGCAAAATAGTCGGTTTTGGCAAATTTTTACGCGAAGTCGAACTTTCCGGTTTTGTCTGCCGAGATTTATTCGTCAATAAAGCCTCACTGGCTTGTCTAACCTGCATCTTTAAATTACGATTATAATTAGGTACCTTTTCCTTCACAACATTCTTCTGGTTTTCTTTTTTATTCAGTTGCTGCACGGTCTTATATAACTCCTTATTTTTCTGGATGTATTGCGATTCGTTAATGGGCTCCAGGGCAATTTCTTGTTTCGGCACCGTCGATATGGGCTTGCCCTTCAGATGAATATCTTTATTGAACTTCTTTGGGAATTGGTTTGTAGGAAGAACTTCCTTGGTTATGGACGCCGGCAGCTCGTAGTATAAAGTAGGATCGTTATAGGGGTTCCAGGAACCTTCTGTGGGTGCAATGAGAAATTCTGAGGGCACTGGCACTCGATAGTAATCCGGTAATATTTGCGGGGCGCTCAAGTACGGAGAAGGTTGCCCTTGATAAAATGGCAATGATGGCTCTTCTTTTGGCAGCTGAATTCTAATTGAAAGCTGTTGAGGCAGGCTACGCACTGAGGCCGAGTCGAATGTTTCAACGGCAGTGTCGGTTGCAGTTTTGGTTTGAGGAACAGATGCTGATAAGGCCAGCGTTGCTAAGGCTATCGTAGATATCTGAAAATAGCATTAATCTTAATCCTTTTTCTAAAGGTGCAAGGATAAAGCACAAATAAATTCAATCTGAGTTTTATGCATTGTAATGCGCTTAAAAGGACGCATTCCGGCGCACCTGATATAAAAAGACATTCGCGGATCCATAGCTATCGGCGACAACGCAAGGAATGATTAATGATTGCAGGATAAGTTGGTCTCCAAATGGAAGGTCATTTTAACGTTATTAATGCATGAATAATGCATTAATGTAGCAAATTACAAATACAAAGGAAACGATTTTACTTGAGATATCCAAAGATACCTACGCAACATTGTTTTCTTCCAATTTGAGAACGTAATTAATTCGTCGTTGGAAAACGGGCATAATAAATGCTGCGCAGATATCTATAAAATCAAAATGGAATAAGAACGATGACACCATAATGTAAGGTGCATCACATTTTTGCATTTAATTTCGTTTTAGCGCTATTATTCAGTTGTTATAAAACACATTCAATAATGATATTAAGAAGGAAATTACTTCTACTTTATTGACAAAAAGGGGTCATTTAGGAGGTACCGGTAATGCAATATGTACTTTCACATGCCACCTGCCTAGAGTGACACGGTGAACAAAATTAGCGATTTATAATATCATTTAATTACACATGTTAAAATTTCTGTTTGCTAAATTAATAGATGTAACACATTAATTTCTAACTTAAATATCGAAGAAAACGTATTTTCTACGTATTTCTGGATCAGTTTTTAGAGATTTCATGTGAAAGTCAGTAAAATTCAGAAAAACCCAGCCAAGGAATAATATTTTTACGTTAAGACAATAAAGACTTTAAAGAGGAAGAAAGTAAAAAATACAATTACATCTTAATTAGGCACTTCTAAACCATCAGCCTTCCACTTGTGAAAATAAAGGATTCCTAAAAGAGAAACCAAACCACTGTTCGGTCAAAAAATAACGACGAACGTAGTTTTTGACGTAATTTATAACAATATGAAGAGAAAGCAGATCAAAATGATTGAATGCCACACTTTGGACGTTTCTTTTGTCTCCAAGTTCACTGCTAAACAATAAACAAATTCGATATTCAATTTCGAGTGAAAGGAAAAGGTAGACAATGATTAGACGCATCATCGCTTACGCTAAACGGGCCACATTGTTACATTAGTACTATAAGAGTTTTGCAATGTCCGTGGGCGTAAGATATGGATGAACAGATCAACTCGACAAATATTTGGTAGTAGAAAGTGATGCAGTTAAAATGTTTCAGAGGTTAACGATTCTTTTCGATTTTACAGGGTTCGCGAATTAAGGAGGAGTCTTAATGTAAATACAGTAACTTCTATATTCCGATTAAGCAAGAATGGCTTTATTTATCTTATAAAAAGAAGTTTCTGTAAACAACCTTCACGTGATTGACGAAATTTAAGTGAAAAAACTATTCATTTTATATCTAAGATCATAATGTCATTCTTCTGGTAGACACCCTGTATATTTATAATTTGTATTGCGCTTGAATTTGCTTCAAAGGATTCGAACAATACATATTTATTTAATAGTCGACTCGGATTTATTACTAATTGTTATTCTTGTCATATAAGTGTTATTTTATTAGTTAAAAACTCATTAAACCCTCAACATATTTTATTGTTTTTATGCCTTTTATTTTACGATGTCTTAAAGAGCATTCTTGCAGCTTTCTAATACATGTTCCATTCCTTTTTCCTGGAAACAGTCCCTATTTATTATATAAAATGTTACACATATATCTACACAGCTCATTTAACTTAATTGCCAGGAACAGTCTCTCTGATGTACTCATTTAATTCACACTTGGTGCACACGATATATTATTCAGGAAATCTACAAGTGTAAAGATTTTTTAATTATAATAACCGGCTATATTATGTGAACGGTGTTTACTTTATGCTATTTGCAAATTGCTAAAAAGTTGTTAAATTATGGGTTGGCACTTTGAATTTGCCCCAAAAAGGCATTCAAACCTTTTTTAAATATATTTCCATAGGAAATAATAGTAGTGTGGCATCTACACCGCGGTGAATTTATTTATTTACTTAATTTCTTCTAAATTATCATCCAGAAGAAAAATAATTTTAAATCCATTTTTGGTAAAACTGCAGGCGTTATTTTACGTTTAAGTATAGTGTAATTCGCCTTTATACTCACTATTTCAAGTAACCCCAATTTTAAAGTTGATTTCACAAAACACTTTTTGTCAAAATGTCTGCCAAGAAAATTAAAACGCGATTTTGAAATAGACTCGTTTTTGCTTGGTTCAATTTAATGCAGTGAATTAGGGCCCAATTACTCAGTTATTGACAAAGTTATCGGCAAGATAAATTTCTGTAAATTTGTATAGAAAGTGAAAATGTACAGATTTTGATTAGTTACATATCCTCAACGAAAGTAATTAAAGAACATAATCAACGTTCCCGGAATCATTAAAATTTAAGTCCACATGTTTAAATTCATTACGCACTTAATAACCATAAATTCACTTCTAAACCAAAAAGTCCGTTCACTCACCAGTGCAAATGGTAAACTCATTTTGATCAGCACCGCAATAAACTATTGGAAACTTATTCACTAATACTTCTCCACTGGTAGAGTACAACAATAACACATTATTTGTTGTACGCTTGCTTAAATAGATTTCGTTACCATTTCTCCTTCGGCTTTTCTTGGTACAGACAAGACTGAAATATTATAAGTCCATGCATCTTAGAAGTGTGTGGCTGGGGAGACAGATTTTTAAATTAACAAGGTACTGGGCTGGGATATTATATTGCTTATTGTTTAGCTCAGTATCGTATGAGATTAAGTTTTTCATATCCATCTGCAGTTAGAAAGTACATATCACAATTTAATACATACATATATCTACGTCAAAGGTAACTCAATAAATAAGTTTGTCAAGTCCTAATTCAAAAAATGTCGTGTTTTAACACTTAATTTGGAGTTGAAAATCGATCTCTAAGAAAACCAGATTTTCGAGACAAAATTTTCAGAGATGCATCACCTTATTTTGCACAATTTCAAGTTAGTGAGTGCAATGCGAATTCACTCGTCACATAAAAACCTAAAATTTTGAAGAGTTTAAACCCATACGAAACGGTGCTTCACTCTCTTAAAAAATAATCGATTTGATGTACAAGAGAGAGGCAAAATGGTCATATGGATTTAACAACATTGACTAACAATTAGATTTTTTGTTTCACAAAAAAAAATGTTTTTATCGATGCCAGGATTGGATATCTGGAGGAAATTGTTACTAAACTCGATTTAAAAAACCAATTTGTGTTCCGCAAATTGCCCACTTTCTTACATTTTCATATAGATATTAACTATTAAGTTGTCTGACATTTGTTTTAATTAACAATTATTATGCAAGTTGTGCAATAAGTTAGCCAGTCGTCGTTAAAAGCACTTATTACCGACAAAACGCTTCGTTGTGGTTTAATTTCATTGACTAAATAGCAACTTTCTTGCCCATTATCGGGAACCCTTGTCCGAAGCCAATCCACAATCACTAATATTCTTTTGAGGTTTAAGCAATTTTGCTAAAATTACCTCACGAAGGAAAAACTGTCGTCGACACTTTCTTATTCACTTCTGTGGTAAAAATGTTTTAAATCCAACTTCTGCAAAGTAAATAAAGGATAATTTAACTTCTATGACAAAAATAGTTCTCGTAATAGAAATAACATTGAGATCTTGCAGGAAAAATACTCGGTTTCAAGTGTTATAAGTGGCCTCTAATAATGGCGTAATTATTATAGTTTATAATAATAAGATCACGATTTGAAGGCACGATGCCGCTTGACCTTGTCTTATTTCTTACCAAGATAAGGAATCTGTAAACAAATAATTATGCTTGAACATTCGGTCGTATCATAAGTGTATAGTTTTCCGCAGAAAATATTCAACGGAATTGTATAATACTCTGATTACCACATTTGAACCTCAAGAATACAGTATTGACATTAGTAATCCAATTAAACATAGGTTTATAGAGTGTTTGGACCTTGTCTTGTTAACCCATTAAATGAGTCGGCAAAGCATTTATCTGCAAGTCTCTGTAGATAAAGGAAATTCACTTTAATCCGTCTAATTTCAATATCGCGCAGAACAATGGATCATGAGTGTAAGTATAAAGGTACTTACCTGTTTCGACATAATCAGAAATTTGAAAGTATTTCCTGAGTTTATGTAATTTGCAAATGTGCCAAATCGGACAAGACAGATTATGTTATTGGTTTCCTCGAAAAGAGGTTTAACCTTCCAATTGTATCTCTTACTAATTTTTAAATTCCTATGGTACCTAGCACCTCAATTAAATGATCGGTAAATCTTCAGACTACGTCATGATTGTCCTTGAAACTTTCTTATGACCCACCACTTTATCCCACAGGGAGACAAAAACACTTGATGAGATCAATTAACTTCGTGTTTTCCTTTTACGTTAAAAATTACCACGCTTTTTAGTCTTACCATATAAAGAAATACATATGTACTTGTGGACACAAGTTGACCATAAATATTATTGTCTATATGTACCTACATGAATCTCTTTTTACCCGTCTTAAGTTTTTTAACTGTACCAATTTACAGTCTATTAATGCACATGACAGGTATGTTTATTGACTTATCCACAATGTACATAATACTCGCCTGCAGGGTATTAAGAAATACTTTCAATCGCACGAAAAAGTCTCTTTAAATGTATTTTATATAACTTTAATTATTTTAGTTGGCGCACTTACCTTATAATATGGTTTTAAACTCAACAAAAAGGGCTAGTTCGCGTCGCATCTAGTCCGAATCAATTGTTACCTTCAAAATTAATAGTACATCTGAAATTTTAACTGAAGATCAAATTTAAAAAATCTCGAAAGACTTTCAATGTAAATTTTCCATACTCAACCTGAATTCATATTTAGCAATAACTATTAATGTACTAAGATCAAAAATTATTACGATTCAAATTAATTCTATAAAGGAGCAGAAACGTAAAGATTAAGTTTTAGCATGCTAATATTGCTTTCTGCTTTTTCAAATTCTTCGCCAAGATTTGTTTAATTGAGCACGAAATCGGATTTTCAATTTTATGAAGATTACGTAAAGAGTTTGTGCTAACACTCCGATGGCAAATATGTTCCATTGTAGGTAAGTAAATGCGAATTTGGACTAGTTTGCTTAATTTAGATAATATTAGATGTCATAGATGGAAATAGTAGTAGTAGTATTTCTTTGCTTACAATATAATCCTCTATTTCTTTATATCACATGTAAATAAAGTTATACGTATTAATTTCATCCCATGGAAAACTCATAAGCAACCGGATACTTCTTGGTTACAAATTCGTATAAGTTACACTCTAAATCACCCAAAAGACCAGACGCTCCAAATCTGAACAAATCCGAAGTCAGCCAATCATCGCCAAGCATTTCTTTGACTAATATTAACCAAGATAAGGCATCTTTGGTGTTTCTTACACCTCCAGCAGGTTTTAATCCGACCTAAGGGAAACTATTAACAAAACTAACTTAATTAAAGCACACAATATTCCAACCTTATAGCCCATTTTTTGATGGTACTCCTTAATAGCTCTTGACATAACAATCCCAAATTGAAGAGTGGCATTTACTGCTTCTTTTCCGGTGGAAGTCTTAATGAAATCCGAGCCAGCCATCATAGCTACCAAGGAAGCTTTATACACCTTCATAATATAAAATTTATAACAAAGGTATTTATTTAGGTTTTTTTAATTACATTGTTGAGTGTACCCAGTTCTCCTGTAGCTAAAATAGATTTCAAATGAGCAGTACAGCAAGCTTCTTTCATTTGCTGAATTTCCCTGTAAAGCTCTTCCCATTGCCCGGTTAAAACTAAAGTCCGATTGATTACAATATCTATCTCTGTTGCTCCTTTTTCCACTGCATATTTGATTTCTTCTAAACGAGTTTTTAGGGGTGTTTGCCCACAAGGAAAACCAGTTGCAACTGTATTTTTAAAAATTAATCGTTAATGTTTTTGTGTCTATCAAAGCATATGTACCTGATGCCACATTGATTTTATCATAGTAGCCTAGTTTTTTTAAAGTCTGCACTACATCCTCAACTCTGGAAGGATACACACATACTGCTGCAGTTCGAATGGGACAATTTTCATCATATTGAAATCCAAATTTTGGAAGTAAATCTTCAGCTATCGGTTTTGTGGCCTATTTTAATGAAAATTTATGCTAAAAAACTAGATAACTCTATGTTTTAAAAACTGGTGGCACCCATCCTTTAATATATTTGACACTGAAATTCTGAGATGTGCTAATAAATTAATAAATTCATTAACTTTTTATTTAAATTAATTTTGCATCATATTTAAATTCATTATAAAAAAAGAGTCCTAGTTTCATCTCCACATAATAAGTAGTTCTTATAATATTTAAGGGAAAAGAAATTGTAAGGATTCAGATTTTCAAAGATATTTTCAAAGCTATTTCGATTTTTTTAAATGTTAAAGCAGAGTTTAAATGACCATTAGGTTGTGTCAATTTAGTTTAACATATCATTATTATTGCCCAGTATAAGAGATCCTCATACATTCCTGTGAATTTCTAGCAAGTTGTATAATAGATAATCCCCCCCCATATAAGGCCACTCCAGTCTTTATAAAACTAAATTAACTATTTTAAAACACAACCTACTTTAAAACACAACCTAGAAACATTACTGCAAGTGTCATCTCCAGCCAGTGTAGTTAGGTCGATACAAGTGATGGCCTTCAAAATCCAAGCAACTCTATATTCATCTCTTAGTTCTTTTGATGCAGCTAGTTTTTTAGCTAATTTATTTATGGCTGTTAGATTCATATTTACATTGTTTAACCAGCCCAAGTCTAAAACCACAGGATTGTATAAAAAGTGACAATTTATCTGTATGACAAGTTGAATCTATAGTTTCGTTAAAGCAAATTGTGAGATGTAACATTAAAACCCAAGAAATAGAAGGAGGAAATATAAACTTGACCATTATTTTGATAGTATTCTTAAATCACTGAAAGTTATTGTCAATATTATTGTCAATGCAGAATCTTATTAACATTTCTTAAGGTTTACATTAGCAAAGTTTTAAATCCAGCTTAATAGTGGTTAAATACTCAATCATAGGTTAGGTTAGTTAAAAATTGTTTTTTTTTTTTCGATTAACTACTAGGGTTTATTTAATCGCCATATAAATGGAATGCCAATTTACTTCTGTGCAATCTGAGGTTACTAAGATATTTGCTGGTAAATAAGCTAACTTTACAGAGGAGCCTTATATTACCTACCTAGTTCACATCCTGGGTTTCTTTCGATTCCTTTCATTATGAAGTCTTGAAATTTTTCTTAGGAGTCACAATTAGTTGTTCTAGCAAAATATACTTATAATAAATAAAATAATACACTGATTTGTATCGAAGGCAGACTTATTAACTAAAAAATTAACTTAGAGAACTATGATATCATTAGAAGACTGGCTCAATTTGAAAAAAAAATGATTTTGCTTATTTTGCAACATATTTTAGACAATAAAACAATAAACTATCAGTAAAATATGACGGGTCATATTGAAAAAATTAAATTGCCACACTCTTATGTCGAGTATGTAAAAAATTAGTTAGATAATTAAGAACTTTGATATGAGTAGATAATGGCGAACGGCGGGAGTATTTAAGCTCGTAAATAAATACGCCTTTACGTTGTCTTGACTTAATTACCACTCCCTAGAAACGTTATTATTATGTCGTTAACAATAAACGTTAGTTTAATTGTTTAATCGGCAAATTATTAAAACATAAGTCCAGAAATTAATATTCAGCAGTGCAAAGCCGAACATTTAATATACTAGAAATATGTAAAATGATGTTAAAACTTCTAGAGCTGAATGTTTAAAATTTTTAAAATACCAAATTTACCTTGTTTTCCTGTATCCTGCTCACTAGATACTGCTCTAGAATACATCTCATTTAAATATATCTAATTCAACATCGGTACCTTTAAGCGAACACTACCTCAAACCAAGCAGTATTCTCCAATCGGGCAATACAGTCTCCTTCAGCTCCTTGGTGATAATAAATATTTATTTCTCCTCTAATATGACTATTTTACATAAACAAAAATGGGTGTTAATTACTACTCAAAGATACTTAAAAACTTTTAAGGAGATCCCTGGTCCAAAGTCACTGCCCTTTATTGGTACTTTACACCAATATTTGCCACTTATTGGTAAGTGAATTTCTTTCAATTGTGGTCTTTTATGTCATGGTTTTAATCCATGTTTTTAGGTAAATTTAAATTCAGCGAACTTCACCATAATGGCCTTAAAAAATATCTAAAGCATGGTCCTGTTGTAAAGGAAGAAATTGTGCCTGGAGTCAATATCATTTGGCTTTTTGATCCTAATGACATTGAAATGATGTTCCGATGTGAAGGAAAATATCCTCAAAGGAGAAGCCATTTAGCACTGCAAAAATTTAGATTAGATCGGCCTTATATTTATAACACTGGAGGCTTACTCCCAATGTAAGTATTAATATCCTACTTACTGAGCTGAGCTCTAAAAGCAACTATCATTCCTAATTGTAATCTTTACTGCCAGCAGACCAAAACCATTTATTTTCAAATCATATCACATTTGCCATCAAATCTGGCAGCATTTGGTTTGATTTAATTAACCATATAAATTGCTAGTTGTGTCTTTTATGATTTTTTAGATAAAGGGTGCCACAACTACTACTTATTGAACTACCTTGTATATGAAATTCCCTTTACTTATAACCTTTTAGAAATGGACCTGACTGGTTTAGATTGCGTAAAATATTTCAAAAAGGTCTCAGTGGCCCAGTAGCAGTAAAAAAGTTATTAAGAGGATCCAATAGTATAACTAGTGAATGGTTAGAAAGAGTGGAATGTGTGAGGAGAGAATCTAACGTAGATTATTCACCACAGTTAAGCAGGCTGTTCTTAGAATGTATGTACCTCATAAAAGTTAAGGTAATGGGGTTATATTAAAATAAAATTAAGTATTGTACTCCATATGTGTAACAGAGAGTGCTGAATTTTCAAAATGAAACAGACAATTTTTTAGTAACTGGAGATGCTGTTCTGGACTTGAGATTAAACAGCTTTTCAAAAGAGGAGCTAAATAAAAACTCTAGAACCTCTAAATTGATTAAATCTGCATATGACACGAACTCAATCATATTAAAACTAGATAATGGTCCCCAATTGTGGAGGAAATTTGATACTTTCCTGTATAAAAAATTGAAGAATGCCCAGCTGTATATGGAAGAGTAAGATTATTAATACCTATAATCAGCAACTAATTTGGTATAACGGTAAATGTGATCTTGATTTAATAAACATTTTATGCGCTTAATAAAAATTTATTTATTCAAGCGTATTCTACATCCAATTTTTAGTGTTGCCATTGATCTTCTCTCATTGAAAATGTCCTTGTTCTCAGAAAGGAACATTAATAAAGATCTGACATTGCTTGAACAATATTTGTCTTGCCCTGATTTGGATTTTAAAGATATTATTGGTATGATCTGCGATTTTCTTCTTGCTGGTATTGATACTGTGAGTTAATGCTTTTAAAGTTACTTATATAAAACAATAATAATATAACAACATTCAGGCTACTTACACAACCAGCTTTTTGTTGTACCACATTGGCAAGGAACCAGGGGTACAGATGCAGTTATATGAAGAAACCTGTAAACTTTTGCCCAACAAAAATAGTCCTGTAACAGAACAAGTATTGAATGATGCTCATTATGCAAAAGCCACCTTAAAAGAGTTATTTAGACTAAACCCAATCTCTGTAGGGATTGGCAGAGTGCTACATGAAACTGCTGTATTTTCGGATTATGAAGTTCCTCAAGATGTATGTTAATTTGCTATTTTAACTGATTATTTTAAAAGTTTTGTAAATACTGTAGACTGTGGTCGTGAGTCAGAACCAAATTTCCTGCAGATTAGAGAAATATTTTCCAGCTCCACATGAATTTAAACCTGAGAGATGGTTGAAAAACCACCCTTTATATCAAAAATCGCATCCTTTTCTTTTAATACCGTTCGGATATGGGCCAAGGACTTGTATAGCAAGACATTTAGCCGAGCAAAATATTTTAGTTTTATTGTTAAAAGTAAGTTGCTCCTCTTTGTGGATTTAATACATATATGGTTTTTAATTTTCAGCTCATAAGGAATTATAAAATAGAATGGAGCGGATCTATATTAGACTCAAAGTCGTTACTGATTAATTCGCCAGATGGCCCTATCGTATTGAAATTGGATCCCAGGTAAAATAGATTAATGTGTAGTTAATATGTTTTTGCTATTGGATTGAGTACCCACCAGGGATTATTTTGAAGAAATTACGCATGGTTTGCGTTCATGTTTAAATACATTGTGATGCAGTTTAAATCTCAGTAAACACATATCAACTTACAGGTGCAGAAAATAAGTTATTATGACAGTTCTATTTAGGTCTGTTGAGTATTTATAAGAAAGTTTAAAGACATTAATTATATTTTAAATTTAGTAAGATTTTTATCGTGGTTTTATATCAATAACAATTGATTAAGAGAAAATGTATCTGTAAGGATATCATTAAGTAGAATCCCTTCAATAACACTTTTAGAACCAAAATATATTTATACACATATTTACAGGGTGTCTTCGATTGAATCCGCCTTTGGGGTTAAAAGGTAAATAACAATGACTTCTTTGCTTGTTTATTGATGTTCAGCCATAGACAATGCTTAATATTGCATTCACAAATAATGACCATCATCCCCTGGGGATCATTGAGTCAATTACTTTACTCCCGACACAAGCTTTTTTAGTGACGATGATAGCCTTCATATTTGCTTGTCCAATAATATAGGCACTGATTTTATGCATTCTTAACTAGCCAAAATTTATCAAATTATAAAACAGCGTTACATTAAACTTCTAATAACCCAGTTTTGCCCTTGATTATCCGACATCGCAATCCTTCAAATAATCAAGGCTTCTAAAGCTCGAACAAACGCCCTTATATTTGAAGGGATATTGACTATATACAAACAAAACCTACAACACTTGCGCATTAAAAATTATATTAAATCTACTTTCAAATTACTATAATACCAAAACAATAAACTTACTTAATGATTATTATAGCAAAATACAATGCGCTACATAATTAAGTAAAAGTACGCTTCGATTAATAACACTGGCCTATTAAATACTCTGGTACCTTCGCAAGATTCATAGGATAAATCATATAGTAAACTGTTCGTTCATAGGCTTGGATAATTCACATTATAGTCATAATTTGCAAACGCTATAGCCGAGTTCGAATGCTTTTTCAACCGTCTGATCACCGCCGAATAGATACTGGTTGACTTCGTACAGCTTCATCGCCAAATAATATACGAGTACGGCTAACAAGTATACTCGTATAGACGAGTAGTCTTAAGATTAGTGAGTCCAAGAGTTATTATTTAATGATGTGTTATGGTCTACCATCTTCAAACAAATCTTAATTGTTGCTAAAATTATAAATTGGAAGAAAATATCGGCTTTCAATCAGTTATTTTCTAATTACATTCTTTGAAATTTGGAAGTGAAAATCCATATTGATGAGCAATTTATTTCTTTAAAATTTCTCAATTCAATAACGTCCGCGCGCACTTATTTAACACCTCACTTTAGTCCTTGTCTGTAACGTGCCTTTGCTAATTAAATAATTCCTCATCTCCCGCATGTCGGCAGGTTAACCCTGAAGAATGCGTTGAGTTCTATCAAGCTCGCTAGAATAAGAAACACTGCATACATCAAGAGGCAAATTACCCCCACGCGTTTATCCAATCTGAATTTGTTAAGAGCAAACACCACGTATAGCATAAGCAGAGAGGAGAGCAGAGAAATGGCGCTGTATTCTATGCCGGCCGAGTTGATGCCAACCTGAAAAATGCGGGTAAGTTTATAGTTACTACCACCCTTATTGGATGAGAATCACCCATTGCTTCCCTGCAATTGTGGGCATAAAAGTGGCTTTAATGAACCATGGTAGCCCTAGGCATAGCAGGATGTCGAAAGTGTTGGAGCCAATTGAGTTGCTTATACCCATAGAGCCGTGGCCTGGAATTTAACCAATACCTTTCATTACTTCATACCTGTTAAGTGAATTTAATCACCTTGTCTGGTTACGATAACGCTGGATACTGCTTCAGGAACACTGGTTCCGGCCGCCAAGAAAGTTATTCCCATTACCGAATCGGGGATTCGTAAAGTATCTCCTAAAAAAGAACAAATTAAATTATGTTTTTCCCTGTTTTGTGACCTGTTGTACCTATAATAGTAATCATCCAAGCCACAATATAAGACAGCGATCCTATCCAGATGATACACATCAGAAATGTTACAGGGAACCATTTTTTTAAGTTGGGTTTCTCGCAATCGGGTATGGTCAAGAAGAAAATGAGGCGAATTGGCCAAGTGATAATCCATGTGATCTAAAAAGTGTTAATTTCATGTTTTAAAAACTGTTCTGAGTTCCAGAAATGTAGAAAATTAACTCCATTTGAAGCAAAGGTAATAGTTTATGGTTAGCCAGATTACATTTATCCAATAATATCCACTTTTAGGGTTATTTACACTTATTAATTTTTACCTGGCTGAAACTTCCTTTATCTTTGGGCCATTTCCAAAAAGGCAATTCCTCCTCGATGTCCCTACTACTCAATTCCAATTTTGGAGGTTCATCCCTCAATTCGCTAATCTCCAGGGCGTCTACTTTCAATGATCCATTGAGATGTGAGGGATTGATGTTCGACTCATTCTCTGACGCGAGATCTATTATGTTATTATCATTACTGGTTGGGCATTTTTAAATATCAGAAGTAGCACTAGAATCGACACAATCAAAAAAGTATGATTTCTACAGCCCCTTTTAAAAGCGATGTGTCATGACGTTTTCTTGTGATTGAAAAATTGTGTACATAACGTGTGCAATGAACGTTTTCGGAAAATCGTCAAAGGATTCTACATATTTTTGAAATCAATGTCATCTCTTTTCATTCTTTTCTTTGCTCACCTTTGTTATTTCTATTATTTTCCTGCGAGTTTGAATTTTTCCTCTCCGATTTTGGTAGCCTCTGTACGTGCTTTAGTGAAGCTGGAATATATGTATTTTTAAACAAGAATATATGGTCAAATTTTCTCGTAATTTGTTGGTAATTGGTTGATTTATTACATTTTCAAATACTTTTATTGTAAAGCGAAATGAGCTTCTAATAGACCTACTAATTTATTCAGTGAGAATATAATAATTCAAATAGATGGAAAGCCCGCGATGAACAGCCTGGTGTAGTTTGCAAACTCAGTGGTACCCTAAATTCGTGCCTCACCATTGCATTTTTTCCAATCTGAAAAGTTTTATCACTCACCTTTGGCAAACTTTTGAATGGACTTATCGAAGTACATTATCAATATGTAAACAACATAGAGGAACACTAAAATTAGAGCCTCGTACCACTCGATTCTCTCATCGTGGATTATACAAATGAGAATAGAAACTGTGATACCGTACGCTAGACAATCTCTAGTTAGTGGCCACCAGTCCAATGGAATCACTTTGACTCCACACTACAACGAAGCACAATTCTTTCCCAGTTATCAATGTCTTAAGGAATACTGACCATTCCAGCACTAACGCCACAACACGCAGCTACTGCTAAGATATTAAATACGGCAGATCCTACTATGGTTCCTACCCCTATGTCACCTTCGGTAATGAAGGTTCCGATAACATTGACGAAGAGCTCTGGCGCCGAAGTGGCTGCCGCCATGAAGGTGGCACCAGCAACATCTGCTGACATGTTAAAGGCTAAAAAAGACATTTATAGTTATAAAATTGCAAGCAAGAAGATCGAATTACTGTTTCAAAATAATGAGCTACGTCGAGAACTCACAACCTTGGCAGGTAGATACTTACCATGACAGATTTTTTCTACTGCTGGTACGAAGTAATTATCACAGACTACAGCTAAAGCAACGAATAGATATAACGAAACTATTATATGAATTAGGACGGCTCCTTCTCGTCTTTGACCCTCTGTGAACAAATCCGGAGGAAAATCATCAATGGCCGGTGGAGTACAATTAAGTCCTGAAACAAAGGCAAACTTGTTATTAACGTCTCTAGCAGCAGTCGGAATTCTACATCCGTCTAATTTGACACAACAATATGTACCTATCACCTCCATCGTTGATGCACTTGAAATTCAGCTCTATTTCATTGAAGACTAATTCTTTCTGGACGAACGATACCTGTTAATCTTAAATTGACCTTCATCACTCCAAGAATTAGGTGTATTAATCACGCAACGATCTTTATTGAGGTTTATGTTGCATGCTCTGTTTAGTTAGGAAGTTTATTTGCCAATATAGCTTTGTTGAAGTGTCTGACAAACGGTAGTGGTTGATGCAGTGTCATAAAGTTTGTGCATTAAAAAATGTATATTATCTGACTACTAACCTAAATATTGCAAAATCGTTCGATTATTTTGATCCATTACAATTATTCCGACGAAGTTCAAATTTTTATCACAATAGCACTTGGTAGAATCATTTCAGAATTGAGTATTGAAAATTCCATGTAAGCAGGCACGAAGTCATTTTATGTAGCGTCAATAATTACTTAAATTACAGGTGCTCAATGTTGCAAATAAATGATCTAATTTATTGTAATATAAGTTAAATGTTCCCTTAACGAAAAAAACCCTCGAACAAAACCCGCCTCTGGTATGTTTATATTACGGATTTATTATTTTTTATTTATATCGTTTTTTCTATTATTTTTTAGTTTCATAACTGCCTATTATGTCGCAATATAAATAGTACCTACCTTCAATTGATCAAATTCTGACCTCTGTTGTGACGCGACTCTAGGTGCGTCACAGATCAAGTTTGTTTTGTGCCATTGTTGTATCTATATGTTTACGATAGAATTAATTGAATGTAATTTGTAGGTAGTGGCCTTCTATTATTCACCAACGAAATGGTAAACATTTTAATTTGTCAGTTTTTGACGATGACAGTTTTACTGTAATCATGCAGTTTAGTTTGTCGTTGTGATTGTACAAAATTTGCGGGGATTAAAATTGTAGAGAAATCTCTCTTAATGCTCCAAGGTTCTTTCTCTAGAATTCGAGATTTACTCCCCGTCCTATGTCTCTGTTTTTTAAATCACATTAAAAAATTATTGAAAAAATGTAGTTAACTAATAATAATAATTTGAAATCTCTTCTAACTGCAATGTGGACCATTGCTAATATTTTCTTTTGATTCTACAATGTTTTTCCAACTTTTCATATACTTATATACTTTTCACTTATACATTTCCAAGCAATATTTAATTACTTTAAATGTATGCTTACCGTTCTTTGAACTAAACATTTTTCATTTCTTTAACCGATACATAAAATGCTTCTTTGTAACAAACATACTAAATTTGAGAAGAGAAACACTCTAAATCGGTTTTAATTGAAGCTATTAAGGAGAGTGTTATTGCCTGGCGTCTAACAATTTTAGATTGAGTTAACAATTTAATCACGAGCTGCAGAACTGTGTCCATACATACATGTATATTACCTTTAAATGTGTGTTTTCATGTCTTTTTCTGTCATCAGAAATTAAAGGAAACAATTTGGAATTAAAAAAACCGTTCTCACACAATTTTTTGACATCCAAGGTCCTAAAAGCATGTTCGAAATGGCCTTTCTTATTGATCATCTCAAAAAATATGAACTATCTTTTTTATTGAATCTCTGCTCTTGGAGGTGCAAAATATCCTGAAAAAGTGCATCAGTATGCCATTGCTTAAGACATCACTTTGTTTTATTCTGATTGGTGGCACCACCTACACAACAAGTACAGTAATAGTTGCTGAACAGGAGACAGATATCTTTTATCACATAATGCTTGGTTTGACTACTCACCCCCAGATGGCTCCACGGGAGACTAGAGAGATACTTAGTGTAGTTACGTGTAGATAGTACTACGTTAAGTTTCAGGCAACCCACAATACAAATAAGTGTTACTCACGTGACCACTCATAGGTGGGTATTTTTTCTATTCTAGCCATAATTTTTGTTACTGGTTGAACGAAACCCTTGTTCCAAACATATTATAGTTTTGACTGTTAATTTTAAAAAGAAATAATTAACTTGGCTACTACTGAACGATAGTGTGTTTACGTTTCGACTTTAAATTTTGAAGCCAGAGTAACTAAAATTTTTTGTCTCAAAACTTATAATTTTTACCACAAATTAGTTATCGACAACTTGGATTTTTTGGCTCAACAATTTCAATGATGTATTATTCGTGATATTTTTTGGACCCAAAAATTGAAGTTGTCCAATTTGAGTTTTGACTGAGGCATATCGAAACTGTATCGTACACTTACTGCTGATCTCGCCGAAATCGGAGCACTCAATTTTCACTCATTTTATTTATGCAAAATTGACATGGACGGCACTGATTTTGGGAAGGCCAAATTTTGGGGTAAAGTGCATGTTATGAACATTTTTTTTGCGAAGAATTTTAGACCTAAAAATTTATTTTTAGGTCTAAAATTATATACCAACTAAAATTATTATACCAACAAATTTTATTTTCGCAAAGATAGTAGCGTCCATGACAATTTTATTCACACAATTTCTTAACAATTTACAGAGTGTACCATTTGACTTATTTTGAAATGCTATCAAAATATTAGAAATTGCTGGGACACGTCGATTTTGTTTTCGAGGGGGACACAGTTTAGAGTTAGATGCAGATTCACCAAAACAACCCCCGCTGCGGGGGTCATTCAACTTAAGCATTTTAAATGGCATCATAGATCTCATGACACCTCATTTGAAAGGGTTTTTAATTTTGATTGTCAGCATGTAATTTTTTCAAATTTAGATTCATTTTAATATATTAAAATATGATGAATATAGAGGGTGAGCCAGAGTTAAACCGCTATACGTCAATCATGCATAGGGAATTTGAATTTATGCAAGACAATTCTAATAAAAATGTACCCGTAAATGCTTGCTAAGAATACTACAGCTCTTCAAAGATGACCACCAGATATTGATTTTTTTTATGTTTCTAAAACCATTTAAGATAAATGTATAATCTTGATTAAAAGCTGTTTTGAGGAAACATATTAATAATAAAAAAACATTCGACAAAATAGCTTTATTAGCAAGAAATCAGAAAAAAAGATAAGAAAATGTGTCGTCAAACAGCTAATTTTAACTTTGAAACGACCACTTGATTTAGTTTAATTTTTGCACACAAATTCATATATTTATCTTAAATGGTTTTAGAAACATGAAGCAAAAATCAATTTCCGACGGCCACCTTTGAACGGCTGTAGCGCTCTTAGCAAGCATTTGTGGATACATTTTTATTAGAATTTTCTTGCTTCAAATGAAATTCCCCATGCATTTTTTGCATATAGCGGTTTAACTTTGCCTCACCCTGTGTAATACTACTACATTGAAAATAATTGAAAATTTTACATTCAAATTAAATTACTGCTAAATAAACCTCAAAAAATGGATGGCCGTGGAAGCAAATTTGATAAATTGGAAGTGGAAATGTTTTATACTTAACTACTTCAAACTTTTTTGTATTGTAATTTACCCCACCTGTAGCTACTTTAAAATTTGTGGATTACGTTGGTTTTTTATTTAAGAAACGACTAACAACCGACTAAAGCTAAAACAGCTTTATAGTTCGTTTCGCATTTACCCAGTTGCTGTGAAGGGAAGTTATTATGACCAAAAGTATTTTCAATTCAAAGTGTGAAATACCTGTTCGATTCTAAACAGAGACCGATTGTAATCTATTAGTTATATTAATAAATCAAAAAGAGAAATTTTGAAGTCTTGCATTATCTATCAATTCTTCCAATATCATATGAATTATACTGTTTTATTATTTCAGTTATTTTAAACACTAATTTTTTAACACTTCTTGTCCAAATTTTTCTTTAGTTATCTGGTTTTTCACAATTCTTGGGAATAGCTTTGATTTCCAAAAAAGAGAAACCACCGGATGAATGATTTTATTAAATCACGTTATAATTCTAAATGTCCGTATTCCTTCATAATACGTATTTTACTAATCGAGGCATACGACAGCATACTTCTATGTAGTTTTAATGAATTTATCTGGAATCAGTATCACTTCTGACTGTAAATTCCTGAAAGATGCTAAACATTTATTGTTATGTTTCAAAACCAAATATTAATAAATTTATAAAATTTTGCAATTATCATATATGTATGTAGATCGAGGACTCTGTATTTTTCCAGTTAGGTTCATTGTTTTTATACAGTTATAGATAAGATTTATTCCAAGGAATGCAGGAAAGACAATACTTCTGTATTAGTATGCTATAATACGCAGATAAAAGCTGAACTTCTCTCAATTTCGCTGATACATCAAACCATTTTCCAAGCTCGCTTTTAGGTATAGCTAAAGACTATTGTAAGACCAATCATTCACTTAGTAAACAGAATTTAACAGCTTAATTTATCGCCGGCCACTATAATAAACTCTATATGAAAATGTCGTTTCCGATTCAATTATCCATGTACCCATTTGGGCTTTATATGTATTTAATCATACACCATACGAAAAAATTATTCAACAGATTGTTAATACAGCTTTAATTTGTATCATTTAAATATATATATCCACATGGTTATAGTTATACAAACTTACCTGCTGCCAAAGTTTCGAAATCCATTCTGTTCTCCGGTGGTGCTAAAGTCACTTTTAACCCCCGCCCTGAGCTTAATAGGATCCGTATCACTCATCGGCTCTATTATACACTTATATGGAACGCTTAGCAGCCACTGAAGCTGCTCTATTGTACTTTTATAACAGGCTCATTGTCCGAGAGCCGACACAATCGTAAACAACCGAACTCTTTGTTCGAGATAATTTTTTTTGATCAGCATCTTCATTGTCGGAACCAGAGCTGATACCGTGCCTTGTCACATCAATTGTGAGTTCAGTCAGGGGATCGTCTATATGTAAATTATTTAAGGGAACCTGCCATGGACGATTAAAACAGTGAATAGACAATGAAGATTCATATACAGTTTCGTTGCTATGAAATGAAGAAAAAGCGCTTATTTAGAAAGAAAGAAATTGTGATATACTATAGCGAAAACGATAATAGAGATAGTGCTCGTTGATAAAGAAGGTAGCGGCATGTTTTCGATGGTCCATCTTTCTGAATAAAGCCATAAAAAATTACAATTTTTTGAATAATTTCCGTCTATATTTTTGGAATTATACAAATTCGTTTTCAATTTCACAACTTTAATTTCAAACACCCTGTACTCTCGATTCAGTATCGCTTTACAACTTTACAGACCATTCACTAGGCAAAACTTATAACTTATAACTTATAATGATGTGCGTTTATTCATTTTTTCTCGAGACCAAATTGGACAATGTTATCAAAATCTACACTAACACTACCAATATTATTGCAAAAATAGATCTTGAAGTATAATTTGAATGGGTAATGTAATACATTTAATATTGTGTATACATATACCCGCTGCGTTTTGGAGTCGTGGAATTTACTTCGGACTATCTTTGAACAGGTAAATATTATGATTTAGTTTTAAAATTGTTGTTTTATGGTAGGTCTATTTCTTAACTACCGTTAATCATAGGCGTTGCAAATCGTTCCTTTCTTCCTTAGTAACTTAATTCAGGGTGATTCTATTCACACCACCTCTATGCGCCACTGAAGTATGTTTACACACCTAGAGTAAATAATTCAAAACCAGCACATTCTCAAACACAATATAAGAATATATTGATAACCATTTGAGTATGTACTTATTTATACCTTTGGATTGTATGAAATTTTCCACTGTCAATGGCTTTCCTTCCATTTGTGTCAGGTGTTGAGATAAGAACAAATATATAAATTCGATCAAGAAGATTGTTTCAACTTTTATTCGCGCTAACAGGTCTAATATAATCAAGCAAACATCTATTTGTAGTGACGTTTTTTTAATTCAAATTGCCTGTGTGAAACTTCCATTGAAGTTCCTTTTATAATTCCTAAATTATGAAAATATCGTTACGGACTAGGAACACGCAAATAGCTCTAATTTTAAGAATTACTTGTGTATTATTTATTAGTTGTGCTTACTTGGTTGTTGCATTGTTTTCCGTTGGTAATAGGGAAGCTTCATTCAATGATGTGATACCTTTAGGTAAGTAGAATTATTAATTTTAAATACATATTTTAAAATTCTGTACTCAATAATTAAAAAGCTTTGAGTTTGATTACTAACATTAGGTGAGCCCTTCCTTTTTGAAATCGAAATTTTTTTATGGGGTTTTCGGTGTCATTGAGAGATGTTAATCTTATATTGAACGCAAATTTTTCGATTGAAACTTTCCTCGAACCTAAAGGTTCCAGTAGATCTATTTAAAAAAAATTGAGAAATTCTAAATCTCCAAGTTCTTAATTATTCAAATTCTAGATCGCATTGGAATTCACAAGCTATTTTTTGATTTCAGTTTCTACTAATATCTGGAGATTTTAAAGTTTAATTGTAAACCTCAATTTTTAATGTTTTTCAATGAAAAATGTTTTAGGTTTAAATAAATACGCTTAACAATGAATCAATTATTTCTTTTTCACACAATGAAGAATTTTATGCTTCAAGTATTGTTTCGACGTGATAATAAAAATAAACATTACCGTAAAATTATTATTGTCTATTCACGTAAACGTTCCTTTAAGTAACGTGAGAAAAAAATAATTAGACATATTTTTCAAAGACTGTTGTCATGAAGAATGGCAAGTACCACCAATTCAGAGGGTGCTTGGGATAAGTACGAAGTAGTTGTCTTGTTCCACGCATTAGAGTCAGAGCAAGACTAGATGGGGAATTAACGCGTGGGCAGTTCACACAATATTCAAGATTAAAATAAAACGTTTTAAACGGTAACTAATGGGCTAAAGTATACACTTTATCAGGTTGATTTGCTTGACATTACGAAACTTTACGACGACTCAAAACTCATTGGCCTAGAAAATTAGACCCTAAATTGGAAGATATAAGAACACAATATACTTTATTTTTTCTACTAAAATTTTTTAGTTTCCATAAATTATTCGTTCAATACTCACTCTTTATTTCAATTATCATAGGAAATGGACATAATTACCATTCTCGACACTTACTGGCAGTAGACTTAAACGAAACCCTTTCAAGTAACAATGAGACTACAACTCATACCATCATTCGCACATCAACTCCATGGAATTCTTTGCATAGCAATTCAACGATTCCCCGAAACTGCACCCCCGCAGCTATAAATGAATTCCCCCCCGATGGCTTCACAAGAGAGCAACGACAGCATGGATGGGTGATAATACATGTGATATTAGCATGCTATTTATTTATATTTTTAGCAGTTGTTTGTGAGGACTATTTCGTGCCTTGCATCAAGAAATTGTGTGATGGTGAGTCGCAATAGCTCTAAGTGAGTGTAACCTTTAATCTAAGCCATTAATCTTAAATAAATTTTGATTGTTACAAAGACACATCGTAATTTTTTATTGCAGTCTTGCATCTAAAGGAAGACGTAGCAGGAGCCACCTTTATGGCAACTGCAAGTTCAAGTGCGGAAATATTCATCAATAGTGTTGGTACTTTTATCACTCAAGGAGACCTGGGAGTAGGTACAATTGTTGGCTCTGCGGTGTTTAATATTTTGGCAGTGCCTGCCTGCTGTGGTTTCTTCGCTAATGTAAGTTGACTATTTGAACCATCGCTCCGAAAAAGTACCAATATTCTAGGTCTTAGATCTAGAGTGGTACCCAATTACTCGGGACAGCTTGGTGTATGGATGCTCAGTTATTCTACTTATAGCATTTTTGCAAGATGGCAAAATCCACTATTATGAAGCACTGATTTTAGTTCTGTTTTATGCGTTTTACTTGATAGGTTAGTGCGTTGGTGAAAAAGTGCGTGACATCTATACGAAAGCTAATCATTTTTCAGCCATGCTATTCAACGAGAGCATATGTGCATATTTTCACAGGGTGGCTGCCAAAGTACAGCTAAGGGGGTATTATAAGGAAATATTGACTGAAAATCATCCGTTGCTGCTCAGATCTAACGGAAAAGTGAACCATTACAACGGCGATATTGAAGAAATTCTGAGTTCTGATGTCACTCTCCAAGATATTGAAGAAGTAGGTATGAATTTAATATAATATTGAATTATTAAACATGTAAAAATACAATTATTTATATAGAGGACTCTGTGAATATTTGGCAATTTCCCGACAAGAATTGTAGCAAGAAACAAAAGTTCTGGTGGACAATTACATGGCCCATTTCGTTTGTTTTATGCACAACCACCCCCACTACCAAAAACCATCCAAAAATGTATATTATTACCTTCATAATGTGCGTAATTTGGATTGGAGGTGTGTCCTATATCGTAACATGGTTAATTACCATAATAGGTAAGCAAAATAAACTTATGAGAATAATTTCGATTATACCAATGTTTTTATATGATGAATTTCAGGAGACACCTTAGAAATTCCTGATTCAGTTATGGGTCTAACTTTCCTGGCTGCTGGAAGTAGTGTGCCTGAAGCCGTTTCCAGTGTTATAGTCACCAATCAAGGTATGATGGAATTATCCATCTTCCAGAAACACCCGATACACTGTGCGTAAATTTTATAGGACATGGTTCAATGGGTATAAGTAGTTCTATTGGTTCAAACACATTTGATATATTACTCTGCCTTGGTGTACCGTGGTTTATTAAATCGGCGTACTATCCTAAAGTAAAGGGGGAGCATTGGATCACTATAAACTCACAAGGAATTAACTACAGTGCTTTCTGTTTACTGACTACTCTGGTTTTATTATATGTGTTCATATGCTTTAACCGGTTCAAGTAAGTTTACTCATAAAAGCCCTTGTCACAAATTCCAGTCCATCCATAATTTCCAACAATGTCGTGCGTTTCATACATGTTAAATATCTTTTTTCCTTTCAGATTGGATCGAAAAATAGGGCTGGTATGTCTAATTATGTATGTAGCATTTCTAGTTTTTACCTCGTTAATGGAGTTAAACGTGTTCTTCCCTGTCAACCTTCTAACATGCGATAGATGATGCTTAGTACTCTGATATTTTACCTTTTAAATTACTTTTCTTCAAATTATTATTAGAAAAGCAATGAGTACTTAATATTTAAGTATTAATATTTTTGTAGAGTTAATTTTATAACTGTTTTTATAGCAATAAAATTCTTTCCATAAAAAAAGAGCTTTTAATATTTTCTGCTAATGAAATTCAATGTATAATAGAACATATAGCCCATCACACGAAAACAACAAATATTGTAAAATGTCTTGATAAATTTATAATGAATACACAAGAAATGATAAATGACCCAAGCTCAATGTCGATCTCTTCGAAGCTACACTAATTCCTCCTCCACCAATAGACAGGAAATCACAGTAGTCACATAGCTTCCTTAAAAGAGCGTACGCATAATTTTAGTTGATACCTCAAGTAACTAATACAAATTATGCCAATAGTTACCATCATAGATATTATTATGTTGAGAAACATTTCACATCACAGTGGATGTAGAATCTCAAACCATATTGTTACTGGTTTTGAGCTAGACAGTGACAATAGATTGATTGCAATTTAAAAACACCTTTTTTTTATTATAGACTCGCTATAACTGCATGTCACTGTCAAAGTCATTTGGCTTTTGTTTTTAACGAAGCCTTTTAAAAAATTTCACCTTGATTACTTTATTTTTTCACACCAAGTTTTAATTCCAAGGGGGGGTCGAGATTGCAGATAAAGAGAATAACAGTAATGGCTTTCTCTAGATTTCTAGGCAATCGCGCATCGACAGGCGTGAGGGTTTTGCTGCAATCTCGCCAAGAATCCCTAATTTTCAAAGCAACCATGGTAAGTTCAACGTTATGTCATAATTTTTGGCAAAGATTAAGGATTCAACACCGACCAATTCTAATGATGTATCAATATTTACATTATTACCTATTATAATTAATTTGTTAGGTTATTTTTGATGTATGGACACTACTGAATTAGCCAACTTTCTTCTTGTGTCATATTCTAACATGTAGGTAATATGAATCATAGGTAATCTAATAACATTACTATTCTGCTACTACCATCAATTACCATTGTCAGTTAATAGCAACTGAATTGTGTAGTTTAATATTTTAAATGTAAATATTTTAGGCTCAATAACTATTTAATTTATGTTTGATTTGCAGGCAGACTTTAGGATTGAAAAAGATACTTTTGGTGAACTAAAAGTACCTTCAAACAAGTACTATGGAGCCCAAACAGTTAGGTCCACCATTAATTTTGCTATTGGAGGGGAATTTGAAAGGATGCCGGTCAGTATTTCAATCCCCCAAAAAATCATACATAAGTCCGAACAACTATATAATGGGACAGTGTAAATCTGATTCATATTTAAATATTTTAGAGGTTATTAATCATCACAACATTATGTAATTTGTAATATGTAATAAGACAATGAATAACAATAAATTTAATTAATAAATCCCACAAAATTAATAATACATTTTGATATTATTATTAATTTTCAAAAGCCTGATGAATTTCTCTGGCAACAAAATAATGGGACAGCATTACATACATATAAAGAAAAATTGTATGTTCAATCAAATTTAAACAAGTTGGTTATGAAAACAATTTTTGCCAATGTGTCAATGCATATTGCAGTTAATTTTTCGATTTTTAAATTGATTGATGTTTATTGCTCAAAATGGTACTGGGTGTTTCAACAGATATAAAAATTCGCGAACCAGTACTAAAACTTTATTGCCTTAAGAAATCTGTGTGTAAAATATCAAGGGAACCCAATATCCTGAAAAAGTACAGTGTATAATATCTCTAGACATAGAAACCGGAAAGATACTACAAAAGAGGGTAAAAGTTCAGGACAATCAAAATTTGTGTATGATAGGGATAAGAGAACATTAGTAAAGTTATGTAAAAATATTTTAAGGCAAGTGACAGCCAACTGTATTAAGTCTGTTATGAGGGTGCTATCGCAAGTGGATACATAAATCAGGACTAAAATTTTATAAGGTTGAATTTGAAGTAAAAATGATTTAAAAGTGTATTTTCATTTCTTCTTCATGCAGGCAAAGAAAAAACCATTTTTAACATTAAGACAAAAATGAAATAGGACTATATGGGCAAAATCAAAGTTATCCTGGACAGTAAAAGATTGGTCTAATCTCATTTTTAGCGACGAATCTAAGTTTGATGTCTGGGTTGGCGATTATCGTAAATGAGTCATTCGCAGTAAAGATGAAGCACACAAGGACTGCCTAAAAAGAATTGTCAAATTTCCCAATGGGATCAAATTTTGGGGTTGCATGGTAGCCTCAGGGTTGGGAAGTTTGCAATTTATTAATGAGACAGTTAACGCCACAAAATACCAAAATATCCTTGAAACAAGCTTGCCGCCAAGTATTGAAAAATTAAATATGAGTGAAGACTTTATATTCCAGCATGGGGTGGCCTACCATACTGCAAAAACCACTAAAAAGTGGTTTGGTGACCATCAATTTAAAGTTTTTTCCTGGCCGTCTAGTAGTCCAGACCTTAATGTTATAGAATCAGTGTGACATAAAATGAAACAGGCACTGCGGAATGCTCCTTAAAGATCTCTGCGAGAATTGTGACTGAAAGTCAAACAAATTTGGAATTCATTTACTTCAAGCCACTGTAAACAGTTAATTGAATCAATGCCAAAAAGAATTCAAGCTGTGATTAAAGTAAAAGGTGATATTACTCCATATTAAAATCTAACTTTTCTAGCTGTCCTATTATGTAATTGCCAAAGAAAATGATCATTTTTTCTCAAAATTTATGAAAATATAAAATGTAATGTGATTTTTGTGCCGTTTCATATTAAAAATTATTATATGTTAACTAATTACACTGTTTCAATTTGCTCGTCATTAGACAAATTAATTACTCCTGAAATGATTAAAAAATAATCAAATTTGCTGTCCCATTATATAGTTGTTAAGGCTCATATAACCCTTGCTACAGAATAAGGAGGCCATCCTACAATACTTATTTCATCAACTGCTTGACACAAATGCCTATCACTTTGTTATTCATGCATATTTTGTT
The DNA here is from genome assembly GCF_039881205.1 of Euwallacea similis. Taxonomy (NCBI): domain Eukaryota; kingdom Metazoa; phylum Arthropoda; class Insecta; order Coleoptera; family Curculionidae; genus Euwallacea; species Euwallacea similis. The sequence goes on along the minus strand of NC_089616.1, from coordinate 2,978,841 downwards.
CAAAGATAAGGCATTTACCACCGTGGAAAATACGAGAAAAAAGCAGTTGATAAGTAAAGGGCTTCCTTTTTCACTGACATTTTAAAACATTGTGCAGCACTGTTATAATGTTTTCTTTCTCTGTGCCTTTGCTATGACCTCATAGTATCCTATTATTACTGCAATGGGAATTTTAAAAAAAGCTGCAGCTGAAGTTAACAAAGATTATGGATTGGACACAAAAATATCAGAGGCAATTTCAAAGGCTTGCGATGAAGTAATTTCAGGGAAATTGTATTGTGATCATTTCCCTTTGGTTATTTGGCAGACCGGTTCTGGCACTCAAACTAATATGAATACAAATGAGGTAAGAAAGAACATTTTTTTAGTTGTTAAAATATTAAATTATTTGGTAGAGCAATAGCAAGGCATAATTCTACTTAAAAAAGCATATAAAGCAGTAGTAAAAAATCATATGCCAAGTAAGTTTTAAGTATTCATAAGGAGATTGATTATATTCTCTTTAGTTAACTTTTGTATCTGATTTTAAATGCTTCGGGCAATAATTGGATTCATAACTACAAATTTACTGTATATTCAAGTTTTTACCACTTATTTTCAAAACTTATTCCCATAAAAGCACTTGTGATTTTTGTGTTTTGCTGATGTATCATTTAGTTTCTAGGTAACTTTATATAAAATGTATGCAATAGAACATAAGATCTTCTTATTTTAACTTAAAATAAACAAAATTGAAAAACATTATGCAAAAATAGTGGCATAAAGTTGCACAATTATTGGTGACATGTATTATTTAAATTCCATTCGACCAGGGAATAATAATTATTATCGTGATTACAGAAACATTAGTGTGTTTACACATTGGCTCACTTGCTGTATCCAAATTTACTTGGCTTTGTCACTAAGCAATGTAACTGATGTAACCTTAATTCAAGTTTTACATGATATACCAAATAGGAATGCAGAATTGCCAGTTAAAAGTTAATATTCAGTAAAACCACCCTTCTCCCACCTACCTGGAAAATATTTATAATTTTTTTCGAGTGCCGACTTGACGGTACCTAGAAAAGCTGAATTTGGCAAATTGCATTCCTAAGGATTTAGACATTAGCCGGTCTCATCCCAACTTGCCATAAATGGTAGAGGAAAATAGAAAGCAATTATTTGTTTTACTTTTTGCTGTCGTTTCTGATAAGACTGAGTAAGCTGAGCTGACTTATGAAGCGCTCGACATGCGTAATTTCATCCAAACTCGACTTTAGTATCTTGTTAGTTATTTGATATTTTATGAATGAAATGTTTGAGGATTATCTGTCTGTCGTCTATCCTGAAAATATTTTTTTAGGTGATCAGTAATAGGGCAATAGAAATCTTAGGAGGCACATTAGGTTCAAAGACACCAGTGCATCCCAATGACCATGTCAACAAGAGTCAGAGCAGTAACGACACATTCCCCACTGCAATGCATATTGCCGTTGCAATGGAAATCGAACACACCTTAATGCCTGGTAGGTAATAATACTTTGAGAGACATTTATTTTCTCACCTGTTATAATGTGTTCTTTTGTCTGTCGCTTTTGAAATTACCTAATAAATGATTATTCATTGTGACAAATTCTAGAACGATTTCTGAAAGGTTCTCCAATGTGTAAGTTAAAACATATTCATGTCACAATTGCATTTAGCGTGCCGTAAAGTATTGCTTTCCGCTTTCGCTAGCCATTTAACTTTAGCGAATTAACGTATATCACTTAAGCTTTAGTATTGTAGATACTTAAATTTCAGCGTTCAATGAGTGTGGATACACCTAAATTTGTTGAACGCATCATCATACTACTATCAAAAATGCCTCAAGAATAACGATCTGAAAGTCAAGCTATTTGAGGTTTCGTTGTAACTTCATTTTTGTGGATGACCTGAATAATTTAAAATTTTTTGATAAAATGTATTTTAGGACTGAAAATGCTCACCGCTTCTTTAAATAAAAAAGCAAACGAATTTTGTGATATAATTAAAATAGGCCGCACACATACCCAAGACGCGGTACCTTTGAGCTTAGGCCAGGAATTTAGCGGATACGTCACTCAAATCTCCTTTGGAATTGAAAGGTAATTATTTTGAGTGATACATTCATAGTGATTTTATCACCCGATTCTTGATTTTTAAATAGATTAAATATTAGAGATCTATTTTCCATAATCATTGATTCGAATAAATCATATAAAAATAGCGTAAATTGATGTGATGATGACACATAACATGAATTTTCCCGGCTTTGACTCGTTCCCAATTCGAGACTTAAGCTTCAAGCCTTTGATAATGTTTTTACATTTTAGAGTAAAAACGACTCTCCCGCGCCTTTACATGTTAGCTTTAGGTGGCACAGCCGTAGGCACAGGATTGAATACGCGAAAAGGATTTGCAGAAAAATGTGCGGCCAAAATCTCCGAACTTACCGGTTTACCGTTCGTAACCGCCCCAAATAAATTTGAGGCCTTAGCAAGTCACGATGCTTTAGTCGAAGTTTCGGGAGCTCTTAATGTCCTCGCGTGCTCCCTCATGAAGATCGCCAATGATATTAGGTAAATTCATACCATTAACACTTGGGAATTAATCAAATTTCAAAAATATTCAGATTCTTGGCATCGGGACCGCGTTGTGGTCTTGGCGAACTAATCCTCCCAGAAAACGAACCGGGTAGCTCCATAATGCCCGGAAAAGTAAATCCTACTCAATGCGAAGCAGTCACCATGGTTGCAGCTCAAGTTATGGGAAACCACGTAGCCACCACCATCGGCGGATCCAACGGCCATTTTGAGTTAAACGTTTTTAAGCCCATGATGGCCGCAAATGTCCTGAGATCCATCCGCTTGATTGGGGATTGCACCAAGAGCTTCACTGAACACTGTGTGGATGGAATTCAGGCCGATAAAAAGAGGATTAACAAGTTGTTGCACGAAAGTTTGATGTTGGTGACAGCTCTGAATCCCCACATTGGCTATGACAAAGCGGCGCAAATCGCCAAGACTGCCCATAAGGAGAATTCTACTCTCAAAGCCACTGCGGTTAAGTTGGGTATCTTAACAGAACAGCAGTTTGACGAATGGGTGAAGCCCGAAGAAATGCTGGGTCCTAAGTAAAGTTTTTTTCTAATTTTTCGTTTGTTATGATTTTGTTGATAAATATTTTAGTTGTAAAATACTTTCTGTTTGTTTTTATATTTGGCAAAAGAATCATTAATATATAGTAATTTACAATTTGTTATTTCTATTTGTAGACCAGTACAGTTGTTGAACCCAATTTTAGTACAAAAAAAATTTCAAGACATCGAAAGGAGACCGTCGCTACAAGGTTATTGTTAGTTGCGTGAAAACGTAATTATTTTGTTTTAAATTTTCAAATGACCACTAAAAGATTTAATGTATTCATAACCAGTTTTGTTCACAGCTCCACTTCTATAGTAATTTAGGACCATGCAGTTCTAAGGTCTTTGCATGTAAGTCAATCAGTTCGGCCATGAATAATAGTATCAATATATTATCAGTATTTTAAAATATCTTGGCAAATAAAATAAATTTTATGACATGGCAAACTACATTATTATCAAGAAATTCCGAGAAATAAGTTCGACCTTTTGATAAACTTGGTCTTTGATACGGTCAAACGAATTTATTAAATTACAAAAATGCGAACAAAACTAATCAGGGGATTTGAACTATTAAAAAGGACATTGCATACCAACGATGGTTCCATTAAAGTGGGCATATTGGGGGTGCCCTTTGATAAAGGGCAGACCAAAAAAGGGGTCGCTAACGGCCCTTCAATAATAAGGCAAATGGGACTGATTGAGAAGCTTGAGGAAATTGGTACGTATTATATAAATCAATTTAGAGTTTTTTCTAACAACTGAATTATTACATGAACGTAGAAGGTAAATTGGATGTGAAAGACTATGGAGATATTTCCTACAAAATTCCCCCAGACCTAAAACATGAAAATGTTCCGAACATGAAGGAATACGCACACATTGCATCTTGCAATTACGAAGTCTCTAAGACAGTAAAATCCATCTTGAGTGGAGGGAGAATATGCGTAACACTGGGAGGAGATCATTCTCTTGGTAAGTACCTACCTATACTAAAAAAAACTATTCAAATTTTTTTTTGTCTCAGGTCTCGGAACAGTAGATGGTCATATAAAAGCAAAAGATGAAAAAGTTTGTGTTCTGTGGGTGGATGCTCATGGAGACTTAAATACTAACAAAACATCAAGTTCCGGAAATGTTCATGGAATGCCTATGGCTCTTTTAGCCAAGGAACTATCAGATTACTGGCCATATTTGCCAGGAATGGATTGGCAAAAACCGATAATTTCATTGAGAAATATTGCCTATATTGGGCTGCGATCTGTGGACTCATACGAAAGACTGATAATTGACAAACTAGGTATATAATGAAACCAATTCCGATTTTTCAAAACTAAATGGATTCTTGTAGGGATCAATGCATTCGGAATGGAAGATATCGAAAACTATGGGATAAGCACTATTGTGGACATGGCCTTGAATAAAATTGATCCTGAAGGACAGAAATCTATTCACGTCAGTTTCGACATTGATTCATTGGATTCCTTGGAGGCTCCAAGCACTGGAACTACAAGTAATACTAAAAGAATATTTTCCTTCAGGTTTTCTTATAACTCATTTAGTTAGAGGTGGTATGACCCTCAGAGAAGGGATTCAATTAATGGAAATGGTTCATCGAACCCATCGCTTGGGGGCTTTAGATTTGGTGGAAGTGAATCCCAGCATTGGTAGTGAACAGGATGTAAAAAAGACAGTGGAGGCTGCTATTTATATTATAGCTGCGGCATTGGGGCACTCAAGAAGAGGTTTGAGACCTAGGAATATTGATACATTGCCGTTGCAAACATTTCCACCTACACGACAAGTTATTTAAGTAGGTACCTACTCACGTAACAAAAAAAAACAAATATATTTTATTTACTATATGAACTATATCGTTAGTTTTCCAGAGAGTATAACAGTAACATTAACATTTTAACAATTTAAATGTATCTTTTACTGACTATCGACGATATGGACAACGTCTATTTCTTTCTTAACCGAGTTCAAATCAATATTTGCCGTATTTTCTATATCTTTTTGTATTGGTTGTTCAATCACATTCATATTTAACAATTTTGCTTCAAGTTCTGAGATATTTACTGTCAACAGTTCATTTTGTTTGGACATCTGTTTGACTTGTTGTATTAGTTTTATGTTAGTCCTTGTCTCTTGCTGTAGACTGGAATTTAAATTATTAATAATTTCGTTTTTCGTTTGCATTATTTTAACGTAATGATCGGCTTGTTTCTTGCAACGTACTAACAACATTTTTGCCATCAAATTCATGTGCACTACTGAATATTCATTACTATTAAAAAACGATTCGAGTTTTTCAAATTTTGTTTTATAGCTGATAGCTTCCTCTTCAAGTTTTGATTTTTCCTTCTTTAAATTCTCATTAATATTCGAAAGCTCTTCATATTTTCTAATACTTTCTTTAATCGAGTCTAGGTTTTGCGACAGTAATATTACAGAATGGTAATTTTCCTTCATGTTTCGTAAGTCGTCTCTAATGTACGAAATTACATTCTTGAACTGGCTCAATTTATAAGATATATCATTAATATATACTTTATCGTGCTTGGCTTTTTCTTCTAAAACCTCGATTTTCCTTATCAATTCTCCGCGTTCCTTGGCAACCCGCAGAGAATCCTCTTTTAGCGTCTTGTTCTTGACCATTTCCATTTTATACTGCATCTCCAACTTCGCGAATGCATTCCTCTTATCAAACAATTTCGGCTCCAGGTCCTGAATTCGTACTCTCAACAATTCCAGTGTTATTCGTTTTTCTTCTGAAGATCCATTTAGTTTCTCAAATGATTCTTTTAAATTGTAATTCTCATGTTGAGTTTCCTCTAGCTGTGATCTTAGTTTTACCACCTCCTTCCTTTTCACACAGAGCTCAGTGTTGATTTGCCTGAAAGCCGTTTCGAATTCTTCAAGACTTTTGAAAGTTGATTTTTGTTTGCAATGCACCATTTCGTTTTGAAATTGTCGTAAATCCGACATGATGGTTTTTTACAATAAATATAAATATGTGTTGATGATAGATTCTCGTAATTATATACAATTCATCTAGCGCTAACAAGGAATTTGAAATTTTTCTCTTCAATGAAATTCCAATATGGCAGCCTACTGACAGATCATACTGTTTATATTTAACAAGCTGTGAAATTAAATTTGACAACAGGGTGTTGACTAATTTTATTGCAAATTTTAGTGCAATAGCTGAAACAATGTATCGTCACTATCATGCGTATACATACCTATTTATTGATAGTTTCTAGAAAGTCCCAACGAAAACCTATGTGGATACATACACTATCGGAGAGTTTTGCTTGTAAATTAAGCACCACAATATTTAAAATGTCAATTACTACATCGGCGACTTTAAAATTGATTAATACGACAAATAGGGCGGGAAAGGAGTAGTGGAGAATTTAAAATTATTTTTAATACTATTGCCAAACCCAAGATAAGCATATTTTCTCCACGTACATAGCCGTATTTCGTAGTACTAGAACTGCAAGAATCCCTTATTGATACCCCGAATTGCATCAGGTGCAAACCATCCACTCTAATTAACACATGATAATAATTTGAATAAAATAAAATAGACGTCGAAATATCAATGGTTATAAAAGACAGATTTCGGATAAATTAATCAGCCGTTTATTTGTAAGACGTTTAATGATAAATAGCAAATGGTTTAATTTCGGCCCTACATTTATAGTTCGTCGTTTAATATGATTTTTTTTAATAATCACTAAAAAAGGATAAGTCCAAAAATTAATAATCTGATAATTTTAAAATTTATATTTACACTTATGCATGTACTTATTATAATATATTTTGAACATTTTTTTAAATAATTTCTGACTCCATCAACGGTTTTTCTACTAAAAGTCTATCGAATCCGAACCTGGTTAAATCTATAGTTTTAAATTGGCCATCTAATACCATTTCTGCCACTGCCCTTCCAATAGCGGGAGCCTGTTGAATTCCTGTGAAATAAATTGTTTTTTTTTTTCTACAATACTATTACAAAGCTTTTAATAAGAGAAATCACTCACCATGTCCACTAAATCCACTCGCTATGTAAATATTGGGGTAGAACGGATGTGGACCAACGATTCCATTTTCGTCAAAGCTATTGTATTCGTAAAACCCACTCCAGGCACCTTTCACCTGAAATGATGTACAGTCGAAACATCAAAAAACGCATCACTTTTCACGAAAAAGAGTTCTGTAGAAAGAATGTCAGATTATCGACATTAATTCTGGTTTCTCTAATTCAAAGACACTCATTTCTATACTGAACGAAATTCATCTAACGTACTTTTACAGCATTAAAGGCAGGCACCCTATTGGCCAACGTTGGCCACAAATATTCATCAAAATAATTAAAGTTAACGTCCAAATTTGTCGTTTCCGGTTCGTTCCCGGCTTCAGGCGAAATTCCACCGATAAATTTACCGCCCAGACCCTCCCTCCTGAAGTAAGCACCAGTATGATCGATTGTCATCGGTGTATTTAGACCCGGCGGGTTCTTTTCGCAGTCGAAGACAAATACGTAACGTTTTCTAAAATTAAAGGTGTTGTAGCCTGTTAAACGATGGATGGAAATGTTTTCTTTTTTTTGTAATTATTGTGTAAAATATAAGATTATTAAATAATCAAAATATACAAAATTCCTTTAATTGCGAGCAATTAATTACTGAATTTTCTGACCACTTACCGTCTTTCTATTGGCAATGGTACAGATAGTATTCCGTCCCCTTCACCAATTTTAAGGTACCTACTTACTTCCCCCGAATCCGGCCCTGCAGCAATGATACATAAAGAAAATTGTATAGTATTTTCTGTTCCGTCGGCCATTTTCACCTGAATATAGATGTTAGGTGCTTAGTGATATTTATCTTCGACTCCAATTAGATTAATTAACAATATTCTTAGCTCATTCACTTACAACAATTGAATCTGGCTGATGGAGAGTAGACTGATGCACGCCCTCTATAATTAAATCATGCCTTTCACGGAAGTCAAAATCAATTACTTTTCCTTGAATATAACGAGTCATTTTTTCTTCAGCCCCCTGTTTGAGCAAATGAAGTAGTGACCAAGGGTCAAACCAGCCCTCTTTTTCTAATCCCAGACAACCTAGTTCTACATCATCAACGTTCATCCATGGAAATCTGTACTAAGGTAAAAGAAATTATGAATTTTCTATAGATATAAAACATTGAGAATGCTCAATAAGAGCCTAAACCATACCTGTCTTTTAGTTCTTGCTTTTGTAAGACTACATTCATAGCCCCTAACTCATTTTGTAATTTACTATTTTCAATCAATTGCTTAGCACCTTCTTCACTGGCTAAAACAAGGTATCCATGTGGTGTGAATGCAACGTCGGCAGTTGGTCCGAATCTTTGTTTTAAATTTCTTATAAATTCATATCCGAAAAGGGACATTTGAATGTTTTCTGGCAGGGAAAATTGTTGTCTCAAGCCACCAACCGAAAGCGATGTGGCGCATTTTGAAAACTAAAATGGTTACAGGTTTAAGTGAAAGAGATTCCTTGGTGATTTTCTTTAGAAACCTTTATACATCATATTCTAAGTATAAGCTACTAATTACTTGAGTAGCAAATCAGTTATACATATTTGGTAACTTACAGAGAGATCTTTATCAATAACAACTACATCAAAAGAAGTAGCATTTGCCTTTTCTTTGAGCCAGTAAGCAATGGAACTCCCAATTGCTCCACCTCCTATAATTACAATGTCAACTTGTCGTGGTACTCCATGAATTACAGCGGAAGGTCCTTCTTTAATATTCTTGAAAGTGTTTACTACATCTCCCTTTAGCACTCTAATAGTGCGAGAAAAGGGGTTTTCATATTGACCTCTTTTATTATAATTTAGCCTCTGTGCACTTTTAGTAAAGGACCTCTTTAGGAAAATGATTCCGGCACTTTGGAAGGTTCTTCTCAATAACATTTTCAGGAACTACTTATGGCTTATAAACTTAAATTAGTGCGACATAAGATCCTTTCAAAATCCAGTCTAATATCAACATATGTTTATTTAGCGGGATAGATAATTTTATCTACTTGGGTCCGTGGGTCAGTTCAGACGAGTTGCATCAAGAGGAAATTACTAAGTAGTGAGGACTTAAAATATTGCAAATAGATTAAAATTATTAACCAACAATTAAAGCAAAAAAAATCTGACTGAAAAAGTTGAGGTTATAATGAATTCAAATGACAATAAAGGCAATTTCATTTCCTCGGTTTCGATCAATTATATCAAGTATGGCAGACTAGTTAATCTGATCTTAGCCATGCCTATTGTTGGTTACCAAAGGTCTGATTAAAAACTATTCCAGAGTGTTTTGGGTACACTGACGGAGTTTACGATGGAAAACTATTCCCATCATTAACTTAATCGATTACTGTCAAAACTCTGATACTCGAAGCATTTGACATGGTGCTCCTTCTACACTCAAATTTAAAATAGTTCCCTTGTAGTAACGCCATTCTATCCACGTTTTTGAGCTCAGACTGTCAATATGCGCGTCAACGTCAGGCAATTGAACAAACGCCACTGGTTAGTCCATGTCCGTCGTTTCCATTTTCATTTCCCTTCATTTCCTTGTTTAGAAAGATGGCAGACGATAAACTTTACGAAATTCTTGGTGTTAGCAGAAATGCTGGAGATAATGAAATAAAAAAGGTGAGTAACTACCTCTAGCCGCTATTCAATAGTATTGACCAAAATTTTAAACGGAATAATGATGCAACCTTCACAGCCCACACTTAGATGTAAAGTTTTCAAGGCTAGACCGAGATGAGTTTGCAAAGAAAAATCCGATATAATCGCTTTGTATTTTCAGCAATACCGAAAACTAGCCAAAGAATTTCATCCTGATAAGAATCCGGAAGCGGGAGAGAAATTCAAGGAAATTAGCTATGCCTATGAAATTCTGTCAGATTCTAAGAAAAGGCAGTTATATGATAGAGTAGGATTGAAGGGTCTACAAGAGGGAGGTCACCACGAGGGCGATGATTTATTCTCCAGCTTATTTTCTGGTGGTGGATTGTTCGGAGGATTTGGTGGATTCGGTGGAGGAGGGAGCAGAAGAAGACAGCGTGGTGAAGATACAGTATATCCATTGAAAGTCACACTAGAAGATTTATACAATGGAAAGACTTCGAAGTTGCAACTTAGTAAGAATGTGGTCTGCAGCCAGTGCAGTGGCAAGGGTAGTAAAAATGGACAACCTGCCGAAAAATGTCCAGCTTGCAGTGGTTGTGGATTGAAAATTACCTATCGTGCTATTGGGCCAGGCATGGTACAACAGGTGAATCAATGTTTTAACAGATATTTCATTGCAGCTAATTTGGACCCTGATTAAAGATTTAATAATTTCATCTTTTTTAAACTAATTGAAGATTTATTCACTTCTAATAATGAATAGCTTAGATATCTCAGATGTCAGAATAATTTTCAGTTTTTGTGAGTGAGCAAAAACTACTAAGGATTCAAATCATAGTATATGTCGACTTTGACTCACAATTCAAAGCTATGTTGTTTTTTTTGTTTATTTCCTCAATTATCTGTTTTATTTTGTGATTATACTCAATTCCTTTTTCTATCAATAATTCGTTGTAACCAGAATGCTCTTATTTAATGTGTTTAAACTTATATTTCTGCTGTACCTAACTAGTTTTGTCAATAATTGTCAGGTTCAATCTGCCTGCTCTGACTGTCGAGGGTCCGGCGAAATCATAAAAGAAAAGGACAGATGCACGACCTGCAAAGGCAAGAAAGTGTGCAATGAGACGAAAACCCTTGAAGTTCACGTGGACAAGGGTATGAAAGATAACCAAAAAATTATTTTACGCGGTGAGGGTGACCAGCAGCCCGACATCGAAACCGGCGACGTGGTCATTGTCCTGCAACAGAAACCTCACGAGAGATTCGAGAGAAATGGCAACGACTTGCATATGAAGCATACCGTCTCACTTACAGAGGCCCTTTGCGGTTTTTCCTTCGTCGTCCACCATTTAGACAAACGCGATTTATTAATTAAACATCCTGCCGGTCAGGTCGTTAAGCCGGGAGATGTGAAAGTGGTCACTGGCGAAGGAATGCCCATGTACAAGAATCCATTTGAAAAGGGACAATTGTATATAACTTTCACTATTAAATTTCCCGATAATCATTTTGCCACCGAACCGGTTTTGAAGAATCTAGAGTCTATTTTAGGACCTAGACCGGAGTTTACGATGCCCGATGGCGAGCACGTTGAAGAAGTAGATTTACTGGAATACAATCCTCACGACAGGAATTCCGATGCCGCAAATCGGGGCGAGGTGTACGCTAGCGATGATGAGGAACATTCCCACGGTCGCGGAATGCAATGTGTACCCCAATAGTGTAATACGTTTAGGTAAGCCGTTCGCATTATTTGTGCTTCTTTCTAAGTGAGGAAAATTTACTATTATTTAAATAGATAATTGTACGAATACCACATCAGACGCAATTTTGCAGAACTCGCGCATCCAGTTTTTAACTTATTTCTTTTTACATATTAGGGAATATAGGAACTTGAAGAAAAACTATTAGGTATTTTTTCAACACACAGGAAGGGAAAATTTTTAGTTACAGCACCATCGTTAGTTTTGTATCAGTTTCATAATAGGGTCGATTTTCAAGGACAACTATTAGCTCTTGAAGGGAGGCTGTGTCTGTATTTTAAATGGACATCTAATATATATCGTCTACTAATAGTTTGTTTTTATTTGAGTGTACAGGGCCTTGAAAGCGGGCTTCTCTGGTCGATTAACTCCCATTTTAAATTTAGTTAAGTGAAAGCTAACAGGGAACTAGATACACAAGTTTTCAGTAACATGTATAAGACGAGTTACCTCTATTATTCAATGGCCGCAATCCCTTACTTTAAGACGAACAGGGCAATAGACCATTAAGCCTCTGCGCTTACAAGTTTTACGAGAATTACGCATTTCACTAATTGATTTGGATAAATTTTTAAATTTTAAACATTGATGATATTTCATCATAAGTATTTCTTTACGGAGCACTCAGACCATGTTTCCATCAGTCGAAATTATATACAATGTAACTACTAAACTTCTTTGATACAGAACAAGAATTGTAGAAAAGTACATTAAAATTTCGTCGTTCGTTGTTAAGTGCTACTATGCATAAGAAGATATGTAATTTTGCACTAACGTAATGTATGTCTCGTTGGTTATTATCGGATTTAAAAAGTTAACAGCTTGTATTTGTTTTTATACAAATCCGATCGTCCTGTACATTCTTGTGATTTTTAGTTTCCACGATATTTATTTTTGTATGAGTATCCAGTGTTTGTTTATCATCTCATTTCTTAAATATATTACTAAAACGAGCAAAAACTTGTGTTTTAAGGATACAGATATCTCCAATTGCCAACATTCATAACTAAAGGAACACTTACTGTTTCATCACACTTATGGTTTTATAGTTTGGAAAGTTCAATAGAATCAATCATGGACCTTGCTTGTCGAGGTTTCAATTTCGAATTTCCTATTCTACACTTATTCCTTCCGTTCAAAGAATTCTCGATACGACCCAATGAACCGTCAGAGCAAAAGCGAATATACCCGTCTCACGATTGGTCTGAACTGGCGCTGCCTATAATTTTTTCCTTTTTTCTTTCTCCTAAATGAAATTTTCACGGTACGTTTACGATCTCCAATTGAATTGATTATCGTCATGGCCAACTTTAATTTCTGTATGTTAATTCAAACATACCGCATATTTATTCGATATTTACATTTTAGATGTCGTTCTGCATCCAACCACGTTAGTTTTTGACACAAACAGTTATTTACTTTTATTGTTTTAAGAAATTTTAAAAAATATCGATAACTGTGTATTAAACACTTACTACGAAATAATTTTGGAATTATAAATAACATAACTTATGAAACAAGAAAAGAATCAAAACTAAACTTGAGATACGTTTCTTATAATTAATCATCCTCTTCATCACTGGCCTCAGGGCTGCTGAGAATTTCTTCATCCTCACTATCTTCAGTTTTCTTGTTTTTTTTCTTGGATTTCTCATCATCGCTGTCTTTCTTCCTTTTGCTGCTTTTCCCTTTGTTTCCCTCGCCTTCAGAGTCGGTGCTCCTTGACTTGTTGGTAGTAGCTTTTAATTTTTTATCATCGTCCGAGCTGCTGTCATCCTCCTCGATAATTTCTCTACTTTTAAAAACTCCTGCTTTAGAGGGAGAAGAGGGGACCACAGCTGACTTTTTGGTGGTGCTTTTTTTCAATTTGCTTCCTTCGATTTCTCCTTAAAAAAATGAAATAGAACTGACGTGAATACAACATAATAAAATCCAATACAAATATAGACAACTTACCTCCTCCAGTTTCCTTATATTTTGCCATTGCTTTCACATATTCTTCTTTTTCCTTGGCGGCTTTTGCTTCCCATTCACTCTTATCTTTCAATTCCCTCCACATCTCCCCTCCTTTTTTGGCAATCTCCGTCACTTTAATTCCCGGGTTGTCCTTTTTGATTTGGTCTCTGGTAGCGTTCAACCATAACATGAACGCAGTCGAGGCTCTCTTGGGCTTATTCGAGTCCTTCTCTTTTTTCCCTTTACGTTTAGTCGGCGGTTTATCCGAACTTTTCTTTTCCTTTTTCTCCAATTTTTTTTTCTTCTTGTTTTTCTTTTCACTACCTGGGAATTTTTTTAAATAAGTTTTTGGATTTGTCGGCGTAAAAAACGTACCCGATCCTCCTTCACTTTCACTAGTGCTCGGGTTGCTATCAAATTCTTCAGAAACTTCGCTTCCACTGCCGCTTTCATCATCACTGCCTTTCTTTTTAATCGCGTTCGGATCGAAGTCTTCATCGGTACTCTCATCATCGTCGTCGTCGTCATCATCATCATCTCTTTCTTGCCCTTCCGCCTTAACTCTTTCAAGATACGCATCCGGAGCAGCCTCTTCGTCTGAATCTCCAAAGTCATCCTTATAAGAAGCTTTATCCTAAATTAAACACATATGTATAATAAAATTTTAAAAATAACAAACTGTTCCTGAACAATTGCTGCTAATACTTACACCTTTGCCTCTGTTTTTAATATTGAGTTTTTTGGACATGATGAAGTCATATAACTTTGAATACTCTTCTTTCTCTATGCTACTGAAGGTGTGCACCGTTCCCGATTTCAGCTCAATCTCAAAATCGAAAGATCTAGTACTGCCGCCCCCTCTAGCGAAATTCACCGAGGCGATTTCCTCAAAGCGAATGTGGAGCGGGGGTTTGTGAACGTATATGAACCCTCTTTCTAGAGGATATAAGAATCCGGCGGCCGCTTTAAAGGAGCAACCTACAGCGGCAGTGCCCGAATGCCTGTGTAATATAAGATATAATTTTTTCATGATTTTAAAAATATTAATTCGTACAAACCCTATGAAACCTCCAGGGCCAGTGAGTTTTCTAGCTACAATGTGCTTCATAATTTTCCCTAACACTTCGTAAGTTGGACCGGACATTTCTTTCTCTAATTTTCCTTCATATTTCTCTTTTAATTCTTGTCTGAAACAAATGTATGTAACGGTAAAGTTTGATTCATGTTCTGTTACTTTAACACAAAGAGAATAACATTTAAGTAACTTCTCTATAATATGAGTATATTACAGACAAATATAAGGCATACTACAAGATCGAAAAGAAGGACTCAAAATATAAATTTTTAATGCATACCTTTACAATATGTATAATAATTTACTAAATAACGGCTTGAAACATTAAAATAGAAGAGAATACTTACTCAGAAAAAGGAAGTTCCAAAGAGGTTTCATCTTCTTTATTGAACAAAAACACAATAAAATGGTATCTAGTCTGCCCTTGCTTAATGGGTGGATCAAGACTCACCACAAAGAACACTTGCCTGCCATCTCTATGTGGTAAGATAAATAGTCGAAGTACTGTAGTTATTGGAATTTTGTAGTCAAATGTTTTTCCATGAAGTTGAAAGAAGGATTGATACAATTTGATATCATAGCGACCACTGAGAAAATCATAATAATACTTTAATAATTTGTATTTTTTTAGACTATGAATTTACCGAGGAGTGAGACAAAGTAAATCCCTGAAGATGGCAATTGCATCTCCAGATATGCTGATAACACTAGCTTTGGACATAACTTGTTCCTGAAAAGCTTCAACTGGATCTGTATCCCCCGCCAGCTCGCTCGCAGGTATAAAGAACCTCATTTCCATGAGACTTACTGGGGCATCATCATTCTGTGAGACATAACTACAGAGTAGCATTAAGGTTAGTGTCAAAATGCACTTACTTGATGAAATTCCATAGTAATTTCATTTTTTCCAGCAATACATTGTGAAACATTATTCAGAGGCACTTCAAATGCACTTTTTTCTCCTACATCAAAACTCAATACTGAGCCGTTGAACTTGGCAGTGCCCCAGTTCCAGCCCTTGAGGCAAAGCTCCTTCTCTAACATATCAATTTTATAGGTGTTTGAAAAAAATTTAGCTATTTTTTCCTTGTCCGACTCTTTAAACCCCGCATATCTGTGTAGCGAGCCATTCTTCAGAAACACCCTAATGCCCCAAGCACCCGCAAAATTTTGAAAGTTAACAGCATCAAAATCAGAAGAAGAAATTTGATCCACTTTGCCTGTCTTGCTATTCTTGAAAATGATGCTTTGGTTGGTAATTTTCAGTCTTCCCAGGGTCTAAACGTTCGAAAATTTGTCGATACACAGTATGTAACATGTGGTATAATTGGGAAATCGTGTGCTTACCATGCATCCCTTTACTTCGGACGAAATATCCGAGTATTCTAAGAAATCCATCGTAACGATAGGTGTATATGATACAAAATATCGTTAAAATTCAACGAATAAAGAATTAACACAATTGTTTGATGAAATAAAACTACTAAAAAAACATTAAATAGATTTATATTATTTATAATGTAAATTGACAGTTGACAGAACAATTGGCAAGTATGACAACAGTAGTAGCGGGAAATTTGGTACAATTATATTTATCTTCGTTCGTTGTATAGACAGATCATTTAAATTTCATATCTAGTCAGCTATATAGTTTGTTGAAGAAAAGAATGTATGTCAATAAAAATAAATAAAGTAACATAACCCCACTCGGCTCCTTTATCAAAAATGAATTTGTCCAATGAACTTGAATGATGAATTTTTATTCAAGAATATAATGAATTTCGAGTAATAATAAAAGATTTTTTTATTTTTACATAAACATTGAAAAAAAAACATAATTGACGCCATGCCACTATTGTAAAAAAAGATAAAGTAAATAAACACGAATGGTGATTTAGTCCACTATGGTGATAAAACTCTGGTTTACATTAAACATAGAAACAAGCCATCCGTCGACAATTAAAACAATAGGATAAGTTACTTGTACTAAAGTACAACCTGATGACACATATGATCAGATGTACAACACCTGATCTACACTAAACGCACCACAAATTTTAACGTCATTTTACGGCATATGATCAAAGCTACTTTTAATTTTCTATTTCTCTTGTGTAAAATCTCATAGCTGACTAGATATGAAATTTAAATGATCTCATAGTACGATAAGAGTGAAGTAGAACGGTGATATGATCCATTTCCAAGCACAGAAAAATTTGATAGAACTGAGAGTAACACTATTAAATTATTTGACTGTCGAAGTTGTCAAGATTCATCAAACCGAGAGAAAATGTTAAGGTTAATAGTGATTTTATTTTTATTATATATGTCAAAAAGTTCTTATCTCGTAGAGAAACAAAAACACAAGTTTAGGTAACATTTCTTTATTACATTAGAATCGGGAATCAAATGAATCCCTTTTTGATGCGTGGGAGTCACTTCGGGTGTATCTGCTTTTCTTCCAAAAAGCCTACCACCATATCTTCCACATTCTTCCCACGCTTGCATCCCTTAATCATCCTTTTCGCTCTTCCATATGTTTTTAGGCGAGATGATAAACAAACCTTTATCTTTTACCACAAATGATTTATTTTGACTAATACAAGTTTAGTCCATTTCTAATTTACAATAGGGCACCAGCAGGTGCTCGTGACATTCCGCATATGCCCAAGGATAAGTTACAACATTATGAGACAACATGTTTTTTTTGCACTTACATTAAATGAGTTGATAAGCAACCCCATATTATTTTCTTTATGAAAGCTCACATATACATATGTATATTTAATTATGAATATGATGTATTTAATAATGTATGAAATTCTAAATTAATATTATACTCAAAAACCAGCTTTTTTAAAAATTAATTTTTCTTTGAGATAAGAAACGTATTTACTAATAAATGTAATTTATTCTTAAAGATTTTACATATCGATTTTCTATTTGTGACGTCATCTGTAAATAAATGCGGTAAGCGCCTACAGATTTCTTTTTTCTGATAATTTTTTGTGCGTGACAATAATGATATCGGTTACTAATTGGATTGTGAGAGTTTTTCGTTTGTTTATTTATATTAATTGAAATGTGGAAATTAACTTAAAATTTTACGTTTTAAATGAAAATATTGTGTCATTTAAAATTGAGAAGGAAAAAACAATAAAGTTGTCATCCCATTCGATCGATAGAATATCTATGGAACTAGGAACTAGAAGGTAAGAAAGAAAAGAAACTTGTTGTTGAAGGAGTTTTGAATAAATTTCTAATACCTATTCTAATACTTACAGACCATACAAACTAGTTATTACTAGTTTGTATGGTAGTGGGTATGGGTATTAATTTCTCTTTTTTCTAACACAATTAAAACTTATTTTTGGTACTGTCGCAAAGCAGTCTTTTCATAAACGATCACATCATTTATATTGTTTTGAATCACTTCAAGCAAGATTGTTGAGATTTCAATATTTTTGTGTATAATTAAACATACTGAATATTACATTTTTTTGTAGAAAGGTACGTATTATAGTTGCCTGTCTTTTGAGCATAAAAACCAAAACCAAAAGATGTGAAATTGTGGTTCCAACCTGAATGCAGGGAAAAAGATTCTGCCACCTTTAAATGTGCAAGATGTTTATTAGGGGAAGTATTCTTGACGATGACAGAAAGAAGTAGGAATTTAAAATTTTTACCGCGTTAGATTTCAGTTAAAGTTATGCAACTGAAGAAACTTGTTATCGAATAAACAATTTATATATAAAATGAATTAAACCACTATTACAATACAGTATATCAATTTGAAAACGAACCTTTAGCGATTACAGAAAATACGTAAATATACCAAAACACGTCGATTTTATTTTCAAGGGGAATATTCTTTTAGGGTTCTTTAATAAATTGCATGCATCCACTAATGGAGTTTGAATTATACCCCACTTGAAAGGTGTTTTATTTACCTTTCCAAAAATATCTTTTCTTTCATTGAGAGATTTTAAAAAAATCACGTCCAAAGTATAAACTAGCTTTATTATCAATTGTATTGGAAAAAAATTGTTTATTAAGATCTTAATTATTCTAAATAGCGTTTATTATTTGTTAAATAAGGATAAAGTTAATCGCTTTTAAACTTTAATATTTATAGAAGCCTTTACTTAAATTTTCTTACACGCAGCTGTAATTCTTCCAAGTACGTTCAGTTAAGGTTTAACATGAATTATTAAACAGATTTCACGTTCATTTGTTCTTTTACTTTTTTTGTAGTAGAACTTTAACAGTGGATAGAACAATTATAAAATAATATAGGCCCATAAACGCATCGTTTTAAAGATACCGGTGATATATTATTTTTTAAGGGGAAAAATTAGATACATTTCTGTACGTATTGATATTTAAGTTTTTAGATGATTTTAATATGTATATAAGAATACATAATGTAAAGGTACTAACGATTTTTGTGACGATACAGGAGTTATGTGTATAACATAGAATTGTAAATTTGGAATTGTTGACGCATATGTTATGTGAAATAATTGTGTCAAGACATAAGGTATTCATAGCGGGATCAATTTGGATTAAATGGTGGATGCGAAAGAATTTTTAGGCGTGGCGCCATCTGGGAGCGTGGGTTATAAATTTTTTCTTTGTGTATACTTGTAGATTTCTTTTTTGTGTGCTTTTACAGATTTCTGTTTCGTGTGCCTTTGTAGATTTCTTTTTTATAGGAATTTTCTGTTCATCGTGCATAACAATAATGACATTTTTCAGTAATTGTGCTGTGAGAGTTTTTCGTTTGTTCATATTAATTGAAATGTGAAAATTAACTTAAAAGTGTGCGTTTGAACGGAAAATGTGGAATTTAAACTTGAAAAGCAAAAAACAAAAGTGGTGTCATCTTAGTCGATCGATAGAATGTCTGTGGAATTAGGAACTAGGAGGTAAGAAAGAAAAGAAATCCATTGCCGAAGGAGTTTTCAATAATTCTCCATTTCCAATACCTATTCTAATACTTACAGACCATACAAACTATTAATAAATATCCCTTTTTTCTAATGCAATCAAAACTTAATTTTGGTACCGTCCTAAAGAAGTTTTTTCATAAATATCATTGTTTTGCCTCAAGTTGTACTTGTCATTGGAGGTTATCTCATGTGAGTTGCAAGATTAGTGGGATTCCAATACTTTTGTGTTTAATTAATGATATTTTGAATATTACATTCTTCGTAGAAAGATACGTACTATAGCTGCCTGTCTCTTCCTTTCAGCACAAGAATTGCAGCTAAAAGATGTGAAATTGTAGTTCTACTTTGAATGCACCGAAAAAGATTGTACCATATCTAGGAAAGTGCAAGTTGCCTGTTAGTGAAAGTATTCCTGACGGCGACAGAAAAAGGTAGGAATTTAAAATTTTTATGGTGTTAGATGTGAATGAGAGTCACCATGCAATTGATGAAAATAATCGTTATCAAAGAAATAATTTATATTCAAAATTGTATGAATATTACAACAGTGAGTTAATTTGAAAATGAACCACTTTTGATATTTCTGGGATTATAGAAAATGTGTTAATATACAAAAATAAGTGGATTTTATTTTCAAGAGGGATGTTTTTCTTTGGGATTATTTTATTAAATTGGAACTACTTTTTAGTAGAGGTGAAAAAAACCACTAAGATTTAAAATGGGTAGCAAAGTTCAGTGATACCTAATTTGAAAGGTTTTTTTAGGAAAAATAATGTTTAAAGCGTAAAGAAGCTTCATTATTAATAGTATCGAAGAAAAATTGTTTATTAAGATGTTAACTATTCTAAAGGGCGTTTATTATTTGTCAAATAAGAATAAAGTGAATTGTTTTTACACTTTGATATTTATAGAAATTTACACTTTAATTTGCTTGCATGTAGTGGTAAGTTTACTTAAGCTTTGTTGTGAATTATCATATGGACATCACTTTTAATTTGTTTTTTTCCTTTTTTATAGTAAGACCTTAAAAGTGAATAGAATAATTACTTTTAAGAACGTTCCATACCAATATAGGTTCATAAACGTTTTGTTTTAAAAATATCGGGTGTGGAAAACTTTAGGAGAAATTTTAATTATTTTTCATAACTTTTTTTAAATAAATTTACCTAAGAACTATTAACGTTTTGTCGTAATTATTATTTAAGTGTTATGGATCAGGAATATGTAGTAATTTAAGATAGAAAATGAACTATATATTATTTTTAAGGAGATTCGGTAGGTATTAATATTTAATTTTTTAGATGATTTTAATATGTATATAAGATAAGAACACATAGTGCTAAGGTAATAATGATTTTTATCACGATACAGGAGTTATGTGTATAAAATAGAATTGTAAATTTGGAATTGCTTAATGCATATGTTATGTGAAATAATTGCGTTAAGACAATGGGTATTCATAGCAGGACCAATTAGGATTAAATGGTGGATGCGAGAGAAGAGATTTTTATGTGTGACGCCATCTGGGAGTCTGCGTTGCAAGTTTCTTCTTCGTGCGGTTTTGCAGATTTCTTTTTGGTGTGTTTTTACAGATTTCTTCTTCGTGTAAACTTGTAGATTTCTTGTTTGTGGTAATTTTCTGTACATCGTGCATGACAATAATGACATTTTTCAGTAATTGTATCCTGAGTTTTTTGTTTTTTTATTTATATTAAGTGAAATGTAGAAATTAACTTAAAAGCGTGCGTTAAATGAAAATGTGAAATTTAAAATTGAAAAGCAAAATACAAAAGTGGTGTCATCTCAGTCGATCGACAGAATGTCTGTAGAATTAGGAACTAGGAGGTAAAAAAGAAAAGAAACCCATTGTCGAAGGAGTGTTCAGTAATTGTTCACTTTCAATAACTATTCTAGTACTCACAGATTAAATAAATTTGTCTTTTTTCTAACGCAATGAAAACTTATTTATGGTAGCGTCGTAAAGCAGCTTATTGATAAAGATCTAATTTGTTTTGATTCAACTTGTACTTGTATTTTGAGGTTATCTAGTGTGAGTTGTAAGATTGATGAGATTTCAATGTTCTTGTGGTTAACTAATGATATTGAATATTATATTCTTCGTGTAAAACGTATGTACTATAGTTGCCTCTCTTTTCTTTTCAGGACAAGAACCACAGCAAAAGGTTGTGAAATTGTGTGTGCGTGTGTGTGTGTCCACTCAGAATGCAGTGAAATGATTGTGTCATCTCGGAAAGTGAAAACTGTTTGCTGGTGGAAGTATTGCTGACGGCGACAGAAAAAGGTAGGAATTTAAAATTTTTATGGTATTAGATTTGAAGGAGAGTTACTATGCAAGGAAAGAAAATAATTGTTATCAAAGAGTAATTTATATCGAAAAAGAATTGAACGAGTATTACAACAGTGTATTAATTTGGAAACAAACCACTTGATATTTCTGGGATTATAGAAAACGTGTTAATATACAAAAATAAGAGGATTTTATTTCCAAGGGGGACTTTCTTTTGGGGTTTTGTATTAAATTGCAAATACTTTCTAGTAGGGATGGGAACAATCACTAAGATTTTAAATAGGTTGAGTGATATCTAATTTTTTTTTTTTTTTTTTCGTTTTATTGAAAAGTTTTGGGAAAAATGATGTTTCCTTATTAAAGGTATTCAAGAAAAATTGTTTAAGATGTTAATTATTCCAAAGGGCCTTTATTATTTGTTGAATAAGAATAAAGTGAATTGTTTTTAAACTTTGGTATTTATAGAAGCTTTTACTTGAATTTCTTTCCATGTAGTTATAATTTTTCCAGGTAAGTTCACTTAAGGCTTGTTGTGAATTATTATATAGATGTCACATTTAATTTGTTTTTTTACTTTTTTGTAGTAAGACCTTAAAAGTGAATAGAATAATTCCTTTTAAGAACGTTTCATACCAATATAGGTTCATAAACGTTTTGTTTTAAAGATATCGGGTGTGGAAAACTTTAGAAGAAATTTTAATTATTTTTCATACTTTCTTAAAATAAATTTACCTATGAAATATTAACGTTTTATCGTAATTATTATTTGAGTGTTATGGATCAGGAATATGTAGTAATTTAAGATAGAAAATAGACTAAATATTATTTTTAAGGAGATTCGGTAGGTATTCATATTTAATTTTTTAGATGATTTTAATATGTATATAAGATAAGAACACATAGTGCAAAGGTACTAATGATTTTTATCACGATACAGGAGTTATGTGTATAAAATAGAATTGTAAATTTGGAATTGCTTAATGCATATGTTATGTGAAATAATTGCGTTAAGACAATGGGTATTCATAGCAGAACCAATTAGGATTAAATGGTGGATGCGAGAGAAGAGATTTTTTATGTGTGGCGCCATCTGGGAGTCTGGGCTACAAGTTTCTTCTTTGTGTGGTTTTGCAGATTTCTTTTTGGTGTGTTTTTGCAGATTTCTTCTTCGTGTAAACTTGTAGATTTCTTGTTTGTGGTAATTTTCTGTACATCGTGCATAACAATAATGACATTTTTTTATAATTGTACTGTAAGAATTTTTCGTTTGTTTATTTATATTGAAATGTGGAAATTGACATAAACGCGTGCGTTTGAAAGGAAAATGTGGAATTTAAAATTGAAAAACAAAAAAGAAAAGTGGGATGTCATTTTAGTCGATCGATAGAATATCTGTGGAATTAGAAATTAGTAGGTAAGAAAGAAACAAAACTCATTGTCCAAGGAGTTTTTAGTAATTCTCCACTTTCAATACCTATTGTATAATTTATAGATTAAATAAATTTCTCTTTTTTTCTAACGTAATGAAAACTTATTTTTGGTACCTTTATAAAAAAGTTTTTTCATAAAGATTATATTATTTTGACTCAACTTGTACTTATAGTTCGAGGTTATCTAGAGTGAGTTGCAAGATTGGTTAGATTCCAATGTTCTTGTGTTTAATTAATGATATTGAATATTACATTGTTCGTGGAAATGTATGTACTATAGCCTCCTGTATTTTCTTTTTAGGACAAGAACTGCAGCCAAAGGATATGAAATTGTGTGTGTGTCCACCCTGAATGCCGCGACAAAGATTGTGTCATCTTGAAAAGTGGGAGCTGCCTGCTAGTAGAAGTATTGCTGACGGGACAGAAAAAGGTAGGAATTTAAAATTTTTATGGTGCCAGATTTGAACAAGAGTTACTATGCAAGGGATGAAAATAATTGTTATCAAAGAAATAATTTATTTTCAAAATTGTATGAATATTACAACAGCGAGTTAATTTGAAAACGCCCCACTTTTGATATTTCTGGGATTATAGAAAATGTGTTAATATACAAAAATAAGTGGATTTTATTTTCAAGAGGGATGTTTTTCTTTGGGATTTTTTTATTAAATTGGAAGTACTTTTTAGTAGGGGTGAAAAAAACCACTAAGATTTAAAATGGGTAGCAAAGTTGAGTGATACCTAATTTGAAAGGTTTTTTTAGGAAAAATAATGTTTAAAGCATAAAGAAGCTTCATTATTAATGGTATCGAAGAAAAATTAGTTATTAAGATGTTAATTATTCTAAAGGGCGTTTATTATTTGTCAAATAAGAATAAAGTGAATTGTTTTTACACTTTGATATTTCTAGAAGCTTACACTTGAATTTGCTTGCATGCAGTGGTAAGTTTACTTAAGCTTTGTTGTGAATTATCATATGGACGTCACTTTTAATTTGTTTTTTTCCTTTTTTATAGTAAGACCTTAAAAGTGAATAGAATAATTACTTTTAAGAACGTTTCATACCAATATAGGTTCATAAACGTTTTGTTTTAAAGATATCGGGTGTGGAAAATTTTAGGAGAAATTTTAATTATTTTTCATAACTTTTTAAAAATAAATTTACCTAAGAACTATTAACGTTTTGTCGTAATTATTATTTGAGTGTTATGGATCAGGAATATGTAGTAATTTAAGATACAAAATAAACTACATATTATTTTTAAGGAGATTCCGTAGGTATTAATATTTAATTTTTTAGATGATTTTAATATGTATATAAGATAAGAACACATAGTGCAAAGGTACTAATGATTTTTATCACGATACAGGAGTTATATGTATAAAATAGAATTGTAAATTTGGAATTGTTTGATGCGTACGTTATGTGAAATAATCGTGTCAAGACAATGGGTATTCATAACAGGACCAATTAGGATTAAATGGTGGATGCGAAAGAAGAGAGATTTTTTATGTGTGGCGTCATCTGGGAACCTGGGTTGCAAGTTTCTTCTTTGTGCGATTTTACAGATTTCTTTTTGGTGTCTCTTTGCAGATTTCTTCTTCGTGTGTACTTGTAGATTTCTTGTTTGTGGTAATTTTCTGTACATCGTGCATGACATTAATGACATTTTTCAGTAATTGTATTCTGAGAGTTTTTTGTTTTTTTATTTATATTAAATGAAATGTAGAAATTAACTTAAAAGCGTGCGTTAAATGAAAATGTGGAAGTTAAAATTGAAAAGCAAAATACAAAAGTGGTGTCATCTCAGTCGATCGACAGAACATCTGTAGAATTAGGAACTAGGAGGTAAAAAAGAAAAGAAACCCATTGTCGAAGGAGTGTACAGTAATTGTTCACTTTTAATAACTATTCTAGTACTCACAGATTAAATAAATTTGTCTTTTTTCTAACGCAATGAAAACTTATTTATGGTAGCGTCTTAAAGCAGCTTTTTGATAACGATCATATTGTTTTGACTCACCTTGTACTTGTAATTGAAAGTTATCTAGTGTGAGTTGCAAGATTGGTGAGATTCCAATACTTTTGTGTTAAATTAATGATATTGAATATTAGATTCATTGTGGAAACGTAGGTGCTATAGCTGTCTGTCTCTTCCTTTCAGCACAAGAATTGCAGCTAAAAGATGTGAAATTGTAGTTCTACTTTGAATGCAGCGAAAAAGATTGTACCATATCTAGGAAAGTGCAAGTTGCCTGGTGGTGGAAGTATTCCTGACAGCGACAGAAAAAGGTAGGAATTTAAAATTTTTATAGTGTTAGATGTGAATGAGAGTCACCATGCAATTGATGAAAATAATCCTTATCAAAGAAATAATTTATATTCAAAATTAATTGAATAAATATTACAACAGTGAGTTAATTTGAAAAAAACCACTTTTGATATTTCTGGGATGATAGAAAATGTGTTAATATACAAAAATAAATGGATTTTATTTTCAAGAGGGATGTTTTTTTGGATTTTTTAAATTAAATTGGAAGTACTTTTTAGCAGGTCTGGAAAAAACCTCTAAGATTTAAATTGGGAATTTTAAATGAGTAGCAAAGTTGAGTGATACCTAATTTGAAAGGTTTTTTGGGAAAAATGATAATTGTTAAATAAGAATAAAGTGAATTATTTTTAAAGTTTGATATTTATAGAAGCTTTTACTTGAATTCTTTGCATGTAGTTATAATTTTTCCAGGTAAGTTCACTTAAGGCTTGTTGTGAATTATTATATAGATGTCACATTTAATTTAATTTTTTACTTTTTTGTAGTAAGACTTTAAAAGTGACTAGAATAATTCCTTTTAAGAACGTTTCATACCAATATAGGTTCATAAACGTTTTGTTTTAAAGATATCAGGTGTGGAAAACTTTAGAAGAAATTTTAATTATTTTTCATACTTTCTTAAAATAAATTTACCTATGAACTATCGACGTTTTGTCGTAATTATTATTTGAGTGTTATGGATCAGGAATATGTAGTAATTTAAGATAGAAAATAAACTATATATTATTTTTAAGGAGATTCGGTAAGTATTCATATTTAATTTTTTAGATGATTTTAATATGTATATAAGATAAGAACACATAGTGATGTTAAGGTAATAATGATTTTTATCACGATACAGGAGTTATGTGTATAAAATAGAATTGTAAATTTGGAATTGCTTGATGCATACGTTATGTGAAATAATCGTGTTTAAACAATGGGTATTCATAGCAGGACCAATTAGGATTAAATGGTGGATGCGAAAGAAGAGAGATTTTTCTGTGTGGCGCCATCTGGGAGTCTGCGTTGCAAGTTTCTTCTTTGTGTGGTTTTGCAGATTTCTTTTTCGTGTGTTTTTGCAGATTTCTTCTTCGTGTAAACTTGTAGATTTCTTGTTTGTGGTAATTTTCTGTACATCGTGCATGACAATGATGACATTTTTTAAATAATTGTGTTGTAAGAGTTTTTCGTTTGTTTATTTATATCGAAATGTGGAAATTAACAAATTAACTTAAAAGCGTGCGTTTGAAAAGAAAATGTGGAATTTAAAATTGAAAAGCACAACAATAAAAGTGGTGTCATCTTAGTCGATCCATAGAATATCCGTGGAATTAGAAATTAAGAGGTAAGAAAGAGAAGAAACTCATTGTCAAAGGAGTTTTTAGTAATTGTCAACTTTCAATAACTATTGTAGTATTCGCAGATTAGATAAATTTGACTTTTTTCTAACGCAAGGAAAACTTATTTTGGGTACCGCCTTAAAGCAGCTTTTTGATAAAGATCATACTGTTATGATTCAACTTGTACTTGTAATTTGAGGTTGTCTAGTGTTGAGTTGCAAGATTGGTGAGATCCCAATATTCTTGTGTTTAACTAATGCTATTGAATATTATATTCTTCGTGTAAAACGTATGTACTATAGTTGCCTCTCTTTTCTTTTCAGGACAAGAACCGCAGCAAAAGGATGTGAAATTGTGTGTGCGTGTGTGTGTCCACTCGGAATGCAGTGAAATGATTGTGTCATCTCAGAAAGTGGAAACTGTTTGCTGGTGGAAGTATTGCTGATGGCGACAGAAAAAGGTAGGAATTTAAAATTTTTATGGTGTTAGATTTGAAGGAGAGTTACTATGCAACGAAAGAAAATAATTGTTATCAAAGAAGTAATTTATATCGAAAAGAATTGAACGAGTATTACAACAGTGTATTAATTTGGAAACGAACCACTTGATATTTCTGGGATTATAGAAAAGGTGTTAATATACAAAAATAAGAGGATTTTATTTCCAAGGGGGACTTTCTTTTGGGGTTTGGTATTAAATTGCAAATACTTTCTTGTAGGGATGGGAACAATCACTAAGATTTTAAATAGGTTGAGTGATATCTAATTTTTTTATTTATTTTTTTTCGTTTTATTGAAAGGTTTTGGGAAAAATGATGTTTAAACTGTAAAGAAACTTCATTACTAAATGTTTTGGGAAAATATGATGTTTTGTCATTAATGGTATGGAAGAAAAATTGTTTATTAAGATATCAATTATTCTAAAGGGCCTTTATTATTTGTTGAATAAGAATAAAGTGAATTGTTTTTAAACTTTGATATTTATGGAAGCTTTTACTTGAATTTGTTTGCAAGGAGTTGTAATTTTTCCAGGTAAGTTTGCTTAAGGTTTTTGTGATTTATCATACAGCTTTTACCTCGATTTGTTCTTCTGCTTTTTTGTAGCAGGACTTTAAGAGTGCATAGAATAATTACTTGGAAGAACATTTCATACCAACATAGGCTCGTAAACGTTTGGTTTTGAAGATATCGGGTGTGGAAAATTTTAGAACAATGAGGTTATTTTCATAACGTTCTTAAATTAAAATTACCTATGTACTATTAACGTTTTGTTACAAAAAAGTGGGCCACGGTATTTAGTATTTCATGTTGTGTTTTATTATTGCAAGTTCTAAAATTGAAGGAATTCTAACCTAGATGAAGATTCGCGGTTTTTTTTGCGACGTTGCCAGTTCCTCCCTTTTCTCCCAAAACGAAAATGAATGATTTAATTTTCATTTGATCTTTGAATTTCACGGTGAAATAGCACATTTAACAAATTCATTGCTCAGGGAAATTATTTATCATCATATTTTAAATAGGAAAAACCATCCCAGAGGTGTTTCGGGCAGTTAATGTGTTAAAAAACACCTAAGAAACCGATGATGTATCAATTATTACTATTAGGTCATGAGTATTTGCATTTACTCGATTTAAATGGTTGTTTTAATAATTATTATGAAAATTTGGAAACAAAAACACGTGTAGTAAAGGATACCGAGGAAGGAATAGTAATAATTGATACATGATGGATTTATTAGTGGTTTTTTAACACATTTACTGCCCGAAACACCTGGGGTGGTTTTGTCTATTTGAGATATGATGATGAATGAATTTCCGGAACAGGGAATTTGTTGAATGTGCTATTTCACCGTGAATTTGGGGAAGGTGTGAAAATGATAATTTTTGAGAGAGGGGGGAATGGGGGATATTTTTGCAGAGAAAACTGGGGATTTTGATCCGGGTTAGAATTTCTTAAAATTTTAGGATTTCTTGCACAAGCCGGCAACACTGTACGGCACCGGGCCCAAAGAGGGCCCGGACAAAGTGACGGACGCGACGCAAAGTTACGTGGAGGCGATTGGCCTCCAGGTAACTTGGCGAGGAGTCGGCCAGTTTGGCCGACCCCTCTTTGGGGGTCTTCAACCTCGTTTTTCGGATTCGGCAGAACGACAACGTCGACATATCGGAGTCATCCCCTTAGAGAGCGGGGGAACGCGGGAATTATTCATGGGGCCAGCATGAATAAGGCCTTTGTTCCCGGCGCTCTCCGAAAAGATGGCGGCGACATGCGCCGCTGCCGTTAACTGGTCTCGAATCCCGAGTAGATGAAGACGATGGGAATCGTCAAAAGCGCGAATGTCTATACACTTAATTTTCTGGAAGCGGTAGGGTTTTCGCGTGGCTCCATCTTTTAGTTGTCGGAAAAGGAAGTTAAAATTGTAAAAGACGAGAATGAGATAACCTCGTGGATTGTCAAGAGTGTCTGGAAAAAGTAAATGAAGATGTAAAATTTTGGAAGTTAATTATTAAAAAATAAAAGAATTGATTATCTACTGGATTCAAGATTAGAAGATTGCGATCCACAAATTTACAAAGTAAGAAGAAAGTAAAGAAATACTGGATTTTTCCATAAAATTTACTCTAACAGTGGAATTTGAAATGGTACCGTGGATGGAGAAATATTACAACAAAGAGGTAAATTAAGGATCTAAAAGCATACATTTCCAGGAAGCAAACGGAAGGACGTATTAAAAAAGGGAACACAGAAAGAGTGGGTCTGGAACAAGTACCTTTTTGGTTAGGTTTACGAGCACGAGATTAGTAGTGAGGATTTTCAAGAGAAAACCTAAAAGGATGGACCGAACGTTTAACCTACACATTAGGAAGAAAGAAGGTCGGTTGCTCCTCAGATTTGATATAAATAAGATTAAACCATTAAGATTATAGAGGATTTCCTCGACAGATCAACAATGACCAAGGAGCCAGAGGTAGACACACTTAACTTTATCCAAAATTTGTAAGGAAAGTTGGATTATTGCTCGTATCCATCGATAGGAAAGACACATTTTTGAGTGGAGGAACGAAAAGAATCTAGGTTAAGAGCAAAAAGATACCAAGGTAGTACATTGTAGCTTTATCGAAGAATAGTGCTTTATTTATTTCTTCTTAGCGAAAAGGATATGATTTATAAGGGAAGGAAAGAGGGTGGTTACTTGGATACATGGAATTTTGAAAGACAAAAATAGGAAATTACAAGAACAGCAAAAGTGAAAATGATCGAATAAGCTGACTGGGGCCGAGTAAAGGGAAAAAGAAAGGCAGCCAAAGTATTTTTTCATCAGGAAGGAGATATCGAGATTTGGAGGATTGCAAGTAAGTGGATTATTAGGAGAATGCTTTTTGTCTTAAGAGGAATAGGAATTTCTTAGTTATTTTGATGCATCAGAAGGACATTTGATTAATTTAAAAGGAATTGTGTGAAAAATTGTACCATAACTTATGGATTATTTTGGAATTGAATATTTGAGAAAATAGAGTATTTAATTGGAGCACCGTACTACCGGAAAGGGTAATTTTATTTTGAATTTGTATGTGAGTATAGTAGGTAGGGTGTTTTATGGATATTTGGAAAATTCACCATTATAAGTATTATTTGTCTTATTGGAAATAATTTATTTAAAAGGTAAGAGACAACAGAAGGTATTACACATTGAAGATTAAAATTGATTTATGTAGAAATGGTGAAAATATATTGTTACATTAGTAGATATTATAGGAAATTAAATTGTGATTATTATTTAAGTGTTATAGGTAAGGAGGATGTAGTAATTTAAGATAGAAAATAGACTATGTGTTTAGTTTTTTAAGGAGACAAAATAGATACATTTCTGTAGCTATTGATATTTAATTTTTTAGACGATTTTAATATTTATATAAGATAAGAAAATATGGTGCAAAGGTATTAGCAATTTTTGTCAAGATACAGGAATTACGTGTATAAAATAGAATTATAAATTTGAAATTGTAGATGTATATGCTATGTGAAGTAATTTTGTTAAGATGTTAGGTATTCATAGTAAGTAAAAGTAGGGATATAGTACAGGATTTCTCAGGGTATTTTTCTTTTGAGGGAGGTAAAAGATACGGAGGGGAGGTAGGTGGAAAAATGTACGAGAAACATGCATATAGAATGTAAAACTTTAAAGAAACACTGGGTAGGATAGCAATTAGGAGTAAACGGTGGATGCGAAAGAAGATGAGAGATTTAAACACAAAAATAGGACTTTATTTGTTATATGGAGGGATAATATAAAGACATGTAAGAAGAACGGGAGGGAATGCAAATAGCTGCATAAAAGAAGAGAGAAATTTGTTAGTAGATTATTTGTTAACAGCAAAGATTATTTCTCCTGGATTTCAAGGATAAGACTAAGAAAGAACAATTATTTCAGAGGGAAGTAAGAAGAGCTTTCAGAAGGAACAAATGAGCAAGCATATTAAAATTAACGATATTAATAAAGGTATTAGGTAACTTATGGAAAACTTGTTTGGAAGGATAGAATAAGGAAAGTTACATTATTACATTTTATTAGTGTTAGTATGTAGTCATTGCCAACTAGGAGCTTCCTAAAATTGTAGAGGAACTTTAGGGCTTAGAAAAGCCATTGGGGCGATTTTTCTCGGAAGATCTTTGAAAAAACACTGGTTTTTAAGGATAACTTGGGGATTCTGGGACAAAATGGTGAACGAGATATATTCACTGGAACCGTGAAGTTAGGAAAAGTAATTACAGGAAAAAACCGAAATTGTGAGGTCTAAGTGGAATTAGGGACGACGAATTTGGAAGATTTAGTGTTTTGATGTTTTTGAAAATTCTTAAAAAGCTCGGGAAGGGGGTCGGAGCTGGTCAGGGAAGATAAGATTTTTTTCTGAAAGATGAGGAAAATTGGAAAAAGATTTGGAGGGAAAAAGCACTCAAGTGGACCATTCAAGTGAGAAGTAAAGATTGCACGGGGGTGCAGTATTCATTGGAGAAGATATAAGAGAGAAGGTGGAAAACAAGATTGGTTTATTTTGAGGAGGGTTTGAACAAGTGGAATCGTGTGTAAAATAAAGGGATGAATTTGGACGATATGGCAAATGAGGTTTTCTTTAAAAAATATTAAAAGGAAGATGGATTATAGAGCGTTATAGATTTGAAAGATTTTTAAAGAAATTATTTTAATTGTTTCTAAATTAACATTATGTATGATAATTTTTTATAATGTTGTTTACGTATAAGTAGGATATTTATTAGTTTTTAACTTTTGTAATTGTAAACTAATGCAAAAGAGATAATAAGAGGGACAGAGGAGGGTAGGCTGACGTAGCCTTTTTAAGATAATAGGATGCTCCACATAATTTACACACAAGTGGGCCACGTGTACAAATTATTGGAGTAACATTAAACTGGCACCAACAGGTACTATTACGGTTTTAAAGGATTTATTAGAACTGGGAATTTGCTAGTCTGCTTTTTCGTGTTTTTACTACATTTTATGATTGATTAATATTTTATACTTTGTTTCCTACAGTAGTAGATTCTTTATGTAGTCTACACACTGTGCTGGTGAGATATAATTTGTATTATTTCAGAATTTTATTAGTGCTTTAGTCTTGTGTGAAATAGACTGTTAGGACGTAGGTTCTATTTTAATTGTACAGGGTATAGGGAAATAACTTTGTCAAATTTAACCGACGATCGAGAACATTATTTGGAACGAAGAGTTCTTTTGAACAGGAAAGAGAAAAGTTTGTAAATTGACGAATTATTATTTAGAATTAGAAAATTAGAATGGCTAACCCGAACTAACCAGGATTAGAATGGGAAGTACGAAGGTAGCAAAGTTATTTCCCTAACACTGTATATTATACTGTATATTTACGGCGGGTGCGTGTAATCCCCGGCGAGTTGGGATTGACGAAGCTAGAAACGTAACGTTGCTTTTGTATTTAATGAGAAAGTAAAGCAAATAGGGAAATTACCGTGATATTTGAGGAGATTTAATTTTTGGACGTCGTCGTAAAGAAGGGAACTATTAAACTGAGTCATTTAAAATGGCCATTCGAAGTTGAATCATTAGTAGAGTCAGCTGTGGAATTTTACACGAGAGAAATAGAAGATGAAAAGTAGGTCGCAGCGGGATCGTACGAATTTGAACGACAGGGCAGAGTGAGGTTATATTGCTTTATTTATTACCACTTTTAACTTTGAAGATTTCGATTAAACATTTAAGCAATTTTTTAAGAAAAGAGGTCGAATTGTTTAAAAAATGAACAATAATTGTCGAAAATGTCGTCCATTCACTTGAACGTACAAGTTTACCAGAACTTTGATACTTTTGAAGACAGTGTCGAAATTTCTGTGGTGATAATTGGTCACTGCCCAAATTCGTGCTTTGAGACTTTGATTACGTGTACTTACGGGGTAAAAGTGTTATTTTATAAAACTGGGAACAAGAAGCAACCCAGAGGTGTGATGTGCGGGGGCCAAGGTGGGTAGATATGCTTAGTGCACGAACTTATTAAACGATCGATTGAATTCTGGAAGGTAAACTAAGGTTATAAGAGCTGTGGTTATATTATGTTGAACATAATCGTGTGGTAATTTGTCTAAAATGTAAAGCAGCTTTTTGATAAAGATGTGATTGTTTTGAGTCAACCGGTACTTGTACTCTGGGGTTATTTAATGTGAGTTGCAAAGATTCCAACGTTCTGGTGTTTAACTAAGGATATTGAATATTACATTCTTCGGGGAAACGTACGTACTATAGCTGCCTCTCTTTTTTTTCAGGACAAGAACTGCAGCCAAAGGATGTGAAATTGTGTGAGTGTGTGTCTGTGTTCATCCCAAATGCAGTGAAATGATTGTGCCATCTCCGAAAGTGGAAGCTGTTTGCTGGTGGAAGTATAGCTGACGGCGACAGAAAAAGGTAGGAATTTAAAATTTTTATGCTGCTAGATTTGAGGGAGTGTTACTATGCAAAGGAAGAATATAATTGTTATCAAAGAAATAATTTATATATTGAAAACGAATGGAAATAGTATTACAACAGTGAGTTAATTTGAGAACGAATCACATTTGATATTTCTGGGATTATAGAAAAAGTGTAAATATACAAAAATAAGGGGATTTTATTTTGAAGGGGGACATTCTTTTGGTGTTTTTTTATTAAATTGCAAGTACTTTCTAGTACGAAGGGAAAGAACCAGTAAGAATAAAATTGGAAATTGTAAATAGGTAGCAAGATTGAGTGATACCTTATTTGAAAGGTTTTTTTTTAATTTTTTTGGTTTTCTGGAAAGGTTTTGGGAAAATTGAAGTTTAAGCCATAAAGAAGTTTCGTTAAGAAAGGTTTTTGGGAAAAATGATGTTTAAACCTCAAAGAATCTTCGTTACTAAATGTTTTGGGAAAAAGGATGTTTCCTTATTAAAGGTATCAAAGAAAAATTGTTTATTAAGAGGTTAATTATTCCAAAGGGTCTTTATTATTTGTCGAATAAGAATAAAGTGAATTGTTTTTAAACTTTGATATTTATCGAAGCTTTTACTTGAATTTGCTTGCATGCAGTTATAATTTTTGCAGGTAAGTTTGCTTAAGGTTTTTGTGATTTATGATACAGCTTTTACCTCGATTTGTTCTTTTGCTTTTTTGTAGTAGGACTTTAAGAGTACATAGAATAATTACTTGGAAGAACATTTCACACCAACATAGGCTCGTAAACGTTTGGTTTTGAAGATATCGAGTGTGTAAAATTTTAGAACAATGAGGTTATTTTCATAACGTTCATAAATTAAAATTACCTATGTACTATTAACGTTTTGTTACAAAAAAGTGGGCCACAGTATTTAGCTTAGTATTGCATGGATGTGTTTTTATTATTGCAAGTTCTAAAATTGAAGGAATTCTAACCTAGATGAGGATTCGCGGTTTTTTTTGCGACGTTGCCAGTTCCTCCCTTTTCTCCGAAAAGGAAAATGGATTATTTAATTTTCATTTTATCTTTGAATTTCACGGTTAAATAACACATTTAACAAATTGATTGCTCAGGGAAATTAATTATCATTCTATTTTAAATAGGAAAAACCATCCCCGAGGTGTTTCGGGCAGTAAACGTGTTAAAAAACACCTAAGAAACCGAAGATGTATCAATTATTACTATTGGGTCATGAGTATTTGCATTATTATGAAAATTTGGAAACAAAAACACGTGTAGTAAAGGATACCGAGGAAGGAATGGTAATAATTGATACATGATGGATTTATTGGTGGTTTTTTAACACATTTTTACTGCCCGAAACAACTCGGGGGTGATTTTGTCTAATGATGATGAATGAATTCCCGGTTTGGGGAAGGTGTGAAAATGATTTTGAGAGAAAAGGGGGGAATTGGGAACTGTTGGCAGGGGAAACTGGGGATTTTGATCCGGGTTAGAATTTCTTAAAATTTTAGGATTTCTTGCACAAGCCGGCAACACTGTACGGCACCGGGCCCAAAGAGGGCCCGGACAAAGTGACGGACGCGACGCAAAGTTACGTGGAGGCGATTGGCCTCCAGGTAACTTGGCGAGGAGTCGGCCAGTTTGGCCGACCCCTCTTTGGGGGTCTTCAACCTCGTTTTTCGGATTCGGCAGAACGACAACGTCGACATATCGGAGTCATCCCCTTAGAGAGCGGGGGAACGCGGGAATTATTCATGGGGCCAGCATGAATAAGGCCTTTGTTCCCGGCGCTCTCCGAAAAGATGGCGGCGACATGCGCCGCTGCCGTTAACTGGTCTCGAATCCCGAGTAGATGAAGACGATGGGAATCGGCAAAAGCGCGAATGTCTATACACTTGTTTCTTTGGAAGCGGTGGGTTTTTCGCGTGGCTCCATCTTTTAAGGGTTCGGAAAGGTAGTTAAAACGGTAAAAGACGAGAATGGGATAACCTCTCAGATTATCACGAGTATTCCGAAAAAAGTAAATGAAGATGTAAAATTTTGGAAGTTAATTATTAAAAAATAAAAGAATTGATTATCTACGGGATTCAAGATTAGAAGATTGGGATCCACAAATTTACAAAGTAAGAAGAAAGTAAAGAAATACTGGATTTTTCCATAAAATTTACTCTAACAGTGGAATTTGAAATGGTACCGTGGATGGGAAAATATTACAACAAAAAGGTAAATCAAGGACTTAAAAGCATACATTTCCAGAAAGCAAACAGAGGGAGTTATTAAAAAACAGAACACAGAAAGAAATGGTCTGGAACAAGTAACTTTTTGGTTAGGTTTACGAGCAGGAGATTAGTAGTGAGGGTCCTCAAAGGAAAACCTAAGAGGATAGATGGAAAGTTTAACCTAGATATTAGAAAGAAAGAAGGTGGGTTGCTCCACAGATTTGATATAAATAAGATACACCATTAAGATTATAGTGGATTTCCTCGACAGATCAACAATGACCAAGGGTCCAGAGATAGACACACTTAACTTTATCCAAAATTTATACGGAAAGTTGGATTATTGCCCATATTCATGGACAGGAAAGAAACATTTTTGAGTGGAGGACCGAAAAGAATCTAGGTTAAGAGCAAAAAGATACCAAGGTAGTACTTTGTAGCTTTATCGAAGAATAGTGCTTTATTTATTTCTTCTTAGCGAAAAGGATATGATTTATAAGGGAAGGAAAGAGAGTCGTTACTTGGATACATGGAAATTTGAAAGACAAAAATTGGAAATTACAAGAACAGCAAAAGTGAAAATGATCGAAAAAGCTGACTGGGGTCGAGTAAAGGGAAAAAGAAAGGCAGCCAAAGTATTTTTTCACAAGGAAGGAGAAATACGAAATTTGGAGGATTGCAAGTAAGTGGATTATTAGGAGATTGCTTTTTGTCTTAAGAGGAATAGGAATTTCCCAGTTATTTTGATGCATCAGAAGGAAATTTGATTAATTTAAAAGGAATTGTGTGAAAAATTGTCCCACAACTTATGGATTATTTTGGAATTGAATATTTGGAAAAATAGTGTTTAATTAGAGCACCGTACTACTGTAAAGGGTAATTTTATTTTGAATTTGTATGTCAGTACAGGAGGTAGGGTGCTTCATGGATATTTGGAAAATTCACCATTATAAGTATTATTTGACATAATTTGTTTAAAAGGTGAGATAACAGGTGTTATTATAAATTGAAAATTAGAATTTATTTGTATACACATAGTGAAAGTATATTATTTTTGAATTAGTAAATATTGTAGGAATTGTGAATTACATTATGATTATTATTTAAGTGTTAAGGATAAAAATGTAGTAATTTAGGATAGAAAGTAAACTGGATATATTATTTTTTATAGGAAAAAACTAGGTACATTTTTGTAAGTGTTGATATTTAATTTTTTAGATGATTTGAATATTTATACAAGATAGGAAATGATAGTGGTAAGGTACTAATAATTTTTGTGAGCATATAGAAATTATGTGTATAAACTCGAATTGTAAATTTGAAATTGTAGATGTATATGCTAAGTGAAGTAATTGTATTAAAATATTAGGTATTCATAGTAAGTAAAGGTAGGGATATAGTACTGGATTTCTTAGGGTATTTTTCTTTTGAGGGAGTGGAAAAATGTACGAGAAACATGCAAACAGAAGGTAAAACTTCAAAGAAACTGGATAGGATAGCAATTAGGTGTGAAGGGTGGATGCGAAAGAAGAGTAGGAATTTAAACATAAGAATAGGACTTTATTTATTATATGGAAGGATAATAAAAGCATTTGTAAGAAAAATGGGAATGAATGAGAAAGAATGTATATTAGAAAAGTAGAATTTGCCATCAGATCATTTATGTATTTATAGTTCATAAGAAAGTAAAGATTATTACTTTTGAATTGTAACAGTAGAGGTGAGGAAGAACTTATGTATATTTTAGAGGTAAATAAGAGGAGCTTTTAGAAGGAACAAATGAACACGTACATTAAAATTAGTGATATTTATAAGGGTATTAGATAATTTAGGGGAAACTTATTTGGAATGATAGAATAAGGGAAGTTATTATTTTATTAGTATTAGTAAGCAGTCGTTGTCAATTAGGAGTTTTTTCAAATTTGAGAAGAAATTTGTAGGATTTAGAAAAGCCATTTGGGGAATTTTTCCTGGAAGATCTTTGGAAAAACACTGTTTTTTCAGGATAACTTGGGGATTCTTGGACAAAATGGTGAACAGGATTTATTGACTGAAATTGTGGAGTCAGGAAAATTGACTATGGGAAAAAACCGAGATTGTGGAGTCCTAAAAGGGGTCTAATTGGAACTAGGGATGATTAATTTAGAGGATTTAGGGATTCGGATTCGGTGCTTTTAAAAATTTGTAAGAAGTTCAGGAAGGAAGGGAAATGGTCAGTGGAGATAAGATTTTTTCTGAAAGAAGAGAAGTGGAAAAGACTTGAAGGAAAAAAGCATTAGGCAAGTGAAGCGAGAAGTAGAGATTGCAGTAGTCATTGTATAAGAGATAAGAGAAAAGACAAATAACAAGATTGGTTTATTTCGAGGAGAGTGGGGAAAGAGGTCTTCTTAAGAAGACATTAAAAGGAAGATGGATTATAGAACATTAGAGATTTTAAGGATTTTTAAAGAA
This sequence comes from Euwallacea similis, assembly GCF_039881205.1. Lineage (NCBI taxonomy): Eukaryota > Metazoa > Arthropoda > Insecta > Coleoptera > Curculionidae > Euwallacea > Euwallacea similis. The sequence continues at coordinate 2,940,224 of NC_089616.1, read as the reverse complement.
AAGAAATGGTCTTAATTATTTCTAAATTAGAATACTATTTAGGGATAAGTAGGATATTTATTAGTTTTTAACTTTTGTAATTGTAAACTAAGGTAAAAGAGATAATAGGATGCTCCACATAATTTGCACACAAGTGGGCCAAGTGTGCAAATTATTGGGGTAACATTAAACTGGCACTAGCAGGTATTTTCACGGTTCTAAAGGGTTTATTAGAACTGGGAAAGTTGCGACGGTAGAGACAAAAACAGGTGGCGAATTTGCTAGTTTGTGTTTCTATTCTTTTTTTATATATTTGCTTTTGAAGAAACACGGAAAAGTATTTTATATTTGTGCGTTTTACACATTATTTTTAAATTGAAGAATTTTTCACGAGTGCTGTAGTCTTTCGTTAGAGAGACTATCATTTTATTTTAATTATACATCGTGTCGGGGAAATAACTTCGGAATAGAAAAAAGGAAGAAGATTCGTAAACGTAACTATTTTGATTTCTTTGGAAAAAGAGAGACACATTTGAAGAATTGGCAATGTGTCTTTTAGTTTGTTTCATTTGGATACTTGTTTAGAAAAGGAGAAATCAAAGTAGGAAAGTTATTTCCCTAACACTCCGTACAATTAGGATAAGTGGGTGTCATCGTTAGTTACTTGTGAAGGACGACGAAATTAATATTAAATTGCAACATTGCTTTTATAAGCAAGGAGACGAGGAAGTAACGAAAAGAAAGAGGACGGGATGATTCCCGCGCATTTTCGGAAGTTATCGTACCGAGGGAACCATCAGAACCGACATCTGCACCGAAAATTGACGTTCGAAGTTTGCACGAGAGAAACGGAAGACGAAAAGTAGGTCGCGAGGAACGCATCGCGTAGCTCGACCATTTTCTGTCAAAAAGAACTTTTTGACAGAGCGGAGAGAGGTTACGTCGCCATATTTACTTTGTATTTCGAAGAAGTTAAGGCGTATGACTAATTTTTAACAAAATTAGTCTAATCGTTCGACAAATGAACAATAATTGTAGAAAATGTCGTCCATTCACTTGAACGTACAAATTTACCAGAACTCCGATACTTTCGAAGACATCGCGGAGAACCGGTGGGGTGATAACTGCACACTGCTCAAATTCGTCCTTTGAGACTTTGATTAGGTGTGCTTACGGTGTAAAAGTGTTATTTTATAAAACTGGGAACAAGAAGCAACCCACCCAGGGGCGTCAGGCGTGGGGGCCGAGGTGGGTAAATATGCTCGGTACTGGAACTTACGAAAGGAATGACTACATTCTCGAAGACAAACTAAGGTTATTCGAGCTGTGGATGAAGGAATTTGTCTAACAAGTAAAGCAGCTTTTTGATAAAGATCTAATTGTTTTGAGTCAAACGGTATTCATATTCTGAGGTCATGTAGTGTGATTTGCCAGGATGAAATGTAAAGATTCCAAAGTTCTCGTGTTTAAGGATATTGAATATTAAATTCTTCGTGGAAACTTAAGTGCTACAGTAGCCTCTCTTTTCCTTCCAGGACAAGAACTGCAGCCAAAGGATGTGAAATTGTGTGTGTGTGTGTGTCTACCTCGAATGCAGCGATAAAGATGGTGTGATCTGGGAAAGTGCAAGGTGTCCAGTAAAGGAAGTGTTCCCGAAGGCGACAGAAAAAGGTAGGAATTTAAAATTCTTATGGTGCCAGATTTGAGGGTTAAGCAGTTGAAGAAAATAATATTGAAAAGAATTGGAAAGAGTATTCTAACAGGGTGTTAATTTGAAAACGAACTACCTCTGATATTTCTGGGGTTATAGGAAAAGTGTAAATATACAAAAATAAGTGGATTTTATTTTCAAAAGGATTTTCTTTTGGGGTTTTGTATTAAATTGCAAGTACTTTTTAGCAGAGGTGGAAACAAACACTAAGATTTTAAATAGGTGAAGTGATACCTAATTTTTTAATGAATTTTTTGTCTTTTTATTAAAAGTTTTGGGGAGAAATGATATTTAAACAGTAAAGAAGTTTCGTTACTAAATGTTTTAGGAAAATTGATGTTTAAACAGTAAAGAAGTTTCGTTAAGAAAGGTTTTTGGGAAAAATGATATCTAAAGAGTAAAGAAGCTTCGTTACTAAATGTTTTGGGAAAAAGATGTTTTCTTATTAAGGGTATCCAAGAAAAATTGTTTATTAAGATGTTAATTATTCCAAAGGGCCTTTATTATTTGTGGAATAAGAATAAAGTGAATTGTTTTTAAACTTTGATATTTATCGAAGCTTTCACTCGAATTTGCTTGCATGCAGTTATAATTTTTGCAGGTAAGATTGCTTAAGGTTTTTGTGATTTATGATACAGCTTTTATCTGGATTTGTTCTTTTGCTTTTTTGTAGCAGGACTTTAAGAGTACATAGAATAATTACTGGGAAGAACATTTCAAACCAACATAGGCTCGTAAACGTTTTGTTTTGAAGATTTCGGGTGTGGAAAATTTTAGAACAATGAGGTTATTTTTATTTATAACATTCTTAAATTAAAATTACCTAAGTACGCTTAAAGTTTTGTTACAAAAAAGTGGGCCAAAGTATTTAGTTTAGTATTGCATGGATGTGTTTTATTATTGCAAGTTCTAAAATTGAAGGAATTCTAACCTAGATGAAGATTCGCGGTTTTTTTTGCGACGTTGCCAGTTCCTCCCTTTTCTCCCAAAAGGAAAATGAAAGATTTAATTTTCATTTGATCTTTGAATTTCACGGTTAAATAGCACATTAACAAATTAATTGCTCAGGGAAATTATTTATCATCCTATTTTAAATAGGAAAAACCATTCCCGAGGTGTTTCGGGCAGTAAACGTGTTAAAAAACACCTAATAAACCGAAGATGTATCAATTGTTACTGTTGAGTCATGAATATTTGTATTTACTCGATTTAAATAGATCTTTTGACAATTATTATGAAAATTTCGAAACAGAAACAAGTGTAGTAAAGGATACCGATGAAGGAACGGTAATAATTGATACATGATCGATTTATTAGTGGTTTTTTTAACACTTACTGCCCGAAACACCTTTGGGGTGGTTTTGTCTATTTGAGATATGATCGAATGTGCTATTTCACCGTGAATTTGGGGAAGGTGTGAAAATGATTTTGAGAGAAAAGGGGGGAATTGGGAACTGTTGGCAGAGGAAACTGGGGATTTCGATCCGGGTTAGAATTTCTTAAAATTTTAGGATTTCTTGCACAAGCCGGCAACACTGTACGACACCGGGCCCAAAGAGGGCCCGGCAAAGTGACAGACGCGACGCAAAGTTACGTGGAGGCGATTGGCCTCCAGGTAACCTGGCGAGGAGTCGGCCACTTTGGACCGACCCCTCTTTGGGGGTCTTCACCCTCGTTTTTCGGATTCGGCAGAACGACACCGTCGAGAACACATCGGAGCCATCCCCTAGAAAGCGGGGGAACGCGGGAATCTTTCATGGGGCCAGCATGAAAGATGCCTTAGTTCCCGGCACTTTCCGATAAGATGGCGGCGACATGCGTCGTTGCCGTTAACTGGTCTCGAATCCCGAGTAGATGAAGACGGTGGGAATCGGCAAAAACGCGAATGTCTATACACTTGTTTCTTTGGAAGCGGTGGGTTTTTCGCGTGGCTCCATCTTTTAAGGGTTCGGAAAGGAAGTTAAAACGGTAAAAGACGAGAAAGGGATAACCTCTCGGATCGTCACGAGTATTCCGAAAAAGTAAATAAAGACGTAAAATTTTGGACGTTAATTTATTAAAAAATAAAAGAATCGATGATCTACGGGATTCGAGATGAGAAGATTGGGATCCAGAAATTTACAGAGTAAGAAAAAGTAAAGAAATACCGGAATTTTGGATAATATTTACTGGAACAGTGGAATTCGAAATGGGACCGTGGATCGGGAAATATTACAAAGAAAGAGGTAAATTAAAGACCTAAAAGCAAACATTTACAGGAAGCAAACGGAGGGGCTCACGGAAAAACAGAACACAGAAAGAAAGGGTCTGGAGCAAATACCTTTTAGGTTAGGTTTACGAGCACCAGATTAGTAGTGAGGTTCTTCAACAGAAAACCCAGCAGGAAGGATCGAACATTTAACCTACAAATTAGGAAGAAAGAAGGTGGGTTGCCCCACAGTTTTGACATAAAATGATGGAACCATTAAGATCATAGTGGATTTCCTCGACAGATCACCAATGACGGAGGGGCCAGAGATATAGACAAGGAACTTTACCAAAAACTTGTATCGAAAGTTGGATTATTGCCCAAATTCAAGGATAGGAAGGATAGATTTTTTACTACAGTAGTCGGATTCAAAAGAACTTAAGTTAAGGGCAAAAAGATAGCAAGGTAGTACTTTGTAGTTTTATCGAAGGACAGTGGTTTATTTATTTCCTCTTAGCAAAAAGAATAAGATTTATAAGGGAAGGAAAGAGGAAGCTCACTAGATGGATATATGGAACTTTGGCAAGAGAGAAGTAGGAAATTACGAGAACAGCAAAAGTGAAAATGATCGAAGAAGCTGACTGGGGCCCAGGAAAGGGAAAAAGATAAGGGCCAAAGTATTTTTTCACAAGGAAGGAGATTGTGAGATTTGGAGGATTGCAAGTAAGTGGATTATTACGAGATTGCTTTCTTATGTTAAGAAGAATAGGAATTTGCTTGTAGTTAATAAGTAATTTGTGAGTTTAATTTTGAAAGTTAATTAAGAATTTTCTAGTGTCTAGTGATGTATCAGAAAGATATTTGATTAATTTAAAAGGAAATGTGTGAAAAATTGTACCATAACTAATGGATTGACTTGTGGAATTGTAATTTGAGAAAGTAGAGTATTTAATTGGGGCACCATATTACTGTAAAGGGTGATTTTATAAGTTAGTACAGTAGGTAGGGTGTTTGATTGGTATTTGGAAATGTAAGGTGAAAGATTCACCATTATAAGTATTATTAGAAATAATTGAGGATTAGATTTTATTTATATAAACATAGGAAAAGTATATTATTTTTAAATTAGTAGATATTGTAGGAATTGTGAATTACATTGTGATTATTATTTAAGTGTTAAGGATAAAGATGTAGTAATTTAGAATAGAAAGTAAATTGGATGTATTATTTTTTATAGGAAAAACTAGGTACATGATTTGTAATTGTTTAGATGATTTGAATATTTATATCAGATAGGAAAGCATAGTGTAAAGGTACTGGTGATTTTTGTGAAGGTACAGGAATTATGTATTTAAAAGAGAATTGTAAATTTGAAATTGTCGATGCATATGTTAGGTGAAGTAATTCTGTTAAGATATTAGGGGTATTCATAGTAAGTTTAAGTAGGGACATAGGATAGGACTTTTTAGGGAATTTTTCTTTTGAGGGAGGGAATGTAGGTGGAAAAATGTAACAGAAACATGCACATAGAATGCAAAACTGGAGAGAAATTGGAAAAGATAGGAATTAGAAGTAAATGGTGGGTGCGAAAGAAGAGGAGGGATTTAAACATAAGAATAGGACTTTATTTATTATATGGAAGGATAACTTGAGCATATGTAAGAAAAGTGGGAAGGAATGTATATTGGAAAAGTAGAATTTGCCAGTAGGTCATTTGTAGTTAATAAGAAAGTAAAGATTATTTCTTGTGAATTTCAAGGATAAGAGTAAGAAAGTACATGTATTTCAGAGGGAAGTAATTAGAGCTTTTAGAAGGAACATGTAAATTAAAATTAGTGATATTTATAAGGGTATTAGGTAACTTGTGAGAAACACGTTTGGAGGGATAGAATAAGGGAAGTTGCATTATTATATTTAATTAGTGTTAGTATGTAGTCATTAGATATGTGTCAACTAGGAGGTTCCTAAAATTGTAGAGGAACTTTAGGGCGTAGAAAAGCCATTTGAGGAATTTTTCCCGGAGGATATTTGGAAAAAAGTTTGTTTTTAAGCAATACTTGGGGATCCTTGGACAAAATGGTGAACGAAATTTATTCACCGAAATTGTGAGGTTTTAGAAAGGATGTAACTGGAACTAAGGACAAAGGGGAAGATTTGAAAGAGGCTTAGGAAGGGGCCGGAACTGGTGAATGGAGATAAGATTTATTCTGAAAGATGAGGAAAAAGACTTGGAAGAAAAAAGACTTGGAAGAAAAAAGCATTTCCAGCAGTGGACAAGTCAAGTGAGAAGTAGAGATTGGAGCACTGCGGTGCAGTATTCATTGGAGAAGAGAAGAGATAAGAAAAAAGGTGGAAAACACGATCGGTTTATTTTGAGGAGGGTTTGAATATAGTGGGCAAAGTGATAGGATGAATTTAAACGATATAGCGAATAAGGTCTTCTTAAGAAAGCATTGAAAGGAAGATGAATTTGAACGATTTTTAAAGAAATGGTCTTAATTGTTTTTAAATTAAGATATTGTGTATATACGATAATATTTTTATAGCGTTAATTATGTATAAGTAGGATATTTATGTAGACTGAAGGGGCCTTTTTAGGATGCCTCACATAATTTGCACACAAGTGGGCCACGTGTGCAAATTATTGGGGTATTATTAAACTGGCACTACTAGTAGGTACTTTTACGGTTCTAAAGGATTTATTAGAACTGGGAAAGTTAAGAAAAAGAGAGGTAGGGAATTGCTCGTTTGCTCCTTTACTTTTCCAAATTTGTACTACATTTTATGATTGATTAGTATTTTATACTGCGTTTCCTATAGTAGTAGATTCTTTGTGTAGTTCACGTACCGTGTGGGTGAGATATAACTTGTATTATTTTAGAAATTTATTAATGCTTTAGTCTTGTGTGAAATAGACTATTAGGACGTAGGTTCTACTTGAATTGTACAGGGTATAGGGAAATAACTTTGTCAAATTTAACCGACGATCGAGAACATTATTTGGAACGAAGAGTTCTTTTGAACAGGAAAGAGAAACGTTTGTAAATTGAGGAATTATTATTTAGAATTAGAAAATTAGAACGGCTAACCGGAACTAACCACGATTAAAATAGGTAGTAGAAAAGTAGCAAAGTTATTTCCCCAACACTGTACATTTACTGTACGTGTATAATTCTTGGCGGGTTTCGATTGACGAATTTAAGGTTAGCATTAGCAGTCAGCCGTGGTAATTTACACGAGAGAAATAGAAGATGAGAAGTAAGTCGCAATTCGATCATGCGATTTGGAATGACAGAGTAGAGTGAGGTTATATTAATTTATTTATTACTATTTTTAAGTTTGAAGATTTCGATTGAAAATTTAGGCAATTTTTTAAGAAAAGAAGTGTAATTGTTTAAAACATTGATAATAATTGTGGAAAACGCGGTCCACTCATTTGAAAGTTGAAGTTTACCAGAACTTTGATACTTTTGAAGACATTGTCGAGAACTTGTGTGGGGTGATAATTGCACACTGCCCCAATTCGTTCCTTGGGGCTTTGATTACGTGTGTCGATTGTCTCGGAAGTAATTTTTGAAAACTGGGGACAAGAAGTAACCCACTGGTGTAAATTGGAATTGGTCGAAGGATTCCACATAACATTCTCGAAGATGAACTGAGGTTATACGAGTCATGGCTCCATCACCTGGGACATAACCCCATCGTACTTTGTCAGGGTGTGGGGATGAAGGTATTTGTGGAACAAGTAATGGTTCTTTTGGAAATATTTGAGGATTATTTGTATTTTAGATTTGCATAGTTTGAGAATTTGCACATTCCGAGCTATGAAAGTAGGTATTATGACTGAGGAGGGATGGATTCGAAAGATTATTATGTGGTGTCTCATGGGACTAGGTGCAATGAATTGTCATTGTTTCAGATTCCGAAGGATGAAGTACTCGGAACACTTGCATTTGATGATAGGTGCCAGGAGATAAGTCGAGGGGACAATGTCTTCAAGAAAGCATTGGAGGTTTCAAGCTGCTTAATTAATTTTGTGAGAAAACAGATGAAATGCATATAGTAACTGAGAAAGGAAAAGGGAGAAATGGAAGGAACCAATGGTAGGTAAGTGATAGAAATAAGAAGTAGTGATAGGTGGAGGGATTTGAGAAGAAGAGTATTTTGTGAGGAACGAAAAGTGAATTGTACTTTTTCCTCTAAATTTGAGAGTCGAGTAGATGTGTAATTGGTACTCGAGCAGTACAGTTTGTGATATTGTGTGGTTCTTTAGCATTGCTCATGACTCGTGTAACAAGAAATGGTGGATTCTTTTGAATTGTAAAAGGGGTTAAGGGATAAATAAATGGAAAGATTTGAAAGTACATTGAAGGGTACTAGTTTCTGGATGAATTTGGTAAAAGTGCAATGAAACTTTTCGTTCCTAGATAGGAAATGAGTGTATTTTCGATAAAAGATGAAATTTAAAATTGAAACAACTAATTTTCTATGGTTTATGTATTATTTAACTGATTTTTGATAACATTTTTGTTTATAATTTACTAACTGGATAGTATATTTATTAAATTTGTAACTCTTTTTGTATTACTTTTGATGACTCGAAAGAGTACTTGTCGAGGTGATACATTGGAGTGGTGGTATATTTGGTAACTGTATATTATTTATTATTATTATTATTTTTTAAGAAGCTTTTAGAACTAAAAGAAGGGTGTTTCTTCTGACTGCAACTAATAAAAGCAGAATTGAAGGATTTTGTGTGAGATTATTTCTAAACCTGTTACCCGACGAATAGGAAAGTGGTCTTTTGGGATTGGGGAGAGGATTGTCTTATTTTGTGGAAATGTAGTAACTTTTTATAGGTATTGTCTATATTTTTGGAAACATTCCCCGCAGTATTATGACTGATTTAGAGCTTGTATTTTGTAAATTTAGTATATTTAGTATTTATTGATGAATATTATTGGTTTTTCTATGAATGAAGAAGAGATACATGGTCTGCATTATATTGAGAGATGAGTAAAGTGTTTCTAAAGACATGTACTCTTATTTATTTATAATTAGAGGATAGTTTAGATATTTAAAAAAAAGTGACACATTAAAGGGTGGTATATATTGATTATTAAATTGTATTGTGAGGGTCAGGATGCACTGTGGAAATTTGGGGATGTAGGGAAGACAGAGAAACTAAAGTAATTTGTATTTTTCTGATTTGACTGTCTTTTGAGAAATTGAATTTGAGGACTTTGAATTTTGAAGTAAAGGGGAGATTATTCTTTGGGAAAGGTCAACAAGTGATTTAGATTTTTTGACTTAAAGTGTGTAGTAGATTTAGGGGGACATTTCCAGTGTGATTTTGCATTTTTTAGATTTTCACGGGTGTTAGTATTAATTTGTAATTATTTAGATAGAACTATTGAGATAATTTTTGTATTTCTTTATTGCTGAGATGATGTATTACTTTATTTATTTGTCTGATACTGCGGGGAAAGAGATTAGATGATTTGGAAAGTATTTAAAAAAAAAAAGGGACATTTTGGGGGAAGATGAGATATAAGAGGGGAAACTGAGGATATTAGAAAACGGGAATAGAAGGAGATGGAAGGATTAAGGGACATTATGGAGGGAAATTGGGGGTTTTACTTATAAAGGGGGATGAGGGATAAGGGACAGGAGTATTTGGATATTATAAAAAAAGGATGAGGGACAGGAGTACGGGAACATTAAAAAAAAGGGATGAGGGAGAGGAGTATGGAAACATTATAAAAAGGAGATGAGGGATGGGAGTATTTGGATATTATAGAAGAGGGATAAGGGGCAGGAGTATGGGAACATTTTAGAAAAGGGATGAGGGATGGGAGTACACGGAATAAGGATGAAGGATAAGAGTGTACTAAAAGGGGATGGAAGAGATTAAGAGGAAGGATAAAGGGGGGACTAGAAAGGGATGAGAGATAAGGTGAGTATTATGAAGGAGCAGAGAGGATTGGCAGGATAGGAGAAGAAGACGACGACGATGCTGAAGCAGAAAAGGGGGACTAGAGAGGATATAGATTTTAAGAAGGAGGGGGAATGGGGGCTTTTATGAGAGATGAAGGAAGGGGGGCATTAAAGGAAAGGGAAGGAAGGCTAGAAGGTGAGTATTTTAGAAGGGATGAAGGATAAGAAGAGCTTGGGAAAGGGGAGGATAAGAGAGAGGGAGGGGGATTGAAGGCTTTTGGAAGGAAGGTGGGATTATGAAGGGGATGGAAAAGGATGGGGGAATGCTGGGGGACTAGGAAGGGAGCTATGAGGGGGAAAGGGGGATTATAGGGATGAGGGAAAGGAGTATTTGAATTGGGAAGGGAAAGGGATGAAGGATGGGAATTTGTGAACTCTGGAGAAGGGGGATGTGGGAAAGGAGTATTAGAACTTTCACGGGGAAGGGATGAAGGATAGGAATTCTTGAACATTAGGGAAAGAAGTATTGATATTACAGTGAGGGAAGAAAGTATTGATACAATCGGGGACGAACGATGAGGGACAGGAGTACTAGAACATTGGGGGAAAGAAGTATTGCTATAATTTGTGTGGGAAGAGAGTATTGATACAATGGGGGACGAACGACAAGGGATAGGAGTAGGCTAACTAGAGATTGAGAAAGGATGGGATTTAGAAGCGACGGGGGGACTAGGGATGAGGGACAGGAGTGTGTAGATATTATTAGAAGGGATGATGGATAGGGGACTAGTGAGAAGGGGATTATAGTGCTATAGCGGGGATAAGAGAAGGCACGGAAAGAGATGAGATGAGCTGGAAAGGGTGAAGGGGAGAGATTGGAAAGAAGGGATGTGTCTTGTAGGGAAGGAAGTATTGATATTACTAGAGAACTGGGATGTAGTGGGAGGATATAGGGAAGGATTCGGAGATATTTCCAAGGGAACTCGCAAGCGGGGGATTGTAGGGATTAGAGAGAAGGGGAGAACTGATATTTGGGGAGATGAGAGAGTAAAGAGAACTAGGAAAGGGATGGATTAAGAGATATTAGAAGATGTGAGCGGGAGAGATAGTGAAGGAACTATTATTATAGGGATGGGAGACGGAGATGATTGAAGGAAGTAACTGAACTTTGATAGTAAGAGAGCTATTTGTGAAGGATTTATAGGAGAGCTACTATGAGTAACTTTGAGAGAAGACTATTTAGATGGGACTAGATGATTTACTGAGCATAGAAAGGATAGCTATGAGAGATATTTTAGGAAGGAGGGAACTAGATACGGAATTTATAAGAACTGTAGAGAAGAGACACTGATGGGATATTATCATGAGATTATATTCCTGACGAATGGGGAACTACTGAGAGACGGATGATTTGGGCATTGGGGGAGATGAGAAGCGGATGGATTATTAAAAGAACTGTGAGATTTCTAGAGGATGGTGAAGTATTAGATAAATGAGAGAGAGATAAGAGTGTGTATTGATAGCTAGATGATGGATTATTAAGAGAACTATGAGAACATTGATATTTTACTAGATTAGAAGGATATATTGATGATTATCGAGAAGGATTATAGGTCCGATGACTATATTATAAGAAGACTGTAGATATTACAGCGTGGGGAATGAGGAGAATAGAGATACTAGTATTGAATTTGAGAGAGATATTAGGCGATGGGGATAACTAATCTAACTTATGAGAACATAGGAAAAGATGAACGAACTATGGATATTATAAGAAATGTAGGAACTATTTGGAAGTAGCTAGAGAGAAGTATTGATTAGAAAGGAAGGATGGATATCATTGTATTTCTTTGGATTTGATGGAAAGGAGGGAAGTATCGAAGCGTACAGAAGATATTATGAAGGGATTAGATTGATATAGGATAGTGTGAAATTACTGGAATATAAGGAAGATATGAGATGGTGGAAATAGGTACTAGTATTGATGATTGAATCGGATATTTCGGACTTATTGAAATAGAAAGAAAACAAGGAGATCTGAACTAACTATCTAAAACAGTAACTTTTAGTGCTCTTAGGAATTAACAAGAAACTTGGGCAATTGTGTGACTTCTAGGATTATTGGAGAGATAGGAACTAAATGATTAAATCATTACTTCGAAGGAATATACAGATACTTGAACATTTGTGTGATTTCTGGGACTTCTGAAGAAACTGCATATATTGGAACTAGATGATTAAAATACCATTTCGAAGGAATTTACAAAAACTTGGGCTTTCTAGGATTCTGAAAAAGAAACACAATAAACCCTAACTAACCGATTATACAACTTTGGAAGATAACAGCTATTTTTGAGATTTCTAGGATTCTTGAAGAGTGTGAATCAACTGATTAAAGCAAAGTAATTATAGGAACTTGCATAATTTAATGAAAACATTAAAAACTGAATTAACTCGAGCTAACAAATTTTAAAAGAAGATAGATGTAGACTATTTCTAGCATTTTAGGAATTTATGTGATTCAACATTATTTTAGGATATTTGAAGAAAACTGGATTAACGGACTAAAACAGCACTTTTTGAAACTTCTTAGGAATGTACGGAAACTACCTTTTAGACACTTTTCACGACTTTTCTATGATTCTCAAAGGAGATTGAATTAACTGACTAAAACAAGAAACTTTTAAAAGAAGATATATTTCGACTATTTCTTGCTATTTTTCATACTTTTCAGTATCTCTTCGTGATGACTAGATTTGAAACGAGACATGATTAATCGACTAAAACAACACTTTTTGGGAATTTCATAGTAACTTGTAACTTTGAATATTTGCTGTGTTTTCTAGGAATTAACAGAAACGTACAGGATTTGATTATTTAATTTATTTCTTTGTAATTTTAAGGGATTTATGATATTTCTTAGAAAAGACAAAATTGACTCGAAGTGAACAATTTAAAGGATGGATGGATTAAAGGATAATTTCTCGGATTAGCTAGGATTTGATTATTTCTTCGTAACTTGATGATTTTCTAGGATTCTCAAAGGAAATTGAATTAACTGACTGAAACAGTACGACTAGGAATTTACAGGAGCACACTTTTTGTACAATTTGAAGGAATTCTCAGGTTAGCTAGGATTTGCTTATTTTATTTCCTCGTGATTTTATAAGAACATAGGAAACCTTAACTAATCGACTATTCTTGAGAAGAAGGGAGAAGAGACGAATTTGGAAGTTTTAAAAGAAAAGAAGGGAAACATAACTAACAACACTTTTCGAGTAACTTGATGATTTTCTAGGATTCTTCACACTTTTTATAAATTTGGAAGTATAGGGATTTTACAGTATTTCGACATTTCTTATGATTCTTCATAATTGTAGTAACTTCTCACATTTAGGGATTTTATAGTAACTTTGTCATTTCTTGTACTTTTCATAGATTGTAACATTTTTCACACTTTGTCGATTTAGCTAGGATAAGACACTTTTTTCGATTTTCGCGTATTTTGAAAAGAAACGAAACTAACCGGACTTGTAACAAAAGAATACTTTTCTGTGATTTTAGGAATTGACTATGATTTGGACATTTTACAGAGATTTGAACTTTATATGGATTTTGTAGGATTCATGGGAACTTTGTACTTTTTAAGGATTTCTAGAATTAGACTCTTTTTGCATTTTGTATGATTTTGATAGGAACTTGAACTTTTTGGACTTTTTTCTACTTTTCGTGTGATTTCTTAAAGAACAAAAGAGATCCGTACTAACCGATTATAAGCGACTTTTCGGATAACTGTGCTTTTCACGGTACTATTTAGATATATTCTATGATTTCCACTTTTTGTAATTTTGAAGAGACAAAGGAAACCCGAACTAACTAACTAAAACAACACTTTTCTAGGATTCTTCACACTTCTTATAGATTTAGGAATTTTATAGCACTTTAGACATTTCCTATGATTCTTCGTACTTTTAAAAACTTAGTAATTTTTGAGACTTTTAGGGATTTTACGGTACTTGTAGAATTTCTACGATTCTTCGTAAATTTAGATCCTTTTCGTCTTTTGTAGAGAATTTCACACTTTTCGACTATTTGTACATTTTCGTGATTCTTAGTAATCGAGATGATTTTCGGATTTGCTAGGATATTTAGACGCTTTCTTATATTTCTAGGAATTAACAGAAACTTGCACTTTTTAAGGATTTCTTCAATTAGACACATTTTTGATTATTTCTACTAGAGACGAAATAAACCCGTACTAACCGGAACTAAAAACAAAAGGATGTATTTTCGTGATTCTTAGTAAATTTGGATACTTATTTATATTTCTAGGAATTTATAGAAACTTGCACTTTTGTAACTTTTGAAATTTTTTAAGGATTTCTAGAATTAGACACTTTTCGACATTTCGTGTGATTTCTTATAAAACATAAGAAACCCTAACTAACCGGAACTAAAATAACAAAGAGAACTTTTTGAATTCCTTGGGGATTTCACAGCTTCCGACTACTTCTATACTTTTCTGTGTTTCTTAGTGAATTGGGATTCTTATTGTCTTTTCTTGTATTTTAGTAAATTATGATACTTTACGAGATTTCTTGCGATTCTTCAAAGAACAAAAGAAACCCGAACTAACCGAGAAGAAACAACTTTTGGAGTAATTGTACTTTTCATAGTACTTTTGATATTTTCTGTGATTTAGGGATTTCGCACATTATTGGGATTTTAGACATTTTCAGTGCTTCTTCGTGATTTAGGATACTTTTTCGAGTAACTACATTTGTGCTCTTATGGGACTTGATGGATTTGCTGTGATTCTTCGAATATTTTGAATTTCTAGAGTAACTTTACAAGACAAGACTTTCTTTGGATTTTAGAAGGATTAAGATACTTTAGTATATTTGTACTTTTATGGGATAATTAGATATTTCTTGGATATTATAGGATATTTGCATACTCTTTGACATTTCTTGTGTTTCTTAAAGACTAGAAGAGATTTAAACTAACCAACTGTAAACAAAAGAACACTTTTCTGTGCTTCTTCGTGACTTTGTACTTTTACGTGATTTCTCGGATTCTTAGTAATTTAGATGCTTTTATTGCATTTTACGTGTCAGCTAGGATATTTGGATTTCTTATAGAACACGCGAGATCTATACTAACCGACGATAAACACTATTTTTGATTCTTTGTGCATTTATAAGACTAGCAAACCTAACCGACTAAAACATACTTTTTCGTCTTTATTTAAAATTAGACACTTTGTGAAGTTTCTTGTATTATGGGATATTTGCATACTTTTTCACATTTCTTGTGTTTCCTAGGATTCTTAGATATTTCTAGATTTCTTGTGCTTTTTATAGAACAAGGGAAATCTGAACTAACCGAGTATAAACGACTTTTTTCGGTATCTTCGTAAATTTAGATACTTTTCGTTTTTTTTAGAGATTTTTATAATTTTCGATAAATAGTACATTTTCGTGATTTTTAGTAATTGGGATACTTAATTATATTTCTAGGAATTTACAGAAACTTGCACTTTTGTAATTTTAGACGCTTTTCTTCGTACTTTTAGGAATTTCTAGGATTAGATACTTTTTGTCTTTTCTTGTATTTTAGTAAATTATGACTCTTTCGAGCGTTTCTTATAACTTCAGAGTCGGATTATACAGGATTAGGATATTTAGATACTTGGACATTTTTTGTGTTTCTTAAATATGACAAAGGAGACCTAAACTAACCGATTATAAACAAAAGAAAGAACTCTTTTGTGTGATTTGAGATACTTTCGTGTTTTCTATTATTTTACAGAAACTTATACTTATTATTATCTTGTGGATTTTACACGATCACACATTATTTTCGACATTTCTCGTATTTTCTTAAAGGACGACACTAACCGATAACGAAGAAAAGAACTCTTTTTCTGTGTTTCTTAGTGACTTGGATACTTTATTCACTTTTTCCAGTAACTTGTCAGGATTGTACTGATACTTTTCGTGTTTCCTCATATAATTAGAGTAGTTTTCTAGGATTTCTAGTGTACTTTACGGAACTTTCGATCGGATTTGCTAGGATATTGAGATACTTTTCACTTTCCTAGTGTTTTTTAAAAAATGACAAAGGAGATCCGAACTAACCGAGTACAAACACTTTTTTGTAAT
This sequence comes from Euwallacea similis, assembly GCF_039881205.1. NCBI lineage: Eukaryota > Metazoa > Arthropoda > Insecta > Coleoptera > Curculionidae > Euwallacea > Euwallacea similis. The sequence goes on along the minus strand of NC_089616.1, from coordinate 2,924,245 downwards.
TTGAGATATTTCTTTGAGTAACTGTACTTTTAGACATTTTTGTGCTTTTCTTGGATTTGTAACGATTCGTGGAGACTTTTACATTTCTTGTGTTTTCTTAAAGACTAAAGAGAGATCTGAACTAATCGAGTAAAAACAACTTTTCTGTAACTTCGTAGATTTAGACACTTTTGTATGTTTCTTGTATTCTGATAGGATTTTTTTTTTATGTTTCTTAAAGACTAAAGAGAAATCTGAACTAACCGAGTATAAACTAGAAAAAGGATTTAGGATACTTCGTACATTCTTTGTGCTTTTATATGACTTCGCGTTAGCTAGGATATTTAGAGATCATTTCGGATTAAGACAACAAAGGAGACCTAAACTAACCGAGTATAGACACTTGATTTTTTGTAGATTTCTTGTACTTTTCTATGCTTCTCTCTCTCTCGGGTTTGTACTGATTTTGAGAGACTTGTCGAGTTTTCTAGTGATTTTTAACAACATGATTTAGTATTTCTTGAAGGATTAGGATACTTTTGTGTTTCCTCGTACTTTTCTAGGACTTGCTAGGATAATTAGATACTTGACTGTTTTTGACATTTTTTCTTAAAGAACAAAACTAACCGGTACTAACCGATTATAAACACTCTTTCTTTCTTCGTAAATTTAGATACTTTCGTATGATTTTCCTGTGTTAGCTAGGATTCGTAGACTTTTTTTTTACTTTTTCTGGCGTCTCTCGGATTTGCTATGATTTTATATATTTCGAGTAGGATTTGGGTATTTCTAGTGTTTCTTAGAACTTCGGTGTCGGATTATTACGAATTAGGATATTTTTATGCGTCTTTGTACTTTTTTTTACGTCTTCTAGTATATTTCTCAAGTTAGCTAGGATTCTTATAACACTTTCTTGACGAATCGAGATACTTTACTGTGTTTCTTAGATTCTTACGATCCGTGGAGACTTTTTTCCCTTTTCTAGTAAGTCTCTCGGGTTTGCTTAGATTACGAGAGACTATTTCTTATTTTTTCTAGTGTTTTCATCACAACATATTTAGGTATTTCATAAAGGATTAGGATATTTTGTAGGATTTGCTTATATTTTCACGGTTTCCTATGAACTAAACTTCGTGAATTTAGATACTTTTCACTCTTTCTTAGTGTTTCTTATAGAACAAGAGAGATCTGAACTAACCGAGTATATACTTTTTTAGTAACTTTGTACTTTTCGGTGTTTCTTATATTCTTCTATGACTGATTTTGAGAGATAATTTCGAGTGGCTTAGGATGTTTACGTATGATTCGTAGGGCTTATTTCTTATAAGACAAAGGAGATCCGAACTAACCGCGTACAAACTTCGTAAATTTAGATGCTTTTGTACGTTTCTCGTATTCTTCTAGAATTTTGACATTTTGAATTATTTTAGAAGGATTAGGATATTTTCGTACTTTTCTATGCTTCTCTCGGGTTTGCTAGGATATTAAGACACACTTTTCACTTTTCCCTTTTCTAGCGTTTCTTATAGAACAAGGGAGATCTGAACTAACCGAGTACAAACACTTTTTCTGTTTCTTCGTAGATTTAGGTACTTTTGTATATTTCTTGTAGTTTGCTATGATTCGTAGACTATTTCGGATTTTGACATTTTTCTTAAAGAACAAGACTAACCGACTGTAACATACTTTTTCGAGCTTCTAGGAAATTTGAGATACTTTTCGGTGTGTGATTCGTAGAGACTTGAACATTTTCTAGTTTCTGAGATTTTTGAGGGATTATTTAACATTTTTCTAGTAAGTCTCTCGGAATTGTAACGATTTTGGGATACTTTTATTACTTTTTCTAGTAACTTCTCGGGTTTGCTAGTATTTTCAAAGTAGTTTTAACTGTGTTTTCATACAACTTTAGAGTGTTTCATAAAGGATGAGGATATTTAGATACTTCTACATTTCTTGTGTTTCTTAAAAAATAACAAAGGAGACCTGAACTAAGGGACTCTTTTCTGTGTTTCTTGGTAATTTTAGAAACTTGGTACATTAGAGATTATTTCGGATTAAGACACTTTTGTGTGTTTCTTGTACTTTTCTAGGATTCTCTCGGGTGTGCTTATATTTTCTTGTTTCTTAAAAGGACAAAGGAGATCTGAACTAACCGAGTACAAACAACTTTTCTCTTTCTTCGTATATTTCTTGTACTTTTCTATGCTTCTCTCGGGTGTGTTAGGATATTGAGATTATTTCGGATTTAGACACTTTTGTGTTTCTTTGTACTTTTCTAGGATTTTGTAGATTTTCTCGAGTTTGCTTATATTTTCATAATTTCCTACTTTTCTTGTTTCTGAAAATGACAAAGGAGATCTGAACTAACCGGGTACAAACAACTTTTCTGTTTCTTCGTATATTTCTTGTACTATTCTATGCTTCTCTCGGGTGTGTTAGGATATTGAGATACTTTTCACTTTTTCTTGTTTTTTAAAAGAATGACAAAGGAGATCTGAACTAACCGAGTATAAACTTCGTAAATTTAGATACTTTTCGGTGTTTCTTTACTTTATACGATTCTCTCGGGTTTGTTAGGATACTTAAGACACTTTTCGAGTTTTCTAGTAATTTCAGAGTAGTTTTCTAGTGTTTTTAACAACATCATAGAGTATTTTTATAAAGAATTAGGATATTTTGTAGTATTCTCTCGGGTTTGTTACTGATTCTAGAGATACTTCTCGGGTTTTCTCATACTTTCAAAGTAGTTTTCTAGTGTTTCTGATACAACTTGAGAGTATTTCATAAAGAATTAGGATATTTTGTAGAATTCTCTCGGGTTTGTTACTGATTCTAGAGATACTTCTCGGGTTTTCTCATACTTTCAAAGTAGTTTTCTAGTGTTTTAGATACAACTTGAGAGTGTTTCATAAAGAATTAGGATATTTTGTAGTATTCTCTCGGGTTTGTTACTGATTCTAGAGATACTTCTCGGGTTTTCTAGGAATTTCATGGTAGTTTCAGAGATACTTCTCGGGTTTTCTAGGAATTTCATGGTAGTTTTCTAGTGTTTTTAACAACATCATAGAGTATTTTTATAAAGAATTAGGATATTTTGTAGGATTCTCTCGGGTTTGTTCCTATTTTCAGAGATACTTCTCGGGTTTTCAAGTAATTTCATAGTGGTTTTCTAGTGTTTTTAACAACATATTTCGGTATCATATAAAGGATTAGTTCAGGTTAGTTCAGGTTAGTTCAGGTTAGTTCAGGTTAGTTCAGGTTAGTTCAGGTTAGTTCAGGTTAGTTCAGGTTAGTTCAGGTTAGTTCAGGTTAGTTCAGGTTAGTTCAGGTTAGTTCAGGTTAGTTCAGGTTAGTTCAGGTTAGTTCAGGTTAGTTCAGGTTAGTTCAGGTTAGTTCAGGTTAGTTCAGGTTAGTTCAGGTTAGTTCAGGTTAGTTCAGGTTAGTTCAGGTTAGTTCAGGTTAGTTCAGGTTAGTTCAGGTTAGTTCAGGTTAGTTCAGGTTAGTTCAGGTTAGTTCAGGTTAGTTCAGGTTAGTTCAGGTTAGTTCAGGTTAGTTCAGGTTAGTTCAGGTTAGTTCAGGTTAGTTCAGGTTAGTTCAGGTTAGTTCAGGTTAGTTCAGGTTAGTTCAGGTTAGTTCAGGTTAGTTCAGGTTAGTTCAGGTTAGTTCAGGTTAGTTCAGGTTAGTTCAGGTTAGTTCAGGTTAGTTCAGGTTAGTTCAGGTTAGTTCAGGTTAGTTCAGGTTAGTTCAGGTTAGTTCAGGTTAGTTCAGGTTAGTTCAGGTTAGTTCAGGTTAGTTCAGGTTAGTTCAGGTTAGTTCAGGTTAGTTCAGGTTAGTTCAGGTTAGTTCAGGTTAGTTCAGGTTAGTTCAGGTTAGTTCAGGTTAGTTCAGGTTAGTTCAGGTTAGTTCAGGTTAGTTCAGGTTAGTTCAGGTTAGTTCAGGTTAGTTCAGGTTAGTTCAGGTTAGTTCAGGTTAGTTCAGGTTAGTTCAGGTTAGTTCAGGTTAGTTCAGGTTAGTTCAGGTTAGTTCAGGTTAGTTCAGGTTAGTTCAGGTTAGTTCAGGTTAGTTCAGGTTAGTTCAGGTTAGTTCAGGTTAGTTCAGGTTAGTTCAGGTTAGTTCAGGTTAGTTCAGGTTAGTTCAGGTTAGTTCAGGTTAGTTCAGGTTAGTTCAGGTTAGTTCAGGTTAGTTCAGGTTAGTTCAGGTTAGTTCAGGTTAGTTCAGGTTAGTTCAGGTTAGTTCAGGTTAGTTCAGGTTAGTTCAGGTTAGTTCAGGTTAGTTCAGGTTAGTTCAGGTTAGTTCAGGTTAGTTCAGGTTAGTTCAGGTTAGTTCAGGTTAGTTCAGGTTAGTTCAGGTTAGTTCAGGTTAGTTCAGGTTAGTTCAGGTTAGTTCAGGTTAGTTCAGGTTAGTTCAGGTTAGTTCAGGTTAGTTCAGGTTAGTTCAGGTTAGTTCAGGTTAGTTCAGGTTAGTTCAGGTTAGTTCAGGTTAGTTCAGGTTAGTTCAGGTTAGTTCAGGTTAGTTCAGGTTAGTTCAGGTTAGTTCAGGTTAGTTCAGGTTAGTTCAGGTTAGTTCAGGTTAGTTCAGGTTAGTTCAGGTTAGTTCAGGTTAGTTCAGGTTAGTTCAGGTTAGTTCAGGTTAGTTCAGGTTAGTTCAGGTTAGTTCAGGTTAGTTCAGGTTAGTTCAGGTTAGTTCAGGTTAGTTCAGGTTAGTTCAGGTTAGTTCAGGTTAGTTCAGGTTAGTTCAGGTTAGTTCAGGTTAGTTCAGGTTAGTTCAGGTTAGTTCAGGTTAGTTCAGGTTAGTTCAGGTTAGTTCAGGTTAGTTCAGGTTAGTTCAGGTTAGTTCAGGTTAGTTCAGGTTAGTTCAGGTTAGTTCAGGTTAGTTCAGGTTAGTTCAGGTTAGTTCAGGTTAGTTCAGGTTAGTTCAGGTTAGTTCAGGTTAGTTCAGGTTAGTTCAGGTTAGTTCAGGTTAGTTCAGGTTAGTTCAGGTTAGTTCAGGTTAGTTCAGGTTAGTTCAGGTTAGTTCAGGTTAGTTCAGGTTAGTTCAGGTTAGTTCAGGTTAGTTCAGGTTAGTTCAGGTTAGTTCAGGTTAGTTCAGGTTAGTTCAGGTTAGTTCAGGTTAGTTCAGGTTAGTTCAGGTTAGTTCAGGTTAGTTCAGGTTAGTTCAGGTTAGTTCAGGTTAGTTCAGGTTAGTTCAGGTTAGTTCAGGTTAGTTCAGGTTAGTTCAGGTTAGTTCAGGTTAGTTCAGGTTAGTTCAGGTTAGTTCAGGTTAGTTCAGGTTAGTTCAGGTTAGTTCAGGTTAGTTCAGGTTAGTTCAGGTTAGTTCAGGTTAGTTCAGGTTAGTTCAGGTTAGTTCAGGTTAGTTCAGGTTAGTTCAGGTTAGTTCAGGTTAGTTCAGGTTAGTTCAGGTTAGTTCAGGTTAGTTCAGGTTAGTTCAGGTTAGTTCAGGTTAGTTCAGGTTAGTTCAGGTTAGTTCAGGTTAGTTCAGGTTAGTTCAGGTTAGTTCAGGTTAGTTCAGGTTAGTTCAGGTTAGTTCAGGTTAGTTCAGGTTAGTTCAGGTTAGTTCAGGTTAGTTCAGGTTAGTTCAGGTTAGTTCAGGTTAGTTCAGGTTAGTTCAGGTTAGTTCAGGTTAGTTCAGGTTAGTTCAGGTTAGTTCAGGTTAGTTCAGGTTAGTTCAGGTTAGTTCAGGTTAGTTCAGGTTAGTTCAGGTTAGTTCAGGTTAGTTCAGGTTAGTTCAGGTTAGTTCAGGTTAGTTCAGGTTAGTTCAGGTTAGTTCAGGTTAGTTCAGGTTAGTTCAGGTTAGTTCAGGTTAGTTCAGGTTAGTTCAGGTTAGTTCAGGTTAGTTCAGGTTAGTTCAGGTTAGTTCAGGTTAGTTCAGGTTAGTTCAGGTTAGTTCAGGTTAGTTCAGGTTAGTTCAGGTTAGTTCAGGTTAGTTCAGGTTAGTTCAGGTTAGTTCAGGTTAGTTCAGGTTAGTTCAGGTTAGTTCAGGTTAGTTCAGGTTAGTTCAGGTTAGTTCAGGTTAGTTCAGGTTAGTTCAGGTTAGTTCAGGTTAGTTCAGGTTAGTTCAGGTTAGTTCAGGTTAGTTCAGGTTAGTTCAGGTTAGTTCAGGTTAGTTCAGGTTAGTTCAGGTTAGTTCAGGTTAGTTCAGGTTAGTTCAGGTTAGTTCAGGTTAGTTCAGGTTAGTTCAGGTTAGTTCAGGTTAGTTCAGGTTAGTTCAGGTTAGTTCAGGTTAGTTCAGGTTAGTTCAGGTTAGTTCAGGTTAGTTCAGGTTAGTTCAGGTTAGTTCAGGTTAGTTCAGGTTAGTTCAGGTTAGTTCAGGTTAGTTCAGGTTAGTTCAGGTTAGTTCAGGTTAGTTCAGGTTAGTTCAGGTTAGTTCAGGTTAGTTCAGGTTAGTTCAGGTTAGTTCAGGTTAGTTCAGGTTAGTTCAGGTTAGTTCAGGTTAGTTCAGGTTAGTTCAGGTTAGTTCAGGTTAGTTCAGGTTAGTTCAGGTTAGTTCAGGTTAGTTCA